>NC_092338.1:73040000-73672500 GCF_046630445.1 Rutidosis leptorrhynchoides | reverse complement strand
TTTTTGTTACTCTCATTGGAGAGTATTTGGGTGTAGATAGGGACTAAGGGGGTCCACTTTTGAAATGTAGGGAACAGGTTGAGCCTTTAGGATTAAAGGTATATCAGGGTGCTAAGGTATTAAAGAGCAGACGAAACCAGGCAGTACCCTATGAAGGTAGTCATCCTCAGGTAGAGAGAGTTTCAGATGAGAAAATGGAGGAAGCGGATGACATTAGGGATGTCATTAGGGAGGCTATGACTGACGTCTACCAGCGTGTAGATGAGGTAGATATGACAAACGCAGAGAGATTTAGTCGGATAGAGCAGTGGCAAGCCCGAAATGATTACGAGCATTCCAGGCAATGACAGCATGATAGATGGAACTATCATCAGCGTCAGATTATGATCCGGCTGTCTCCTCATGATCACTACGTACCGACCCGACCTGCTTACTATCCTCCACACCAGCCCGAGATGAGACCACCATATACTCTCTATAACCCTAACCAGGCCTACCAGTACAGCTATAACCAACCATGGAACCCGGACGACAACATGAACTGGAACCCCTATCCAGATTGATATATTTCCTATTGGTGATTTCTATGATTTTTATCTTTTTATTATTTCTATTTATTTATGTTTAAACACATTATATTTTGATACTTTTATTGTAATGTTTAATATTTTTATTTGTTGTACTAATATTTCATATTTGATTTGAAAGTGGGATTTTAAGTCCTATTTCAAATAACCATGCATGTTTATATTTGTATGTATGTATATTGTCAATTGTACACAACAGGGTAAAACAGCGCATTTTCAAAGACTGGCATTAAGTTCAGCAAAAGCTAATGATTTTGACGACAAAACGAAAAACAAATGTGATGTAACAACAACACGGAATGAACAAATGATGTGCACCATTTATCATTCAACAAACAAACGCCAATATGTTTGGAAACTTTGGTAAAATTTAATGATGTTTCTACACTAATCACCCTCAATAATTTAAATTGTTACTGATTTCTTGCAAATGAGGGCATTGCAAGATCTTAAGTGTGGGAAGGGGTTAAATTCTTTCGGATTTTTAAAATTTTAAATTTAAACACTTGGTTACCATTAAAAATACTAGTAACGCAGTAGTTGTATTAGAATCTAGTGCTCTCTGATAATAAAGAACAGCCCTAGTCTTATATACTGACTACCCAATTCTAGTAAAAAATTTCAAAATTTTCAATTAAATGAACTCAAAATCATGTTTATACATATTTATGAACGATAAAACTAGGTGTTAATACCGAAATTATTGTTACCTCGGAAAGGACATAAATTGAGAAACAACCCAAAATGTTAGAATTAATTTAAAATGGAATAGAGGACAATAAAAAGGCAAATAAAGGAAAATAAAAGCTAAGTGTGGGAAAATTTTACCAAGTTATTTAAAACATATATCACATATTTTTGTACAAATAACTGAAGATACTTTTGTTTTGTACAATTTTATCAGTTTTACCCAATTTCTTGTAATATATTTGAAAGAAAGATGGAGCTACACGATGAATCAATTCCATCATTAAAAGGAAGTAAAATCTTCCGAAAAAGAAACGCGCTTCTTTATTTAGGTCAGGAAGTTGTCGTCCAGACCAGTTGTAGAGTCTACGAAAAACCTTGAAAAGTTTTCTCGAAAATCAGCTGGAAATTCACGGACCTCAGCATCAAACAGGGTCGCCAAGTGGTCAGACTTATCCTAACCATGAGAGGATCTGTCTCGTAAAATGGGGAGGACGCCGTGCAAATTAGCTTGATAAGACTAATGAATCAGACCCCCAGAAAGGATAATCTCCTTAAAGATTAAAAATCAGCTTTTAAGCCTGATATTACTCAATCCTAGAGATTGACCTTAAAGATTGAGAATTACAAACTCATGGAATTCGATGATATCTAAACTCGAGCTTGAACGAGAAAATATTTTGATCAAATTACAAACCGATTTGTTTTCTGAAAACTCATTTTTAATGCGTTCATTACCATTGAACGTAAAATCCTAGGAATTCACCTGGAATTCATTAGGTCACCTGAACCAAATCGGGTGTCAACCGTAAGAACGATGGTTGCATAGCATAGTCGAAGACAGGACCTTGTGCCAGACCGAAAAAAATCATACGGGTAAGCTTTACTATTGCTCCTACAAAGGATAGTAATTGCATCCGACACGTTATAGACCATAATTTAAAGCATGTCAGGGGACATTGCCTCAACAGTTGCTTGTTCAACGCTTTCCTTTATAACCGGACGGTAGTTTACCGAAAGGTAATATACGGAGCAAGTATACTGGACGTGTTTCTTTCCCAATACAAGGTTAGCAAGTAGGTGACACAAAACCGCAAGTTTTGAGCAAAAATTTTAAAATCTGAAACCCGCCAAACCCACAAAAATAATTTGCAAACACCGGTGAAGGGTTATTCCGGAAAACTTATCTAGGGTAAAAGCTAGATTGAATTTTCAAAAGATCAAATGTTTTCATAAAGATCCAATTTCCTTAAGGATCTAAATTTTTATAGTCATGTGGGACTGTAAACCACATCGTTACTACCATTGTTCATACCGCCGTATAGAAATCACTGATGTACAAAGTGTGAAGAATAAAGAAGTGATTCTAGTATTTTTATTTCAAGACTATATTGCTTGAGGACAAGCAATGCTCAAGTGTGGGAATATTTGATAATGCTAAAAACGAACATATATTTCATAGCATTATCCCTCAAGAAAGACAAGCTTTTAGTTGCAATTGTTCTATTTACAAGTGATATTCGTTTAAATAATAAAAGGTGAAGACAAAAGACAGATTCGACGAATTGAAGACGCAAACGACCAAAAAGCTCAAAAGTACAAATTACAATCAAAGTGGTTCAAATTATTGATAAGAAACGTCTCAAAATTACAAGAGTACAAGACGCAAAACGCAAAATACAAGATATTAAATTGTACGCAAGGACGTTCAAAAATCCAGAACCGGGACCAAAGTCAACTCTCAATACTCGACGCAATGGACTAAAAATTACAAGTCAACTATGCACATAAATATAATATAATATTTAAATAATTCTTAAAATTATTTATATATTATATATATATTTATAAACCGTCGGCAGAATGCAAACAAAGACATGTGACCTGGAAAAGCAGGCCATGCGATCGCATGGCCTGGATGAGAGAAATCCATGCGATCGCATGGCAGTAGGTACCAGGCCACATGCCTATAAATTTCGCAGTTTTGAGCAGCATTAAACCATCTTTTTCTTCTTCATTCACTCGTATAATATATATATATATATATATATATATATATATATATATATATATATATATATATATATATATATATATATATTATAATTTTAATTTTAATTTTAATTTTAATTTTAAATTCTAATAATAAGGGTATGTTAGCGAATGTTATAAGGGTGTAAGCCGAAATTCTGTCCGTGTAACGCTACGCTATTATTAATCATTGTAAGTTATGTTCAACCTTTTTAAATTAATGTCTCGTAGCTAAGTTATTATTATGCTTATTTAATGCCGAAGTAATCGTGATGTTGGGCTAAATATTAAAATTGGGTAATTGGGCTTTGTACCATAATTGGGGTTTGGACAAAAGGATGACACTTGTGGAAATTAGACTATGGGCTATTAATGGGCTTTATATTAACTAAACGATACCTCGTTAATTTAATATATAGACTTATAATTTGACGTATTTATATATAACCACATACGCTTGACTGAGCACGGTGGGCGGGATATCTATAAATACCAATAATTGTTCATTTTACCGGACACGGAACTGGATTAATAGTTAATGGACTAGTTAAAATAGGGGTGGATTACATTCAAGGGTAATTGGTGTAATTGTTAACAAAGTAATAAAACCTTGGTCTACATGCAGTCGATAACCTGGTGTATTCATTAAACAAAGTATTAAGACCTGGTTACAATTCGAATCCCCGATTAGTTGGAATATTTGACTTCGGGAATAAGAATAATTTGACGAAGACTTTCGCACTTTGTGATTATGACTGATGGACTATTATGGACAAATCCGTATGGACATATCGAATAATCCAGGACAAAGGACAATTAACCCATGGTAATAAACTAAAAACAACACGTCGAACATCATGATTATGGAAGTTTAAATAAGCATAATTCCTTTATTTCATATTTAATTTCCTTTATTTCATATTTAATTGCACTTTTAATTATCGCAATTTTATTTACCGTTATTTTATTTATCGCATTTTTATTTATCGCAATTTCATTATCATTATTTACATTATGTTTTAACTGCGAATAAAGTTTTAAAATCGACAAACCAGTCATTAAACGGTAAAAACCCCCTTTTATAATAATAATACTTTTAAAAATATAGCGTTAAACTTGGCTAAAGATCCCTGTGTAACGAACCGGACTTACTAAAAACTACACTACTGTACGATTAGGTACACTGCCTATAAGTGTTGTAGCAAGGTTTAGGTATATCCATTCTATAAATAAATAAATATCTTGTGTAAAATTGTATCGTATTTAATAGTATTTTGTAGCAAAAATATAACTATTTCCTAGTACGCCTCGCACACATCAAATATCAACCCATATTAATTATTGAAACCCTCCGAAGATCAAGTACGCATTTAATAGACGTAAACACATAAAAGTTGAATAATCGCCGTTAAACAAACTAACGGAAGGTTAACGGAAGTAACAGAAAAATCAGGGTTGTTACAATTAACCATTCGCGTTTTTTTTTTCTTCATTCGGTCATAAACCCAAACCCATTTAATCACAAATTTGATTCGAAAAAAATTGAAGGAAAGTGGAAATGCAGAAACATTCTAATTCATTGCTTGAAACTTTCTTCAAAATTTCAAAAGCTAATTCGAAGAAACAATCAAGAATTTCGAGGTCAAAGTTTTAAAAACAAAAAGTCAAACTGTGTTCTTAGATCAAATTAAAAAGTTCTGTGATGATTCAATTTAAAAGGATGATTTCAATAGTTTCTATTATTGATTTACAAACTCTTTCATGTTATGACCATATACAATTACTTGATCAAATTCAAAAATCAAATTTTTTTTTACAACCTTGACGAGAAGCAGGCTGTTTACAGCTTTATTTTTTTTTCAAATCAGTTAATCGCAAATAATTATTTTTATGATGGATATTAAGTTTTAATTTGATATTGTAATGCACGATTTTGTTTTGGTTGAATTTGGATTCGTTTATTTTTGGGAAGAAGAAGGAAAATAGGAACAGTTGCTTACGGGTTTTATATATATATATATATATATATATATATATATATATATATATATATATATATATATATATATATATATATATATATATATATATATTATAAACTGGGTTATTATCAGAAAACGAGCAACAGCTCAATGGTTTAAGGGTTGTGCGGGGGAGCGAGTGGTCGCGGGTTCGAGTCCCGGCTTGGGCAGTTTGATATTTTTTTTTTAGCCTTAAAGGTAGTTCCAATATCAAACTTATTATTATTATCATTATTATTAGTTTTATTGTTATTATTATTGTTATTAGTATTGTTATTATTAGTTATTATTATTACTACAAGTATTATAAGTATTATTATTATAAATGCTAAAATGAGTATTAAGTATAATTCATTATTAATAATATGATTATAACTAAAATTATAATTAATATTATTAACATCATTAACAAATATGATTTTACCATTTTATTATTATTAGGATAAGTAATATTAACATTATTATTATTAATATAGTTATTAGCGTTGTTATTACTAAACTTATTATCACTAGTAATAAAAGTATTATTGTAGTTAATATTAGTATCAGTATTATTATTATTATAATAATTATTATTACCAAAAGTATCAATTTAATGAAAACTATCAAAGTATCATTTTTTTTACTAGCTTTTATTTAAAATTAACATTTTGACTAGAGTTAGTATACTTATTAAAAAATTTCATTATTAAGAATTACGATTATCTTTATTATTACTATTATTACTATCATTATCATAAATATCATTAACAATAAAATTAATATTTTACAGCTATTATTATAAATATCATTATTATTATCATTAATATAATTATTACCTCTATTAGTAAAATCAAGTATTATAACTATTATCATTTTTAACAAAATTAATATTTTTAATGAAGATATGATATATATATATATATACATATATATATATATATATATATATATATATATATATATTAATATAAAAAGGGTATAACTAATGAATTTACACACACACACACACACACACACACACACATATATATATATATATATATATATATATATATATATATATATATATATATATATATATATATATATATATATATATATATATATAAAGTTGTTCGAATTCAATTATGTGTTTTAATATAATTACAACTAATATAGGCTCGTGAATCCAAGGCCAACCCTGCATTGTTCAATTTCGTCATATGTATTTTTACTACAAAATACAGTATTGTGAGTTTCATTTGCTCCCTTTTTAAATGCTTTTGCAATATATATTTTTGGGACTGAGAATACATGTGCTGCTTTTATAAATGTTTTACGAAATAGACACAAGTAATCAAAACTACATTCGATGGTTGGATTATCGAATTGAATATGCTCCTTTTTAGCTTGGTAGCCTAAGAATTAGGGAAATGGTGTGATGACCCGGAAATTTCTGATCAAATTTAAACTTAATCTTTGTATGATTAACATTTCCGACATGATAAGCAAAGTCTGTAATATTGAGTCACGACAGTTTTGGAACTATATTCATATAATCAATTATTCTTTGACTGTTCTCTATGATTCACGAACAATATATATATAACTTAATGTGCATATATATATATATATATATATATATATATATATATATATATATATATATATATATATATATAAATATACATATATATATATACATATATATATATATATATTTCAAGTTATTTAGTAAACGATAGTAACATTCGTTTGTTAATTCAATTGATATTTAGATAAGTGAACTAAAATGTTTAAAATAAACAAGTAAAACACTAATTTGCTACAGTATTTTTGAATTGCTACAGTACCCAAAATGCTACAGTGTTTTCAAAAATCACTATTTGCTACAGTAAAAATTGCTACAGTAAAACACTATTTAAAAATAAAAAAAATGTATATATGTATATGTATATACTACGAGACGATGATTTATAGAAGTAAATGACCAAAACACTCGAAAGTTTAAGATACACTTTGAGTGATATAATTTAGGGGTAATTTAAGGCTATATTTTGACAAATGTACGAGTCACGAAAGGTAAAGTGCCAGTTTTCTCAGTATACGAAAGGACGTTCGAAAAACCAGAATCGGGACATAAGTCGAGTAATGACGTACGAATTATCGGAACAAAAATTTCAAGTTAACTATGCACATGAATTTAATATAATATATAATTAATTATATAAATTATATATTATATATTAATATAAAAATATGTCGACAAACGTTGAGACAAAAGTTTTGTGAGCTAGAAAAGGACCCCATGCGATCGCATGGGAATCCTTCTACCCAGCCATGCGATCGCATGGCAGTGGGAACCAGGCCAGGTCTATAAAGCTCGCAGTTTTGTTCTAATTTATTTACTTTTTTCTTCTAAAATCTCTCTGTCTCTCAAATATATATATATATATATATATATATATATATATATATATATATATATATATATATATATATATATTATTAAGATTAATATTATTATTATTAATCTTATTTTTTTTATTAGTAATATTATTAGTATTATACATAAAATACTACGACGATGTTATGTCCAAACGATTTCAAAACGAGTTTACGAGCAAGCTAGAGTTAAGGAAATTATGGGTTATTGCCAAGGAGGTTATGGGTAATGTTCGGGGGTATATTTGTGAATCAAACCTAGTGTTTATCATCTCCGTTACGTCTACGTACTTTTCTACAATATTGAATCTCAATATTGATACGTTGAGATCTACGGTTATTCGATACTCTGAGTTTTGATCACATTATGATGAACAACTTTATATGCTGATAAGGTGAGTTTCATTTGCTCCCTTTTTAATTGCTTTTGCAATATATATTTTTGGGCTGAGAATACATGCACTTTATTTTAAACACAATGGATACAAGTACATACTAAATTCTACACTGAGTTTGAACCGAAAATCCCTTAGCTTTGGTAACTAGTAACTGCCGGTTATAAGAACTGGTGGGCGCGAGTAGTAGTATATGGATCCATAGGGCTTGACATCCCCGTCTGTTCCAGGTATAGAAACCCTAGCCTGAACTATAAAACAGACGTATGCTATTTGAGTTTAGTACACGTTGGTTTACGTGTATTGTACATGTTGATTGCATGTATGTTAAAACAGGGGTACTTATTATATAGACGTTAAAGTTTAGTTACCAGGGTGCTCAATCTTGTAAAATATTTTGATAAACGTTTCTAGATGAAACAACTGAAATCTTGTGATCCACTTTTATATACAGATTATACGAAACATTAAAACTATGAACTCACCAACCTTTGTGTTGACACTTGTTAGCATGTTTATTCTCAGGTTTCCTAGAAGTCTTCCGCTGTTTGCTTAGATGTTAGACAAGCAATGTGCATGGAGTCTTGCATGACATATTTTTCAAGGAAACGTTGCATTCACCAAATCATCACCATGTATCTTATTTTGACTGCATTGTCAACGGAAGTACTATTGTAAACTATTATTTATGGTGATTGTCTATATGTAGAAATCATCAGATAACGAAAACCTTTGATTTAAATATTCATTTATGGTGTGCCTTTTTAAAAGAATGCAATGTTTACAAAACGTATCATATAGAGGTCAAATACCTCGCAATGAAATCAATGAATGACGTGTTCGTCTATATGGATTTAGAGCGATCGTCACAGTTGCCCCCTAATTGATGCGAATCCTAAAGATAGATCTATGGACCTTGACACGTCCCATTCGGGTTACGAATGCTTTAGTACTTCGATTATAATGTCCGATGAGAGTCCCGGAATAATGGGGATATTCTATATGCATCCTGTTAGTTCGGTTATCAAGCGTTCACCATATGAATGATTTTTATCTCTATGCAGTTTGCGAAATGCCTGATATGAGATGTATATTTATGAGAACTGAAAATGAAAATCTTGTGGTCTATTAAAATGATGAAAATGATTGATTATGATAAACTAATGAACTCACCAACCTTTTGGTTGACACTTTAAAGCATGTTTATTCTCAGGTATGAAAGAAATCTTCCGCTGTGCATTTGCTCATATTAGAGATATTACTTGGAGTCATTCATGACATATTTCAAAAGACGTTGCATTCGAGTCATCGAGTTCATCAAGATTATTTTTAAGTCAATTATAGTTGGATATATTATGAAATGGTATGCATGCCATCAACTTTCGATGTAATGAAGGTTTGTCTTCTAAAAACAAATGCAATGTTTGTAAAATGTATCATATAGAGGTCAAGTACCTCGCAATGTAACTAAATGTAATATATTCGTCCAGATGGATTAGGACGGGTAGTTAGACCCATGACCTTTGACTTCGAGAGTGACTCGGATACGTCTGCTACCTCGCCTACTATTGTTGTTGACTCACCGCTATCCTCCGGCGACCCTGGTGATTCGTCTTCTAGAGATAGTAGACACTCGCTTGACCTTATGGACATCTCAGACAGAGACGAGGATCCCGAGGAGATTCCAGCACCACCCAGCCCTGGACTCCCGGGGCCACAGCACCATTCCGGTGGTACTGTGATCCCTGGGGGAAACGGAGACGGTCTCTTCCGTAACGAGCATGGACATTGGGCTAGACGCACCGCTGACGGACGTGTCGTACCGATTACACCTGGCAGATATCGACTTATGACCACCGGCCAGACGCTTTCTCCCGGCCGTGAAGTACCTGCACTACCTTCAGACGGATCATCATTGCATGTTAAGTCATGCTTTAACAAAAATAATAATATGAAAGAAATTCAATAGGTTTAAAAAGTACATCAAAATGAATAAAATATCATTTTCGTAATCTAGACGAACTCTAATGGAAAGACACCTTCATGGAGTTTTGCTCCTTGTTCTCTTGTAGGGTGATCTTAGGAATTTCAGCACAATCTGAAATCGAAAATCTTGTGCTGACAAATGATACTACTGTAGCGACCCCGACAAATCGTCAAGTGACGGCGTCGGCTACGTGGGTCCCATTACCTGATTATAAGTCTTTAAGATAATGTTTGACCAAAATATGTCGCCTTCATTTCAAAATAAAGATTGTTTCAAAGTTTACAAGAATTGTTCAACCAAAAGTTAAGTTACAACGTTATAAGTACGATTGAAATCTAGGCGACACAGTTTAAAGTAAAGTCAAAAGACGCTCCATGAAAAGCATGTATACTCGACATCCAATGCAAGTATCAAATAATGAGCGGAAGCATGTATCACATATCGTGCAAGACCTGAGAAAAACATGTAGAAAACTGTCAACGAAAAACGTTGGTGAGATCATAAATGTATTTGTAAAAGTATATTTTGAATCACAAGGTTTAGTATCAAGGCGTATACATCTCTAAAGATGTGTTTGTAAACCACAAGATTTAGTATAAAGTGAATATCAAGCGTATACATCCCAAAAGATGTTGTCTGTATCACGAGCACCCAATTACCAAAACTTAACTGAATCTTCCCTCTGAATTTTGAATATAGTGTTAGAACATACACTATGCACGTTGAAATTATATTTCATCCACTAACGGTAGCGAACCGTCTGAATGAGGGTTCGTTAAACCCGTATGGCCACACAACATAATCACTCGCTTACACTTACACCCTGCAAGTGGAACTAATGATAATTGGATTGAGGACTTTTGTTCTAACTCGTCTGTATCTTTGTATTCGTATTTGTGTTCAAAGTATAAAAGTATGAAAAGTATATATACATGTGAAATGTATATAAATATGTAATGTATATGTTTCTCAGCCCACGATTTAAAAGAATAAAAGTTGTTGAAAAGGTGGGACTATGATCTCACCTCGAGTGCACGAGTATAAATGTACTTCACAAAGTATACGTGTGCATGAAAGTTGCTTAGCCTTGACCTAAACAAGTAAGTTATATCAATTAACCGGTTACGACACAAGGTCGGGTGAAATGTGTTCAATTAGTCCTATGGCTCGTTACGACTCGATTAAATATAGCATGTGAATCACGTTGCCAAGTTTCATGCGAGAATCAAGTATAAAAGCATGTTAGAAAGGTTGTATAAGTATTTGGTTAAGTTTGATTAAAAGTCAACTTGGTCGGGTCAAAGTCAACAGAAAAGTCAACGGGGTCGGGTCGGGTATCCGACAATTTTTCTAAGTTATATAATCATATATGAGCATGTTGGCCAAGTTTCATGTTAATCGGAGGTCCGTAGCATAGCAAACATTTTTATGTCAAATGACCAAAGTAACAGCCAGTTTTAGTGCATCAGGACGGCGTCCCAATTTCCAGGACGGCGTCCTGATATGAAGAGTGGGACGGCGTCCCAATTGCCAGGACGGCGTCCTGATATAAAGGGTGGGATGGCGTCTAGGAGGTTGGGACGGCGTCCCAAAAGGCTTACAGACCCTGTTTGCAGAAAACACAAGGCACGAGCCAAACTTCAATCAATCCTAGTTTATGATCCGCAAACAATCAAGACATGTATTTTATATCACCGGAAAGCTCTTTCGACAAGGAACACAACTAGATACATTTCCTAAATCAAATTTATCATTTTAGACAACAAAAATCTCGTCGAAAGTTCGTTAAACGTTCCAAAACAAGGTTTCAAGTTCATCAATTGCAATTCAAGTTTCGGGAATCCAATTTATACATATGATATGCCGTTTTGAAGGTAATGAAACATGTAATACAACTAAACACTTACTAACAACATTTCATGGCATTCAAATCATCAAAAGTTCATTTAAAGTCTATCAAACTCTAACGAAAATTCACAAAAATCAATAGTCATGAGTTTGATGTTTCCTTAATCAACCTATACATCAAAACGAAGCTAAAGATACTAGTAACACAATTAAAACATGCACTTTAACAATCTAACAACATTAACTCATCCAAAATCAAGGATTGAGCACACCCATTTCAAATGTTCAAACTAGTTACTCCAAACCACAAATCGAGCAAACAAAACATATATTCATGTTACACACGAGCCATAGACACTAACTAACACAATTTCAAGTATATAAAACGAATTTAGAGAAATTTAGTGTTTTAGAAATGTTACCCAAAATGGATGAAATTGGTACCAAATCGAAGAGGATGATGAGAGGATCACGAATATGTAATTTGTTTTGAAGTTTGCTTCCCGATCCGAATTTAGATGATGATTCTATGAAGTTGGGGTTTGTGTGTGTTCTTGCTAGAGAGAAAGAGAGAGAGGGAGATGATGGAAATGGTGGAGAAATGGGTTGACTAGTTGACCTAGTCAACTAGTTTGCCCATTTGGCAACTCCGGTCCCTCGAGTTTCAAAGCGGGTGCGGGATTTAACCGATCGAATATTTTTAAAACGCTCGAGTAAACGGGTGATGTCAAAATTAAATAGCGGGAATATAATGAACGTTACTCACGGAAACTATTAATTTAAATATGAAAGATTATGTTTTAAAAAAAAAAAGACGGTGTTAAAATTAAATTTAACGGAAAAACGCGGGATGTTACATTATCCACAACTCAAAAGAAATTTCGTCCCGAAATTTAGTTGGAAGTAGTAGTCGATATCCCTTACTCGAGACTTTACGTTGTCAATGTTATGAATAAGTGAAGGCACGTCCTTGAGTGTTCTCATGAATTTGGATAGTTAGGGTATTTCGTTGTATTAAGGTTTGGTTTTTACGATCCCCGGTTTCAACTGGTTTTTCCTATGAAGAGTAGTTTGTCATCGATAGTTGATGTACCTAGCAGGATTGCACGTTCCTGTTTCGCAGGACACGTTTCTATGTTTGTTACACGAAATGTAGGGTAAACGGAAACTTAATTGAGTCGGAAGTTCTAAACGGTAGGAAGCGGTTCCAATACGCCCCAAGGTTTCAAAAGGTTCAATATTGCGAATATAGCCTTTCTCGATTTCCCAAAATGGATTACACCTTTCCAAGGTGCGGTTTCTCAATATTACGCGGTTACACACTGGGATTTGTGAGGTTTTCATCTAAGTTTGGTATAACTCTTTTGGCGACTACGGATCGTCTCGAGCCCTCCTCGGATTTGAATGATTTCAATTGTTGTTTCTTGATGGAGTTCAGATTTCGGTGGTTGATGCTTTGGTTAAATGAACAGGGGTATGACATTAGCGGTCATATAGGGTTTCGGAAAGTGCGGGTGAGCACACGGGTGGTAACTACTGTTGTGCGAGTGATCTACTAAAGGTGACAATACGAGCTTGTGACATGTCTCTCCAAGACGTAAATCGTTCGTTTTCTCGGTTCATCGGTTGTGGGAGATACGCGGTACTCACGTCTAAGCGGGTTCCCAAGGTTCCTTGTAAAATTAGAAGTGAAACGAGTATTTCAATACGGAATAATTGACAAAGATACACCGTGTTGGAATAGAATCTCTTAAGATACGTTTGAACAAGTTAGTTAGTGTTCGAAAAAATGTTCGTTAGGACTATTCACCCTCGTGGCGAATACTTATGAAATATGAGGAGTTTCTCTATCCATGGAGAAATGTTACAAGGAGTTTCTTTAAACGAAAATGCGAGCGATAAAGATAGGAGTGAAATGAGGACTTAGAATAGGATGAGCTTACATCTCGAGGTTGCCATAACGTGCCTCTAGTTGTCAAAAGTTGAAGTCTGAAAGAGAAACGAGGTAGTACACGTAGTTGTATAGTTCGGGGTTGAATAATAGTTGGCCGATTATCAGAAACACAAGGACGTTAAGTCAAAGAAGAGTGAAGTATCATTGGATTGTGTGTTATCTTAAATTCCAGTAATATCAGACGGTAATGGTGAAATATCAGAGGTATGTAGTGTGGTACGTGATGACGAGAAAATTGATCGGATCCACAATTTAGTATTCGACTTCTTCGTGTAAAATAACGAATTTAACTAGAAATGTTGGTGTGAAGAATCACGCTCAAGGCTCGAACACGGAGAGGTTTAAAGTTTTCCTTAGTGAGTTAACGAGTTTAAAAGTCATGTAACACGAGAAAAGTCAGAAATGAATCTTCGGTAATAACAGACGAGATCTAAGATTTTACGAATACAAGTCTGAGTGGGGAGAGTTTCCTGATTACATGTGGCTTGATTTCGAGATTGATTGTAATGCCTTGACCATTAACATTTTGGTCTAGAAAATTGGACTTCGTTCAACAGAAATTCTCACTCGGAGAATTTGGTATAAAGTTGCTCTTTTCTCAAAAGTTCGAGCGTAAGATGGTGATGTTGTTCGTTCTCCTTCTTTACTTAAATAAGTTAAGACGTCATCTATAAATATGATAACAGATTTGTCTAGATAAGTTGCATACGTGATTTAGGAGGTTCATGAATACGGACGGAGTCCTAAATAAATCAAACGGTACTAAGAGAGATTTACAACTAACGTTGCGAGTTCGGAAATGGCTTAGGAGACATCGTCTCACTTAACCCCCAATTGATGATAACCGGAACGGAGGTCGTTTTGGAATACACACGGGATTCATGCAAGAAATCATGAGGTCATGGATGCGAGGGAGAGGGTATCGGTTTCCAACCGAAAATTACTCAGTTCACAATAATCTATACAAGATGATGGGGAAACATTTTTTTTTTTTTTTTTTTTTTTTTTTTTTTTTTTTTACGAATAGGTTTCGAGCTCCCTAGTTCTATAGGTGTCAAGTCAAAAGTCTTAACGTATATCCTCCAATATAGGCACACAATATTTTTCCGTTGGTCACTTAAATTGCCTAAGTAGTGTCTAGGGGAAAAAGTGGAATGTAAAGAGCACGAGTCAAAGACTTGGTTAATAAACATCTAGTGGTAATCGAATCGAATAAGTATGAAATATACGGTTTGTTGTGAAGAAACGTACCCGTGACTAGTCCATCGTCGTCTCGGGCATCCTAGGTGTCGATGTTGAAAGTTCAACGGCGTGCGTTGGGGTTGATTTTCTTATTTGGGCACGCACTCCTAAAATGTCCCGGTTGGCCACATTCAAAACAAACACCCGTCTTGGGTGCATTGGGCTCCTTTTGAGCGACGGGAGTGGTATTCCTACAATCGTGGGCTACATGGCCACTTCTTTGACACTTCAAGCAAAATGGTTTGCCACATTCGCCTAAATGATGTTTGTAGCACTCGTTACAATACGGTAGGTGTCCGGTATAACCCCTCTTGCCGTCGGAGGTGTAAGGCTTCTTAGCAAAGTTGTTGTTGCTTGATTGAGAGGGGTCCCACTTCCTTTTGTTGCCGCCCGATTTATCCTCGGCCTTAGGTGCCGGAACTACGATTTCGTCAACCGTTTCAATTAGTTGGCGAGCCATGTTCATAGCGGCTTGATGAGTAGTGGGTTTGGATGAAATCACCCCTTGTTTGATGCTTTTTGGAAGACCGAGCATGTAGAGTTCAATCCTTTGAGATTCGGGGTTAACAAGATTAGGACACATCAAGGATAGTTCGGCGAAACGTTGATTATAAGCTTTAAGATCGTTTCCGACCGCTTTCAAAGCTCTTAGTTCTCCCTCAAGCTTTCGGGTTTCTTCGCGCGGAAAATATTCAACAATCATCTTTTCCTTTAGATCGGCCCAAGAGAGGGCATGAGCTTCATCGGTACCCACCGATTGAACATAGGTGTTCCACCATGTTAGAGCAATTCCGGAGAAAGTGTGAGTGGAGTATTTGACCTTGTCTTGGTCCCGACAACCGCTTATGCTAAAGACGGCTTCCGTTTGCTCAAACCATCGGGTGAGCACGACCGGTCCCCCGGTTCCATCAAAAGTGTGAGGTTTGCACCCCATGAAAGCTTTATAGGAGCACCCCTCGTTTGAGTTTCCGGCTCCATTGTTGTTGTTGTTGTGGTTGTTATTATTATTGTTGTTGGATGAGTGACCGGCCATGGCCGCATCTACGGCGGTAGCTATCATCCGTTCGAGAGCTTGTTCGGGAGTTTCATTGCGGCGTACGCGACGAGGAGCCATTGTTCCTTCAAGACACAAGAATATCGTTGGTTAGTATTTTCAACAATACTAACCGGAGTATGGATTAAGGATAGAGAGAAAATTTTCCTTGACTCGCCCTAAATTCTTTATGTCATAATGTCGGAACGTCCATGTGAATCACCGTAATATAATCCCGGAAATTATATTACCCTGATTCTCATGTGCATTTAACATTACTTCATAAAGTCAAGGTGGCGCATCAACAAAATTTATCAACGTAAGATCAAGTTCGAATACGAGTTAGATATGATAGAAGAGTTCGAGTATAAATGCACAAATAGTCAAGTAATTCCTACTTCAGTCTATATGCCGGTTGTAGTCTAGATTCACCTATGTACCCTATGACTCGGGGTGGACACAAATGAACTCTAAATCCCTACAACCAAGGCTCTGATACCAACTGTAGCGACCCCGACAAATCGTCAAGTGACGGCGTCGGCTACGTGGGTCCCATTACCTGATTATAAGTCTTTAAGATAATGTTTGACCAAAATATGTCGCCTTCATTTCAAAATAAAGATTGTTTCAAAGTTTACAAGAATTGTTCAACCAAAAGTTAAGTTACAACGTTATAAGTACGATTGAAATCTAGGCGACACAGTTTAAAGTAAAGTCAAAAGACGCTCCATGAAAAGCATGTATACTCGACATCCAATGCAAGTATCAAATAATGAGCGGAAGCATGTATCACATATCGTGCAAGACCTGAGAAAAACATGTAGAAAACTGTCAACGAAAAACGTTGGTGAGATCATAAATGTATTTGTAAAAGTATATTTTGAATCACAAGGTTTAGTATCAAGGCGTATACATCTCTAAAGATGTGTTTGTAAACCACAAGATTTAGTATAAAGTGAATATCAAGCGTATACATCCCAAAAGATGTTGTCTGTATCACGAGCACCCAATTACCAAAACTTAACTGAATCTTCCCTCTGAATTTTGAATATAGTGTTAGAACATACACTATGCACGTTGAAATTATATTTCATCCACTAACGGTAGCGAACCGTCTGAATGAGGGTTCGTTAAACCCGTATGGCCACACAACATAATCACTCGCTTACACTTACACCCTGCAAGTGGAACTAATGATAATTGGATTGAGGACTTTTGTTCTAACTCGTCTGTATCTTTGTATTCGTATTTGTGTTCAAAGTATAAAAGTATGAAAAGTATATATACATGTGAAATGTATATAAATATGTAATGTATATGTTTCTCAGCCCACGATTTAAAAGAATAAAAGTTGTTGAAAAGGTGGGACTATGATCTCACCTCGAGTGCACGAGTATAAATGTACTTCACAAAGTATACGTGTGCATGAAAGTTGCTTAGCCTTGACCTAAACAAGTAAGTTATATCAATTAACCGGTTACGACACAAGGTCGGGTGAAATGTGTTCAATTAGTCCTATGGCTCGTTACGACTCGATTAAATATAGCATGTGAATCACGTTGCCAAGTTTCATGCGAGAATCAAGTATAAAAGCATGTTAGAAAGGTTGTATAAGTATTTGGTTAAGTTTGATTAAAAGTCAACTTGGTCGGGTCAAAGTCAACAGAAAAGTCAACGGGGTCGGGTCGGGTATCCGACAATTTTTCTAAGTTATATAATCATATATGAGCATGTTGGCCAAGTTTCATGTTAATCGGAGGTCCGTAGCATAGCAAACATTTTTATGTCAAATGACCAAAGTAACAGCCAGTTTTAGTGCATCAGGACGGCGTCCCAATTTCCAGGACGGCGTCCTGATATGAAGAGTGGGACGGCGTCCCAATTGCCAGGACGGCGTCCTGATATAAAGGGTGGGACGGCGTCTAGGAGGTTGGGACGGCGTCCCAAAAGGCTTACAGACCCTGTTTGCAGAAAACACAAGGCACGAGCCAAACTTCAATCAATCCTAGTTTATGATCCGCAAACAATCAAGACATGTATTTTATATCACCGGAAAGCTCTTTCGACAAGGAACACAACTAGATACATTTCCTAAATCAAATTTATCATTTTAGACAACAAAAATCTCGTCGAAAGTTCGTTAAACGTTCCAAAACAAGGTTTCAAGTTCATCAATTGCAATTCAAGTTTCGGGAATCCAATTTATACATATGATATGCCGTTTTGAAGGTAATGAAACATGTAATACAACTAAACACTTACTAACAACATTTCATGGCATTCAAATCATCAAAAGTTCATTTAAAGTCTATCAAACTCTAACGAAAATTCACAAAAATCAATAGTCATGAGTTTGATGTTTCCTTAATCAACCTATACATCAAAACGAAGCTAAAGATACTAGTAACACAATTAAAACATGCACTTTAACAATCTAACAACATTAACTCATCCAAAATCAAGGATTGAGCACACCCATTTCAAATGTTCAAACTAGTTACTCCAAACCACAAATCGAGCAAACAAAACATATATTCATGTTACACACGAGCCATAGACACTAACTAACACAATTTCAAGTATATAAAACGAATTTAGAGAAATTTAGTGTTTTAGAAATGTTACCCAAAATGGATGAAATTGGTACCAAATCGAAGAGGATGATGAGAGGATCACGAATATGTAATTTGTTTTGAAGTTTGCTTCCCGATCCGAATTTAGATGATGATTCTATGAAGTTGGGGTTTGTGTGTGTTCTTGCTAGAGAGAAAGAGAGAGAGGGAGATGATGGAAATGGTGGAGAAATGGGTTGACTAGTTGACCTAGTCAACTAGTTTGCCCATTTGGCAACTCCGGTCCCTCGAGTTTCAAAGCGGGTGCGGGATTTAACCGATCGAATATTTTTAAAACGCTCGAGTAAACGGGTGATGTCAAAATTAAATAGCGGGAATATAATGAACGTTACTCACGGAAACTATTAATTTAAATATGAAAGATTATGTTTTAAAAAAAAAAAGACGGTGTTAAAATTAAATTTAACGGAAAAACGCGGGATGTTACAACTACATTTGGGGGCGCATATTAATGAGTTAAAATTTGTACTTAGTGGAGTGATATTAATTTTAAAATTATATGCGTTATACATAATTACAATGTAAGAGAAATAATAGGCCTTAAAACTATTTATACCATTCTAAGTCATGCTTTAACAAAAATAGTAATATTATAGAAATTCAAAACGTTTAAAAAGAATATTAAAATGAATAAAATATTATTTTCATCATCTAGACGAACTCTAATGCAAGACACCTTCATGGAATCTTGCTCCTTGTTCTCTTTTAGGGTGATCTTAGGAATTTAAGCAAAATCTAAAATCAAAAATCAGGCGCCGCCAAATGATACTAAATTTGGCGGTACATATTAATGAGTTAAAATTTTTACTTATTGAAATGATATTAGTTTCAAAGTTATATGCGTTATACATTATTATAATGTGCGAGAAATAGTAGGCCTTAAAACTTTTTTTACCATGTTAAGTCATGCTTTAACAAAAATAGTAATATTATAGAAATTCAAAACTTTTAAAAAGAATATTAAAATGAATAAAATATCTTTTTTGTCATCTAAAAGAACTCTAATGGCAAGACATCTTCAGGGAGACCTTCTCGTTGTTCTCTTTTAGGCTGATCTTATAAATTTCAGCACAATCTGAAACCGAAAATTATGCGCCGCCAAATGATACTACATTTGGTGGCACATATTAATGAGTTAAAATTTGTACTTAGTGAAGTGATATTAGTTTCAAAGTTATATGGGTTATACATAATTACAATGTGAGAGAAATAATAGGCCTTAAAACTATTTATATCATTATAAGTCTTGCTTTAACAAAAGTAATAATATGATAGAAATTCAAAAAGTTTAAAAAACATTAAAATGAATAAAATATCATTTTCGTCATCTAGGCGAACTCTAATGGCAATACACCTACAGAGAGTCTTTGAAATGACCCGTCCTAATCCATCTGGACGAAGTCTTCAACAGTTGGTCCCATTGCGAGGTTCTGACCTCTATATGCCATGAACGACTCCATGTAATATGAGCAAATGCACAGCGGAAGATTTCTTTCGTACCTGAGAATAAACATGTTTTAAAGTGTCAACCAAAAGGTTGGTGAGTTCATAGGTTTATCGTAAACAATAAAATTCAGTACTTTTGATAGACCACAAGATTTAAATGTTGCATGGTACAAATGGGCCCGAATCCTATACCCACCTGTAATGTACATGCGATATCTTTTAAATACAGTACACCTTTCTCGTGTACGAAATCATCTTTCATAAATCGTAGTAACCGTACACATATCTCGTGCACAAAAATAACATACACATAACCTGTGTATAAAATCATTCTCTCGATACATAACATTCATATCAATTGGTGGCAATTATCATGTCCACATAATTCAATGGTGGCAATTATCATGTCCACATAATTCAATGGTGGCAATTATCATGTCCACATAATTCAATAATAATCCGCAGAACTTCTGTCTGCATAATAATTCATTCGAGGAATATTTTGCTTGTGTTTATCTCGTCAAACATTTAAAAAAGCATTTCATGTATTCGCAGTTCAAAATATATTTCAAAAGCGTTTAATTAAGCAGTTGTAAAAACAGCGCATGTATTCTCAGTCCCAAAAATGTAAAGAGTAAAAGGGAATCAAATGAACTCACCATACTGTATTTTGTAGTAAAAATACATATGACGACATTGAACAATACAGGGTTGACCTCGGATTCACGAACCTATATCAGTTATATATATTAACACATATAATTGTAATCGAACTAATTTATGTATTATTAGTGATTTAATTGTTATATTTAATATTTTATAGGTTTCATTGATAATTTGATTAAATATTTTTATTTTATATTCTTTAGATAAATAATTAGTATAGTTATGTTATATGTATCAAATATATTTTTATATATTTAATATTTATTTGTTATAATATTATTAATAGAAATAATATTACTAATAATTATACCTGATAATGATAACAATAATAATTATGATCATAAAAATAATAATACTTATAATAATAATAGTCATAATAATAAAAATGATACTTTTAAAAATGATAACTTTAATAAAATACTTTTGTTAATAAAAATAATAAATTTAAATGATGATACCAATATATATATTATTTATAATAATAATAATAATAATAATAATAATAATAATAATAATAATAATAATAATAATAATAATTATAATAATAAGAATAAGTAGACTACCTTAGTAGAATTCATAGGCTTTCAAAAAGAAACAAAAAAACTGTCTCTGCCTGGGCTCGAACCCAAGACTTCTAGCTCAGCAGCAAACACCTTGAACCATCCCTCCACCCCTTTCTTTTCTGTATTATAACCCATAAATATATGTATAACCCGGTTTTGTTTCTAATTTATCTTATTCATTTTTCGAAAAAAATAAAAATGCACCAGGCCAGGATTGAACCTGTGACCTCTCGGTTTTCAACACACGTCCAACCACTCTCTTCTATTCCAATTTTTCTGATCTAATTTTCATACGAAATACAGTTAACCCATATAACTCGATTTCCCTTTCATCTTCATTTTGGCCCAACAGAACTCGGCCCACTGCAATATCCTAAGCCCGTTAAGGGTTTTAATTCTTTAAAAAGGGAAATTAAAATTGACGGTTTATTTGTGATAAGGATGATACGAGTAGGTCAATAACACACACGCATTCTTTTTCTTTACAGCTCATTCCCATTAAGAATAAAGTATTTGCTATTAATCATCATCATTATCGTATCCTTTCATTATTGTGATTATCTTAATCACCATCATCTTAATATAAATATATGGCCTCAACTTATTTGTATTATCTCCTTCGTTTTTAAATTCCAGCAGGATTATAACTGCAGCAGTAGCTTTGATATAGCAGCAGCCTTTTTAGAAGTTCTGCCATATATGATAACATATTCAACTAATATGGTTTGTAGGGTTTGGTAAAAAGAAAAATATATGGAGGTGAGAGAGGAAAGCGAGAGAGATAAGGTGGTGGTGATTATTGGTTCGTGACAAGAAACAGAAAATGGAGGAAGACATGTCGAGTGTTAGGTTTGTGGTGGATTAAAGTGGTGGTGTTTCTCGACTGGAAAACAGGTCATAGAATATCATCTTCATCATTCTTCGTGCTACAGTTACAGAAAACATAAACAGAAAGAACGAGTAGCAGCATACCTCGTTTGATTTATGTTTGGGTGTTGACCGAACAGAAATTAGAAAGCAGTCGACATAAAAACAGGAGTTTTAATAGCAGTCTTAGCCGTTGATGGAGGAAGTGGTTATGGTGAGGTTAAGAGTGGAAATCGAATTGCATAAGTGGTGTTCAAGTGTAGAAGGGAAGTGGTTGTGGGTTTTGATTAATCAAGAAAAAGAAATAGAAGGCAGTTAGCAACCGTGGTATTTGATTTGCATGCAACAAATATGATCAAGATTGTGAGAGGTGATTCATGGGTGACGGTGATTCTATATATGGTGAACCTTAAAGAAAAGAATCGATAGGAATGAAGATGGGTTTTGGTTGGTGTTGCAGAGGATTATTGGTGATGCTTTGATGTGAAGATGGTTGTGGTAATATTGGGTGATCTTGGTGACGGGATGAAACAGAAAACATTATGGTGGTGGTGAAGATGATTGGTTCCATGGTGTTCACGAAGAGAAGATAAAAGAATGAGGTAGTGATTGCAATTGATTAGGTTAATAATGTACTGAATGATTTTCCCATTAACACAGTGTAATAGTTTGTTTTATAGCAAAATGAGTAGACACAATATTCCTTCAGGTACAGAAGATATATATAAAAACTAAAAGCAGAATTTGATGGCTAACTGCACTTGGATATATCTGTTATTATATTTGTTCTTGTATCAGATTCTTAAAGACAGGAAATCAATCATCAACAGCTTTGAAAAGGATATGAAACTGAATACACAAATTTTTCCAGTATTTATATATCCAAACGTGTTTATATAAATATATAAATTTGTATATGTATTAATATATTTGTATTTATATCCAAATTTGTATATTTCTTTTACTTATATAATTGTATTTATAAATTATAATTTATCTTGTTAATAAATATAACTATAATAATATTACTCTTAATATTATAAATAATAGTAATGCTAATGATAATAATTCCTATAATACTTTATAGTTATAATAATAATAATCTTAACACAAATAATAACAATAATGATCATAATATTAACAATAATAATTTTTAATCATGATAACTTATATATATCAAATTCTATATATTTTATATGGTAATAATAATAATACAAATATTAACATTTATAATGAAAGTAAGGTTAGTAATTTGACTTTAATATTTTAACTTGTACTTAGTCTTTATTATTAATATGATATAATAACATATATAGAATATTTAATATTTAAACATTATATATATATATATATATATATATATATATATATATATATACATGAATCTATACATAATTAATGTTTTATGTATATTATAATATATATATATATATATATATATATATATATATATATATATATATATATATATATATATATATATATATATATATATATATATATATATATATATATATATATAATTATCTTAATAGCAATTTCATTATTTTATACACTACTTTACATATTCCACTCAGTTGATTAAATTGTATTTTATTTTACATAACTAATTCAAATGTTTCAGTTATATTTTACTATTTCCAATTAATATATATACTTTCGTTATATTATATTATATGTACACATTTATTTACATACAATTGTTCGTGAATCGCCGAGCACAGTCTAAAGGTAAAATGTATACATGAAACAATTCAAACTTTCTGAGACTCATCATTACAGACTTTGCTTATCGTGTCAAAATCATATAAGATCAAAGTTTAAATTTGGTCAGAAATTTCCGGGTCTTCACAGTCTTGTTGTGGCACCCCGTACTAAATCATCATGTACGGACCATCAACAACAGGATCATTACAAGGTCAAATACTATATGCATTTTCAAAACAAGTTTGCATCCATATCAAAAGGTGACGTCATAACTAACGTCAATTGTTTTACATCAAAGTATGCTTCAATGAACAGAAGCAAAGGTAATAGTACGTAACCCTTAGGTCGTTACAATTCATAGTTCAAAAGTAATTAAGTTTGAATTCAAGATAAAATAATTCATGCGGAGATAACTCTAGAGCTGCGGGTGTCTACAGCAAGACTAGTACACAGCGGAAGCAAGCAAACCTTAAGCCCCTGAGAAAAACATGCTTAAAAATGTCAACACGAATGTTGGTGAGCTATAGTTTAAGTAAAACAGTAATGTAAGTAGGCCACGAGATTTCAGTGCTACAAAGAGCGTTTCAAAACAGTATGATAAAGTATATGTTAACCGTGGGCACTTGGTAACTAACTTAACGTTTATACCCCCTGAAAGTACACTTGGCAAGTGCGTATGTATAAGAAGTATTAAACACTCGTTAAATGCTAGCGCTACTAGCCCGAGTGGGGATGTCAAACCCTATGGATCCATATCTAAGATTCGCGTTCACGGTTCAAAAACCAATGATTAAACGTTACCGAGCTAAAGGGAATGTTTATGCCGTTGTATAACCCACACATATATAAGTTTAAGTACTCGTGCCTAGTATGTAAAACATAAAATCCGCATGTATTCTCAGTTCCCAAAATAAGTTTAAAGTAAAAAGGGAATGCTATAACTCACAATGATAAAGTAGCGGTAAAGTAGTAGTCGGGAAAGGTGTGCAAGTAAACGGTCCGAAGTCCTCAACCTAAGTCAAATAGTACTAACTCAGTAAATTGCCTTAATAGGTTTAAAAGTATGTAAATAAGGTCTTAAGGGTCATCATCATTCATCATTAACAAAGGCGTAAAGTAAGTTTCGTTCATGAAAGTAGTTTACAACAAAGGCTGACTTCAGTCAGTCACCAAGGTCTCTACCCTTACTGAATTAAGGTGAGACCAATGGTCATGGCTCCGTATATGAGTCATTTAAGTGTGGTAAAAATTTCAGAAGCTAACTCGTCTTCGTTTGACCGTGGCAACGGTATAAGTGCGAGTAGGTCTGAAATTTCTGCACAACGTTAAAAGACATAGTGACGATCGGAGGGCCATAAATCCTAAACCGTAACTCGGATGAAGACGAGTCTTAAATGAAAAGTTATCTACACGAACTGAGCTATCTGAAAATCAAGGTTACAGTAGCCCAGGTGTACTGGTCTGTTACAGAAACCAGAAAAACAGAACTGTAAACAGACAACAGAAAAGTAAATGGACATAGTGACGCTCGGAGGGCCGTAGATTCTAAACCGTAACTCGGATTAAGACGAGTCTTATATGAAAAGTTATCTACTCAAAAAGTTCTATCTAAAAATCATGGTCTCAGTAGCCCAGGTATACTGGTTTGTTACAGAAACAGCAGGTCAGTAGGTTCTGGACAGAAACAGTACGTTTAAGTGAGTTCCGGTGGTCTTGGTGTTTGATGTTCATCATGGTTCTCATCCTTGATGCATATAGCTTCAAGTGTATAACTCATTGATGTGTTTACATCATCTTAACCAAGTCTTGACCATCATAACCCTAGTGCAAGTCTAAGACATGAAGCACAACTCACTTAAGAGTTGCATGTACTTTGATGAGCCAAAGTTACATCAAAGTCTTAGGTTTGACACTTACATAAACTATAAGACTAATAATAAGTTACAAACTTGAAAATGAACTTATGAAATCAAGATCTTAAAATTTAGAACATAGTTCTTAGTTAGATCTTGAAGATCCAAACTCAAAAGTCTAGATCAAGCATAAGTATACATAGTTATAATCAAAAAGTTTCCTTTATATGTTCTTGAACTTTAAAGTTAACTTTAAGTCCCAAGAGATATGAGATCAAGACTAACTTGTAGTACTTGACCATATAATCTAACTACATGAAATTAAAGTGCATAAAATGAAGAAGTAACTAAGTAAACATGTAATTTGTTCATGGTTGTTCATATTTTAAAGATTCAAACCAAAGTTTGATCTTTAGAAAGTAAACTTTAAAGTTTACTTCATGAACTTCAAGTATGTCTTTCAACCATGAATTTTATAATCTTTTGAAACAAGTAAGGTAGAACATAACTAGATAGATTATGTTCTTGTTGTTCTTGTTATAACAAGATAAAAATGAAGAATCAAACTAGTGAGTTTATTCTTGTAACATGAAGATAAGTAACAACAACATGACTTAAATAACTAGTAATCAAAGACAAGTAACATTTAAATAAAAGAATGATGATGATGAAGATGTAGATTTCGGTTTTGTTTGAAGAAAAGAAGAGAATAAGTTGTTCAAAACACTTACAAGAAAGAGAGAATTTGAGAGAAAAGTTACAAGTGTTCTTTGTGTGTGTTTGAGAATGAGAGAGTTTGTGAGTAAGTAGTAAGTAAAAAAAAAGATTTTGACTCCCTCCTCTTCCACAAAATGCGACAGCCAGCAGCCTCTCAAGGGGGGATGGAGTTGTTTTGTGGTTACATGCTTGTTAAAGTTTGAAAAGGTGGATAAAAGGGGTGGTTACATGGGGATTAAGGCATAACTAGATTCCATATCTCTTAACCAGCTAGTTCCATGTTCTAAATGATACTTACACTTGAAAGAGTGGGCTAAAGGGTCCATTAATAATGTAGGGTGGGCTTGTAAGCCCAAAGTCAAGTGACCATTAACCATAAACAAGCCCAAGTCCAAAAATTCACAAGTTAAACCAAATAAAGCCCAAGTAACTAACTAATAGTCTTAGTTAATTAAAATGATTAATAAAATTAATCATGAATGCAAATAATATCTAAAAATATTATTCGTGAAGTTTCGTGTGTCACAAAGACGTTTCGGGCTCATAAAAGTCAAGTACGGGCAATCATGGCAACACGTAAATGTAATAACATACATTCGTTTAATCACACATATTAATAATAATAATTATTAATAAATAAACGTTGGAAAATCCAGGGTCGTTACATTACCCACCTGTTAAAGAAAAATTTCGTCCCGAAATTTTAAGGAGTGCCCAACAATGGTACCGTATTCGAATAAGAAGGGGCGTATCAAAGTTCCGTGAGACTCATGGCTCAGTAGTAAGTTATTTACCTTGAAAGGTACTTTGGTGTATAAAAGTAAGAATAGGCATCTGCCGTTAATTATGAAATGTCCCGTTCTTATTGATTAAAAACGTTCCATATTAATTGATTTCGTTGCGAGGTTTTGACCTCTATATGAGACGTTTTTCAAAGACTGCATTCATTTTAAAACAAACCATAACCTTTATTTCATCAATAAAGGTTTAAAAAGCTTTACGTAGATTATCAAATAATGATAATCTAAAATATCCTGTTTACACACGACCATTACATAATGGTTTACAATACAAATATGTTACAACAAAATAAGTTTCTTGAATGCAGTTTTTACACAATATCATACAAGCATGGACTCCAAATCTCGTCCTTATTTAAGTATGCGACAGCGGAAGCTCTTAATAATCACCTGAGAATAAACATGCTTAAAACGTCAACAAAAATGTTGGTGAGTTATAGGTTTAACCTATATATATCAAATCGTAACAATAGACCACAAGATTTCATATTTCAATACACATCCCATACATAGAGATAAAAATCATTCATATGGTGAACACCTGGTAACCGACATTAACAAGATGCATATATAAGAATATCCCCATCATTCCGGGACACCCTTCGGATATGATATAAATTTCGAAGTACTAAAGCATCCGGTACTTTGGATGGGGTTTGTTAGGCCCGATAGATCTATCTTTAGGATTCGCGTCAATTAGGGTGTCTGTTCCCTAATTCTTAGATTACCAGACTTAATAAAAAAGGGCATATTCGATTTCGATAATTCAACCATAGAATGTAGTTTCACGTACTTGTGTCTATTTTGTAAATCATTTATAAAACCTGCATGTATTCTCATCCCAAAAATATTAGATTTTAAAAGTGGGACTATAACTCACTTTCACAGATTTTTACTTCGTCGGGAAGTAAGACTTGGCCACTGGTTGATTCACGAACCTATAACAATATATACATATATATCAAAGTATGTTCAAAATATATTTACAACACTTTTAATATATTTTGATGTTTTAAGTTTATTAAGTCAGCTGTCCTCGTTAGTAACCTACAACTAGTTGTCCACAGTTAGATGTACAGAAATAAATCGATAAATATTATCTTGAATCAATCCACGACCCAGTGTATACGTATCTCAGTATTGATCACAACTCAAACTATATATATTTTGGAATCAACCTCAACCCTGTATAGCTAACTCCAACATTCACATATAGAGTGTCTATGGTTGTTCCGAAATATATATAGATGTGTCGACATGATAGGTCGAAACATTGTATACGTGTCTATGGTATCTCAAGATTACATAATATACAATACAAGTTGATTAAGTTATGGTTGGAATAGATTTGTTACCAATTTTCACGTAGCTAAAATGAGAAAAATTATCCAATCTTGTTTTACCCATAACTTCTTCATTTTAAATCCGTTTTGAGTGAATCAAATTGCTATGGTTTCATATTGAACTCTATTTTATGAATCTAAACAGAAAAAGTATAGGTTTATAGTCGGAAAAATAAGTTACAAGTCGTTTTTGTAAAGGTAGTCATTTCAGTCGAAAGAACGACGTCTAGATGACCATTTTAGAAAACATACTTCCACTTTGAGTTTAACCATAATTTTTGGATATAGTTTCATGTTCATAATAAAAATCATTTTTTTCAGAATAACAACTTTTAAATCAAAGTTTATCATAGTTTTTAATTAACTAACCCAAAACAGCCCGCGGTGTTACTACGACGGCGTAAATCCGGTTTTACGGTGTTTTTCGTGTTTCCAGGTTTTAAATCATTAAGTTAGCATATCATATAGATATAGAACATGTGTTTAGTTGATTTTAAAAGTCAAGTTAGAAGGATTAACTTTTGTTTGCGAACAAGTTTAGAATTAACTAAACTATGTTCTAGTGATTACAAGTTTAAACCTTCGAATAAGATAGCTTTATATGTATGAATTGAATGATGTTATGAACATCATTACTACCTTAAGTTCCTTGAATGAACCTACTGGAAAAGAGAAAAATGGATCTAGCTTCAATGGATCCTTGGATGGCTCAAAGTTCTTGAAGCAAAATCATGACACGAAAACAAGTTCAAGTAAGATCATCACTTGAAATAAGATTGTTATAGTTATAGAAATTGAACCAAAGTTTGAATATGATTATTACCTTGTATTAGAATGATAACCTACTGTAAGAAACAAAGATTTCTTGAGGTTGGATGATCACCTTACAAGATTGGAAGTGAGCTAGCAAACTTGAAAGTATTCTTGATTTTATGAAACTAGAACTTTTGGAATTTATGAAGAACACTTAGAACTTGAAGATAGAACTTGAGAGAGTTCAATTAGATGAAGAAAATTGAAGAATGAAAGTGTTTGTAGGTGTTTTTGGTCGTTGGTGTATGGATTAGATATAAAGGATATGTAATTTTGTTTTCATGTAAATAAGTCATGAATGATTACTCATATTTTTGTAATCTTATGAGATATTTCATGCTAGTTGCCAAATGATGGTTCCCACATGTGTTAGGTGACTCACATGGGCTGCTAAGAGCTGATCATTGGAGTGTATATACCAATAGTACATACATCTAAAAGCTGTGTATTGTACGAGTACGAATACGGGTGCATACGAGTAGAATTGTTGATGAAACTGAACGAGAATGTAATTGTAAGCATTTTTGTTAAGTAGAAGTATTTTGATAAGTGTATTGAAGTCTTTCAAAAGTGTATAAATACATATTAAAACACTACATGTATATACATTTTAACTGAGTCGTTAAGTCATCGTTAGTCGTTACATGTAAGTGTTGTTTTGAAACCTTTAGGTTAACGATCTTGTTAAATGTTGTTAACCCAATGTTTATAATATCAAAAGAGATTTTAAATTATTATATTATCATGATATTATGATGTACGAATATCTCTTAATATGATATATATACATTAAATGTCGTTACAACGATAAACGTTACATATATGTCTCGTTTCAAAATCATTAAGTTAGTAGTCTTGTTTTTACATATGTAGTTCATTGTTAATATAATTAATGATATGTTTACTTATCATAATATCATGTTAACTATATATATAACCATATATATGTCATCATATAGTTTTTTTTTACAAGTTTTAACGTTCGTGAATCACCGGTCAACTTGGGTGGTCAATTGTCTATATGAAACATATTTCAATTAATCAAGTCTTAACAAGTTTGATTGCTTAACATGTTGGAAACATTTAATCATGTAAACATCAATCTCAATTAATATATATAAACATGGAAAAGTTCGGGTCACTACAGTACCTACCCGTTAAATAAATTTCGTCCCGAAATTTTAAGTTGTTGAAGGTGTTGACGAATCTTCTGGAAATAGATGCGGGTATTTCTTCTTCATCTGATCTTCACGCTCCCAGGTGAACTCGGGTCCTCTACGAGCATTCCATCGAACCTTAACAATTGGTATCTTGTTTTGCTTAAGTCTTTTAACCTCACGATCCATTATTTCGACGGGTTCTTCGATGAATTGGAGTTTTTCGTTGATTTGGATTTCATCTAACGGAATAGTGAGATCTTCTTTAGCAAAACATTTCTTCAAATTCGAGACGTGGAAAGTGTTATGTACAGCCGCGAGTTGTTGAGGTAACTCAAGTCGGTAAGCTACTGGTCCGACACGATCAATAATCTTGAATGGTCCAATATACCTTGGATTTAATTTCCCTCGTTTACCAAATCGAACAACGCCTTTCCAAGGTGCAACTTTAAGCATGACCATCTCTCCAATTTCAAATTCTATATCTTTTCTTTTAATGTCAGCGTAGCTCTTTTGTCGACTTTGGGCGGTTTTCAACCGTTGTTGAATTTGGATGATCTTCTCGGTAGTTTCTTGTATAATCTCCGGACCCGTAATCTGTCTATCCCCCACTTCACTCCAACAAATCGGAGACCTGTACTTTCTACCATAAAGTGCTTCAAACGGCGCCATCTCAATGCTTGAATGGTAGCTGTTGTTGTAGGAAAATTCTGCTAACGGTAGATGTCGATCCCAACTGTTTCCGAAATCAATAACACATGCTCGTAGCATGTCTTCAAGCGTTTGTATCGTCCTTTCGCTCTGCCCATCAGTTTGTGGATGATAGGCAGTACTCATGTCTAGACGAGTTCCTAATGCTTGCTGTAATGTCTGCCAGAATCTTGAAATAAATCTGCCATCCCTATCAGAGATAATAGAGATTGGTATTCCATGTCTGGATACGACTTCCTTCAAATACAGTCGTGCTAACTTCTCCATCTTGTCATCCTCTCTTATTGGCAGGAAGTGTGCTGATTTGGTGAGACGATCAACTATTACCCAAATAGTATCAAAACCACTTGCAGTCCTTGGCAATTTAGTGATGAAATCCATGGTAATGTTTTCCCATTTCCATTCTGGGATTTCGGGTTGTTGAAGTAGACCTGATGGTTTCTGATGCTCAGCTTTGACCTTAGAACACGTCAAACATTCTCCTACGTATTTAGCAACATCGGCTTTCATACCCGGCCACCAAAAATGTTTCTTGAGATCCTTGTACATCTTCCCCGTTCCAGAATGTATTGAGTATCTGGTTTTATGAGCTTCTCTAAGTACCATTTCTCTCATATCTCCAAATTTTGGTACCCAAATCCTTTCAGCCCTATACCGGGTTCCATCTTCCCGAATATTAAGATGCTTCTCCGATCCTTTGGGTATTTCATCCTTTAAATTTCCCTCTTTTAAAACTCCTTGTTGCGCCTCCTTTATTTGAGTAGTAATGTTATTATGAATCATTATATTCATAGATTTTACTCGAATGGGTTCTCTATCCTTCCTGCTCAAGGCATCGGCTACCACATTTGCCTTCCCCGGGTGGTAACGAATCTCAAAATCGTAATCATTCAATAATTCAATCCACCTACGCTGCCTCATATTCAGTTGTTTCTGATTAAATATGTGTTGAAGACTTTTGTGGTCGGTATATATAATACTTTTGACCCCATATAAGTAGTGCCTCCAAGTCTTTAATGCAAAAACAACTGCGCCTAATTCCAAATCATGCGTCGTATAATTTTGTTCGTGAATCTTCAATTGTCTAGACGCATAAGCAATCACCTTCGTTCGTTGCATTAATACACAACTGAGACCTTGCTTTGATGCGTCACAATAAATCACAAAATCATCATTCCCTTCAGGCAATGACAATATAGGTGCCGTAGTTAGCTTTTTCTTCAATAACTGAAACGCTTTCTCTTGTTCATCATTCCATTCAAATTTCTTCCCTTTATGCGTTAATGCAGTCAAGGGTTTTGCTATTCTGGAAAAGTCTTGGATGAACCTTCTGTAGTAACCAGCTAGTCCTAAAAACTGGCGTATGTGTTTCGGAGTTTTCGGGGTTTCCCACTTTTCAACAGTTTCTATCTTTGCCGGATCCACCTTAATACCTTCTTTGTTCACTATGTGACCGAGGAATTGAACTTCTTCCAACCAAAATGCACACTTTGAAAACTTAGCGTACAATTCTTCCTTCCTCAATACTTCTAACACCTTTCTCAAATGTTCACCGTGTTCTTGGTCATTCTTTGAGTAAATAAGTATGTCATCAATGAAAACAATGACAAACTTGTCAAGGTATGGTCCACACACTCGGTTCATAAGGTCCATGAACACAGCTGGTGCATTAGTTAAACCAAACGGCATGACCATAAACTCGTAATGACCGTAACGTGTTCTGAAAGCAGTCTTTGGAATATCATCTTCTTTCACCCGCATTTGATGGTACCCGGAACGTAAGTCAATCTTTGAATAAACAGACGAGCCTTGTAGTTGATCAAATAAGTCGTCGATTCTCGGTAGTGGGTAGCGGTTCTTGATGGTAAGTTTGTTCAACTCTCGGTAGTCGATACACAACCTGAATGTACCATCTTTCTTCTTGACAAACAAAACAGGAGCTCCCCACGGTGATGTGCTTGGTCGAATGAAACCACGCTCTAAAAGTTCTTGTAATTGGCTTTGCAGTTCTTTCATCTCGCTGGGTGCGATTCTGTAAGGAGCACGAGCTATTGGTGCAGCTCCTGGTACAAGATCTATTTGAAATTCAACGGATCGATGTGGGGGTAATCCCGGTAATTCTTTCGGAAATACATCGGGAAATTCTTTTGCAATGGGAACATCATTGATGCTCTTTTCTTCAGTTTGTACTTTCTTGACGTGTGCTAGAACAGCATAGCAACCTTTTCTTATTAGTTTTTGTGCCTTCAAATTACTAATAAGATGTAGCTTCGTGTTGCCCTTTTCTCCGTACACCATTAAGGGTTTTCCTTTTTCTCGTATAATGCGAATTGCATTTTTGTAACAAACGATCTCCGCTTTCACTTCTTTCAACCAGTCCATACCGATTATCACATCAAAACTCCCTAACTCTACTGGTATCAAATCAATCTTAAATGTTTCGCTAACCAGTTTAATTTCTCGATTCCGACATATATTATCTGCTGAAATTAATTTACCATTTGCTAATTCGAGTAAAAATTTACTATCCAAAGGCGTCAATGGACAACTTAATTTAGCACAAAAATCTCTACTCATATAGCTTCTATCCGCACCCGAATCAAATAAAACGTAAGCAGATTTATTGTCAATAAGAAACGTACCCGTAACAAGCTCCGGGTCTTCCTGTGCCTCTACCGCATTAATATTGAAAACTCTTCCACGGCCTTGTCCATTCGTGTTCTCCTGGTTCGGGCAATTTCTAATAATGTGGCCTGGTTTTCCACATTTATAACAAACTACATTGGCATAACTTGCTCCGACACTACTTGCTCCGCCATTACTCGTTCCGACACCATTTGTTCCTTTCGTTCTATTAACCCCTGGTCCGTAGACCTCACACTTCGCCGCGCTATGACCATTTCTTTTACACTTGTTGCAAAATTTGGTGCAGAACCCCGAGTGATTCTTTTCACACCTTTGGCATAGTTGCTTCTGATTGTTGTTGTTGTTGCAGTTATTATTGTTGTTGGGATGATTGTTGTAGTTGCTGTTGTTGTTGTTGTTGTTGTTGGGTCGTTTGTTGTAGTTGCGATTGATGTTGCGATTGTTGGGATAATTGTTGCGATTATTGTTGTAATTGCTGTTGTTGTTGTATTGGTGATTCTTATCACCGTTTTCCTCCCACTTTCTTTTGACTTGCTTCACATTGGCCTCTTCAGCAGTCTGTTCTTTAATTCTTTCTTCAATCTGGTTCACTAGTTTGTGAGCCATTCTACATGCCTGTTGTATGGAGGCGGGCTCGTGTGAACTTATATCTTCTTGGATTCTTTCCGGTAATCCTTTCACAAACGCGTCGATCTTCTCTTCCTCATCTTCGAATGCTCCCGGACACAATAGGCACAATTCTGTGAATCGTCTTTCGTACGTGGTAATATCAAATCCTTGGGTTCGTAACCCTCTAAGTTCTGTCTTGAGCTTATTGACCTCGGTTCTGGGACGGTACTTCTCGTTCATCAAGTGCTTGAATGCTGACCACGGTAGTGCGTACGCATCATCTTGTCCCACTTGCTCTAGATAGGTATTCCACCATGTTAACGCAGAACCTGTGAAGGTATGCGTAGCGTACTTCACTTTGTCCTCTTCAGTACACTTACTTATGGCAAACACCGATTCAACCTTCTCGGTCCACCGTTTCAATCCGATCGGTCCTTCGGTTCCATCAAATTCCAAAGGTTTGCAGGCAGTGAATTCTTTGTAGGTGCATCCTACACGATTTCCTGTACTGCTAGATCCAAGGTTATTGTTGGTATGTAGCGCAGCCTGTACTGCGGCTATGTTTGAAGCTAGAAAAGTACGGAATTCCTCTTCATTCATATTCACGGTGTGTCGAGTAGTCGGTGCCATTTCCTTCAAAATAGTTAAATGGAACAAGTTAATCATACAGAATATTAAGAGTAGTTAATAGTATTTCGTAGCATAATATGAACTCATTTATAAAAGCTTTTTCTTCATATTAGCGTTTTATAAGTTTAAATTCGGGTAGTACCTACCCGTTAAGTTCATACTTAGTAGCTAATATACAATTCAACTACTACAATTCTATATGAAAAACTGATTATAATAATATTTCGCGTTCAAACTTTTATACAATATTTTACAAACTTACAATACCGCTTATTTTACATAAAGCATGAAATATAGCACACAATAACTTTGATACAAGATAGTTGTGAAGATAATTCTAGCTAGTACACAAGTCGTTCAGCAAAGGCAATAAAGACACGTAATTCATACGTCCAGAAACAAGTCATGCATTCTGGTTTTACTAGGACTACTTCCCATCCTTGGTCTTGTGCAACATAACCGTTATGGCCGTTGATAAGACAGCGTGTTGCAACGTCGTCAAAGGGACGAGGGTTACGTAATGTCCAACAGTCCCGTAATAATCTAAAAACCTCATTTCTTACCCCAATTACCGACTCCGTCACTTGTGGAAACGTTTTGTTTAATAGTTGTAGCCCGATGTTCTTGTTCTCACTTTGGTGAGAAGCGAACATTACTAATCCGTAAGCATAACATGCTTCTTTATGTTGCATGTTAGCCGCTTTTTCTAAATCACGAAGTCCAATATTCGGATATATTGAGTCAAAATAATTTCTTAACCCGTTGCGTAAAATAGCATTTGGGTTCCCCGCAATATATGCGTCAAAGTAAACACATCGTAACTTATGGGTTTCCCAATGTGATATCCCCCATCTTTCAAACGAAAGTCTCTTATAAACCAAGACATTCTTGGAACGTTCTTCGAATGTCTTACAAACTGATCTCGCCTTAAATAGTTGTGCCGAGGAATTCTGGCCGACTCTAGACAAGATTTCATCAATCATGTCTCCGGGTAGGTCTCTTAAAATATTGGGTTGTCTATCCATTTTGTGTTTTTAAACTGTAAAATAGACAAGAGTTAGATTCATAAAAAAAAATACTTATTAATACAAGCAATTTTTACATATATCATAAAGCATAAGCACACTATATTACATATATTACACCACACGAATACAACTATCTTATTCCGACTCGCTCGTTTCTTCTTCTTCGGTTTTGGTTCGTTTTGCTAGGTTTCTAGGGATATATGATGTTCCCCTAATACGAGCCGTAATTTTCCACATTGGTTTAGAAAAACCTGGTGGTTTAGAGGTTCCCGGGTCATTGTTACAACTTAAGGACTTCGGGGGTTGACGATACATATAAAGTTCATCGGGGTTGGAATTAGATTTCTCTATTTTTATGCCCTTTCCCTTATTATTTTCTTTTGCCTTTTTAAATTCAGTTGGGGTGATTTCTATAACATCATCGGAATTCTCGTCGGAATCCGATTCATCGGAGAGTTGGTAATCCTCCCAATATTTTGCTTCCTTGGCGGAAACACCATTGACCATAATTAACCTTGGTCGGTTGGTTGAAGATTTTCTTTTACTTAACCGTTTTATTATTTCCCCCACCGGTTCTATTTCTTCATCCGGTTCCGATTCTTCTTCCGGTTCCGATTCTTCTTCCGGTTCCGACTCTTCTTCCGGTTCCTCTTCGGGAACTTGTGAATCAGTCCACAAATCATTCCAATTTACATTTGACTCTTCATTATTATTAGGTGAGTCAATGGGACTTGTTCTAGAGGTAGACATCTATCACATAATATCAAACACGTTAAGAGATTAATATATCACATAATATTCATATGTTAAAAATATATAGTTTCCAACAAAAATGTTAAGCAATCATTTTTAAAGAAAAAACGGTCGAAGTCCAGACTCACTAATGCATCCTAACAAACTCGATAAGACACACTAATGCAAATTTTATGGTTCTCTAAGACCAACGCTCTGATACCAACTGAAATGTCCCGTTCTTATTGATTAAAAACGTTCCATATTAATTGATTTCGTTGCGAGGTTTTGACCTCTATATGAGACGTTTTTCAAAGACTGCATTCATTTTAAAACAAACCATAACCTTTATTTCATCAATAAAGGTTTAAAAAGCTTTACGTAGATTATCAAATAATGATAATCTAAAATATCCTGTTTACACACGACCATTATATAATGGTTTACAATACAAATATGTTACAACAAAATAAGTTTCTTGAATGCAGTTTTTACACAATATCATACAAGCATGGACTCCAAATCTCGTCCTTATTTAAGTATGCGACAGCGGAAGCTCTTAATAATCACCTGAGAATAAACATGCTTAAAACGTCAACAAAAATGTTGGTGAGTTATAGGTTTAACCTATATATATCAAATCGTAACAATAGACCACAAGATTTCATATTTCAATACACATCCCATACATAGAGATAAAAATCATTCATATGGTGAACACCTGGTAACCGACATTAACAAGATGCATATATAAGAATATCCCCATCATTCCGGGACACCCTTTGGATATGATATAAATTTCGAAGTACTAAAGCATCCGGTACTTTGGATGGGGTTTGTTAGGCCCGATAGATCTATCTTTAGGATTCGCGTCAATTAGGGTGTCTGTTCCCTAATTCTTAGATTACCAGACTTAATAAAAAAGGGCATATTCGATTTCGATAATTCAACCATAGAATGTAGTTTCACGTACTTGTGTCTATTTTGTAAATCATTTATAAAACCTGCATGTATTCTCATCCCAAAAATATTAGATTTTAAAAGTGGGACTATAACTCACTTTCACAGATTTTTACTTCGTCGGGAAGTAAGACTTGGCCACTGGTTGATTCACGAACCTATAACAATATATACATATATATCAAAGTATGTTCAAAATATATTTACAACACTTTTAATATATTTTGATGTTTTAAGTTTATTAAGTCAGATGTCCTCGTTAGTAACCTACAACTAGTTGTCCACAGTTAGATGTACAGAAATAAATCGATAAATATTATCTTGAATCAATCCACGACCCAGTGTATACGTATCTCAGTATTGATCACAACTCAAACTATATATATTTTGGAATCAACCTCAACCCTGTATAGCTAACTCCAACATTCACATATAGAGTGTCTATGGTTGTTCCGAAATATATATAGATGTGTCGACATGATAGGTCGAAACATTGTATACGTGTCTATGGTATCTCAAGATTACATAATATACAATACAAGTTGATTAAGTTATGGTTGGAATAGATTTGTTACCAATTTTCACGTAGCTAAAATGAGAAAAATTATCCAATCTTGTTTTACCCATAACTTCTTCATTTTAAATCCGTTTTGAGTGAATCAAATTGCTATGGTTTCATATTGAACTCTATTTTATGAATCTAAACAGAAAAAGTATAGGTTTATAGTCGGAAAAATAAGTTACAAGTCGTTTTTGTAAAGGTAGTCATTTCAGTCGAAAGAACGACGTCTAGATGACCATTTTAGAAAACATACTTCCACTTTGAGTTTAACCATAATTTTTGGATATAGTTTCATGTTCATAATAAAAATCATTTTTTTCAGAATAACAACTTTTAAATCAAAGTTTATCATAGTTTTTAATTAACTAACCCAAAACAGCCCGCGGTGTTACTAAGACGGCGTAAATCCGGTTTTACGGTGTTTTTCGTGTTTCCAGGTTTTAAATCATTAAGTTAGCATATCATATAGATATAGAACATGTGTTTAGTTGATTTTAAAAGTCAAGTTAGAAGGATTAACTTTTGTTTGCGAACAAGTTTAGAATTAACTAAACTATGTTCTAGTGATTACAAGTTTAAACCTTCGAATAAGATAGCTTTATATGTATGAATTGAATGATGTTATGAACATCATTACTACCTTAAGTTCCTTGGATGAACCTACTGGAAAAGAGAAAAATGGATCTAGCTTCAATGGATCCTTGGATGGCTCAAAGTTCTTGAAGCAAAATCATGACACGAAAACAAGTTCAAGTAAGATCATCACTTGAAATAAGATTGTTATAGTTATAGAAATTGAACCAAAGTTTGAATATGATTATTACCTTGTATTAGAATGATAACCTACTGTAAGAAACAAAGATTTCTTGAGGTTGGATGATCACCTTACAAGATTGGAAGTGAGCTAGCAAACTTGAAAGTATTCTTGATTTTATGAAACTAGAACTTTTGGAATTTATGAAGAACACTTAGAACTTGAAGATAGAACTTGAGAGAGTTCAATTAGATGAAGAAAATTGAAGAATGAAAGTGTTTGTAGGTGTTTTTGGTCGTTGGTGTATGGATTAGATATAAAGGATATGTAATTTTGTTTTCATGTAAATAAGTCATGAATGATTACTCATATTTTTGTAATCTTATGAGATATTTCATGCTAGTTGCCAAATGATGGTTCCCACATGTGTTAGGTGACTCACATGGGCTGCTAAGAGCTGATCATTGGAGTGTATATACCAATAGTACATACATCTAAAAGCTGTGTATTGTACGAGTACGAATACGGGTGCATACGAGTAGAATTGTTGATGAAACTGAACGAGAATGTAATTGTAAGCATTTTTGTTAAGTAGAAGTATTTTGATAAGTGTATTGAAGTCTTTCAAAAGTGTATAAATACATATTAAAACACTACATGTATATACATTTTAACTGAGTCGTTAAGTCATCGTTAGTCGTTACATGTAAGTGTTGTTTTGAAACCTTTAGGTTAACGATCTTGTTAAATGTTGTTAACCCAATGTTTATAATATCAAAAGAGATTTTAAATTATTATATTATCATGATATTATGATGTACGAATATCTCTTAATATGATATATATACATTAAATGTCGTTACAACGATAAACGTTACATATATGTCTCGTTTCAAAATCATTAAGTTAGTAGTCTTGTTTTTACATATGTAGTTCATTGTTAATATAATTAATGATATGTTTACTTATCATAATATCATGTTAACTATATATATAACCATATATATGTCATCATATAGTTTTTTTTTACAAGTTTTAACGTTCGTGAATCACCGGTCAACTTGGGTGGTCAATTGTCTATATGAAACATATTTCAATTAATCAAGTCTTAACAAGTTTGATTGCTTAACATGTTGGAAACATTTAATCATGTAAACATCAATCTCAATTAATATATATAAACATGGAAAAGTTCGGGTCACTACAAATTAAGTCTCTTGTCTTAAAAGATCAACAAATCGATTTCGTTTCTGCTTAACATGAGTATGTCATCTGAATGTATATCCTCAAAAGGAAATATGGTGTGTTTAGCCTTACAGGCATCTTCGGTAAGTTAGATGCATGAAATGCACCATGAATGATTCTAATTTCATCTGAAACATTGAGCGTGTATGTCGTAATATAAGCTGACAGGTAGAATGGAAAACATAGTGATCACAACCATGCGATTTGATGTCTGGATAGCGTTAGCCAAGGATTTTACCAACCCCTTGATTTCGGAAGGAGGCCATAGGCATAGGAACCCGATATTTAAGAACGTTTCATTTGAGTAAGTGAATCGAAATTTTAGCTGAAAGTGACCAATCGGACTTGTAAGCCATAATTATCCATAGTGTCTTCAGAACGGTCAGAACGAACAATGAGGGATATCACCTAATTTACCATACTACAGGTGAACCTATCCTTGAATGAAATGAAAACACCGATATGTGATGTAACTTCATCCTTTCAGTTACATGTTGAAGTTAGGGTTAACGTTAACTAGAGCAACGTACAATTGCAACCAATGAAGGAAGAAATATATAGAGTATCCACATCAGTGTCGTAAATTTTTTAAGCAGTCCCCTCCCAAAGGGATAACAAGGTTCATAGATTCTCAAAGTATCTTATATTATATTTCTGAAAGGAAGTCGCACGAAAGGCATGAGAGTGAGCTCTCCGAGTGGTTCGTTCTGGGTTTATCGGTGTACATAAGGGGACGAGCGGATGAGAAGATACGTGAACTCTTGGTCCTAACGAATGGTTTACTCCGAGTGAAAAGAATCTCCAAAAATGATTCTTGTGTCTCAACATACGGATTCTTAGAGTTGAGGTTTACGAGGGGGTTGTGATTTGCCGTGAAGTATTGAGAATAGTAACCCACCTAGTACCAATCCTACAATGGGGTGACCAATGAGTGTACCTCAGAAAACTGATTTATCGGCCCACGTTTTTGTCATGTCTAGCTTTAAAAAGAACATTTTATGGGTGCAAAGATTTTCTAACAAATTTTATAAAACCGCCATCCAAAGTGGCTCAAGAGTTTTTAACAAGATCTTAACAGTAAGTTTCATCTCTAACAGAGGGCGAGAAAAAGTGTGATCCATACATGGTGTAGTCTAATATGAAAACCTTTAATAAAATCAACTAAGGGAGTTTTGAAAAACAAAACCTTTAATCATTTGTTGTGACTATGTAAACGGAACGAAGTTCCTAGTAATTTAGAAGTAGGTACAACGTGCACCATTTTTGCACAAAACTATTTGACTTAAGTTGAATAATTCGGTAAAGGAGCGGTCTTTAAGTAAATTGAAGATATAACTTAGTATCAAAATAAGTAAGTATAAATTTATACATACATGATGTTATAAATCGTATAAGTGACAGAAAAAGTTTTTAGTACTTTCATTGTCTGTAAATCTTGTGAGGACTGCGCAAATAAACAACGTGTAATAATTTTTTTTTTTTTTTGATAAGTATAGTTTTTCGTGTTTCAAAGGTTACGAGTTGAAAACAATTTGAGTGAAAAAGCTTGGAATCCTTGGGTGACCAGTTACTAGGTAGTGAAAACTAATGACATAAATGCAGTTTTGGTAATTATCAGGACACAAGTCTTTGGGCCAAAAATATTTATGTGCGAAGCCGTTGCTAAAAGTGGGGTACGAAGGATAAAGCACGAGGATGAGAAGTTAATGGCTTCTTGAATTTGCAAAATGCCAAACAGGTTATGACTAGTATTAAAGCCGGAATAATGATGGTATTAATACCACTAAATAAGGATCCCTTGGAATGAGTCAGGACTTAGAACCATGTAAGAAAGAGCATTGTTCCAACAGGTGTGGTGAAATAAATTCATGGGGTAACGCAATAGTTTTGAATGGTTTGAGTGTTAGCGGATGCCCGAAGGCCATGCATGACATGGTGGTCAGTGCCTTTATCACATACACACGAACCTCTCGATTTCGACGGTTATAAAGCCTTTATGATGACTTGGATACGAATAACACGAAAAGTTTTATATAATAAGCAACGAAAGTTTTATGGAAATTGTTTATGGTGACAATGTAAGAGAAGAAACGAAGTTCTTAGTAAATTAGGGTTATGTACAACACGTACCGTTCAAAGTATAATATCTTTTAAATGAAAGATTTGATTTGTAAAAGTGAAAGTAAAGTTTCATATGTATTTGTCAAAAGTAATCATTTACTTTATTTTATATAACGGGTACAATTTCAAAAATTTGTATGAATGGCAAACAGAATAAATTTATTTTTATAAAGCCTTGAGAGAATAGCACAGTAAAATAAGGTGTGTAAAATTTTGGCAAACAAAATCTTCATATCTCGGAGGCTACGAGTTGGAAAAGGTTGATGAGGATCAAGTAAAAGACTTTTGAAAATTTCGAGTGATATTTGAGGTAATAAAAACCATTGAATTTATATGTGATTGATGACTATTTGTAGGGCATAAGTCTTTTGACCAAAAATGCTTAAGTGTGAAGTTGTTGCTTATAAGTGAGTTACGAATGAGAGGATATGAGGATGAGGGTTAACCACTCATTGATTTTAGGAAAATTTCGAACTGGTATGACTAATATCGAGGTAAGAAGGATGATGTTGTGGTTATCATCGAATAAGAATTTCCTCGTAATAAGTTAGGATTTAGAGTTGCGTAAGAATGAGTACAAATGTGATTCTTGGGTAGTCCTCAATATAGAATTTGAATTACTGAACTAACGGGATATAATTTTCTTTAAGTATCATTGTGCAAGTTTGTCCATTGTATCGGTTTCCTTCATGGCTAGAAAGTGAGCAGTTTTGGTGAGAGGGTCAATAATAATCCAGATGATGTCCTAACCGCCTTACCGTCTCTGGTAGTTAGTGATGAAATTCTTCCCATTTCCATTGTGGGATTTCGGGTTGTTGTCATGTAACTAATAAGGTTCAGTATTCGGGCTACATCTCTCTCCATAATAGTTTCACCATTCTTGCGAGGTATACAAATAAATTTTTCCCATTATAAATAAATTCCGCTTTCATCCTTGAAAGTCAGTTCGTTCCAACTATTTCATCAAAGCTTTCCTAGTTCGATGAGTATTTGGTTAATCTTAAAGTTCATCCCAAATCAAATCTTACTGTACTACTGTGAAAAATTCTATCAATCTTCTCAAATAACATATGTCTGTACGTAGGTAACTAATCCTTTACAACTACTACATTAGAACTCCCAAGTTTGGTTAATATGAGGTCATCTCCAAATGACCCACCTGTTAATCTTAAAGTACTTCCTTAAATTATTCCTTTATCTTCCTCAGTTTACTATTTGCTTGTGTCCTATAGAATACTTAATTCCCATGGTTGTTGATGGTTTATTATTCATAACGCTAAGGTGCTTAGAAATAAGGTTTCTATCGTTCTAGTATTAAACAACCACGAAACATTAAAACGTTGTGATGAAATGTGCCCTAACCAAAATCAGGGTCCATGCGGGTTTCCATAACTGAGATAACGATTGTTCTACCACAAGTTAGTACAAAGTTTTTCCTATTTGAGAACTTTTTCCTTAAATGTCCAGGGTGTCGATCTCTAATACAAATTTTCGGGTTATCAATTCTGCAATCAAGGCCCTTCTTGTACAGTACATGGGCTACGTAGTTATTCTTTCCCTACCTTTAACAAGCTACGATGTGTATGCTCAAGTGATTCCTAACAAAATTTTCCCTGGATCACCCCATATTCCTCATGTAGTAACATTGAAACTTCTGCATGATTTACTTTAATATAACCACGCTGGCATGACGTTATTATATTGTACTAAATCGTACGTTCATTCCAATATCACCTCATATGGTCAATGTAACGTGATCACTTCAAGTTTTACTCAATTTCATCTATCGGTGCTTTATCTATGCCATCTCAAAACAGAATCGACATAACTAATCTCACAGTTTCTCGATGTGGGTGCGTAGGTTCCGTAGATCATGTATTAATGCCTAAGTGTCCCGAGGTTTCTTCAAAGGTTCGGATTTAGGTAACGTTGTTAGGTTCCTTTTAGATATTCATCTGGGTCTCGTGTCGAGTTGTTCGTGTAGCAAGTAGTAATACGATATGTCTTGAGGCGACTCCCAAGTCTTTGGGTATGGCTGAGCATCAGTGAAAGACACTATGAGTTTATGAAAGGAGATGTCTTCCCGACTTCTCCAATGCCTAAATATGGAAGTGTCGTTAGGTCATCGAGTAGTGGTGAAGAATGGAAGAGATGAGTGACGGTCATGAAAGTGTACAGGGTATGTGTCAACTGAACAATCTTCTAGATTGCGTGAAGTAATGTTTCGATCTCTGGAACGATGGAGCAGTAGTAACAGGTGGATTACACTACTAGTCCTTAGGGTTAGACGAGTGGGGAAGTAGTTCAGGAAAACATCTGAATCGGGAAGGATAAGTTCTCCAAGTCGGTATAGCGGATAGTAGACAGGTAGCAAGAGCGTAATCAGGCATAACAACTACAGCAGCCTAGATCATTTACAGCAGCACGTGGCATGGCAATAGTAACAGTATCATACCGAGGTAACATGCTAAAGGCAGATAGTAGCATGCAGTAATATAACACATTAGCATGCAATCGAAAGCGAATAATAGCATACAGTATTGATATCACATAGTAGCATATGGCATATAGCAGTAAAAGTAAGCAGCAGCATGCAATAAGTTCAGCGAAAACAAGTAAACTAGCAAGTTGTAGATTAGTCCTATTAGTGAATCCTACTCGGGTCGGTCTTAGACTCACTAATGCAACCTAATTCCCTACAACCAATGCTCTGATACCAAATGTGGCGCCCCGTACTAAATCATCATGTACGGACCATCAACAACAGGATCATTACAAGGTCAAATACTATATGTGTTTTCAAAACAAGTTTGCATCCATATCAAAAGGTGACGTCATAACTAACGTCAATTGTTTTACATCAAAGTATGCTTCAATGAACAGAAGCAAAGGTAATAGTATGTGACCCTTAGGTCGTTACAATTCATAGTTCAAAAGTAATTAAGTTTGAATGCAAGATAAAATAATTCATGCGGAGATAACTCTAGAGCTGCGGGTGTCTACAGCAAGACTAGTACACAGCGGAAGCAAGCAAACCTTAAGCCCCTGAGAAAAACATGCTTAAAAACGTCAACACGAATGTTGGTGAGCTATAGTTTAAGTATAACAGTAATGTAAGTAGGCCACGAGATTTCAGTGCTACAAAGAGCGTTTCAAAACAGTATGATAAAGTATATGTTAACCGTGGGCACTTGGTAACTAACTTAACGTTTATACCCCCTGAAAGTACACTTGGCAAGTGCGTATGTATACGAAGTATTAAACACTCGTTAAATGCTAGCGCTACTAGCCCGAGTGGGGATGTCAAACCCTATGGATCCATATCTAAGATTCGCGTTCACGGTTCAAAAACCAATGATTAAACGTTACCGAGCTAAAGGGAATGTTTATGCCGTTGTATAACCCACACATATATAAGTTTAAGTACTCGTGCCTAGTATGTAAAACATAAAATCCGCATGTATTCTCAGTTCCCAAAATAAGTTTAAAGTAAAAAGGGAATGCTATAACTCACAATGATAAAGTAGCGGTAAAGTAGTAGTCGGGAAAGGTGTGCAAGTAAACGGTCCGAAGTCCTCAACCTAAGTCAAATAGTACTAAGTTAGTAAATCTTATTAATAGGTTTAAAAGTATGTAAATAAGGTCTTAAGGGTCATCATCATTCATCATTAACAAAGGCGTAAAGTAAGTTTCGTTCATGAAAGTAGTTTACAACAAAGGCTGACTTCAGTCAGTCACCACGGCCTCTACCCTTACTGAATTAAGGTGAGACCAGTGGCCATGGCTCCATCTATGAGTCATTTAAGTGTGGTAAAAATTTCAGAAGCTAACTCGTCTTCGTTTGACCGTGGCAACGGTATAAGTGCGAGTAGGTCTGAAATTTCTGCACAACGTTAAAAGACATAGTGACGATCGGAGGGCCATAAATCCTAAACCGTAACTCGGATGAAGACGAGTCTTAAATGAAAAGTTATCTACACGAACTTAGCTATCTGAAAATCAAGGTTACAGTAGCCCAGGTGTACTGGTCTGTTACAGAAACCAGAAAAACAGAACTGTAAACAGACAACAGAAAAGTAAATGGACATAGTGACGCTCGGAGGGCCGTAGATTCTAAACCGTAACTCGGATTAAGACGAATCTTATATGAAAAGTTATCTAATCGAAAAGTTCTATCTACAAATCATGGTCTCAGTAGCCTAGGTCTACTGGTTTGTTAGAGAAACAGCAGGTCAGTATGTTCTGGACAGAAACAGTACGTTTAAGTGAGTTCCGGTGGTCTTGGTGTTTGATGTTCATCATGGTTCTCATCCTTGATGCATATAGCTTCAAGTGTACAACTCATTGATGTGTTTACATCATCTTAACCAAGTCTTGACCATCATAACCCTAGTGCAAGTCTAATACATGAAGCACAACTCACTTAAGAGTTGCATGTAGTTTGATGAGCCAAAGTTACATCAAAGTCTTAGGTTTGACACTTACATGAACTATAAGACTAATAATAAGTTACAAACTTGAAAATGAACTTATGAAATCAAGATCTTAAAATGTAGAACATAGTTCTTAGTTAGATTTTGAAGATCCAAACTCAAAAGTCTAGATCAAGCATAAGTATACATAGTTATAATCAAAAAGTTTCCTTTATATGTTCTTGAACTTTAAAGTTAACTTTAAGTCCCAAGAGATATGAGATCAAGACTAACTTGTAGTACTTGACCATATAATCTAACTACATGAAATTAAAGTGCATAAAATGAAGAAGTAACTAAGTAAACATGTAATTTGTTCATGGTTGTTCATACTTCAAAGATTCAAATCAAAGTTTGATCTTTAGAAAGTAATCTTTAAAGTTTACTTCATGAACTTCAAGTATGTCTTTCAACCATGAACTTTATAATCTTTTGAAACAAGTAAGGTAGAACATAACTAGATAGATTATGTTCTTGTTGTTCTTGTTATAAAAAGATAAAAATGAAGAATCAAACTAGTGAGTTTATTCTTGTAACATGAAGATAAGTAACAACAACATGACTTAAATAACTAGTAATCAAAGACAAGTAACATTTAAATAAAAGAATGATGATGATGGAGATGTAGATTTCGGTTTTGTTTGAAGAAAAGAAGAGAAGAAGTTGTTCAAAACACTTACAAGAAAGAGAAAATTTGAGAGAAAAGTCACAAGTGTTCTTTGTGTGTGTTTGAGAATGAGAGAGTTTGTGAGTAAGTAGTAAGTAAAAAAAAAAAGATTTTGACTCCCTCCTCTTCCACAAAATGCGACGGCCAGCAGCCTCTCAAGGGGGGATGGAGTTGTTTTGTGGTTACATGCTTGTTAAAGTTTGAAAAGGTGGATAAAAGGGGTGGTTACATGGGGATTAAGGCATAACTAGATTCCATATCTCTTAACTAGCTAGTTCCATGTTCTAAATGATACTTACACTTGAAAGAGTGGGCTAAAGGGTCCATTAATAATGTAGGGTGGGCTTGTAAGCCCAAAGTCAAGTGTCCATTAACCATAAACAAGCCCAAGTCCAAAAATTCACAAGTTAAACCAAATAAAGCCCAAGTAACTAACTAATAGTCTTAGTTAATTAAAATGATTAATAAAATTAATCATGAATGCAAATAATATCTAAAAATATTATTCGTGAAGTTTCGTGTGTCACAAAGACGTTTCGGGCTCATAAAAGTCAAGTACGGGCAATCATGGCAACACGTAAATGTAATAACATACATTCGTTTAATCACACGTATTAATAATAATAATTATAAATAAATAAACGTTGGAAAATCCAGGGTCGTTACACTTGTTCCTTGTTCTATTTTAGGGTGATATTAGGAATTTCAGCACAATTTGAAACCAAAAATCATGCGCCGCCAAATGATATTACATTTGGCGGCGCATATTAATGAGTTAAATCTGTACTTAGTGAAATGATATTCGTTTCAAAACTATATGCGTTATACATAATTACAATCTGAGAAAAATAATAGGTCTTAAAACTATTAATAACATACTAAGTCATGCTTTAACAAAAATAATAATATGATTGAAATTCAAAACGTTTAAAAAGAACATTAAAATGAATAAAATATCATTTTCGTCATCTAGACGAACTCTAATGGCAAGACACCTACACGTAGTCTTGCTCATTGTTCTATTTTAGGGTGATACTAGGAATTTTAGCACAATCTAAAATTGAAAATCATGCGCCGCCATATGATACTACATTTGGTGGCGCATATTAATAAGTTAAATTTGTACTTAGTGACATGATATTAGTTTCAAAACTATATGCGTTATACATAATTATAATGTGAGAGAAATAATATGCCTTAAAACTATATATACCATGCTAAGTCGTCCTTTAAGAAATATAATAATATGACAGAAATTTAAAAGTTTTAAAAAGAATATTAAAATGCATAAAATATCATTTTCGTCATATAGATGAACTATAATGGCAAGACACCTTCAGGGAGTATTGCTCCCTGTTCTCTTTTAGGGTGATCTTAGGAATTTCAGCACAATCTAAAACCGAAGATCATGCGCCGCCAAATGATACTACATTTGACGGCGCATATTGATGAGTTAAAATTGAACTTAGTGAAGTGATATTAGTTTCAAAACTATATATGTTATACATAATTACAATGTAAGAGGAATAATAGATCTTAAAACTATTGACACCAATGCTAAGTAATGCTTTAACAAAAATAATAATATGATAGAAATTCAAAACGTTTAAAAAGAACATTAAAATGAATAAAATATCATTTTCGTTAGCTAGACGAACTCTAAGGGAAAGACACCTTTAGGGAGTCTTGCTCCTGGTTCTCTTGTATGGTGATCTTAGGAATTTCAGCACAATCTGAAACCGAAAATCTTGTGCCTCCAAATGATAAGTCATGCTTTTAAAAAAATATGATAGAAATTCAAAACGTTTAAAAAGAACATTAAAACGAATAAAATATCATTTTCGTCATCTGGACGAACTCTAATGGAAAGACAACTTCAGAAAGTCTTGCTCCTTGTTCTCCTTTAAGGTGATCTTTGGAATTTCAACACAATCTGAAACCGAAAATTATGCGTCACTAAATGTTACTCAATTTGGCGGCGCATATTAGTGCGTCAAAATTAGTATTTAGTGAAGTTATATTAGTTTCAAAATTATATGTGTTATACATAATTACAATGTGAGAGAAATAACAGACGTTAAAATGATTTATACCATGCTAAGTCATGCTTTAACAAAAATAATAATATGATAATAATTCAAAACGCTTAAAAAGAAAATTAAAATGAATAAAATATTATTTTCATCATCTAGATGAACTCTAATGGTAAGACACTTTCAGAGAGTCTTGCTTCTTGTTCTCTTTTAGGGTGATTTTAGGAATTTCAGCACAATCTGAAACCAAAAATTATGCGCCGCCAAATGATACTAAATTTCTCGGCGCATATTAGTGAGTTAAAATTTTTACTTAGTAAAGTGATATTAGTTTCAAAATTTAAAAGCGTTATACATAATTACAATGTAAGAGAAATAATAGGCCTTAAAACAATTTATACCATGCTAAATCATGCTTTAAAAAAGATAATAATATGATAGAAATTCAAAACGTTTAAAATGAACATTAAAATGAATTAAATATTATTTTCGTCATCCAGACGAACTCTAGTGGAAAGATACCTTCAGTGATTGTTGCTACTTGTTCTCTTTTAGGGTGATCTTAGAAATTTTAACACACACAATCTGGAACCGAAAATTATGTGCCGCCAAATAATACTACATTTTGCGGCGCATATTAGTGAGGTAAAATTTGTACTTAGGAAGTGATATTAATTTGAAAATTATATGCGTTATACATAATTATAATGTGAGAGAAATAATTGGCCTGAAAACTATTTATACGATTCTAAATCATGATTTAACAAAAATAATAATAATATGATAGAAATTCAAAACGTTTAAAAAAACATGAAAATGAATAAAATATCATTTTTGTCTTCTACACGAACTCTAATGGTAAGACACCTTCAGGGAGCCTTGCTCCTTGTCATCTAGATGAACTCTAATGGAAAGACAACTTCGGAGAGTCTTGCTCCTTGTTCTATTTTAGGATGATCTTAGGAATTTCAGCACAATCTGAAACCGAAAATTTTCTGCCTCCAAATGTTACTCCATTTGGTGGCGCACATTAGTGAGTTAAAATTAGTATTTAGTGAAGTTATATTAGTTTCAAAATTGTACATGTTCTACATAATTACAATGAGAGAGAAATAATAGGCGTTAAAACTATTTATACTATGGTAAGTCATGATTTAACAAAAATAATAATATGATAGAAATTCAAAACATTTAAAAATAACAATAAATGAATAAAATATCATTTTCGTCATCTAGAGGAACTCTAATGCCAAGACACCTTCAGGAAGTCTTGCTCCTTGTTCTCTTTTAGGGTGATCTTAAGAAATTTCAGTACAATCTGAAACCGAAAATTATTCGCCGCCAAATGATACTACATTTGACGGCGCATATTAATGAGTTAAAATTTGTACTTAGTGAAGTGATATTAGTTTCAAATTTATATGCGTTATACATAGTTATAATGTGAGAGAAATAATAGGCCTTAAAACTATTTATACCATGCCAAGTCATTCTTTAACAAAAATAATAATATGATAGAAATTCAAAACGTTTAAAAAAACATTAAAATGAATAAAATATCATTTTCATCAGTTAGATGAACTCTAATGGAAAGACAACTTCGGGGAGTCTTGCTCCTTGTTCTCTTTTAGGGTGCAGCACAATCTGAAACCGAAATTTATGCGCCACCAAATGATACTACATTTGGCGGCGCATATTAGTGAAAATTTGTACTTAGTGAAGTGATATTAGTTTCAAAATTATATGCGTTATACATAATTACAATGTGAGAGAAATAATAGGCCTTAAAACTATTTATACCATGATTAATGGTGGCAATTATTATGTCCACATAATTCAAACATTTATAAAAGCAATTCATGTATTCTCAGTTCAAAATATATTTCAAAAGCATTTAATAGAGCAGTTATAAAAGCAGCGCATGTATTCTCAGTCCCAAAAATGTAAAGAGTATAAGGGAATCAAATGAACTCACTATACTGTATTTTGTAGTAAAAATACATATGACGATATTGAACAATGCAGGGTTGGCCTCGGATTCACGAACTATATTATTTGTATATTTATTAATATACATATTTGTAATTGAACACACACACACATACACACACATACACACACACACACACACACAGATATATATATATATATATATATATATATATATATATATATATATATATATATATATATATATATATATATTAGTTATATCCTTTTTATATTAATAGTATATATATGTTTCATATATTCATTTTGTATATAAAATATTAATTTTTGCTATGTTATATGTATTAAATATATCATTTTTATATTAATAATAGTTATAATAATACTAAAATAATATTAATAATGGTAAAAATGATAATATTGATAATACTTAATATTACCAATAAAAATAATAATGTTAATATTCTTAGTGATAAATATAATGATATTAATAATAATAGCTATAAAAATATTAATTTTACTGTTAATGATATCTTTAATACTCCGTAATAAATCTTATGATAATAATAGCAGTTTTTAATCAAATGAAAATTTAGTAAATGATGGTAATGAAAGTAATCATTTTGATAATAATACCTAATACTTTGATAATGATAATGATTATGACGATCTTATTACTAGCGATAATCTTAATAATAATACTTTTATTAATAATAATAATAATAATAATAATAATAATAATAATAATAATAATAATAATAATTATAAAATGATACTAATACTAATATTAGTGATAATAATAATAGTTTGTATTATTTCCATAATAATAATTATAATAATCCTAACCACAAAAATTCTTATATCAATATTAGCAATTATAATAATTATTATTATATTAGTAATGATAATACTAATAATAATAGTAATAGTTATAATAATAGTTTTAATAAAAATGGTAGATTTAAAGAAATGAATCCTTTAGTATTTATAATAATCTCTAATAATAACAATACTTATAATAATAATAATAATAATAATAATAATAATAATAATAATAATAATAATAATAATAATAATAATAATAATAATAATAATAATAATAATAATAATAATAATAATAATAATAATAACAATTGTAATAATAATAATAATAATAACAATTGTAATAATAATGATAATACTAATAATACTTAGTGATGTTACTTGTTAATAACTAAAATGGTAATAATAATAATAATAATAATCATATCATAAATTTTATCATAATAATAACAATTTATAATAATAATAATAATAATAATAATAATAATAATAATAATAATAATAATGAAAATAATAATAATAAAAAAAACTAAATAAGAATGAACTACCTTCAAGGAAATTCGGCTAAAAAAAAAAATTACTGCCTCTTCAGGGACTTGAACCCAGGACCACTTGCTAACTCGACATTACCCCAAACCAGTTGCTCCATTCTAACTTTCTGATTAATTCTCAATTTAAATCTGTATAACCCGTAATATTAACTATCCCTAATTCCTTCTTCCTTCCACTCATAATCGACCAAAATCCAATCCACCACTAACCACCATTACTTGTTTGAATTTAAGATGCATTATTGAAATAGAAACGTTTATTGAGTGTTTAATTTAATTAAGGTAAAAAGAATATAACAGAAAAGGCACTGTAACCGTAAATGAAGAACACGTATGAACTCCACATCTGTTCTTGAATTTGAGGACGTTTTAGACCACGATTTCAATATGAAATATGTTTTAAACCTTGATTAGAAACTTTATGTATAACCAATTTGGCTGAAAACATTAAAACGAAGCCAAATTTTAGGATGAACACTTCGTTTGACTTTTGGAATTTAAAGTTTGACTCTGAAATTGAAGCTCGACAGGGCGAATTGAATTATGAGACTTTGAGGATAGTTTGGGAAGAAGATTTCAAACTCAACTACATTTACACATTTTAAAAATTCGTTCAAATTCAAGGTTTTGCAAATTTGAGTTTAAAACAGGGGTGTGTGCTGTGTTCTTCATGGTTTCCGTTTAATTATTCTGTTTTTCTTCGAGTTGTATTAGAAGAGTATCATATAGAGATTGTCAGATTTATTTTACAGCTAATTGACTCATTTGCCATTTGTTTTGTAGTTGAAATTCGTCGACACAAAAATTATTCCACGGGTACGAAAAATGAAAAGTGATTGCGACCTTAAACAGATTTTGTTGTTTACTTGTGATTGAAATTGTTTTGCAATCAAATTAGAGACAGGAAATTGATTTTAAAGCAGTTAAATTGATATCTATAACAAACTCGTACGAAATCCTTGACTTTTATTTTATATAAATCGTATTAATGACTAATAAATATATAGTAATAATAAATAATAATAATAATAATAATACTAATAATAATTATATTAATACTATTTATAATAATAATATATAATAATAATGATATATAAAAAATGGTGATAATAATATTATTCATAATGCAAATAATAATACTAATTATATTAATACTAATAATAATAATAATAATAATAATAATAATAATAATAATAATAATAATAATAATAATAATAATAATAATAATAATAATAATAATAATAATAATAATAATAATAATAATAATAATAATATAACAATTTATATATATCAAATATCATAATTGTATATCTTTTAATTTGTATATTTATATTTATAGATTTTAATTAATCTTATTAATAAATATAAATATAATAATAATACCCTTAATATAATAACTAATAATAATACAAATATAATAGTAATAATAATATTATTACCAATGATAATGGTGTTAATTACAATGAAATGTATAATCATAATATAATAATACAAATAATAATATATCAATTTATATATATAAAAATTTTCATATTTATATATTATCTATTGATAATAATAACATATCTAACACTGATTTTAATAATAATAAAAATATTAATATCATCAATGGTACAAATAATATTATCAGTTATAAATTTTTTTAATTTTGTTGATAATAATAATATTAACAATAATAATATAACAACTTCTACTTATCAAATTTCATATGTATATATATTCTTGGTATGATACAAATATTAATATAAATATTAGTAATAATATTAATGAAATTAATGATAATAATACTAATATAGTAATTATAAATTTTAACTTGTAATTACATATAATATATTACCATTTATTATACCATATCAATATACACATCAATGTTCGTGAATCGTCGAGCACAGTCCAAGGGTACTTGATTACATGAATGTAGTTCCAAAAGTTTTGAGACTCAATATTATAGACTTTGCTTATCGTGTCAAAACCATATAAAGATTAAGTTTAAATTTGGTCAGAAATTTCCGGGTCGTCACATTGACAACCTTTCGGACCGACTTACTACCTGCATACTTTTCATATCGACTTTTACCGCACATTCACTGTGAGTTATAGCTTCCCTTTTTACTTTAACTATTTTTGGGACTGAGAATACATGCGCTTTTTATGTTTTACATACTAGACACGAGTACTTAAACTTTATATATGTGTGGGTTATATAACAGCACAAAGATTCCCCTTAGCACGGTAACGTTTAGTCATTGGTTTATGAACCGGTGAACGTGAATCTTAGATATGGATCCATAGGGTTTGACATCCCCACTCGGGCTAGTCCTGCTAGCATTCAACAGGTATTTAATACTTCGTAAACAGACGCACTCGCCAAGTGTATTTTTAGAGGGTAATATTACGTTAAGTTAGTTACCGGGTGCCCACGGATAAGCATATACTTTTCATACTATTTGAATATGAAATCTCGTGGTCTACATTACATTACTAATTACAAACAAACTATAGCTCACCAAAATTCATGTTGACCTTTTAAGCGTGTATTTCTCAGGTGCTTAGACGTTGTTGCTTCCGCTGTTAGACTTGCTGTTATAGTCTTGGTGTTATAGACTTGCTGTTACAAACTCGCTGTGTTAGACTTTCGCTGCATTACTTAGAGATGTCTTAATCATGGAAATTTTATTTTGCATTCGCAACTTACGTTATTTTGAATAATGTCTTTGTAACGACCTTTGTGTCACGTTATCTTTTGTAAAACGTTATCTTTTCATGAATACAAAACTTGTTTTAAAATAGCATGTAGTATTATACCGTGTAATCGACCTGTTGTTGATGATTCGTACATGATGGTTTTGTACGGGGCGTCACATTTGGTATCAGAGCATTGGTTGTAGGGAATTAGGTTGCATTAGTGAGTCTTGACCGAGCCGAGTAGGATTCGCTAATAGGACTAATCTACAACTTACTCATTTACTTGTTCTGCAGAACTGCTGCATGCTACTGTATTATACTACTGCATGCTACTGCTTACCTTTACTGCTATGTGACCCGACTTTTTCGACTTGTATCTGTGCTTATTACTTTCACGAAACTGCGTATTTGTGCGTACTAAGCTATATTATATTCTGGGATCTTAATTCATGTTAATTACTTTCGTTAATACCTTACAACGTGCCATTAAGTACATAGTTACTTAACTTGATCCCCGAATGCTTTTACGACCGTTAGTGTCACTTAACATTTAGAACGAGCTATGTATTTCGGTACACGTTTAACTTTGGTCATAATTGGAATATTATGACTACGTAATACTAATTGTTATTTTTTAATAATAATTACTTGGCTTATTGGTTGCTTAATTACGCTTAGTAATTTACTAATGCACACTAGTTAGTCTTGTTAGACTTTCTACCTTATTGGACTTTAGCCCACCCTACTCTAGCTAATGGACCATTTAATTAGCCCAATTTTAATAAGTTAATGATCCACTAACATGAAAGACAAATACTCATTAATAAGAGCCAACATACTAGCATTTTTGTTCACCATTACCATACATGTTGCATGGGATCCTAACAATAAGCACCACCTTTAGACCACCACTAACCAAAAAGTAAAAAGGTGTCACCCTTGTCCCCCTCATACCCACGGTCACCACCACCATTATCCACTATAAATACCAAGCCATTTCCACCCATTTTACACTTGATCTCATTCACATTTCACACACACTTACTCTCTAATTTTCTCTCTAGTCTTTCTCACTCTAAAAAGTGTAAGTTTTAAATTTTCTTCTTCTTCTTCTCTTCTTCATGTACACGACATCATCATCATCATTTAAAGGATCAAGCTTTTTAGCTTTTGATCTTGTTATATCTTGTAGATTCACACTTTGATTTGAATCCTTTAAGAACATGAAAGATTCAAGCTTTCTAGCTTTGAATCTTCATTACTTTGATGGATCTAAGCTTTATAGCTTAAGATCACTTTATTTTTGTTAAAAGATCAAAACTTGTGTTTATGATCTTCACGTAACTTGTAGATCTAGCCTTTTGCTTTAAGGATCTTCAAGAACATTAAAGATCCAAGCTTTCTAGCTTAGGGTTTCATTATTTTGTTAAAGATCTTAGCTTTTTATCTTATGGTCTCATTACTTTTACTAGATCTTAGCTTTCTAGCTTATGGTCTCATTAATCTTGTAAAGATCCAAGCTTTCTAGCTTAGGGTTTCTTAATACTTGAGATCTAAGTTATTATTGTAGATCTCACTTACTTGGAACCTTTTTATGATTTTTATGGTGATAAAAATCAAGTCTTTATCATCTCATATGATGAAGATGCATAAACTTGTGTCAAAAGGACAAAGGTTGAAGCTTTACTGTGTTTATGCAATAAAGAGACAACCTTGATGTTCAAAACTTGTAGAATGTTAGCTTTTACTCTTATTTGTATGTTGATGGTTGAAACTTGGTCAAAGTGATGCTAAAACATCAAAGAGTTGTACACTTGAAGCTTACACGCATCAAGGATGAGAACCGTGATGAGCATCAAGCACCAAGAAGCCCACCAGAGCACTTGTTTGCTGTTTTTCGAGGTCTGATCAGACTCCTAGGACTTCTGAAAAATTGATTTTCAGATAGTTCGTTTCTAGTAGATGACTTTTCATTTAGGACTCTCCTAAATCCGATATACGGTTTAGGATTTATAGCCTTCCGAAAATCACTACGCCCTTGTAACGACGTGCTGAAAATTCTGACCTACTCGCGCTTAAACCGTCGCCACGGTCAAACGACATTGAGTTAGGATCTGAAAATTGGAAACCGGTTAGAGGACTCACATACGGAGCCTTGGCCACTGACCACGCGTCTTTTCGTTTTGTATAGAGGTCGTAGCAGCTGTCCGAATTTAGCCTTTTGTTTCGATCTCTATTCTTGTTGAAAACTTACTTTGTCTTTTACGAATGATGATGATGATGATGATACTTAAGACTTAATTTATTCACTTTTAAACCTTTTAGGACAATATACTGACTTAGTGACCTTTGACTTAGGTTGACAACCTTTCGGACCGACTTACTACCTGCATACTTTTCATATCGACTTTTACCGCACATTCACTGTGAGTTATAGCTTCCCTTTTTACTTTAACTATTTTTGGGACTGAGAATACATGTGCTTTTTATGTTTTACATACTAGACACGAGTAATTAAAATTTATATATGTGTGGGTTATATAACGGCACAAAGATTTCCCTTAGCACGGTAACGTTTAGTCATTGGTTTATGAACCGGTGAACGCGAATCTTAGATATGGATCCATAGGATTTGACATCCCCACTCGGGCTAGTCTCGTTAGCATTCAACGGGTTTTTAATAATTCATAAACAGACGCACTCGCCAAGTGTACTTTTAGGGAGTAATATTACGTTAAGTTAGTTACCGGGTGCCCACGGATAAGCATATACTTTTCATACTGTTTGAATACGAAATCTCGTGGACTACATTACATTACTGATTACAAACAAACTATATCACACCAAAATTCGTGTTGACCTTTTAAGCGTGTATTTCTCAGGTGCTTAGACGTTGTTGCTTCCGCTGTTAGACTTGCTGTTATAGTCTTGGTGTTATAGACTTGCTGTTACAGACTCGCTGTGTTAGACTTCCGCTGCATTACTTAAAGATGTCTCAATCATGGAACTTTTATTTTGCATTCGCAACTTATGTTATTTTGAATAATGGCTTTGTAACGACCTTTATGTCACGTTATCTTTTGTAAAACATTATCATTTCATGAATGCAAAACTTGTTTTAAAACATCATGTAGTATTATACCGTGTAATGGACCTGTTGTTGACGATTCGTACATGATGGTTTTGTACGGGGCGTCACAACCTTAGTACAGCCTATCATCCTCAGACTGACGGTCAAAGTGAACGAACTATTCAGACTTTAGAGGATATGTTAAGGGCTTGTGTGTTAGAATATGGTGGATCGTGGGATTATCATCTGCCATTAGTCGAATTTGCGTACAACAAATCCTATCATTCGAGTATAGGCATGCCGCCTTATGAAATGGTGTATGGTAGAAAGTGTCGAACTCCATCGTGTTGGTTGGAGGTAGGTGAGAAATAGTTTGCGGGTCCAGAAATTGTGCAACGGACTGCGGAAAAAGTGGCTATCGCACGTGAAAAGCTGAAAGCTGCCAGAGATCGACAAAAGATGTATGCAGATCCTCGCCGACGACCAGTGACGTTTACCGTGGGTGAACGTGTGTACTTAAAAGTGTCGACGTGGAAGGGTGTAATTCGGTTTGGTAAACGAGGAAAACTAGCTCCAAGGTACATTGGTCCTTTTAGAATCCGGCAAGTGTTGAATGATCAAACTGTAGTGTTAGATCTTCCTCCAGAGTTAGCAGGTATTCATGATACATTCAACATCTGTTATATTCGTAAGTGTAAAGTAGACGACGAAAGTCAGATTCTTCCTCTACAAGATTTGAAAGTAGATTCTAGTAAGAAATTGGTAGAAGAACCAGTGAGGATCGTCGACAGAAAAGTGACTAAGTTACGCAAGAAGCAGATTCCAATGGTACTTGTGGAATGGAAGCAAAGTTTAGGCACCAATCTGACATGGGAGACTGAGGAGTTGATGACTTCTAGATACCCTCATTTGTTTGACCTTGACCAGATTCCGATGGCGGAATCTCCTTTAAGGGGGGTAGATTTGTAACATCCTACCTTTGGGACTAGTAGGTAATGACTTATTTACCCTTCTGTGCTAAAATAGTGATTTTAATAGTTATGTGTTTTATAATTATTGTATATGGGATAATGTGCGTTTTGTGACAAGGGTCACAGAACATATTTCCTTTTGTGATTTGGACTTAAAATGAATAAGTTATTAAGGATTTCATATTTTAGATAACTGGTAAATACCCGTGTGACACACGGAAGAGGTTTCCTTGAGTTGAAGAAACCCCTTTGTGTTAAAAACACCTACTACTTCTCTTTATTCCATTTTTGGAAATTAAACACCACACACACTTACGCTCCCAAATCTTGTGTTCTTGATCTCGTTTTTTTTACTGGAATTCGTGTCTTGTGATTTCAGTAACATCATAAGGTATTTAACAAGTGATTTCAAGTGTTAAATCAATCTAATTTTTAGGTTTTATGAGTTTTTGGGTTAAAGTGGGTTTTTGAATCAAATCTTGTATTTGAAGTATTGTTTATGTTAAATTGATGTTAGAAAACGTTTGTATATGAGTTAGTCAAAACAGTGCAAAAACGAGAATTGGAGCTCAAAATGGCGAAAACAGCGACCCGGTGCTGATGAACAGCTCCTGTACGGTTGCAGGATGCATCCGTACAGTTACGAGGTGTATCCGGGTCATTTCTGGTGCAACCGGGCGGTTGCAGTCTGTCAACTTTTTGGAAAACTTGTTTTGGCCGTAACTTTCAAACCGTAACTCCGTTTTTGATGAATAAACTACCATTGGAAACGTAATGAGGTGTAGTTTCGAATGGTGAAGTTTTAAAACACTGAATAAAACTTTAATTTTGGTCAAAATGACGGAATAGCGTGTATGCCTCGTTTCGCACGCTTGTGATAGTTGCAATTGAATGGGAAACCATGTAAACTTGTCATATATTGATATATTAGGCTATATGATGTTGTTTAGAGTATAAAATGATGATATTATTAATTGGATATGTGCTAACTTGAGATATGATATTCTCAGGTAATAAAGGAACGGAGAAGACTCAGTGATATAAGACAACTGAGTACTTGTGCTTCCAGGTGAGTGAGATTATCTTTATGGATGTAATTATACAGTGACAAGTATAGTGATCTGTGCCATGCTTATAATTAGACTGTGTAATGAGTCTGTGACCAGTATTGTGACTATATGTGTTTATGTGCGCACCAGTGAACGTCAAGGTATTTTGTGCGACGTAAGAGATCAATGCTATTTACCTTGTGTATTTAGGGTAATAGTATTGGGTCCAAGTGTTACTGACTAGTGGTATAGTGTGAATGACGAGTGCGTCACGTCTGGAAGACTATGCCAGTGACTCAGTAGTGTGGACTATCGGTATATTCTAGCTTGATCAGCTATGGGTTGCCGGTCCTCTTGTGTATGGCTTTAAGTGATTAGTGACCAGTGCCTTTAAGTTGTGCTTGATGCTTGTAGTGATGTCCACCTAGATATTTCTATTCACTTAGCGTTATGCTAATTCCCCCACAGTGTTTTGTCTTGCAGGTGTGTATTAGCAGCTTTTGGTAGATTTTGCAGGACAACCGAAGATGTTTGACACAGTGTCACTCTGGTGTGTTTTGTAATAAACAATATGGTTAAATGGTTTGTATTAATAACGTAACGCCTGTGATGTTGTGTAATCATATTACTATGTGTGTGTGTGTGTGTATATATATATATGATGTGTAAATCTTAAGGTCTTCCGCTGTGAGTGTCTTTAAAAAAAATGTATGTAAAAAGTACGGTGTTACAGTATTAACCGATCTAATCTTCAATATCGAGTGCGGAGTTACTCGATATTGGATTTTATATAACAAACAACTTAAACAAACTATAATCTAATATTGATAAAAGACTTTTAGATGTTGTAGATCGAACCAACTAAGTGCTAGAGCAACTTGAGATCGAAATCACGGCTAGGGATTGTTTGGAATTCGAAACCTTAACAATGAACCCGAAATCAACAATAAATATTGTCTGCACATGCAACCGTGTGGTTGCACTTTGTACCCGTACGAATGCATTCTGCATCCGTGCGGTTACACCAACAGTGAGTAAATTAAGCTTAATCGCATACAAACGCTTAATCTATTACTCACCTGGTCTCAACCTCTACGAATATGTCATAATGAACTCGGGACTTACATTCATGCTCTAACAACATCAAAGTTCCAATTTTTATTATTGAAAATTTGATATGCAATATGTCAACTAATCTTGCTTTCAAAGGTCTCGATATAAGCTCTATTGTTTGCCCGATCTGTGGTATAGGAGGTGAATCCCGGAATCATATTTTTTTGCATTGTAATTCGGCGGTGGCCCTTTGGAGGCGCGTTTGTAATTGGGTTGGTGTCGTGTGGCCCTCAAACTTTGATTCCACCGATGAAGATGCTTGGGTTGAAGATACTTTTCGTTCTCGGATACAATCAGCTAGGTTCTGTTGTATTATTGGTACTACCCTATGGTGGAATTGGAGATTGCGTAACGATTTAGTTCATAACAAGCGAGAAATCAAGAAAAGCGACTTATTCGATTGCATTAGATTAGTTGTTTTTTCGTGGTTAAAATCGAGAAGCAAAATTGCGCCGGATTGAAATACGTAGCTTTTTAATCTTATTTAATTTTCTTTTCTGTTTGTTGGGTCTAGCTCCTTGCTAGTCCTTTTTTTTCTTTTGTTTTTGTAGCCTTTGTTTCATGATAATATAATATAATCATTTGCCGTTAAAAAAAATAACTAATTTATTAATTACTCTTTTGATAATAATTTTTTTAATTAAAATAGCTCATTGTTTGCTAATATATCTTATATTGAAAAAAAAAAAAAAAAAAAAAAAAAAAAACAATTTTGTTTTTTAAACCCAGACATGACTTACGGTTGCATTTAATCCATACTTAAACACACCACTTGCAAGGAAGCTAGTTGAAAAGCTTCCTGACAGTTGTTTATAGGCCAAGAGCCTTTTAGTAGAGTATATTTCTAATGTAACAGTCAGGGCCGTCTCAACAATTCGAAAGCTTAAGGCGAAAATAAAAATGAACCCTTGTACACAGAAATCTCATAAACATGAGTTAAATTACTAATTTTTTTAGACTAATACTCATAAGTTAACTTAGTAATTTTTTTAATTAAATTTATTGAATACATTATTTTTATTTATTTAACTCTCTCTCTCTCTCTCTCTCTCTCTCTATATATATATATATATATATATATATATATATATATATATATATATATATATATATATATATATATATATATATATATATATATATATATATATTAAAGATTTTGGGCTCTTCAAAAATTTTGGGTCCTAGGCAATCGCCTATCTTGCCTATGTTCAAAGACGCCACTAGTAACAGTACAAGCTTATTTTTTATTTTATTCTTTTAAATACATTTTAGTCTATCAACAGTTGATCAATCAGGTCACTCCCTATCGTAACTAAACTATTCATCCTCTTAACCTTCCACATCAGCGCCACATCAACACTAATATCCTATAACTAACTCATAACTAAACACTCTCTATCATGGCTAAAACAATACTCCTCTTAATATACAACGTACAAGCAATAAAGCATTAAGTCCAACAATAAAAAGCACTGGGACCCGCAATTCCTATAACTCTTCCGCTAAATCTATGATGAAAGCGGGTAACTAATGCGGGTAACTAAGTGGTGCCTATGGTTAGTTACGGGTAATGAGCGGGTAACTAATAATAGGGGGTGGTCTCAATGTTCTATATTTTGTTACTTTTAACGGAACTAACTAATATGTTTGTTAACTAGATCAAGTTTTAAGAAAATTTAATTGACGGATTTAGATTGCTATTATCATAATCATAAGTATAAGTATTGACAAATTGACAATTTGACACATAGAAAATCAACGTTTACTCAATGTCAATGAAGTCAACAATATAAGTTGCCTCACAAAAGTCAACCACAAGATGGATTAAATAAGAGGTCACCTAGAAACTTTGGTACACCACCTACTTCAACTTCAAGCTTCAATGATTATGCTAGTAGCTATCTCATAATCCTTTTTGACTACCAGCCATTACTAATATATATATATATATATATATATATATATATATATATATATATATATATATATATATATATATATATATATTAGTGGTCGTTTATTCCTCTTTCATTAATTAAATAATTTAATTTATCATATAAATGTAAAAGATACTATAATAAATAAATATTTATTTATGTACTCGATCCCATAATAATTATGGAATTTTTTTAATTATTATTTGAATGAATGATTAAGTCATTTAATTTTAAGAAAAAAAAAATAGAAATAGATATAATTATTATTGGTTCACCGTTGTTCTTAGATATTTATTGACTATATATAGAGTTTGTCACATAAAAGATTTGTCATTTTATTGTTGTCGAAGAATAACCATGGTCTACTTGGACAATGTTGTTGTCTTGTGTTTTGCTTCTTGCATTATAACAAAAAGGGTTAAACCATAAATAGGTTATATACTGAGAAAAATATCAATGTAGGCTATGTACTCTTAAAAGGTGTATCGATGTATACCAACAAAACTTAGAAACCTGTTAATATCATCGTCTTCATCGTATCAACATCATCATCTAATCGGAGCTTCAAATTACTTGAAAATGATGTCAATAGCCTCGACTAACAGCTTTTGTGAAGTATTAAGATATAAAATCCACAATGATTTCACAATTCGATGAAGAACAGGAGCGTTTTCCATGAAGAACACCAAAATTGTGTTTTGTTGACATAAGTATTTTGAAAGTATAGCATACATTGGTATTTTTTGGAGTATACAGCCTACATTGAAACAAAAAATAGAAGTAGATAGTCTATTTATGGAAGAACAAGTTGAAGGTTCTTTTTTTACCATGTCATATTTAAAAGAATAAAAAAAATCCACATAATAATTTTAACCGGTTTAGTCGGTAGCAATTCGTTTTTGTTGACATGAGTACATTTTTTGAAAGTATATAGCATACATTGGTATTTTTCTAAGTATATAGCCTACATTGGAACAAAAATGAAAGTATATAGTCTATTATAGCTTTAATCCTAACTTAAATTAAATGCAATTTTTATGCAAAGTAAATTCAAAGTCTTCTTCGATTACCTGTGTAGGTTACATATAAGTTTTATGCAAATTAAGTTTTCAAAGTGAGATGGATGAATGGTAATATTTTTCCTTTTCACCTTTATTATTTTATTATTTATAACAATTAATTTGATAGATAATTTTTTTTATCGGCTATCGCAATGCGTGAACTTCCTACCTCCTATACTAATACGTTTTGCTTTTAGAGCGAAACAAAATTTAGAGTATTCAAATTCATACCAAAATTAAGAGTATAATACCCACATCCATCACCTCCCTGACCTCCGTCAGCATCTCCGGTATCTCGTCAGCTCCGGCACTCGTCGCCTCCAACACCTCGTCAGCTTCATCACCTGTTTCAGATCTCGTATTGCAGGTCATATTCTCTGTTTCTCGATTGATTATAGGTATACAATCTTCATCTCTTTCTCGATGGATTCCACCTATGTAATCGTATTCCAAAGGTGATTTATGAATTGAATTTGGATCTGGATTTTGTTTTGTCTCGATCTTAATTTACCAGCTCAATTCAATTTTAGACTGTTCAAGTCCAACATATGAACCCTAAGATTTAGATCTGGCCGATACCCTTGCCGTCATCAAAAATTTTCACCGATCTGAATCTCGTCCTTCATCTCTAATTAATTTTATTTTTAAACTAAAACCCTAAAAACATCTCAATCCCTAAAATTCCTTCCTTTCTCCACAGTCCACACCAGTCATTGATTCTAGCTATCCACAACAGCAAACTACTATAACCTTTCTTTCCAGCCACCTTTTTCCCATCTCCTCCGCCCTATCTTCTGGCGGTTGATGATGTAAATTCCATGTCGAAGCCAAACGGCTTTTCGTTCTCAAAGTCGAGTGATATTCGTGTTACTTCGTTCTTGATCTTCAACTTTTCGGAGACATGGTCTCGTGATGATTGCCGGAAAATTTTCGAGAAATACGAGACACTCAAAGACGTGTACTTCGCACGTAAAAGATTGTCGAGTGGCCAACGATTCGGGTATGTTCGTTTTGAAGGCATCACTGATATTGATTCTTTTGCAAGAGTGTTAAACACCATTCAAGTCAATGGTCGATGGATTCGTGCTTACAAAGCTTTGGAGAGGAATGTGGTCAAGCATTCATCGAGCAAAAATCAAGGTTCCAATTTGAATATCGACGGTCTCGAAGACTTCCCTCCGGCCCCTTGGAATCAAGGTTCTTCGAAAACATCAAGTTGGAATGGGAAGAGCTTCGCAGAATCACTTGCTGGTTCTAATCATCACCCCAATGCGGTCCTGACTCCTAACCCTAATCACATTGAGATAAAAGTTGGAGGTAAATGGGTAGTATTCGACCTACCTGCTTCTCTAAGCAATCATAATCTTGTTTTTAGCTTCAACAACGACCGGCTTTTTTGGACCTTGGTTGAAGTTAACAAACTTAAGGTCGACATGGCTGCTGAAGGCCTCCATTCGAAACCTGTCACTAATAATTCGGTGGGTAATAATAAAATCTCGGGTGAGGAAAAGAAATCTACATGTGAGAATTCGGAAACACTATATTCGGATGAGTGTAATCGGTCACTTGCTGATGAAAACTTTGGAAATAATGAAATCCTGTTGGAGGTGCAAAGTACTTATGTACCGGCAGGGGGTAACGACGAGGTAGAAGAAGGTGAATTCAGGCCGCCGTGTGAATCCAAGGTTGATACGTCTGTCGACCCGCCGGCTCAGGTTACCATACCGGAAGTTCTGCTGTCGGAGGAAACCCAAAAGTCGAGTGACCAAGTTATTGCTTCCAATGTCGGCTATGTTAGTTCCGAGGAAAACTGCAACATGCGTGATTCCTGTCCCTTGCAGGCCCCAATGCAATTTCAAATTCCTGTTGAGCCCGATCAATCAATTGGGTCGAAGCATGCAATTGGGCCAGAGTGCTCAATAAATCCTGACAAGGACAGCCTCTCTCCAATTGGGCCGAGTCTGGCTGAATGCGACGTAAATGTCCCTAGCCCATCCGAAAATGATTGTAGCGAGGCCCATAATTTAATCTATTCCACAGTTGCTCGTTTTCGTGCGAAAGAAAGACAAATCCATCCTTTAATTAAGAGTCATTTCATTAAACATGTTTGGGGACAGAAAATATGAAACGCAACCGACGTCGGGAAAATTTTCGATGGCACGAAAGAATTTTTATCGAGAACGTGATGAAAGAGTCGGAAGAGGAAGATGATTGTTGCTCCTCATGCGCGTCATCTGATTCGGAAATGTAGTGTTAATTAGATTGTCGTGAAGCGTTGATTTTAGCATCTTTGTGATAGTGTTCGTGTCTCTGTGTTCTCGTGCGAGTATTTGTGTGTAAGCGTGTGGTCTTGTGTCTTATCTAGCTTCTTGCTAGTATTTGTTTTGTGTACCTTTTTTTAATATTTATAAAACTTACTTGCCTTTAAAAAAAAAATACGTTTTGCTTTTTTTATAATATAAAGTATTAGATCAATAGATTGGAATATAGTTTTGGTTTAAATACTTGGTGTCATAAGTGACGTAGGAATGACGTTACTTATGCGAGAAACGGAAATAATAAAAATATTATTTATTACTCCGTATTAATAATAACAATTCTTATTTTTCAAAAGATAAAGAAAATTATTATGGCAGGTAGGCCCTTGGATGATTACATAACAGAAAAAATATGAACTACAATTACACATTTATCATATTTTTTAATAATAAATTCTTTAGAATTACACATTTAGAGCAAGTGCTTGTATATTACGTACTCCGTATAATTGTTTAACATACAATTCTAGTTGATATATTATTAAAATATATAAAACATATGGTTCATTGCGTCCAATTTCTCCAATTAGACCTTGTTAACACCTACAGGTGAACAAAAAAACCGGATCCGAAAAAAATCCGAAAAAAAATCCGAAACCGGATCTTGTCAGATCCGGATCCTGTCAGAACCGGATCCGGTTCCTGGATCCGATCCGGATCCGACCGGATCTAGCCGTTGCCCCAGAACCGGATAAATACCGGATAAAAACCGGATTTTATCCGGATTTTTGAAAACCGGATCCTGTCCGGATTTTTTTGCTGTTCGAAAATCAAAAAAAAACTAGCCGTTTGGAGCGTTTTTTTTGCAGTTTTTTGAACTTTTTTTGACCATTTTACCCCTTCAAGTGTAGTATAAATAGATGGTATTGGGTTTTGGTTGAAAACACACCATCTAATTCTCTCTATTCTCTCTAAATCTCAAAAAACTCTATAATTACACTATAATTACTCACTAAACTCTACTTACTAATCCTATAATGGATAACTCACAAGCATCCGCTTCCGATGCCGCTTCCGTTGCCCAATCTTCACAACGTTATACCAACAACGATGTTCGTACGATCAAAAATACGAGTCGTAAAGGCGACGTTTGGGCTAATTTTGACTTGTGCGTGATGACCGATAATCAAGAAAAAGCTCGTTGCAAGAGATGTGGTAAGTTCCTAGGTGTTTCGGGTAACTCTACTTTAAGAAAACATCTTGCAAAAAGTTGTTCGGGGGCCGCTCAAGACCCGACACAACCTACACTTGGTCGGGATGGTTCGATTTTTGTATACGATCAAGAAGCTCTTCGTCAAGATTTGGCAAGGTTTGTCATTCAACAAGGGCTTCCTTTCAACCACTTCGACAATCCAAAGCTTACGGAGCTAATTCGCAACCGACTACAACCGCGATATGACAATGTAAGTCGTACTACTCTTAGACGTGACGCTTTTAAATTATGGAAAAAAGCTAAAAATGATATAATTGAAGGTTTTCGAACATATAAACATAAAGTTTCTATAACTTGTGATGTTTGGACCGCACCACACGGAACGGCAAATTCTTATTTAGCCGTTACCGCTCATTGGTTCCATCCCGATTCGTGGTTATTAATGAAACGGACTATCGCTTTTAAATTATTTGCTTATCCGCATAATGGTAATAATTTAAGAAAAATTATACAAGACACTTTGACTGAATATAATTTAATCGATAAAGTTTTTACTATTTCGCTAGATAATGCTTCTAATAATACTAGTGCCATGGATATGTTAAAAATACGAATGCAACCGGTTTTAAATGGTGCGTTTATACATACACGTTGTGTTGCTCATATTATAAACTTGGCCGTTCAAGATTGTTTAACTTATTGTAGTTCGTTAAAAGATAAATTTAGAAAATTATTAGTAACGATATATCGTACGAGCAACGAACGACATAAAAACTATAAAAATTTTGTTAAAAATTGTAATGGCACTTGGTTAGGTCCTTATTTTGATAATAATACTAGGTGGAATTCTACTTGTCTTATGTTTGAAAATATATTACGACAAAAAGAAACTTTAATCGGTTTTAATAATAGACTAATTAGAAAGGGATATTCCGAACCGATTGATAACGACGAATGGGATGACTTGGAAGCATTAACAAATTTTTTACAAGTTTTTAAAGAGGCAACGACAAAAGTTTCGGGTGTTTATTACCCAACTAGCTCACTAGTTTTACAACAACTTTATATAATGACGGAAAAATTAACGAATTTGCGAACTCAAATAATCGTATTTTTAGACAAACCGTTTTTCACATAAGAAAAAAACTAAAAAAATATTTTGGAACAATACCCAAAGTTTTTTTATTTGCGGCCGCTGTTGACCCGAAAATCAATTTTAGTGGGGTGGAACTTTTGATGACAACAATATATCAAAATTTGGATTGTATTCATGGTCCCGAAGACGCCGAACCCAACTATATAAACAACCAAATATTCGCATTTAATAACACCTTTGAGCAATTATTTTCAATTTATGCAACAACTTATGGTCGACAATCAAACCCAATTGTTGACCAATTTGAGAGCGGATCATCTTCTCGAAGGGCCCGAGACCTTAATATTACTCTTTTTAACCAATTACGTGAAGACGCTTCAAAACGTGCCCGAACATCGGCACCCACAAGCGAGTTGGGAAATTACAAAATTGGAAACTTTGCACTAAACATGAATCCCGAACAATTTCACAACTTTGATGTTTTGGCTTGGTGGAAAACAAAAGAAGACACCTATCCAATATTATCCGCTATGGTTCGTGACTTATTAGCCGTTCAAGCCTCAACCGTAGCTTCCGAATCGGCTTTTTCTCTTAGCGGTCGAATTATTTCGGAAAGAAGGTCAAGACTTACCCCCCAAGCCGTGGAAGTATGCGTATGTTTGAAGGATTATTTGGACGGGGTAGATAGGATACAAGATCAAACGTCATTAGAATGTCCGTTAGATAATGACGTTGAAGATTTTATAGAGATGGAAGAAATAGAAGCGGGATTATCACCTTCATCATCCGAAGGAAATACCGAGACCGAAGTGGAGGAAGGTGAATATGATCCCATTAACATGGAAGAATATATTGCAAATTACCAACGAACATTTGCGGTTGATGACCCCGAATTTGAAGCAAGTGAAGACTATTTCGAACGACGAAGGCAAGACGAGTAGTCGAGTAATGTATAATGGGTGATGGCAATGCCGAAGCTCAATATACTTTGCTCGTAATACATTATCGGGTGATGGCCATGCCGAAGCTCGAATAATGTATTAACTTTTGTATACTTATAGTTGTAACTTGTATCGTTCAAATAAATGTATTGTTATTGTTATTTATATTATCTTTAGTGGTTAATCATTTGAATAAAAATGTTGTTGTATTATTTATAATTGTTGTAGCGTTATATATTTTGTTTATATTGATTATATTATTGTTGTTCAAAAGTTATAAAAATCGAACCGGTAAAAATATAACCGGTAAAAAACAAAATCCGACAAAGATCTTAGTCCGAAAAAAATCCGGTCGAGATCCGAAAAAAATCCGATTCCGAAAAAAAATCCGAAAAAAAACCGACCCCGAGAACCGGATCCGGAACCGGAACTGGATCCGGAAAAATCCGGATTTTTTTTGTCCGGTTTTTTTAAATCCGGATCCGGTCCGGATCCGGTCCGGATCCGGTTTTTGTGCACCTATATTAACACCTACCATAAAGACCAATTTCTCCAATTAGACCTAAGCCATTCAATTCAAGAAATACTATGGAGCAAAAGACGTTAAACACAAAGCAAAAAGCTTTTTAGCGGGATTTTGTGATGTTATGGATAATATGGAAGGTGTTCAACAAAATCGTGTTATCAACTCTAATGATCTGCCATTCGATTCGAGAAATACTATGAAGCAAAAAAGGAGAAGAAGGAAAAGAAGAAATATTAGTTTAAGGAGCGGAAATGAAGGCCTTTGGAGTTTTTATTAAAGACGCTTGTTTCGATCGGTGGTTTTTCGTTTTGCTTTTTGACTTTGGGTTATAGATGAACTTTAATCTTCTGTTTCGTCGTTTAAATTGTTGTTCATCTGTTTGTGTATTGGTCTGGAGGTTTTCGCCTTAGCATGGTCTCAAATTAATTAGTTGAGTGTTTTGAGCTTGTCGTTTTTTGTTCGTTTTGTTAGTTTAGCTCGGTTGTTTGAGTTTGTACGTTATTTGGGTGGTTTCATCTTTTAGATGAACTTCCTTATGTTATAAAAAATCTTCCGTTTTTTGTCCTAAAAAAGATATTAAAAAGGTAATAACGAACTTTCATTGGTGCGGAATTTCACACTTCAAGATGCACTGAACTTCAAATGTATTTGGCATTATGTTTGTGTGAAATGGAGTAAACTTATTTTTTTAACTGCAAATACACACACTCATTTTATTAACAACAAGACTCGAACTCATATTCTCAAAAAAACGAAGCAAACTTATATACTCTTATAATTTTTCTTTTAATAAAATATCAAATAAGATTAAACAAAAACTACGTTAAAATTACATAAATTAAGCTAGAAAACACTACATATTACATATATGACCAGTTGTACATGTGGAGTGTATTTTTTGGTGTTGGTGGAATAGTGGATAGTTTGCGGTGATGACAAATGTGTTAGGATGAAAGTGAGTAGTGGGTGGCGTGATGGGCCGTGTGTTGGAGTGATGTATCAAATTACAACTCGAAGTTCGGTATTAATCAGAATGAAAAAATGATAACCGGTATAATATAATACTAGGTAATAATTAGGATCATCTTACGAATTTAGAAGCTCTTGGGCGAAAATGAAAATGAGACTTTATATAAGTTAAATTTTTTAGTACAATCAATACTAACGTTTTATCTCAAATATTTGTCCTCTAACTATAATTAAACAATCATTTTAATATATATATATATATATATATATATATATATATATATATATATATATATATATATATATATATATATATATATAAAATATTGGGGCCTTCCAAATTTTGGGTCCTCTGTTGCTCATCTTGTCCATGTTCGAAAAAGTCTATGATATTAATAATATAATAATAATATATTCATGACGCCATAATTTTTTTTCTCGTGTCACCACCAAGAACGCCAACAATTTAGGCCACCAACGCGTCACATTAGGGATGGTATCGAGATGAGTTTGGACCGGATTCATGTGATGACCCGAAAATTTTCGATCAAATTTAAACTTTAATCTTTATATAATTCCGACACGTTAAGCAAAGTCTGTTGAATTGAAACTCAAAACTTTGAACTTTGACCATGTATCTATTTTAACCCTTGACTATTCCCGACGATTCACGAACTATTGTTTGTAAATATATATATATATATATATATATATATATATATATATATATATATATATATATATATATATATATATATATATATATAGTTTCTATACCTAATTAATATTATATGTATATGCATATTACTATATATATGAAATAAATAAGTATTAAATAATCAATATATGTTATTATGTATATTAGATGTTAATAAATACTACATACTTAATAATACGTAATATCAATACATTAAATTACTAAAAGATAAAATATAATTGCCATATTGATAATATTAGTACTTTCATTGAAATAAGGATTTATACTAATATCAGTGTCATTACTTCTCTTTATTATTTTGACATTATAATTATTATTAGTATTATAAAAACTAAGATTTATAACTTTACCAAAGTTATTAATTATAACATTCAAATTTATTTTTAGTAAATACCATTATTAATGATATCATTGTTATTATTAGTATTACTTCGATGATATTATTAATATTAATATTTAATATATAACATATAGATAAGAAATGTGATATATATTTATATTGGTATATTATTAATATTACTAATAAAATTGTTATCATTATTACAATTAGTCTTATTATTATTATCAATAAAAATTGTATTATTATTATTATTAATAAAATTTTAATTATTATTTTATTAATATTAAATATCATCAATATTAATATCATAATTAATCTTAATAGCATTTTGATCATTATTATTAATAATTCTATTTCTATTATTATTATTATTGGTATCTTTATAAATTCTAATATTAAGAACTCTATTATTATTTGTAATATATTTATATTTATTTATTATTAATATTAAATAAATACTAACAGATATATTCTATTGGATTCAGCTGTAAAACACGATCGTACTTAATTATTTATTTATATAATTTTTTTGTTTATGCCGGGTTTTCTGTTACCAGTCGATATCGATTCTGAATGCAAACAAAATCAATCCTATCAATTGTACTACCTCAACTACTCAATTATCATCCTTACATTCAGCTAATTCGCAATAACGTGTGAGAATTAAAACCAAAATAATGAAACAGTGGTCGTAACCTCTGTTGGTGTCATATTATGGCCAAACCACGAATTCAAACCCCATTACAAAAAGTAATAATGCAGTATTGTCGTGAATTCTCCAAGGAAACTTCCTGTAAAATCTTAGCTTTCAATTTTCCAAAACAAGATCGAATTGGTGAGTCAAAGTTTTCTTTTCAAAAGTCAAACTTTTCGTTCATCAAGAAATTCTAACCTGTTCTAATGTTTTGAGTTAAATTGATGATTCAAGTAGTTTCTAAAAGAGTTTGTAAACCTATTTCATGTTGTAAGTTTTGGCTAAAACATCCCAGAAATCAAAATCACGTTTTGAGTTTGGTGGTTCTTCACGAGCCTGTTACAGGCAAATTTTATATTTTTCTTTTCTCTTTCTTTTGTCTTTCTGTTGATCAAATAATCACTCAAGTCGTTATGTTTCAAACTCTAGTCCTAATTCAAATTGCAAGCTCGTGGTTATGGTTTTCCTTAGTCCCTGGTCGACTTGAATTAAGTGAAGAAGATGAACACAAATAATACGGTTTAAATAAATATTAGGATAGTTTAATAACAGAAAATCGAGTATGGTTCAGCGGTTTAGTTGTGTTTGGGTGTTCGAGAGGTTGCGGGATCGAGCCCGGTTCTGGGCATATTTTTTTTCCTAAAAGCTTTGGAAGGTATAATTTATTACCAAAATTTTATTATTATTATTATTATTATCATTTTCATTATTATTATTATTATTATTATTAATATTATTATAATTATTATTGTTATTATGTATTAATGTTATTATTACTAATTATTACTAGAATTATAATTATTATTGTTATTATGATTAAAAGTAACATGAACATTATTATTAGTATTATTATTAACTTTATTAATGTATTTATTATTATAAATTTTGTCATTTATGTATTAGTTATCATTTATCCTTATTATCATTAGGATTATAATTATAATTAGGAATACAGTTAATATTATTACATTTATCAAATGACTAATATATGTATTGTCATTATTATTATGAAGACATAAGTACCATGACTAATGTAATTGTCAAATTGTTAATATGTAACATCATTAAGTATTATTAAGGATATTATTAGTATTATTAATTAATATAAGTATTATTATGATTATGATTATTATTATTATTAGTATCATTCAAGGAATCATTACTGAAATTATTATTAGTAATAAAAATGTTATTTTTATAATTATTAATAATATCACTATAATTAGTGTTATCATTAATACTAGAAGTATCATTATTATAATTTATAATTTTATTAAAAACTAGGTTGTATCTTTATCATTATCATTATAAATATTTTTAAACTTATAATCTTATATAAAATTTACATTATTACTATTATTATTAAGTCTAATAGTATTATTACCCGTATCTTAATTTTTTTTTTGTTAAGTTAACTAACAAATGATATTCATATAACAATACATTTAATACACAAAAGTAATCATATTAATATCTTATTTATTAAAATAAATAAAATGAACACAATAAAACATATAAGTATTGATATTAAAACTTATATTACTAATAATATACATAGTTGTTCGATTACAAGTATATGTAATTAATATATATATAAATGATATAGGTTCGTGAATCCGAGGCCAACCCTGCATTGTTCAGTTGTTTAATGTCGCCATATGTATTTTTACTACAAAATACAATATGTGAGTTTCATTTACCTTTTTACCCTTTATATTTTTGGGCTGAGAATACATGCGCAATTTTTTATAAATGTTTTACGAAATAGACACAAGTACGTGAAACTACATTCTATGGTTGAATTATCGAAATCAAATATGCCCTTTTTTATTAAGTCTGGTAATCTAAGAATTATGGAACAGACACCCTAATTGACGCGAACTCTAAAGATTGATCTATCGGGCCCAACAAGCCCCATCCAAAGTACAGGATGCTTTAGTACTTCGAAATTTATATCATGTCCGAAGGAGGATCCCGGAATGATGGGGATATTCTTATATGCATATTGTGAATGTCGGTTACCAGGTGTTCAATCCATATGAATGATTATTTTTGTCTCTATGCATGGGACATTTATTTATGAGAACTGAAAATGAAAATCTTGTGGTCTATTAAAATTATGAAATGATTATTTATGTTAAACTAATGAACTCACCAACCTTTTGGTTGACACTTTAAAGCATGTTTATTCTCAGGTATGAAAGAAATCTTCCGCTGTGCATTTGCTCATTTTAGAAACATTACTTGGAGTCATTCATGGCATATTTCAAAAGACGTTGCATTCGAGTCGTCGAGTTCATCAAGATTATTATTAAGGCAATTATAGTTGGATATATTCTGAAATGGTATGCATGCCGTCAATTTTCGTTGTAAAGAAAGATTGTCTTTTCAAAAACGAATGCAATGTTTGTAAAATGTATCATACAGAGGTCAAGTACCTCGCGATGTAATCAACTGTTGTGAATCGTTTATAATCGATATGGACTTCGTCCGGATGGATTAGGACGGGTCTTCACAGTTGGTATCAGAGCAGTGGTCTTAGCGAACCAGGTCTTGCATTAGTGTGTATAACTGATAGTCATTAGGATGCATTAGTGAGTCTGGACTTCGACCGTGTCTGCATGTCAAAAGTTTTGCTTATCGTTTTTGTCGGAAATCATCTGCTTATCATCCTTAGGAAATTACCTGCTCATTATTCTTAGTCTAGACACGTTTTACTGCATTGACTACATGAATAGTGTATAGACAAAATTCATATCTTGGCATATCTGACAATTCATATTTTAGCGTATCTTTTACTGTAGACCTTACCTGATATCTCTCGTAAATTTCTCCGTAATTTAAGGGATCCTGGTACTATATATATCTATGCATATGATGCATTGAGAATACATCCAACTATCAATTGCTGTAACTAAACTCTTCATACCAAAAATCTTTTCTGTGATTGCGTAAGATGGCCTCTACAAATCGACCACGTTCCTCTGACTCCGAAGACAGCGTGACAGGAGCACACCAACCAATCAACTACCGAGATTACTGTAGAAAATGGGGGTGGTTCGCTACATACTCACCCTATGGAGAAGGGAAGAAGGTACCCATATCATGAACCGAATCTACCACCTAACCTTGGAGTACTTGACCCACTCACCGGCGAACCCGTTCGCAACACCGTTTATACCCTTTTTGCCAGAATTTTTCGTCTTGAGACTACCATTAGCGGAACTAGAAAAGATATCCGATCTCTACCTCACACTGATAACCAACCAGGGTTAGTAGAAGAAGTTAAAGAACTTCGAGCTCGAGTGTTAACTTTAGAGAGAACGGTACACAATTTGCAAGCACCAGCAGTATCACCAACACCAGTAACATCACCAACCTTGGCACCAACAGCACTAGTACCACCAACAACAACATCCGCATCACCAGCTTCGACATCTCATTTTGTACCTCGAGTATAATCATCGTTCTACATGACGTTCTACATCATTCATCTTAATTCGACATGATGATTATGTAATCTCTAATGTTTTAAAGATTATATATTCTTATTCAAACAGTAAATCAAATGAGTTTAATATCATATTGACTCATTAAATTCATGATTACATCTGAAGAAAATATATATGTATATATATTTTCATAAAGATTGTAATTAAAAATTCTTTTGTACAAACTGTTAATGGTGAAAATATTTTAACGGGTAGGTAATACTCGAGGATATTTAGATTTCACATTAATAAGTTACACTGTACATTCTTCGAATCTGATTCAACAGTCATTTACAATCCTACTTACATCTACTGATATACGAATCCGTTCACCACAGAATAACCATTTTCATTCAATTTCATATTTGGATTTTGATTTATCAGAATCCAACAAGTGGCATAATGAAGAACACATTTGACGAAATAAAAATTTGATAGAAACAAACAAATTAACTATGAAAAATTTTGTTAAGAATCCACGCTAACAAAATCCTAGCTAACTATTCCTAGCTAACTGTTAATTCCGTATTACCTTTATTTATCGCAATTTATTTATCGCATTTTATTTCTCGCAATATTATTTATCGTCATTTAATTTTTGTTATTTACTTTACGCATTTTATTTATCGTCATTTAATTTCTGTATTTATTTTACGCACTTTAAATATTGGGACACGTATACAAGGTTTTGACATATCATATCGACGCATATATATATATTATTTGGAATAACCATAGACTCTATATGCAGTAATGATCGAGTTCTCTATACAGGGTTGAGGTTGATTCTACAATAATATATATACTTTGAGTTGTGATCGAGTCTGAGACATGTACACGGGTCACGATACATATTAATTAATTCGAATCTTATATATTAAATTATATATGAATTATTGAATTGCTAATTGTGGACTATCAATAGAGGACCACCAACATTGGACAATTAAAATGAATTAAAATATTGTTTATAACATATGAAACTAAACTATTCTTCAAGTTTGCCACTTGATTTCATCTTAAACCTCATTTGTATCTTGACGATTACAATCTGCGTTCAAACTTTTCGTAATTCTTAAAAGCACCTCAATCGAGATAACGATCTAATCACACGTTATTTACGAAAGGAAGAACTCATGCATATAGTTATGCACCCGAAAAGCTCTCGAAACCTGAGTAAACGTTTAACACGTATCTGTGCTAGCTCCTTTGGCATTGTTACTACCAAAAATAACTTTATAATCCCTATCCAAATTAGCCAATTTTGTCACAGCTCCAACAAGTCAACTTTGACTTTTCGTTCGAAACAACCTTATTATAACCTTGATATATATACGTGTTCTTTTATTGTTACCGGGGAACCTTTCATATTTTACCATATTACCAGCAGACGTACCAGCAACCTCGTTGCTTCTTGGTTTAAATCTCTCCGATAAATCATTATATTTATTCATTGAAACCCTATCATATATTCATCTGCATCTTGTAACGAGAACTGCCATACCAATTACCGGGAATCAGCAATCAGTATTTCGAATCTCGTAGCATTTCTACATCAATAGTTATATGTATACATATAACAATTATCTCCTAGAATTACGATCTTCAATTCTGAAATTTTGAAAAAGGCACCCAGTTTACGAATTGATACTCTGAATGTTGAAAAAGCTGAATGAAGCAGCAGAAACTGTAGGCAACCGTAAACGACCTTAGTTGTCGGAAGTTTGATGATAAAGAATAATATGTTGGAAAAGCTCAGAAATGTTGGAACTGGAAAACGGATAGAGTTAACCATGAAAGAGACCAAGGACAAATACAAGGACCATACCCTATATTCAAAGAATCCAAATAATTCTGGATCCGTTGAAATCTTTAGTGAATATCTTGCTCCGAAATCATGTTAAAATCTTACGGAAAATCTTTCTCCATCAACCATCGAACTTAGAAATTCCAAAATATCATCATCAATATCTTCGATATTTCTGAGGATATTTTCATAAATATTCTCGTCCAAAATTATATACCTCTTCGTGCTTTCTGTATATCATTATATTGGAAACATTCAATAGAAAATTTAGTACCGAAAAACAGATTATGCGAAACTATGAAGAAAGCCGTGGACAAATCACAAAGAATAAGTTTGACTTCAAAGAATACAAATGATTCAATGTCTGCTAAAGTCTTTAGTGAATATCTTGATCCTTACTCTAAACCCTTGCGGACAATAGTTTCTATCATCCTCTGATCTAAGATATTCCGAGATATTATCATATCTTTCATTATAAATATCCTCGATATTTCTGAATATATTTTCATAACTAATCTTATCTGAAATCATTAATCTCTTCGTGCTATCAGTGTTACATCATATAGAAACTGTTATGTGATGACCCGGAAATTTCTGACCAAATTTAAACTTAATCTTGTATGATTAACGTTTCTGACACGATAAGCAAAGTCTGTAAAGTTGAATCTCAAAATTCTTGAACTATTCAAATACCCTTCGATTGTTCTCAATGATTCGTGAACAATTATATGTAAATAGATACATATACTATAACTTGTAAACGTAACAAAGTATTGAGTATATGATACTGTGCGTTAAACTTATTGATTTGATTATCTGATTGATATATTTAACTACGGAATTAAAAGAGAATGCCAAACGATTGAATTAAAAGATATTTATCAGGTCTCTTAATGATTATGATATTTTTACGGGTCTCTGATATGAGGTCCACACTGATTTGAGAAATCATTCATGTTTAATGGTATTCGGAATTAATGATAAAGTGTTTGTTTAAATAACGTAATTTGGACACAAACAATAATAAGGAATATTAACTATTAGAGTTAAATCTATGAACAACTTGCAACGTATATTTAGAATGTGTTTACGTATATTGAATATATATTTATAAATATATAGCATTAGGTTATTTGAAAACAATAATAACATTCGGTTATTGATTCAATTGATATTTAGTTATGTTAATTAGAACGTTTGAGAAATAAACAATGACACATAAATGAATTACATGAATTTAATTTTAAATGTGTAAACGATATGCGATATAACAATTTTAAATGATTTTAAAATGTATTTTAATAAATAGCGAGACAATGATTTATAGAAGTAAATGACCAAAACACTCGAAAGTTTAAGATACACTTTGAGTGATATAATTTAGGGATAATTTAAGGCTATATTTTGACAAAGGTACGTGTCCCAAAAGGTAAATTACAAGTTTTCTCAGCGTACGAAGGGACACTCGAAAAACCGAAACCGGGACATAAGTCGCGTAATGGCGTACGACTTATCGGAATGAAAAGTTCAAGTCAACTATGCACGTGAATTTAATATAATATATAATTAATTATATAAATTAAATATATTTTATATATATATATATATATATATATATATATATATATATATATATATATATATATATATATATATATTTTAATATTTAATTATGTCGACAAGCAAAACAACAAAAAAATTGTGAGCTGGATTTTGGGGCCATGCGATCGCATGGGGTCAGATTTCAGGAAACATCTATAAATCGAGCTGGTTCTTGCACTTTTAACACACACACACATATCCGAATGCATATTACTCCCTCTGTAATTATTATTATTATTATTATTTATATTATTATTATTATTATTATTATTATTATTATTATTATTATTATTATTATTATTATTATTATTATTATTATTAGTAAGATTAATATTATTATTAATCTTATCATTATTAGTATTATTAATTAGTATTACACATAAAATACTACGACGAGGTTATGAGCGGGTCACTTTTGAAATGGATTTTCAAACGGGTTAAAGCTAAGGAAATTATGGGTATTGTTCGGGAGTATTGCTTCTAAGTCAAAACCTAGTGTTTATCATCTCTGTTGCGTCTACTTACTTTTCTGCAATAATTGAATCACAATATTGATACGTTGAGATCCACGATTATTTGATAATCCGAGTTTCAGTCACATTTTGGTGAACGAATTTATATGCTGCTAAGGTGAGTTTCATTTGCTCCTTTTTAATTGCTTTTTCAATCCATATTTTTGGGCTGAGAATACATGCACTTTATTTTAAACGCAATGGATACAAGTACATACTAAATTCTACACCGAGTTTGAACCGAAAATCCCTTAGCTTTGGTAACTAGTAACTGCCAGTTATAAGAACTGGTGGGTGCGAGTAGTAGTATATGGATCCATAGGGCTTGACATCCCCGTCTGTTCCAGGTATAGAAACCCTAGCCTGAACTATAAAACAGACGTATGCTATTTGAGTTTAGTACACGTTGGTTTGTGTGTATTGTACATGTTGGTTGCATGTATGTTAAAACAGGGGTACTTATTATAGACGTTAAAGTTTAGTTACCAGGGTGCTCAATCTTGTAGAATATTTTGATAAACGTTTCTGAATGAAACAACTGAAATCTTGTGATCCACCTTTATATACAGATTATGCGAAACTCTAAAACTATGAACTCACCAACCTTTGTGTTGACACTTGTTAGCATGTTTATTCTCAGGTTCCTAGAAGTCTTCCGCTGTCTGCTTATATGTTAGACAAGCTATGTGCATGGAGTCTTACATGGCATATTTATCAAGGAAACGTTGCATTCACCAAATCATCACCATGTATCTTATTTTGACTGCATTGTCAATGGAAGTACTATTGTAAACTATTATTTACGGTGATTGTCTATATGTAGAAATCATCAGATGTCGAAAACCTTTGATTTAAATATTCATTTATGGTGTGCCTTTTCAAAAGAATGCAATGTTTACAAAACGTATCATATAGAGGTCAAATACCTCGCAATGAAATCGATGAATGACGTGTTCGTTCATATGGATTTGGAGCGATCATCACAGTTGGTATCAGAGCGTTGGTCCTAGTGAACCAGGTCTTGCATTAGTGTGTCTAACTAATAGTTGTTAGGATACATTCGTAAGTCTGGACTTCGACTGTGTCTGCATGTCAAAAGTTTTGCTTATCATTTCTTGTCAGAAATTACCTGTTTATCAATCTTAAGTCTTGACACGTGTTTTTGCATTTATTGCATACACGGTGTATAGACAAATCATATCCTATCATATCTACTACAGTGGATATTATTTGGCGCTTTTCGAATTTCCCTCCGTAAATTACGGAATCTTTTTACTATATATACGTATGCAAGAAGACGGAGATATCATCCAGTATTCAACCATCAATTCATATTGAGAATCATTTCATAAATTTCTGTGATCACGTAAGATGGCCTCTTCGAATAGACCAAGTTCCTACAGCTCTGAAGATAGCGTGACGGGAGCGCATCGACCGATCAACTACCGTGATTTCTTTAGAAAATGGGGATGGGTTCGCGAAATACTTACCCTATGGAGAAATGAAGAAGGTACTCCATACCACGAGCCGAACTTACCGCCTAACGTTGGAGTACTCAATCCACTTACTGGCGAACATGTTCGCAACACCGTTTTCACTCTTTTCGCAAGGATTTTCCGTCTCGAAGGTCGACTCGATGCTGTTAAAGATAGTATTCGTCCTCTACTCCCGAATTCTAATCAGATAGGATTATTAGAAGAAGTTAGAAGACTTCGAACTAAATATCAAGAATTGACAAATCTTACGGAAGAATGGGTAGAACTAATTCATAGACTCGTGTCATAACCCGTCCTTAACTATAAGAACGAGTTAGATAACGTATGATTTCATTGCGAGGTATTGACCTCTATATGCGACATTTTTAAAAGAACAACTGCATTTATTTTACATTACAAACCATAACTCTTATATTAATACAAGCTTTAGACAATATAAAGATGATTATCATTTAGCGATAATCTTAGACTTACAAACTTTACATGTGATGATAACAATACGATTTCTAGCATATTTTACATTACAATTCCTCGGATATGCAGTTTTATTTTTGACACAAATATGCATACTCAAGATCTTGCTTAAATTCAACATGTTGCAGCGGAAGCTTTTAGTTATCACCTGAGAATAGACATGCTTAAAACGTCAACATAAAGTTGGTGAGATATAGGTTTAATGCCGGCAGCGGTATAAATATAGACCACAAGATTTCATATGTAAATATTTTAATAAAAATATTCTAAGTGGTTGAGCACTTGGTAACCATACTTAACATTTAATCACGTCGCATATTCCCTTTATTATGAAATCTTACTACACCGTACCAAGTGTAGTCACGAAACGAAGTACTGTGCAACCGTTGAATACTGGTCGTCCAGTCCGGTTGGGGTTGTCAGGCCCGATAGATCTATCAACAGGATTCGCGTTTACAATACCGCTGTAAATAATAGTTACCAAGCTACAGGGAAGTATGCCAGTGGTACAACTCAACGTAGAATATATTTTTCAGTTACTTGTGTCCATAACGTAAAACATAAAATACATGTATTCTCATCCCGAAATACTTAGAGTTTAAAAGTGGGACTATATACTCACTTTCGTCTTGAAGATATGTAATTTTGACTTGGTCTCCGATTGATATCACGAACCTATCCATATATAATATATCAATACAAACGTCACATATATATACTTATAATACTTTTAATACTTTTAATAATTCCTTAGTCCGTAGTTAGCAGTCCGATGTTAGTAATTCAATTTTAATGGTTCATTTTTAGGTGTTTAATAAACCCCCAATGAAATAAATAAAAACCCCCATCGTAATCGTATTGGTCGGGATTAATCTTGACCCACGGTACCGGTGTTGTCAAATGACGTGTTGCGTACATAAAGTACCGGTGTTGTCAAATGACGTGTTGCGTACGTGCATGAGGTCTTATGATTAATCTTCTCGTGTTGTTTACGGGTGATCCTGAAATATATAAAATTAAATTATGAGTACATATATATAAAATATCATGTTATTTTAGAAAGATGTGATTTATTTAATTTTTCTCCAATTATTTTCGTGGCTAAACTAGTTTTGGATATCCGATCTCGTTTTGGTCATAGTTTCTTCGTTACAACTCCGTTTTCGTTGGTTCAACTTGCCACTTCCTTGGATCGAGTCCTTCTTTAAGAATATGAACTGTAAATACCTTAGTTTGTATTCGAAATCACAGGTCATAGGTCAAACTTTGGTGAAACTTATGAAGTTAATCATTTTCCCTTATGTAAACAACATTAAATGATTATTTTTCTAAAAATACTTATACTTTGAGTTAAATCATGAAATTTTTATGTGTTATCATATTCATAGTAAATATCATTTTTCCAGAAAATAAACCTCCAATTCAAGGTTCAAAATAGTTTTTAATTATCCAACCCAAAACAGCCCCCGGTTGCACTCCGACGTCGTAAATTCAGTTTTTAAGGTGTTCTTTGAAAAACCAAGTTATACCTTGTTAAATTAGCATATATTTATGATATATTACAGGTCTTGAAGTATTTTAAAAGTTAAGTTAGAAGGATCTATTTAGTTTGCAAACAAGTTTGAAATCATTCAAACTATGTTCTTGTTGTTAAAATTGTATACCATAAAATAAGATAGCTATATATATATGAATCGAATAAGGTTATGAACAAAGTTACTACCTCAAGTTACTTGGAAAAGATTGCTGTAAAAGAGAAGTAAAAACCTAGAACCAAAAGAGTGATGGAATTGGATGAAAGATTGGAAGTAAACTTGTGTTCTTGGAAGGATTCTTGAAGTGTTTTTGTAAGGTTTTTCTTATGGTGTTTAAGTGATGTTTTTATGGCTAGATCTTCATGGATACTAGCTGAATGGTTATGGAGTTTCTTAAGAGTGTGTTTTTGGTTAAAGAAATGAGGTAATAAAATTTGAAAATGGAAGATGTATTTAAGGCCATAAAAACATGATTAATGGAAAAACATGGACAAAATTTCATGTTGTATTTTTATGTAATTAGTCATACTAAACATCAAAAGTAGTTACCTTATACATAAGGCATGAACAAGAGAGTTACCTTATACATAAGGCATGAACAAGGTAGTTACCTTATACATAAGGCATGAACAAGGGCTGGTTGGTGGTGATTTGATGTGTATATACCAATAGTAAATACGTATAGAAGCTAGGTATGATACGAGTACATATACTCTAGATATACGTATAGAAATCTTGTGAAAACGGAACGAGGATTCAAATATAGCTATCTTTTGTGAATACACTTATATTGTTTTATGTATTTAAGTCCTTAAAAGTGATTAAATACATTACATATACGATATATGTATAAACATTATAGGTCATAAGTATTTATGTCAAATAACGTTACGTATGGTTATTGTTTTGAAAACTTAAGTTAGTAGTTTTAAAATATACTTATAACTTATTGTTATTAATACAAAATGAGGTATTACAACATCCTTAGATCATGTTAAATATGTATATATACATATATATACAAAAACGTATAATTATCATATGTTATATAGTTCGTGATATCATCGGTCAACTAGACGGTCAAACGTTGTGTAAAACTCTTTTCAAAAACATAAGTCTCAACAATTTGGATTGCTTATCATGTTGGTAAGGTTTAATTTATGTAAATATTAATCTTATAAGTATAAATTGATCGAAAAAGTCCGGGTCATTACAGTACCTACCCGTTAAATAAATTTCGTCCCGAAATTTTAAAATCGTACCTATTTTGCGTCATCGGGAAACAAATGCGGGTATTTTTGTTTCATTTGATCCTCTCGCTCCCAAGTAAACTCGGGACCTCTTCGTGCATTCCAACGAACTTTAACGATCGGTATGTTGCTCTGCTTGAGCCGTTTAACTTCACGGTCCATGATCTCGATTGGTTCTTCTATGAATTGTAGTTTCTCGTCAACTTGAATTTCTTCAAGAGGAATGGTGAGGTCTTCCTTTGCAAGACACTTTTTAAGGTTCGAGACGTGAAATGTATTATGTACTCCGGCGAGTTGTTGCGGTAACTCGAGTCGATAAGCTACCGGTCCAATGCGTTCGATGATCTTGAACGGGCCTACATATCTTGGGTTCAGTTTACCTCTTTTATCGAAACGTATTACACCTTTCCAAGGTGACACCTTTAGCATAACCATGTCACCGATCTGAAACTCTAATGGTTTCCTTCGGACATCGGCGTAGCTCTTTTGGAGACTACGGGCTGTTTTCAATCTCTCCTTGATTTGTACTATCTTCTCAGTCGTTTCGTGTATGATCTCGGGACCAGTTAATTGTCGATCTCCTACTTCATTCCAACAAATAGGAGATCTACACTTCCTTCCGTACAATGCTTCGAATGGCGCAGCTTTAATGCTCGCATGATAACTATTATTATACGAGAATTTTGCTAATGGTAGATATTTATCCCATCCGTTTCCAAAATCGATCACACATGCCCTGAGCATGTCTTCAAGAGTCTGAATTGTTCTTTTACTCTGCCCGTTGGTTTGCGGATGATATGCGGTACTCATATCCAAACGAGTTCCTAGTGCCTCCTGCAGTGATTGCCAGAACTTTGAGGTAAATCTACTATCACGATCAGATATAATGGAAATAGGTATTCCATGCCTTGAAACTATTTCCTTTATATATAATCGTAATAATTTCTCCATTCTATCCGTTTCCTTTATAGGCAAGAAATGTGCAGATTTGGTAAGACGATCAACAATTACCCAAATGGTGTCGTATCCCCAGGCAGTCTTTGGTAACTTCGTGATGAAATCCATGGTAATACCGTCCCATTTCCATTCTGGGATTTCTGGTTGTTGAAGTAATCCTGACGGCTTCTGGTGTTCTGCTTTGACTTTGGAACAAGTTAAACACTCTCCAACATATGTTGCAACGTCTGTCTTTAAATTAGGCCACCAATAATGTGTCTTAAGATCTTGGTACATCTTTCCAACTCCAGGATGTATCGAATATCTTGTCTTATGTGCCTCGTTCAATATCAACTTCCTTAATCCATCCAACTTCGGTACCCAAATACGATTTGCAAAATATCGAATTCCATCTTCCCGCATAACGAGTTGCTTCTCATACTTCTTCATTATTTCATTTCCTATATTTTCTTTAGTAAGTGCTTCTCGTTGAACTTCTTTGATTTGTGAGTTGAGATTCATGCGAATTTTTATGTTCATCGCTCGTACTCGAATTGGTTCTCGTTCCTTTCTGCTTAGTGCGTCAGCCACCACATTCGCTTTCCCGGGATGATAACGAATTTCACAATCATAGTCGTTTATTAACTCGACCCACCTACGTTGCCTCATGTTCAGCTGTTTCTGATCAAAAATATGTTGAAGGCTTTTATGATCAGTAAACACAGTGCATTTAACCCCATACAAGTAGTGTCTCCATATCTTCAATGCAAACACGACTGCTCCCAGTTATAGATCATGCGTCGTATAATTCCGCTCGTGAATCTTTAATTGTCGGGATGCGTATGCAATAACTTTCTTCCGTTGCATAAGAACGCAACCAAAACCTTGTCGCGAAGCGTCACAATATATTTCAAAATCATCGTTCCCTTCTGGTAACGATAAAATAGGCGCCGTAGTCAACTTCTTTTTCAGTAATTGAAATGCACTCTCCTGCTCAGAAGTCCATTCATATTTCTTCCCTTTTTGCGTTAACACTGTCAACGGCTTAGCTATTCGGGAAAAATCTTGAATAAACCTTCTGTAATAACCGGCTAAACCCAAAAATTGGCGTATCTGCATTGGTGTCTTAGGAGTCTCCCATTTTTCAATGGCTTCAATTTTTGCTGGATCAACCTGAATTCCTTTGCTACTAACAACGTGGCCAAGAAATTGCACTTCTTTCAACCAGAAAGCACATTTAGAAAATTTAGCATATAGCTGTTCTTTTCTCAACAACTCTAATATCAACCTTAAATGCTGTTCATGCTCTTGCTCACTCTTGGAATAGATAAGAATATCATCAATGAAAACGATAACAAACTTATCTAAATATGGACTACAAACTCGATTCATGAGGTCCATGAATACAGCTGGCGCATTCGTCAATCCAAACGGCATGACCAAAAATTCGTAATGACCATAACGTGTCCGAAAAGCAGTTTTCGGAATGTCCTCTTCTTTGACACGTAATTGATGATAACCCGATCTTAGGTCGATTTTCGAATAAACACATGATCCTTGCAGTTGATCAAATAAGTCATCAATTCTCGGTAGTGGATACCGATTCTTGATAGTTAACTTATTTAATTCACGATAATCTATACACATCCTAAAAGATCCATCTTTCTTCTTAACAAACAAAATTGGAGCTCCCCACGGTGAAGTGCTTGGTCGTATGAATCCACGGTCTAGTAATTCTTTTAACTGACTTTGAAGTTCTTTTAATTCGGACGGTGCAAGTCTATATGGAGTACGAGCCACTGGTGCAGCTCCTGGTACTAAATCTATTTGAAATTCTACAGATCTAAATGGAGGTAATCCCGGCAACTCTTCCGGAAATACTTCAGGAAAATCTCTTGCCACAGGCACGTCATTGATGCACTTATCTTTTTCTTTCTTTTCGACTTTATTAACATGTGCTAAGATAGCATAGCACCCTTTCTTCAAGCACTTTTGAGCTTTCAAATAACTAATGAGTTTTAGCTTTGAGTTACCCTTCTCTCCATAAATCATTACTGGCGTTTTATTCTTACGAGGAATGCGAATTGCCTTCTTGGCGCACACAACTTCAGCTCCTATTTTGGACATCCAGTCCATGCCGACTATTACATCAAAACTTCCTAATTCTACGGGTATCAAATCAATCTTAAATGTTTCTCCGGCTAAATTTATTTTACAATCACGGCAAATTTTATCGGCTTTAATTAGTTTACCATTAGCTAACTCAATCATGTACTTAGCATCTAGAGGTAATGATGAACAATTCAATTTAGCGTGAAAGTCTCTACACACGTAACTTCTATCAGCACCAGTATCAAATATAATAGATGCGGATAAGTTATTAATGGTAAACGTACCCGTAACAAGCTCCGGGTCTTCACACGCCTCTCTAGCATTAATAACAAATGCTCTCCCTCGTGCAGGTCCGATATTCTTCTCTGGATTCGGGCACTGGCTCTTATAATGACCCTGTTTCCCACATCCATAACAAGTAACAGTAGCCAAAGCAGTTCTATTTGCATTAGTGGCAGGAGTCTTGGTATCATTTGTATTTGTAACGAGAGCCCTACAATCTTCAGTAAGATGACCCTTTTGATTACATTTGTTGCATACCACATTACAGTAACCAGAGTGATGTTTGTGGCATCGGTTTCATAAAGGATTTTGTCCTTTATAACCAAAGCTTAAACCACTACCCGCACCTTGCGTGATTTCTTGTTTCTTAAAAGATTGTTGTTGGTTACCTCGATCATAATTTCCATTCCACTTTCTTTTGTTACCTGATACCTTCACATCAGTATTGGATACTTTCTTATCCATGATGACCTGATCCATTAGCTCGTTTGCCATGGTTATAGCTTCATGAATTGTCTTAGGTTTCGATGCTGTAACATTTGCCTTGACCTTTTTGGGCAAACCATCTTTGTACATTTCAATCTTCCGTTCTTCGGTTGGAACCAATTCAGGACATAGCAAAACTAATTCCATGAATCGCTGATTGTAGTTGGTGATTTCAGTACCAACAACCTTCAGGCTTCGTAATTCATCTTCCAATTTCCTAACCTCGTTCCTTGGACAATACTCGTTGATTAACATTGTTTTGAATTCTTCCCAAGGAGTATCATAAGCTACATCTCCTCCTACAGCCTTCACATAATTTTTCCACCACGTGAGTGCACTATCTTGTAAAGTGCACGATGCATACTTGGTCATGTCCTTTTCAACATAACCACTTATTTTAAACACAGTCTCCATCTTTTCTATCCACCGGGTTAAACCGATCGGTCCTTCTGTTCCACTGAATGATGAGGGCTTGCAAGCTTGAAAAGTTTTGTAAGTGCACCCCACACGAGGATTTGGTTTAACTGCAGCACCTCTTGCAGCCTCGACCCATAACATTCTGTCGTTCACTCGCTGATTGATGAGTTCCTGGTTTTCTTGTTCCGTCATTCGGTTCAATCGCGCCATATTCTTCTATAAGAATGAAAAGAAAATAATTATTCACATGGAATATTATAGATGTAGTGTATATTTACAGTACATTATAGCTTATTAATAATATGAACCAGGTATTATTATAAAAGCCTTTTCTTCTTATTAGCGTTTTATAATTATATCTAGGGTAGTACCTACCCGTTAATGTCCATACTTAATAGCTTAGTACAGAATCAATTACTACCATCTAAATAATACTTAACCATGGAAAATTATTGCATTTCACACTTCACTATTTTACATATGCTTATCTTACATCGAACATTAAACAAACCACACTAATAATATTATACAAAACATTATATGATCCCATGGTTTAATACGGCAGCGCATCGTTTGGTCTATTTTCTAAGACGTTTAGGTTCAATGAATCGCCTAACGCTTATCCTAGCTGTCTGCCTATATTTTGGCTGTGGGACTGAAGAACTGGATGCCGGGATAGAATGAATAGGAATAGCGGGAATAGGGGTGGTAGTGTCTAGTGGAGTTGGTGCCACATCATCCTTACTAAACTCGGGATTTGAATTTTCTAATTCATTAGCCTTTCGTTTCTTTCCTAGTTCGAACTTGTCTTTTGTAATTTCCTGTATTTCTTCCTCGGGTTCACTTTCCTCCTCGGGTTCACTTTCCTCCTCGGGTTCACTTTCCTCCTCGGGTTCACTTTCCGGGTTCTCTATAGTCGGTTCATCCGGAATTTGTGAGTCTTCCCCAAAGATATTATTTTCGTCATCGGATAGGTTAATGACTGGAACACCATCTGAAGATTCTGGTTCAGAGTCGCTGAATGTAATAACAAGTTTTGAGCCCGACATCTATCACACAACAACTAACCCATTAGTACTACATAATATTTACATATAAATTTTAACCAACAATGATAAGCAATGGTTTTTAAATCAGACCCGGTCAAAGTCCAGACTTACTAATGTATCCTAACGACTTATCAGTTAGACACACTAATACAAACCTGGTTCGCTAAGACCACCGCTCTGATACCACATGTCATAACCCGTCCTTAACCATAAGAACGAGTTAGATAACGTATGATTTCATTGCGAGGTATTGACCTCTATATGCGACATTTTTAAAAGAACAACTGCATTTATTTTACATTACAAACCATAACTCTTATATTAATACAAGCTTTAGACAATATAAAGATGATTATCGTTTAGCGATAATCTTAGACTTACAAACTTTACATGTGATGATAACAATACGATTTCTAGCATATTTTACATTACAATTCCTCGGATATGCAGTTTTATTTTTGACACAAATATGCATACTCAAGATCTTGCTTAAATTCAACATGTTGCAGCGGAAGCTTTTAGTTATCACCTGAGAATAGACATGCTTAAAACGTCAACATAAAGTTGGTGAGATATAGGTTTAATGCCGGCAGCGGTATAAATATAGACCACAAGATTTCATATGTAAATATTTTAATAAAAATATTCTAAGTGGTTGAGCACTTGGTAACCATACTTAACATTTAATCACGTCGCATATTCCCTTTATTATGAAATCTTACTACACCGTACCAAGTGTAGTCACGAAATGAAGTACTGTGCAACCGTTGAATACTGGTCGTCCAGTCCGGTTGGGGTTGTCAGGCCCGATAGATCTATCAACAGGATTCGCGTTTACAATACCGCTGTAAATAATAGTTACCAAGCTACAGGGAAGTATGCCAGTGGTACAACTCAACGTAGAATATATTTTTCAGTTACTTGTGTCCATAACGTAAAACATAAAATACATGTATTCTCATCCCGAAATACTTAGAGTTTAAAAGTGGGACTATATACTCACTTTCGTCTTGAAGATATGTAATTTTGACTTGGTCTCCGATTGATATCACGAACCTATCCATATATAATATATCAATACAAACGTCACATATATATACTTATAATACTTTTAATACTTTTAATAATTCCTTAGTCCATAGTTAGCAGTCCGATGTTAGTAATTCAATTTTAATGGTTCATTTTTAGGTGTTTAATAAACCCCTAATGAAATAAATAAAAACCCCCATCGTAATCGTATTGGTCGGGATTAATCTTGACCCACGGTACCGGTGTTGTCAAATGACGTGTTGCGTACATAAAGTACCGGTGTTGTCAAATGACGTGTTGCGTACGTGCATGAGGTCTTATGATTAATCTTCTCGTGTTGTTTACGGGTGATCCTGAAATATATATAATTAAATTATGAGTACATATATATAAAATATCATGTTATTTTAGAAAGATGTGATTTATTTAATTTTTCTCCAATTATTTTCGTGGCTAAACTAGTTTTGGATATCCGATCTCGTTTTGGTCATAGTTTCTTCGTTACAACTCCGTTTTCGTTGGTTCAACTTGCCACTTCCTTGGATCGAGTCCTTCTTTAAGAATATGAACTGTAAATACCTTAGTTTGTATTCGAAATCACAGGTCATAGGTCAAACTTTGGTGAAACTTATGAAGTTAATCATTTTCCCTTATGTAAACAACATTAAATGATTATTTTTCTAAAAATACTTATACTTTGAGTTAAATTATGAAATTTTTATGTGTTATCATATTCATAGTAAATATCATTTTTCCAGAAAATAAACCTCCAATTCAAGGTTCAAAATAGTTTTTAATTATCCAACCCAAAACAGCCCCCGGTTGCACTCCGACGTCGTAAATTCAGTTTTTAAGGTGTTCTTTGAAAAACCAAGTTATACCTTGTTAAATTAGCATATATTTATGATATATTACAGGTCTTGAAGTATTTTAAAAGTTAAGTTAGAAGGATCTATTTATTTTGCAAACAAGTTTGAAATCATTCAAACTATGTTCTTGTTGTTAAAATTGTATACCATAAAATAAGATAGCTATATATATATGAATCGAATAAGGTTATGAACAAAGTTACTATCTCAAGTTACTTGGACAAGATTGCTGTAAAAGAGAAGTAAAAACCTAGAACCAAAAGAGTGATGGAATTGGATGAAAGATTGGAAGTAAACTTGTGTTCTTGGAAGGATTCTTGAAGTGTTTTTGTAAGGTTTTTCTTATGGTGTTTAAGTGATGTTTTTATGGCTAGATCTTCATGGATACTAGCTGAATGGTTATGGAGTTTCTTAAGAGTGTGTTTTTGGTTAAAGAAATGAGGTAATAAAATTTGAAAATGGAAGATGTATTTAAGGCCATAAAAACATGATTAATGGAAAAACATGGACAAAATTTCATGTTGTATTTTTATGTAATTAGTCATACTAAACATCAAAAGTAGTTACCTTATACATAAGGCATGAACAAGAGAGTTACCTTATACATAAGGCATGAACAAGGTAGTTACCTTATACATAAGGCATGAACAAGGGCTGGTTGGTGGTGATTTGATGTGTATATACCAATAGTAAATACGTATAGAAGCTAGGTATGATACGAGTACATATACTCTAGATATACGTATAGAAATCTTGTGAAAACGGAACGAGGATTCAAATATAGCTATCTTTTGTGAATACACTTATATTGTTTTATGTATTTAAGTCCTTAAAAGTGATTAAATACATTACATATACGATATATGTATAAACATTATAGGTCATAAGTATTTATGTCAAATAACGTTACGTATGGTTATTGTTTTGAAAACTTAAGTTAGTAGTTTTAAAATATACTTATAACTTATTGTTATTAATACAAAATGAGGTATTACAACATCCTTAGATCATGTTAAATATGTATATATACATATATATACACAAACGTATAATTATCATATGTTATATAGTTCGTGATATCATCGGTCAACTAGACGGTCAAACGTTGTGTAAAACTCTTTTCAAAAACATAAGTCTCAACAATTTGGATTGCTTATCATGTTGGTAAGGTTTAATTTATGTAAATATTAATCTTATAAGTATAAATTTATCGAAAAAGTCCGGGTCATTACAACTCGAGCGTAAAGTAGAAACCCTGGAGGTAACGGTGTTCAGTTTGGAAGCTAGGCTCGCATCTACTACGCAGGTACCACAAGATATACCAACACCAACAGCAACACCCCCAGTACCAGCATCTTCTATAGCACCATAAGCACTGCAATTACCACAAGCTCCGTAGGCACCAGCAGCATCACCGACAACAACATCAACAGTACCCTTAGCCTCATCAGCACAGTTAGTGCTATTAACATTGTCAGAATCAGCAACACCTCTAACATCACCAGCTCCGCCAGTTCAAAAAAAGCACCGTGGAAATCATTACGAGTCAACAACGCGTATATTGCATCAATGAGTTATGAAGTATTAACTCAATTCCTCAAAAGAATTTATATGTATATCTTATATATATAAATTTTAAAACCATCATAAATCTTTTCCTACTAAGCTATTATGTATGAATTGAAAAAGGGTAAATATTACTCGGTTATATTCATATTATTAATATGCTATAATATACATCCTTCGATAATAACTTAACCTTCGTTAACTACAATCTCTGTTTCAACTCAATGAATTCTGTTTCATAACAAAACAAGTGTATTATTCAATAACATGTTTGATTCTACATTTTCATTTTTGATATACTCGAAACTTTCCAGAAAACATCAACTGTGCCTTGTAAGGTTCACAAAAATTCCACGAGCATCAACATCCTTCACCGAGGAATATCAAATAAGAATAAATAATGAAGTATTGATTAGTGAAATACTTCGCAAAGATTATGTAATCTCTAATGTTTTAGAGAATATTAATTTCTAAGTCAAGCCGATAATCAAATGAGCTTAATATGATATTAACTCATTAAATCTGTATTACATCTGAAGAAAATATACATACATATATTTTCATAAAGACGGTAATAAAAATTCTTTTGTATAAAATATTAATTGTGAAATCTTTAACGGGTAGGTAATACCCGAGAAATATTTAAGTTTGCAATTAATATGTTACACTGTACATTCTTCAACTTTGATTCAAAAATTATTAACAATGCTCACAACGATATACAATCGTTTTCATACAAATTCAATTACATATTCTGATATTGACGGATCAGAATCCAAGTCATAACTCTGAACCGACGACATCATTCTTAGATCTCTACATCTTTCAAAGTATACTTTGACTTCAAAAATGTGAAAGATCCTTTAGCATTGTTATTACTTTTAACGACCCGTCAAAGTACACTTGACGACCATCGTTATCTTGGTCCCACAGCTTGATCATAACTCTATATGAATTTAATAAATAACCTTGCATTCTTTATTTAAAAATGATTTCCTATAAAGAAAACCTATCAAAATATGTAAGTTTAGAAAAACCATACATTATTACTTAACTAAAAGTTGACCTAAACAAAGTCAACAACATCCACTATTAAATGTATCAAAATAGAATGCAAGTTAATGTTTAACAAAAGCTGCCATCATAAACATGCAGACTCTCTAAGCACAGTGGAAGCAATCAATCATGAACCTGAGAATAAAACATGCGAGTAACTGTCAACAAAAATGTTGAGTGAATTATATGTTTAATATTTCAAGCAATATTTAATTTAAACCGTAAAAATTTATGTTTAAAAACATAAAAACTCCTTTTTGGACCACAAAATTATATGCTAGAAAACATATAAAACATTATTCCATTTACCGTGAGCCACCTGGTAACCACTTAACCATTTATTTACCCTTTCCAAACACAATAAATAATATACACCGAACAAGTGTATCTACAACAAAATACGAAGTACTAAACATTCCGATTATAAATTGCTAGCGCGACTAGCTCGAAATGGGGTTGTCAAACCCGATAGATCTATCCGTAGGATTCGCGTTCACCAGTAGAAACCAGTGATTACAGTTACCAGACTAGGGAATATTTTTGTTCAACCCACAATGAATAATTTAAACCAACTTCCACTTATGTCCAAAATATAAAATAAATTGCATGTATTCTCATCCCAAAAGCTTTAAAATAGAAAAATGGGACTATAACTCACCTTAATAGCAAAGGAAGTAACCACACAAATATGCGAACAGCAAATGAAGTAAAGTGATCAGGAATGATCACAACGCCGACCTATAAATAAAGAAGGTCGATATAAATAACTAACTTAGGTCAAGTCTTAGTATGATAGCTATTGTACATGTTGCAAGTAGTCATAGAACAATACTCAATATGCATCAGTTTGATCGGAACAGCTTACGGACACACACTTTTTATTTTTAGAAAGTTTCTATTTTTAGCAGGTTTCCATTTTTGGAAAGTTTCTATTTTTGGAAAGTTTCTATTTTTGGAAAGTTTCCAAATTTAGAAAGTTGCTATTTTAGGAAAGTTTATAAGTTAGGAAAGTTTCCTTAATTAGAAAGTCAACAAAAGTCAACTGAAAGTCAAAGTCAACCGAAAGTCAACTCAAAAGTCAACCTTGGTCAAACATAGTCAACGTTAATTTTAAAAGTGTAAGTTATAATAATAATGTAAGTTATAACATTTATTAAAGTTAGATATGTCTAATTATGTCATAACATAAGTTTAATTAAATTAAAATAAATTATTAAAGTTAATATAAGTTTAAATGATATAATTAATATGACATAAGTATTTAATTAATTAATTAAATATTAGTCATAATGTAAGTATTATTAATTAATAATAAATTTTAAATCATATCATAAGTATTATTAATTAATAATGAATTATTAATCATATCATAAGTTTCTAATTATAATTATTAAATCATAAGTATTTAATAATTAAATTATAATTAAATAATAACTAAGTCTTATAATAATTAAATAATTAATTAATCCTTATTATAAGTCTTATAATAGTAATCTCATAATATAAGTTTAATACTTATCATAAGTATTTTCCATTAATAATGAAGTATCATTAATCATATGTTTAATTAAAATGTTAATTAAATCATAAGTATTAATTAAATGATATAATAAATATATATCATAAGTTGTAAATAATAATAATTACTTTTTTTATCATAAGTAATTAAATGATAATGAAATCCATTATTTATATCATAAGTTTAATAATTAATCACAAGTTTTAAATCAAAAGTTCATCGGGTCGTATCCTGAGCCCCGGGTGTCGGTTTTCGGCGAGCCTTACATATATCTCCGCCTAAGCAAACCACCCGACACTTTGGTAAACTCAAGAACACACCATGAACAGCCCACAAGTCATGATGTACAGCCAATTCACTACTTGGAACTTCAATTCAACCAAAATCGTGTTTTAGACGCAACGGGTGATTCGTGGCTCGGATTGAGATGACCCGAACATGAAAGTTCGCCCCACCATCAGTCCTAACACACTAACACACCCTAAAGTCACCAAATATGGTCACAAAGTCGGACCAAACCTGGTTCATACCAAAATCACATTTCAATCTTAACAAAATACCACTTTGATCATATTTAGGGCTCCGGGAATCGAAACGACATGAATCCGGAGTCTAAAATTAATGTCTTGATGAGAGGAACTCATCTAGATACTTTAATTTCACTTTTATATCAGTTACATAACCAGAAATGAACGAATATGCTGCTGTCCCAATTCAATCAAACCGAAAACATATATATTTGAGCATTTCTATGCATACAATCATCAATACAATAACATATAATCATCATACCATCAATATAACATGTAATAACAGAAAAAAAATTGAAAAAAAATTGAAAACCTAGGGTTAGGGTTTATACCCAAATCAAGAATTGTTGAATATGTACGCGTAGAGATTGAAGAGATGAATCCGATTAAACAAAAAGCCCCCTGACCCAAGTACAAGAAGATGATCAATTGATGATAATGGTGATGTGAAAGTGGCAGCCACAAAAGGGAGAAGAGGAGAAGAAAACTTTGAGAGAAAGTTGTTAGGTTTAATGAAATGGAAATAAATTTTGAAGTGTAAATGTGGAATGACAAAAAAAAAAAAAAAAGCAAGGCTCTCCCCCCCCTCTACAAGGGTTTGGCCGAATTTGGCATGGGGTGGGCCCCATGGTGGGCCAACTTCATAATTTGGATAATTGCTTTTAGCCCGAACGCCCGATCGAAGCCCGAAACGCGAAAATGCTACTACGCGATTAATTATTCGGAAAGATAACAAACGCGCGACGAAATAATAAATATAAATACTCTATATAATAACATGATCTTAAAATATCATATTTAAAATAATTAGGTTTTAAAATCCCAAAAACTCGACCGTTGGTTTGAAAATCGAGAATATTCGCCGGATAGAAATCCGCGACACGTAGAAACGTAAAATTAAAGATATGAATACAAATATTCATATAACACATAATAATTAATATATTATTACAAAAATAATAATATAGGTCATAGAAATGACGTGGCACGAATAACAGTTAACGGTCATTAAATAATTAACGGTAAAAGATAACGGAAAAAGTAGGGTCGTTACAGTACCTTCCCGTTACGGAAATTTCGTCCCGAAATTTAAGCAGGTGCAGGGGTTTTCGCGTCATTTGGGAACAAATGCGGGTACTTCTGCCTCATCTGACCTTCACGCTCTCAAGTGAACTCGGGATCGCATCTGGCGTTCCATCTAACTCGAACAATAGGAATTCTACTCTGCTTAAGAGTCTTAACCTCTCGATCCATAATTTCAACAGGTTCCTCAATAAAATGTAGTTGCTTATCAACACGAAGTTCCTCCAGAGGAATAGTCTTATCGGCCTCGGCCAAACACTTCTTCAAATTCGATACATGATAAACGTCATGAACAGCACTGAGTTCTTGTGGCAATTTCAAACGATAAGCCACGAGTCCAACTTTCTCAATAATCTCAAACGGTCCAACAAAACGAGGATTCAACTTTCCTCTCTTACCAAATTGTACCACACCCTTCCAGAGTGATACCTTTAACATGAAAAGATCACCAACTTGAAATTCTAAATCTTTTCTTCTAACCTCGGCATAACTCTTTTGCCGACTCCTGGCGATTCTTAACCTTCCTTTGATCTATACGATCTTCTCGGTAGTCTCATGAATAATTTTTAGACCTGTGAGTTGAGCATCCCCAACCTCATTCCAACAGATAGGAGGCCTACACTTTCTACCATACAGAGCATTAAACGGTGCGGCTATAATACTTGCATGATAACTGTTGTTATAAAAAAAAATTCAGCTAGCGGCAAATATCTATCCCACCCATTACCAAAATCAATAAGACACGCTCGTAACATGTCTTCTAACGTTTGAATGGTCCTTTCACTCTAACCCCCCGACTGTGGATGATAAGCGGTGCTCATATCCAAACTTTGTTCTCAAAGCTTCCTGTAAGGATTGCCAAAACCTCTATGTAAATCGAATGTCTCGGTCTGGAATAGTATATACAGGAACACCCTGTCTTGAAACAATTCCCTTCAAATACAAACGAGTAAGCTTCTCCGTCGAATCTGTTTCCTTAATCGGAAAGAAATGAGCTAACTTTATGAGTCAGTCAACAATAACCCAAATGGTATCATAACCACCCACAGCTCTCGGTAGTTTCGTAATAAAATCCATAGTAATACCTTCCCACTTCCACTCGGGAATTTCAGGTTGCACCAAAAGTCCTGACGGTTCTGATGTTCAGCTTTAACCTTAGCACAGGTCAAACACTTAGCCACATCAGCCTTTAAATGAGGCCACCAATACAGCTCCTTAAGATCATGATACATCTTTCCTAAATCAGGATGAATAGAGTACCTAGACTTATGAGCCTCCTCTAGAACAAGTTGTCGCAGATCACCAAACTTCGGAACCCAAAGGCGTCCCGTAAAATACCAAGTACCATCGGTTCGTACCTCTAACTGTTTACTCAAGCCTCGGACCTTCCCGTTACAAAATTCTCCTCCTTCAAGGCTTCTTATTGAGCTGCAAGAATCTGCCTTGCAAGGTTTGTTCGAATGGTCATATTTAAGGCCCTAAACCTATGAGGTTCAGTCCTCTCTTTACGACTTAATGTATCGGCCACAACATTAGCCTTCCCCGGATGATATAAAAGTTCACAATCATAATCGTTCAACGTCTCAATCCATCTTCGTTGACTCATATTCGACTGTTTCTGATCAAGGATATGTTGAAGATTTTTGTGATTAGTGTACGCAGTACATTTGACTCTATATAAGTAATGTCTCCAATTCTTAAGCGCAAACGCAACAGCTCCCAATTCTAAATCATGGGTTGTATAATTCTGTTCATGGATCTTCAACTGACGTGACGCATAAGCGATGACTTTCTTTCGTTGCATCAAAACACAACCAAAGCCTTGACGCGAAGCATCACAATAAACGACAAAATCATCATTATCATCAGGTAGTGACAATATCGGAGCAGCAGTCAACTTCTTCTTCAAAATCTGAAAAGCAGTCTCTTGTTCATCCTTCCACTCATACTTCTTCCCCTTGTGCGTTAAAGCAGTCAGAGGTTTCGCTATACGAGAGAAATCTTGAATGAACCTTCTATAGTAAACTGCCAACCCTAGAAACTGACGAATCTGAGTAGGAGTCTTCGGAATTTCCCACTTCTCAATTCCCTCAATCTTGGCAGGATCAACTTGTATTCCCTGTTCACTAACAATATGTCCAAGGAATTGAACTTCTCTTAACTAGAAAGCACACTTAGAGAACTTAGTGTACAAATCATCTTTTCTCAATAAATCAAGCACTAACTTCAAATGTTCTTCGTGCTCTTCATCATTCTTAGAATAAATAAGGATGTTGTCGATGAAAACAATAACGAATTTGTCCAGATAGGGTATACACACACGGTTCATGAGGTCCATGAACACAGCATGTGCGTTGGTTAATCCGAACGACATAACAAGAAATTCTTAGTGACCATAACGGGTACGAAAAGCGGCTTTCAGAATATCAGTTTCTTTAGCCCGCAGTTGGTGATAACCGGAACGAAGATCAATCTTAGAATAAACGGACGAACTTTGAAGTTGATCGAACAGATCATCAATTCTCGAAAGAGAGTAACGATTCTTAACCGTAAGCTTGTTTAATTCACGATAATCAATGTACATTCGGAATGAACCATCTTTGTTCTTAACAAACAAAACAGAAGCTCCCTAGGGGGACGAACTGGGACGAATGAAATATAGTTGCAACAATGAAGGAAGAAATTTATGGATTAGTCACATCGGTGGCATAGATATTTAAGGCAATTCTCTCAAAGGAGATAACGAGGATCATAGACTTCAAAGTGAATTTTCATTACATTTCCGAAAGGAAGACGTACGAAAGGTGTGATATTTCAACGAGACTATACTTCCTTGTACAATGAGCGAGGAAATCTAGGATTCATCCATATTCTTAAATTTATGTTCGGATGAAAAGAACGCGAATCATGGGTTATAAATAATGGCCGCCTCCAGGTGAGATGAATCTCTCAAAATAATTTCGTGCACCTCAAAGTATTGAATCCTAGGATTGATGTTTACGAGGGTGTTGTGGTTGACAGCGATTATTGAGAGTAGAAACTCCTCAAACGGTCAAGTGAAATATATATCCATGATACCCACTATAACAACAGTTGGGGTAGAAACCCACATAGCGCCTTTTCTACAATAGGGTGACCACCGAGTGTACCCCGGAAAATTGATTTATCGGTCCGTGTTTCGGCCATGTCCAACCATAAGAGGGAAAATTTTATGAGCGCAAGACTTTCCAACAATTTTCATAAAACCGGAATCCAAAGTGGTGTAAGAGTTTCTATCAACTAACTTAATGGTAAGTTTCATCCTTAAACGGAGAATAAGAAGAACCGTGATCCAAACACTCTGTAGAGTAATGCGAAAATTTGATAAGATCAATCAAAAGGGGTTTTGAAAAAGCTTTAAACGTTTGATGTGACAACATAAACGGAATGAAGTTCTTAGTAATTTAGAAGTATGTACAATGTGTACCATTTTATATAAAATAATCTGACTTAATTAAACAACTCAATAAAGGTGTGGTTTTAAAATAATTTTGAAGGCATAATTTAGTATGTACTAATCAAAATAAGTTAAGGTAAACTTATTCATTTGAATCTATACGTACATATACGATTTTATAAATTGTATACATGACAAAATATTTCATTACTCCTATTCGCCCATAAATCCGTGAGAACCACCCAATTACACAACTGTGTAAATCTCCCGGTGATAAATAGAGTATCTGTATTTCATAGGTTACAAGTTGAAGTAAGATCGCGAAAGATCGAGTAAATGACCTGAATCGTCATGCGACATAATATTACGAGGTCATGAAAACCAATGAGTTAAATGTTGTTTTGACTAATATCAGGACATAAGTCCTTCTGCCAAAACTGTTCCCGAGCGAAGCTGTTGCTAACAAGCGAGTTATGAAGGATAGAGCATGAGATAGATAATCAGGTTAAAACGAGCTTCTCGTATATCAACTAATAAGATAATGAATATTTTCCCTACCCATGTAATACATCAAAATTTCTAAATGAGTACTATAAAAATTTTCTTTGAATCGCTTTCTATTCCTCATGTCACAATATTGGGAGTTCCTTATGAATTAACGTAATATAATCACGTTGGCCTGATGCCATTATATTTCACTAACTCATAGTTCCATTCCAATATCACTACATGAGGTCAGGACACGCGATCAACCTCGAATTTCCACACAATTTCTCTAAAATGATTTCCTAAATAATGTGCTAAGGATAGCACAAGAGACAAAAACATCAAAAGTAATGAATAGAAGTAATGATGACATAAAAATGTCTTCGAAGTACCAAGAATCTCTAAAAGTCAAGAATGACGTTTTTTGGTTCAAAAACCAAAGCACAACGGCACAAAGGCACGTAATATAACAAGAATGTTATATACCTAAACATAATAGCTGACATTGAAATGTCGAGCATTTAGAAGTCAAGAATGACATCTCGTGTAATATGACTCAAACATTATATATACTTAACCATAACAGATGACATAGAAATGTCGAGAATTTCAGAAGTCAAGAATGACATCCCTCGGTTTCACTACCCGAGGTGTTTTTATAAGGATAAGTTCGCATGAGTCGGAGAATTCGTTTAAGTCGGAATGGGAGTTCCTCCCGGATTCAGAACATAATTGGAATGTATGTATGATAACAATATACATACCAATACGATACAAATAATCACATATAATAATATATTATAGGCCGGGCTGTAGACTAGACTCACTAATGCACCCTATTGACTCGGGTAACGACATCAATGCAGCCTAATTCCCTACAACTAGAGCTCTGATACCAACTTTAACGACCCGTCAAAGTACACTTGACGACCATCGTTATCTTGGTCCAACAGCTTGATCATAACTCTATATGAATTTAATAAATAACCTTGCATTCTTTATTTAAAAATGATTTCCTATAAAGAAAACCTATCAAAATATGTAAGTTTAGAAAAACCATACATTATTACTTAACCAAAAGTTGACCTAAACAAAGTCAACAATATCCACTATTAAATGTATCAAAATAGAATGCAAGTTAATGTTTAACAAAAGCTGCCATCATAAATATGCAGACTCTCTAAGCACAGCGGAAGCAATCAATCATGAACCTGAGAATAAAACATGCGAGTAACTGTCAACAAAAATGTTAAGTGAATTATAGGTTTAATATTACAAGCAATATTTAATTTAAACCGTAAAAATTTATGTTTAAAAACATAAAAACTCCTTTTTGGACCACAAAATTATATGCTAGAAAACATATAAAACATTATTCCATTTACCGTGAGCCACCTGGTAACCACTTAACCATTTATTTACCCTTGCCAAACACAATAAATAATATACACCGAACAAGTGTATCTACTACAAAATACGAAGTACTAAACATTTCGATTATAAATTGCTAGCGCGACTAGCTCAAAATGGGGTTGTCAAACCCGATAGATCTATCCGTAGGATTCGCGTTCACCAGTAGAAACCAGTGATTACAGTTACCAGACTAGGGAATATTTTTGTTCAACCCACAATGAATAATTTAAACCAACTTCCACTTATGTCCAAAATATAAAATAAATTGCATGTATTCTCATCCCAAAAGCTTTAAAATAGAAAAATGGGACTATAACTCACCTTAATAGCAAAGGAAGTAACCACACAAATATGCGAACAGCAAATGAAGTAAAGTGATCAGGAATGATCACGACGCCGACCTATAAATAAAGAAGGTCGATATAAATAACTAACTTAGGTCAAGTCTTAGTATGATAGCTATTGTACATGTTGCAAGTAGTCATAGAACAATACTCAATATGCATCGGTTTGATCGGAACATCTTACGGACACACACTTTCTATTTTTAGAAAGTTTCTATTTTTAGCAGGTTTCCATTTTTGGAAAGTTTCTATTTTTGAAAAGTTTCTATTTTTGGAAAGTTTCCAAATTTAGAAAGTTGCTATTTTAGGAAAGTGTATAAGTTAGGAAAGTTTCCTTAATTAGAAAGTCAACAAAAGTCAACTGAAAGTCAAAGTCAACCGAAAGTCAACTCAAAAGTCAACCTTAGTCAAACATAGTCAACGTTAATTTTAAAAGTGTAAGTTATAATAATAATGTAAGTTATAACGTTTATTAAAGTTAGATATGTCTAATTATGTCATAACATAAGTTTAATTAAATTAAAATAAATTATTAAAGTTAATATAAGTTTAAATGATATAATTAATATGACATAAGTATTTAATTAATTAATTAAATATTAGTCATAATGTAAGTATTATTAATTAATAATAAATTTTAAATCATATCATAAGTATTATTAATTAATAATGAATTATTAATCATATCATAAGTTTCTAATTATAATTATTAAATCATAAGTATTTAATAATTAAATTATAATTAAATAATAACTAAGCCTTATAATAATTAAATAATTAATTAATCCTTATTATAAGTCTTATAATAGTAATCTCATAATATAAGTTTAATACTTATCATAAGTATTTTCCATTAATAATGAAGTATCATTAATCATATGTTTAATTAAAATGTTAATTAAATCATAAGTATTAATTAAATGATATAATAAATATATATCATAAGTTGTAAATAATAATAATTACTTTTTTTTATCATAAGTAATTAAATGATAATGAAATCCATTATTTATATCATAAGTTTAATAATTAATCACAAGTTTTAAATCAAAAGTTCATCGGGTCGTATCCTGAGCCCCGGGTGTCGGTTTTCGGCGAGCCTTACATATATATCCACCTAAGCAAACCACCCGACACTTTGGTAAACTCAAGAACACACCATGAACAGCCCACAAGTCATGATGTACAGCCAATTCACTACTTGGAACTTCAATTCAACCAAAATCGTGTTTTAGACGCAACGGGTGATTCGTGGCTCGGATTGAGATGACCCGAACATGAAAGTTCGCCCCACCATCAGTCCTAACACACTAACACACCCTAAATTCACCAAATATGGTCACAAAGTCGGACTAAACCTGGTTCATACCAAAATCACATTTCAATCTTAACAAAATACCACTTTGATCATATTTAGGGCTCCGGGAATCGAAACGACATGAATCCGGAGTCTAAAATTAATGTCTTGATGAGAGGAACTCATCTAGATACTTTAATTTCACTTTTATATCAGTTACATAACCAGAAATGAACGAATATGCTGCTGTCCCAATTCAATCAAACCGAAAACATATATATTTGAGCATTTCTATGCATACAATCATCAATACAATAACATATAATCATTATACCATCAATATAACATGTAATAACAGAAAAATAATTGAAAAAAAAATTGAAAACCTAGGGTTAGGGTTTATATCCAAATCAAGAATTGTTGAATATGTACGCGTAGAGATTGAAGAGATGAATCCGATTATGCAAAACGCCCCTTGACCCAAGTACTAGAAGATGATCAATTGATGATAATGGTGATGTGAAAGTGGCGGCCATAAAAGGGAGAAGAGGAGAAGAAAACTTTGAGAGAAAGTTGTTAGGTTTAATGAAATGGAAATAAATTTTGAAGTGTAAATGTGGAATGACAAAAAAAAAAAAAAGCAAGGCTCCCCCCCCCTCTACAAGGGTTCGGCCGAATTTGGCCCTATGGTGGGCCCTATGGTGGGCCAACTTTATAATTTGGATAATTGCTTTTAGCCCGAACGCCCGATCGAAGCCCGAAACGCGAAAATGCTACTACGCGATTAATTATTCGGAAAGATAACAAACGCGCGACGAAATAATAAATATAAATACTCTATATAATAACATGATCTTAAAATATCATATTTAAAATAATTAGGTTTTAAAATCCCAAAAACTCGACCGTTGGTTTGAAAATCGAGAATATTCGCCGGATAGAAATCCGCGACACGTAGAAACGTAAAATTAAAGATATGAATACAAATATTCATATAACACATAATAATTAATATATTATTACAAAAATAATAATATAGGTCATAGAAATGACGTGGCACGAATAACAGTTAACGGTCGTTAAATAATTAACGGTAAAAGATAACGGAAAAAGTAGGGTCGTTACAGTACCTTCCCGTTACGGAAATTTCGTCCCAAAATTTAAGCAGGTGCAGGGGTTTCCTCATCATTTGGGAACAAATGCAGGTACTTCTGCCTCATCTGACCTTCACGCTCTCAAGTGAACTCGGGATCGCGTCTGGCGTTCCATCTAACTCGAACAATAGGAATTCTACTCTGCTTAAGAGTCTTAACCTCTCGATCCATAATTTCAACAGGTTCCTCAATAAAATGTAGTTGCTTATCAACACGAAGTTCCTCCAGAGGAATAGTCTTATCAGCCTCGGCCAAACACTTCTTCAAATTCGATACATGATAAACGTCATGAACAGCACTGAGTTCTTGTGGCAATTTCAAACGATAAGCCACGAGTCCAACTTTCTCAATAATCTCAAACGGTCCAACAAAACGAGGATTCAACTTTCCTCTCTTACCAAATTGTACCACACCCTTCCAGAGTGATACCTTTAACATGACAAGATCACCAACTTGAAATTCTAAATCTTTTCTTCTAACCTCGGCATAACTCTTTTGCCGACTCCTGGCGATTCTTAACCTTCCTTTGATCTATACGATCTTCTCGGTAGTCTCATGAATAATTTTTAGACCTGTGAGTTGAGCATCCCCAACCTCATTCCAACAGATAGGAGACCTACACTTTCTACCATACAGAGCATCAAACGGTGCGGCTATAATACTTGCATGATAACTGTTGTTATAAAAAAAAATTCAGCTAGCGGCAAATATCTATCCCATCCATTACCAAAATCAATAAGACAAGCTCGTAACATGTCTTCTAACGTTTGAATGGTCCTTTCACTCTAACCCCCCGACTGTGGATGATAAGCGGTGCTCATATCCAAACTTTGTTCTCAAAGCTTCCTGTAAGGATTGCCAAAACCTCTATGTAAATCGACTGTCTCGGTCTGGAATAGTATATACAGGAACACCCTGTCTTGAAACAATTCCCTTCAAATACAAACGAGTAAGCTTCTCCATCGAATCTGTTTCCTTAATCGAAAAGAAATGAGCTAACTTTATGAGTCGGTCAACAATAACCCAAATGGTATCATAACCACCCACAGCTCTCGGTTGTTTCGTAATAAAATCCGTAGTAATACCTTCCCACTTCCACTCGGGAATTTCAGGTTGCACCAAAAGTCCTGACGGTTCTGATGTTCAGCTTTAACCTTAGCACAGGTCAAACATTTAGCCACATACGTAGCCACATCAGCCTTCAAATGAGGCCACCAATACAGCTCCTTAAGATCATGATACATCTTTCCTGAATCAGGATGAATAGAGTACCTAGACTTATGAGCCTCCTCTAGAACAAGTTGTCGCAGATCACCAAACTTCGGAACCCAAAGGCGTCCCGTAAAATACCGAGTACCATCGGTTCGTACCTCTAACTGTTTACTCAAGCCTCGGACCTTCCCGTTACAAAATTCTCATCCTTCAAGGCTTCTTATTGAGCTGCAAGAATCTACCTTGCAAGTTTTGTTCGAATGGTCATATTTAAGGCCCTAAACCTATGAGGTTCAGTCCTCTCTTTACGAATTAATGTATCGGCCACAACATTAGCCTTCCCCGGATGATATAAAAGTTCACAATCATAATCGTTCAACGTCTCAATCCATCTTCGTTGCCTCATATTCGACTGTTTCTGATCAAGGATATGTTGAAGATTTTTGTGATTAGTGTACGCAGTACATTTGACTCTATATAAGTAATGTCTCCAATTCTTAAGCGCAAACGCAACAGCTCCCAATTCTAAATCATGGGTTGTATAATTCTGTTCATGGATCTTCAACTGACGTGACGCATAAGCGATGACTTTCTTTCGTTGCATCAAAACACAACCAAAGCCTTGACGCGAAGCATCACAATAAACGACAAAATCATCATTATCATCAGGTAGTGACAATATCGGAGCAGCAGTCAACTTCTTCTTCAAAATCTGAAAAGCAGTCTCTTGTTCATCCTTCCACTCATACTTCTTCCCCTTGTGCGTTAAAGCAGTCAGAGGTTTCGCTATACGAGAGAAATCTTGAATGAACCTTCTATAGTAACCTGCCAACCCTAGAAACTGACGAATCTGAGTAGGAGTCTTCGGAATTTCCCACTTCTCAATTGCCTCAATCTTGGCAGGATCAACTTGTATTCCCTGTTCATTAACAATATGTCCAAGGAATTGAACTTCTCTTAACTAGAAAGCACACTTAGAGAACTTAGTGTACAAATCGTCTTTTCTCAATAAATCAAGCACTAACTTCAAATGTTCTTCGTGCTCTTCATCATTCTTAGAATAAATAAGGATGTTGTCGAGGAAACAATAAAGAATTTGTCCAGATAGGGTATACACACACGGTTCATGAGGTCCATGAACACAGCAGGTGCGTTGGTTAATCCGAACGACATAACAAGAAATTCTTAGTGACCATAACGGGTACGGAAAGCGGCTTTCAGAATATCAGTTTCTTTAGCCCACAGTTGGTGATAACCGGAACGAAGATCAATCTTAGAATAAACGGACGAACTTTGAAGTTGATCGAACAGATCATCAATTCTCGGAAGAGTGTAACGATTCTTAACCGTAAGCTTGTTTAATTCACGATAATCAATGCACATTCGGAATGAACCATCTTTGTTCTTAACAAACAAAACAGAAGCTCCCTAAGGGGACGAACTGGGACGAATGAAATATAGTTGCAACAATGAAGGAAGAAATTTATGGATTAGTCACATCGGTGGCATAGATATTTAAGGCAATTCTCTCAAAGGAGATAACGAGGATCATAGACTTCAAAGTGAATTTTCATTACATTTTCGAAAGGAAGACGTACGAAAGGTGTGATATTTCAACGAGAGTGTACTTCCTTGTACAATGAGCGAGGAAATCTAGGATTCATCCATATTCTTAAATTTATGTGCGGATGAAAAGAACGCGAATCATGGGTTATAAATAATGGCCGCCTCCATGTGAGATGAATCTCCAAAAATAATTTCGTGCACCTCAAAGTATTGAATCCTAGGATTGATGTTTACGAGGGTGTTGTGGTTGACAGCGATTATTGAGAGTAGAAACTCCTTAAACGGTCTAGTGAAATATATATCCATGATACCCACTATAACAACGGTTGGGGTAGAAACCCACATAGCGCCTTTTCATTCTATTACAGTAAGTCATGCTGAGTTTCTAATGGAACGTGATAAAGGTTCACAGATCCCACCTCATCATGAACCATGTTACATAACTCTTTCATTCTATTTAATCTTTAAACATATCAAGAAAATATTTTTCTTGATGATTCGGTCTTTTTCAGATATTCTGGTAATTTGACAAATCATATCGTGCTATTACCTTTCCTTTCTAATTGGTATATTATGATCATTCAAAACTCCATACCTACGAATTCTTGACCATTATTCGCTTAACTTAAAGTCGGGAAGAGAAAACAAAAGCATGAAGCTCCGAAATATAATAGAGAATATAAAGCTCGATAACAACACCTAAATTTCAAACCGTGTATATCAATAAATATTACAACGTAAAGAAACGGGAGAACTAAAAACACTATAAAGCCAAAAGTATAGTAAAATTGAATAGATTCCTCCAGCGGCAGATGAAAAAGAAGAACGATAGATATGAAAGTTAGGAGTATATCAAGAATTAGAACTGGATAAAGCATGTTGACAAATACCTTAGAGTATGAAATAAGGAAAAAGATGTAGGAGTGGTGAAAGAAATGAAACGGAAGTGGTTAATTTATAGCAAAATATCAGACATAGCAATCAAGGCGGATTACGCATTTAATCAAAGAAAATCCTAATTTCTGCAAATTCTGAAGAATCAAATCTTATTTAGATAATAAAGATTTTCTATTCCTTAAATTCCGGGAATCATCCGTGACTACGTCACCAACTAAGGTGAACATGTATTTACTCATTTCACTCTATTACGATAACTTCCCACATACGCTTCGAGTAATCGGATTGCTTTATCCATATTATTCAACGATGATAAAATTCTATTTATCAAACTCATATACGCCATGGAAACATTTTTATTGTCAGCCATGACGACCTCACTCAAATTTCGGGACAAAATTTCTTTAACGGGTAGGTACTGTGATGACCCGGAAATTTCTGACCAAATTTAAACTTAATCTTGTATGATTAACGTTTCTGACACGATAAGCAAAGTCTGTAAAGTTGAATCTCAAAATTCTTGAACTATTCAAATACCCTTCGATTGTTCTCAACGATTCGCGAACAATTATATGTAAATAGATACATATACTATAACTTGAAAACGTAACAAAGTATTGAGTATATGATACTGTGTGTTAAACTTATTGATTTGATTATCTGATTAATATATTTAACTACGAAATTAAAAGAGAATGCCAAATGATTGAATTAAAAGATATTTATCAGGTCTCTTAATGATTATGATATTTTTACGGGTCTCTGATATGAGGTCCACACTGATTTGAGAAATCATTCATGTTTAATGGTATTCGGAATTAATGATAAAGTGTTTGTTTAAATAACGTAATTTGGACACAAACAATAATAAGGAATATTAACTATTAGAGTTAAATCTATGAACAACTTGCAACGTATATTTAGAACGTGTTTACGTATATTGAATATATATTTATGAATATATAGCATTAGGTTATTTGAAAACAATAATAACATTCGGTTATTGATTCAATTGATATTTAGTTATGTTAACTAGAACGTTTGAGAAATAAACGATGATACATAAATGAATTACATGAATTTAATTTTAAATGTGTAAACGATATGCGATATAACAATTTTAAATGATTTTAAAATGTATTTTAATAAATAGCGAGACAATGATTTATAGAAGTAAATGACCAAAACACTCGAAAGTTTAAGATACACTTTGAGTGATATAATTTAGGGATAATTTAAGGCTATATTTTGACAAAGGTACGTGTCCCAAAAGGTAAATTACAAGTTTTCTCAGCGTACGAAGGGACACTCGAAAAACCGGAACCGGGACATAAGTCGCGTAATGGCGTACGACTTATCGGAACGAAAAGTTCAAGTCAACTATGCACGTGAATTTAATATAATATATAATTAATTATATAAATTAAATATATTATATATATATATATATATATATATATATATTAATATTTAATTATGTCGACAAGCAAAACAACAAAAAAATTGTGAGCTGGATTTTGGGGCCATGCGATCGCATGGAAAATAGGCATAAAACCCATGCGATCGCATGGGGTCAGATTTCAGGAAACATCTATAAATCGAGCTGGTTCCTGCACTTTTAACACACACACATATCCGAATACATATTACTCCCTCTATAATTATTATTATTATTTATATTATTATTATTATTATTATTATTATTATTATTATTATTATTATTATTATTATTATTATTATTATTATTATTAAGATTAATATTATTATTAATCTTATCATTATTAGTATTATTAATTAGTATTACACATAAAATACTACGACGAGGTTATGAGCGGGTCACTTTTGAAATGGATTTTCAAACGGGTTAAAGCTAAGAAAATTATGGGTATTGTTCGGGAGTATTGCTTCTAAGTCAAAACCTAGTGTTTATCATCTCTGTTGCGTCTACTTACTTTTCTGCAATAATTGAATCACAATATTGATACGTTGAGATCCACGATTATTTTGATAATCCGAGTTTCAGTCACATTTTGGTGAACGAATTTATATGCTGCTAAGGTGAGTTTTATTTGCTCCTTTTTTAATTGCTTTTGCAATCCATATTTTTGGGCTGACAATACATGCACTTTATTTCAAACGCAATGGATACAAGTACATACTAAATTCTACACCGAGTTTGAACCGAAAATCCCTTAGCTTTGGTAACTAGTAACTGCCAGTTATAAGAACTGGTGGGCGCGAGTAGTAGTATATGGATCCATAGGGCTTGACATCCCAGTCTGTTCCAGGTATAGAAACCCTAGCCTGAACTATAAAACAGACGTATGCTATTTGAGTTTAGTACACGTTGGTTTGCGTGTATTGTACATGTTGGTTGCATGTATGTTAAAACAGGGGTACTTATTATAGACGTTAAAGTTTAGTTACCAGGGTGCTCAATCTTGTAAAATATTTTGATAAACGTTTCTAGATGAAACAACTGAAATCTTGTGATCCACCTTTATATACAGATTATGCAAAACTCTAAAACTGTGAACTCACCAACCTTTGTGTTGACACTTGTTAGCATGTTTATTCTCAGGTTCCTAGAAGTCTTCCGCTGTTTGCTTATATGTTAGACAAGCTATGTGCATGGAGTCTTACATGGCATATTTATCAAGGAAACGTTGCATTCACAAAATCATCACCATGTATCTTATTTTGACTGCATTGTCAATGGAAGTACTATTGTAAACTATTATTTACGGTGATTGTCTATATGTAGAAATCATCAGAGGTCGAAAACCTTTGATTTAAATATTCATTTATGGTGTGCCTTTTCAAAAGAATGCAATGTTTACAAAACGTATCATATAGAGGTCAAATACCTCGCAATGAAATCGATGAATGACGTGTTCGTCCATATGGATTTGGAGCGATCATCACATGTTAGTTTCTATATTCTGTAAACTTTCGAGCTTAAAATATGAATGTTATTAAAGTAATGTTGGGAACTGATACTTGAGTTAGTATAATATAATGACACTTGATCAACGTGATTATATTACAGTAAGTCATGCTGAGTTTCTAAATGGAATGTGATGATTCACAGATCATAACATCATCATGTGCCATGTTACACGACTCGTTCATCCTTTTTCTCCTCCGAACATATCAAGAAAAATATATTCTTGATAGTTCTATTCTCAGTGATTCTGGTAATTTGACAAATCAAATCGTGCCATTACGATTTCCTTCTTAGAACTTTATCAATGTTCATTCCGAATTTTATCTGCGAATTCTGAACCATTACAAGCGGTGTTTGATCGCAAGAAGAAGAAACGAAGGGACAAAGCTCCGAAATAGAAATTTGAGTATAAATAGCAGCAAATAGAGGGGAGTATTAATTGGGGATGACAATGATAATAAAAAGCAGAAGCAAGGATTTCGAAGTATAAAAGAAGATGTAAAGCCCGATAACAACACATAAACTACAAACCGTGTATATCAATGTTTATCACAACATAAAGACACGGGAGAATTAAAAACACTGTAACCCCAAGGGCGAGGTAGAAGAAAACAGATTCCTCTTGTGGGAGTTAGAAAAGGAGGATGATTGTTGTGATAGTAAGGATAAGGACAAGGATCAGGACTGGGTTAAGCATTCTTTACAATCTTTTGAATTTGGGAATTTAGTATAGGAATGGTAAAAGTAACGGAACAGAAGAAGTTATTTTATAATGAAATACCTGATAGAGAAATCAAGGCAAATCTCCGCATTAATTAGAGAGATCCTAAATTCCTGATTTGCTGAAGAATAAAATCTTTTAGATTTCGAAGATTTTCTTTAAATTCCTTGAATTCCGGAATTCAACCAAAACAACGTCAAAAGTTAAGACGAATCTTATTTTCTAAATTCAACCATGACTAGTCAAAAAGTTATGATGAAACATGTCCTTCTCATTTCACTATTTAGTGATAACTTCCCTCGTACTATTCGAGTAATCGAATTATCTTATCCATATTACTCCACAGTAATAAAACTCTAATTATTAACTCATATTCATCATGAAAACATTCTTATTGTTAGCCATGACCACCTCACTCAAATTTCGGGACGAAATTTCTTTAACGGGTAGGTACTGTGATGACCCAAAAAATTCCGATCAAATTTAAACTTTAATCTTTATATAATTTCGACACGTTAAGCAAAGTCTGTTGAATTGAAACTCAAAACTTTGAACTTTGACCATGTATCTATTTTAACCCTTGACTATTCCCGACGATTCACGAACTATTGTTTGTAAATATATATATGTATATATATATATATATATATATATATATATATATATATGTATGTATCTGGTTTCTATACCTAATTAATATTATATGTATATGCATATTACTATATATATGAAATAAATAAGTATTAAATAATCAATATATGTTATTATGTATATTAGATGTTAATAAATACTACATACTTAATAATACGTAATATCAATACATTAAATTACTAAAAGATAAAATATAATTGCCATATTGATAATATTAGTACTTTCATTGAAATAAGGATTTATACTAATATCAGTGTCATTACTTCTCTTTATTATTTTGACATTATAATTATTATTAGTATTATAAAAACTAAGATTTATAACTTTACCAAAGTTATTAATTATAACATTCAAATTTATTTTTAGTAAATACCATTATTAATGATATCATTGTTATTATTAGTATTACTTCGTTGATATTATTAATATTAATATTTAATATATAACATATAGATAAGAAATGTGATATATATTTATATTGGTATATTATTAATATTACTAATAAAATTGTTATCATTATTACAATTAGTCTTATTATTATTATCAATAAAAATTGTATTATTATTATTAATAAAATTTTAATTATTATTTTATTAATATTAAATATCATCAATATTAATATCATAATTAATCTTAATAGCATTTTGATCATTATTATTAATAATTCTATTTCTATTATTATTATTATTGGTATCTTTATAAATTCTAATATTAAGAACTCTATTATTATTTGTAATATATTTATATTTATTTATTATTAATATTAAATAAATACTAACAGATATATTCTATTGGATTCAGCTGTAAAACACGATCGTACTTAATTATTTATTTATATAATTTTTTTGTTTATGTCGGGTTTTCTGTTACCAGTCGATATCGATTCTGAATGCAAACAAAATCAATCCTATCAATTGTACTGCCTCAACTACTCAATTATCATCCTTACATTCAGCTAATTCGCAATAACGTGTGAGAATTAAAACCAAAATAATGAAACAGTGGTCGTAACCTCTGTTGGTGTCATATTATGGCCAAACCACGAATTCAAACCCCATTACAAAAAGTAATAATGCAGTATTGTCGTGAATTCTCCAAGGAAACTTCCTGTAAAATCTTAGCTTTCAATTTTCCAAAACAAGATCGAATTGGTGAGTCAAAGTTTTCTTTTCAAAAGTCAAACTTTTCGTTCATCAAGAAATTCGAACCTGTTCTAATGTTTTGAGTTAAATTGATGATTCAAGTAGTTTCTAAAAGAGTTTGTAAACCTATTTCATGTTGTAAGTTTTGGCTAAAACATCCCAGAAATCAAAATCACGTTTTGAGTTTGGTGGTTCTTCACGACCCTGTTACAGGCAAATTTTATATTTTTCTTTTCTCTTTCTTTTGTCTTTCTGTTGATCAAATAATCACTCAAGTCGTTATGTTTCAAACTCTAGTCCTAATTCAAATTGCAAGCTCGTGGTTATGGTTTTCCTTAGTCCCTGGTCGACTTGAATTAAGTGAAGAAGATGAACACAAATAATACGGTTTAAATAAATATTAGGATAGTTTAATAACAGAAAATCGAGTATGGTTCAGGGGTTTAGTTATGTTTGGGTGTTCGAGAGGTTGCGGGATCGAGCCCGGTTCTGGGCATATTTTTTTTCCTAAAAGCTTTGGAAGGTATAATTTATTACCAAAATTTTATTATTATTATTATCATTTTCATTATTATTATTATTATTATTATTATTATTATAATTATTATTGTTATTATGTATTAATGTTATTATTACTAATTATTACTAGAATTATAATTATTATTGTTATTATGATTAAAAGTAACATGAACATTATTATTAATATTATTATTAACTTTACTAATGTATTTATTATTATAAATTTTGTCATTTATGTATTAGTTATCATTTATCCTTATTATCATTAGGATTATAATTATAATTAGGAATACAGTTAATATTATTACATTTATCAAATGACTAATATATGTATTTTCATTATTATTATGAAGACATAAGTACCATGACTAATGTAATTGTCAAATTGTGAATATGTAACATCATTAAGTATTATTAAGGATATTATTAGTATTATTAATTAATATAAGTATTATTATTATTATTATTATTATTATTATTAGTATCATTCAAGGAATCATTACTGAAATTATTATTAGTAATAAAAATGTTATTTTTATAATTATTAATAATATCACTATAATTAGTGTTATCATTAATACTAGAAGTATCATTATTATAATTTATAATTTTATTAAAAACTAGGTTGTATCTTTATCATTATCATTATAAATATTTTTAAACTTATAATCTTATATAAAATTTACATTATTACTATTATTATTAAGTCTAATAGTATTATTACCCGTATCTTAATTTTTTTTCCGTTAAGTTAACTAACAAATGATATTCATATAACAATACATTTAATACACAAAAGTAATCATATTAATATCTTATTTATTAACATAAATAAAATGAACACAATAAAACATATAAGTATTGATATTAAAACTTATATTACTAATAATATACATAGTTGTTCGATTACAAGTATATGTAATTAATATATATATAAATGATATAGGTTCGTGAATTCGAGGCCAACCCTGCATTGTTCAGTTGTTGAATGTCGTCATATGTATTTTTACTACAAAATACAATAGGTGAGTTTCATTTACCTTTTTACCCTTTATATTTTTGGGCTGAGAATACAAGCGCAATTTTTTATAAATGTTTTACGAAATAGACACAAGTACGTGAAACTACATTCTATGGTTGAATTATCGAAATCGAATATGCCCTTTTTTATTAAGTCTGGTAATCTAAGAATTAGGGAACAGACACCCTAATTGACTCGAACTCTAAAGATAGATCTATCGGGCCCAACAAGCCCCATCCAAAGTACAAGATGCTTTAGTACTTCGAAATTTATATCATGTTCGAAGGAGGATCCCGGAATGATGGGGATATTCTTATATGCATATTGTGAATGTCGGTTACCAGGTGTTCAATCCATATGAATGATTATTTTTGTCTCTATGCATGGGACATTTATTTATGAGAACTGAAAATGAAAATCTTGTGGTCTATTAAAATTATTAAATGATTATTTATGTTAAACTAATGAACTCACCAACCTTTTGGTTGACACTTTAAAGCATGTTTATTCTCAGGTATGAAAGAAATCCTCCGCTGTGCATTTGCTCATTTTAGAAACATTACTTGGTGTCATTCATGGCATATTTCAAAAGACGTTGCATTCGAGTCATCGAGTTCATCAAGATTATTATTAAGGCAATTATAGTTGGATATATTCTGAAATGGTATGCATGCCGTCAATTTTCGTTGTAAAGAAAGATTGTCTTTTCAAAAACGAATGCAATGTTTGTAAAATGTATCATATAGAGGTCAAGTACCTCGCGATGTAATCAACTGTTGTGAATCGTTTATAATCGATATGGACTTCGTCCGGATGGATTAGGACGGGTCTTCACAATTCAGGTAATCTCAGACCCGAACTCGGTTAAAAAAACTCGTCACAAATATGGACCCGTAACCTTACGCCGGATCCCAATTCAATTACTAACTAGGGGGTAAACGAATTTCTCCACGGGTATTCGGGTTCCTATTTACTTACGAACTATGTGATAAACGAATGTTTCAACAGGTATTAAAGTCTTTTTCAGGTACACAGGCCGAGTAATCAGGTATACAGGCCGAGTAATCGAGTTTACAGTCCGGTTTATTGGGTTTACGAGCCGGTATATGGACACAGGTCTTTTTCAGATAACGGATCGAGTCATCGGGTTTTTGTCTAAAACCATCTCCAAACCCGAACACTTAACCAGATATTCATTTACTCAGCCCAAACCCGATCCAAAAATATCGAGTTTCAGGTTCCCCTATCGAGTACGAGTTTTTTATCATCTCTTGCAAGGGTGTAATAGACTAACGATTACTACCAACTATTGGAGGAGCCCTCGCTTCGCGTCGGGACTGTGTTTCAAATATAACTTTTGGCGTTGAGTTCGTAAGATTATTTTGTATTTAACGGTTATGTGAGTTAAACTTAACTCGAGTCCTACGAAAATATAAAGTCCGTTAAAAATTTAGGTGATTTTAGTGGAGGGTTTTATAAAAAATAAGAAAAGTTCCCGTTTATCCCTCTTTAGTTTAACTTTACACTCCTATAAAGTTTTTAATGAATTTACATTTAGCCCCTTGAGGTTGCAATGGTTGTCAATTTTTAGTGTGGTGACATTGTGAGTCCAACCACTTTAAAGTGAGGTAAGTAACGATGTAAGCACGAAAGAATTTACTATTCATAATTTTACCTTTTATGTTGGTTTAGTGAGGGGTTTTATGAAAAATAAAAAAGTTATCGTTTAATCTCTGTAGTTTAACTTTATAACCCTATAAAGTTTTCAATGAATTTACATTTTAGGTTTGTAATGTTTGTAATGGTTGTCAACTTCTAGTATTGTGATATTGTGGGTACAACTATTTAAGGTGAGGTACAAACGACTCAAGTAGAAAAAGAGTTACTAATCATATTTTATCTTTTAGATAAAAGGTAAAAAAATAAATTGAATAACGTCTGAACTTAAACTCCGTATTTTAAAAGCCTTTGATAACCCTACTTGGTAGTTATAGATGTAAAGTAAAATGACAACTCAAAATTATATGACTAATATGATATGATGTAAGTGATATTTATTTAATTTTCATATTATTAGTTTGAACTTTATTTTTAAAAGTTACTTTAAGTATACGAAAATGCTAATGACAACTCTAAAGGTTGTCATTAAAAAATTTAGCCATGGGTATTTTCATTGTACATTTTCAATAACTACATACTTTCATGAAAAAAACTTCCTTTAACTTACAAATGTACAACTCTTTTTGCATTAAAAAAACTTCTTAATGACAACCCTAAGGGTTGTCATTAGCATTTCCCGTATAGTATATCGGAATATTTTTAATACATTTTCAAAAAACCTCATAAAAGTCTATTTACCAAATATAATAAGTTGTAAGTGTAAGTTTATCTAAAAAATAAATAATTTCTCAGGTAATCTTTAATAAGTTTGCGTGACAAACATAAACTAAGAACCCTATAATCATATTTTTCATATCACGTTTTGTTTTCCGTATTTTATTTCGTTCCTTTTTTAGACATTTTCACACTTTTTCAATAGATAAATTAAAAATGTTTTTGATTACCTCTTAATTGAATGATTATTTAACGATAAATGCTAAATCAATAACCAATCAACGTGTTTATAACATTCAGTGTTAAATCATTCAGAGTTAAAATACTCTTATAACCATTTTGCATATAGATTTTATGTAAATAAAGAACGCTTATTAAACAATTGTAATATTTTTTTATTCATCCCGAACAATTACAGTTAAAACCATTGATCATTTAAATTATAAATAATTCAGTATTTAATTATTTAATTTTATCAAACGAACTCTAACTATTACACTATTCCAATATATAGTTGAAGGGGTAGAACTAATATCATTCTCTTATTATTTTCTGTATTTAGGTCCGTGTTGTTTTTGTTGAAATACAATTGGTACCACCTTTTTCTGCTGCCTTATTTTGATGGTAAAGCAAAATCAAACAAAAAAAGTAAAAACATTTAAAAAAAAGAAAAAGAAAAGAGAAAGTTGATAAAGAGGGGATAGATTTAGAGAAAGGAGAGAATACAAAAGCAAAAAGGGTCCTCAATACTCCATTCATTCATAAACACACACACTCACTAAAGTTTCTACAAAGACAAAGGTGTTAAGCTTGGAAGATATTCAAGCAAAAAACAGAGAATGATAATATTCAAGCAAAAAAAATATTCAAGCAAAAAACACTTGAGAAAGATAATATAAAAGCAAGAAGATAAAGCTAATCTTTTTTATGTTTATTTAATTTAATTAATTTATTTCTCTTTAATTTGACTCTTGAAAAAGAGAATGAATAGAGGAAATGTGTTGCAAAGTTCACCGGTGCAACAAATGCTAGCCGGCGGCCCAAGCGGTTGGTGGAACATGATGGCTACCACCAGACCTTCTCCATCACCTCCTCCTCCTCAACCGTCGTTCCTTGCCACGTCAGCACAACCGCGCCTCTTTCCTCACGAGTATGCACCACCACCACCATCTCAATGGCATGATAATCAAGAGTTTCCGGATTCTTTAAGCCAATTACTCATGTAATTAATTAAATCACTTTCTTTGTATCATGTTTTGCTTATTACTATAATTTCAAAACAATTTGAATCTCAAAAAAGTTAGAATACACGTGTTAAATTTCTCCATAAGTTGCTTTATGTGCAACATAAAAAACAACACACACATGCATAGATTGATTAATTATAATACCTTGATTAATCTTTGTTATCTTCAATATTATAGGACTGGTTTGGTAGGTGAAGACAAGTCAGCTTTGGGTCATATGCAACAAATTAAGAAATTAGAGAAATGGGAAGATCAACTTTTACATGATCATCACCAACATCACAACTCTTCAAATATAAATTCCATGTTAGAATCTTCACTAAAGCAAGAGAATTCACATAATTACGAATCATCGTACGGTCAAGGCGAATTTCATTGCGTAAAACCAAATAGTTGGTCTAATCCGATGATCCCAGTTTCACCACCTAGTTCTTGTATTACAAGTTTGTGCAACAGTATGTTTGATTTCTCGACCACCAACAAAATATATGGAAGACACCCACCTTCTGATCGATCATCCGAGGCAAGTGTTTTCTGAAAGACAAACTCACACACCACACGCTCGTTTGAGTTTATAAAACTTCTTTAAGAAAATAAAAGGTTTATTCTTGGGCTAATATATGATCTATCTGAAAGCCGTACCATATTTTTCTGGTTTGTCACATGTGTATCTTTTAGACTAGATTCTGACTTATTGGTGTTTATTTATAGCACAAGTACTACAACAACATTGAATTCATACAAGACTAAATAATTGTTCTTGGAAGATATGATATGTTAAAATACTACGGAGTACATTGAAAAAGTACATAATAATGTAATCAAAACTTGTATTTCTCATTCTTTCTTTTTTTTTTTTTTTTTTTTTTTTTTTTCATAATATGAAGTGTAATAGCACTGCAACTGGTGGGATATCTAAGAAGGCTAAAATTCAACCTTCTTTAAACCGAACTACCTTCAAGGTAATTTGTCTATTATTAGTTATTAATCTTTATCTCTTTCTTTGTTTAATTTGCAAACACGCAAATACAGGAAGATGTAGTACTTTTTGGAAGGAAACTATTGTCCTTCTTGATTGTCCATTTCTTTAGGACATATTGATTCTTTACTTCATATTTTCTTATATCCACAAAAACAGGAAAAAGGAAGAAAGATATATACTAGTATAAAAGAGTTACATTTAATTTCTTGTAATTATTGCAAAAATACAACTTGTTAGTTTGATTCTTCTCTTTGTATGTGATGTTAAAAACAGGTGAGAAAAGAAAAATTAGGAGACAGAATAACAGCACTTCATCAGCTTGTTTCTCCCTTTGGAAAGGTATAGTACTATAGTATGCTCTAGACTTTCATATAGTTAAGCTATAGTGAATTAATTACCATTACCATTATACTTAATTCAATCTTTATAATTATAAAAGATTTACTTTAGATAATTTGACAAATAAAAAAAGAAAACAAGGGAATGATATGACATGATTCCTTTTGTTTTCAATCAGTGAATTAATTAATCATAGTCATGTCAACTGAAGATACAATATTCCAAGCATACATCAAATCTTTTCCATGGAAAACATTTCAATATATGTGTATACATTAGTGTTTTATATAGATGATGAAACATGTAACAACAATTAATTTGGTACATGGATAAAGTAGTTTATGTTCATACTATTCGGAGATAGAAGTATGTTAATCCGATGTATGTAGTTTAATCGGATTATTCGTGACTATTTATGACATTAACATCATTCAATATCTATATTGATTTTTATTTTTGGTAACAGACTGACACAGCTTCTGTGCTGTTAGAAGCTATTGGTTACATAAGATTCCTACAGAGTCAAATTGAGGTAATGCTACTTCCCTTTCATCATATACTATATAAAATATAAAATATAGTTATATACTGTATATAAATATATAATAATGTAATATTTCGTAATATATACATTCTAGAGTACTACTTAATTCTTTTATAGTTTTATTTCATCTTTTCACAAACTACCATGAGTCACAGCAGTCATGCCACAAACAAACAGAAACACATGCAGTAACTAAAAAGCTTCACTTTTCCTTATTATTCCTTCAACATTATTCTACATTCTCTACAAGTATCAAGTGCGTCTTATCAATATTAAACTATATCATAAAAAATATTCCCCCTGTCCCTGAAATATATATACTGCATGACTACATTTTTTTTCTTGTTTGGGTAAGCAAGGAAACCCTTCTTATGAACGAGCACATTGGCTCCCCCATAGAAGGTAAAACCTCGGGTAATCAAGCCCCCCGAGCGCGAGATCTGGTACCGGGTGAATTGCGTATTATGTGCACCCTCTTGTCACATTCCCTTTTTGAACAATTTGGCATAGCCAAGGATTGATCCCGAGAATCAAGTTTATATAGAATAGATGTGAAATTTGCACTTCTTACCTAACAATAAGTTACACAGATTAAGTGTGTGTGTGTGTGTGTGTGTGTATATATGCATTATCATAAAGTGACAACTAAAAGTTTAAAACCAGTAATTAGCTTATGATTTAATTATAAACATAGACTCGATTATAAAACGTTATTGTTTATACATGCGCCCTTGAATGTTTTAGGCACTTAGCTTACCATATCTGAGCAATGGATCAGGAAACATGATCAGAAGCCACCAACAATTTGTAAGTATACAACACCTTAAACATTCTATTATACAGACACGTATATATAAATTGCCCCTCAGGATGGTTTAAGATTCGGATCCCTGTAATGCGGTTTGGATTTCCGCTCGAAAGCGTCTGCGTGCGTAGCAAATGAGAGTATTCTATGCCAACAACTTGTTTTTCAAAAAAAAAAAAAAAAAAAAAAAAAATAGTAACAAAAACAATTAAATAGGATATATTAGTATATATATAAAGATCTTTTCTCCCTCTGCCGCAATATATGCATGTGAGTGTAAGTGTTCACATCAACATGAGCATGTTTGGAAGTTGCAAGAGACTTAATAATTATTTTAATTATTTGTTTACTTGTTAATTAGGTTCAACAAGGGGAGATGAATTGTTTATTTCCTGAAGATCCTGGTCAGGTATATATTCAGCTTTATGGCCGGTCTGAATAATATTCCACTTTCCATTCACATTTATTTCAAGAAAAAGCTGACAGTACATATTATTGTAACCAAATTGTTAATTATAGCTAACTCATGCCTTAAACAGCTTCTGAATGATACTTGTGCCTTGAAGAGGAAAAGATCTGCTCTTGATCAGGTGAATTAATATTAATCGTTTGCTTATTACTTCTATACCTTTCTAGCTGGCCAAATCCCCAATCTTTGACCATTAACAATTAACTTATTGTTTTAACAATCAAACTTAAAAGATCAGTATGAAGTGTAAATTTTTTTTTTTTTGGTAAGCAAGGAAATCCTCCTATGAACGAGCACATTGGCTTCCCCATAGAAGGTAAAACCTCGGGTAATCAAGCCTCCCGAGCGTGAGAGCTGGTACCAGGTGGTATACTTCATTGGGTAACTCGGTGACCACTCAGACAAGTCTGCGTGGTTATGAAGTGTAATTATCATTTCCTTAGAAAATGGACACATATATTAGTAGGGCTAGTTATAGTTATCATGAGTTAAATTTAAATTATAAATTAATTGCAGGATTCTCATGAAGAACCGCCGAAAAAAGATTTGAGGAGCAGGGGATTGTGTCTAGTTCCGGTTTCATGCACAATGCAAGTAGGGAGCGATAACGGAGCGGACTATTGGACTCCTGTTCCAAATGTACGGTTCTGATAATGAACGAATCGATCAACTTTTAGGTCTATCTAACCAGGGGTGGTTGTGTTTCGAATACCACGAAAAAGATCCATCAAGAAATGAGATAACATCATTAGCAGTCACTCTGCTTAAAATATTTTCAAGGCTGACTGCTCATGATGCTATGCATGTTCTTGGTGCTTAATTTTACATATGATCTTGTGGTTGGGACTTTAATTAGAATAAAAGTCTTTACAGCTATTTAGCTAATTCTTATATATGCTCATGTTTTGTTTTTCTTTCCCGTTACTTTTCATTTCTATCGCTCATTAATTAATAGTAGTTCGTACTCTATCATGTAGAGTTTCATGTATATGGCATTCGAGTATGATTAAATATAACAATTATTTCATGTGCGCAGTGCTCAGTTTACCTCTAAAATTAGTACGCATGTATGTATAGCCGTGAACATGAGTAACTTTGTAGTGTAATGACGTGCATACAATACGCTAACACATTGCGCACATCTACGACTGCACAAATCGCGCCTTGCTATCGCCAAAGATCTAGCATGCGCCGCACACTGCGCAACTCAGCTTATGGACTATACGCGCCCAATGTCGCGCCGCCAAAAGATGTGCGAAATAATAACATAAGTTGGATAAGACAAAAGAAAGTACGAGGAATGACAGACAGAATCCTAGTATCGCACAGATGGCAGGACATGGCAGAAACAACACGATCTGGGGGGACCACGTGAGTGCAGGATCTATACGGCATAATAGTACTACTTTGTATTATCCTGTCCCCTCCCTTTTTTTTCTTTTGTCGCCTACGTGGCAGAAAGAAGGACGATCACTCTCGCCTATAAATACCTACACCGGATCTCACATAGAGGATAACAAAAGATAGAGCAAAAAACACCTACTACACCTATCACTCTATCTGCGCAGTTACAACACAATAAGCGGTTCTCATGTAACGTTCCTTGAACAAAAAATCCTAACACCGTCCAATGAGCCGTCAACTCCGGTTAACCCGAATGATGGTGAGTTACGTTTAACCACCCTTTCTGAGATCTTCATCTCGTATGAGGGTCATTCACGGTACTCTGGATCGGAGAGTTAAACTAAAAAAAAACCCTTAAATCCCCCTATTCGTTGATCTTGCATGAACCGAACCCTTTGGACCATTATATGCTTGATCAAATGGCTACCTACACCGGATCTCACATAAAGGATAACAAAAGATAGAGCAAAAAACACCTACTACACCTATCACTCTATCTGCGCAGTTACAACACAATAAGCGGTTCTCAGGTAACGTTCCTTGAACAAAAAAATCCAATAACCGTCCAATAAGCCATCAACTCCGCTTAATCCGAATGATGGTGGGTTACGTTTAACCACCATTTCTGAGATCTTCATCTCGTATGAGGGTTATTCACGGTACTCTGGACCGGAGAGTTAAACTCAAAAAACCCTTAAATCCCCCTATTCGTTGATCTTGCATGAACCGAACCCTTTGGACCATTTTATGCTTGATCAAATGGCGTCATCCGTGGGAAATGACAATAGTTCTACGTCATGCGCGAATATAATTGCGCACACCATAGAACTGGGGGGACTTAATGACGCGCATAAAATACGCTAACACATTGCGCACATCTACGACTGCACAAATTATCTCCAAAGACCTAGCATGCGTTGTACACTGCGCAACTCAGCTTATGGACTATACGCGCCCAACGCCGCGCCGCCAAAAGATGTGCGAAATAATAACAGAAGTTGGATAAGACAAAAGACAGTACGAGGAATGACAGACAGAATCCTAGTATCGTACAAATGGCAGGACAAGGCAGAAACAGCACGATCTGGGGGGACCACGTGAGTGCACAATCTATACAGCATAATAGTACTACTTTGTATTATCCTGTCCCCTCCCTTTTTTCTTTTGTCGCCTCGTGGCATAAAGAAGGACGATCACTCTCGCCTATAAATACCTGCACCGGATCTCACATAGAGGATAACAAAAGATAGAGCAAAAAACACCTACTACACCTATCACTCTATCTGCGCAGTTACAACACAATAAGCGGTTCTCAGGTAACGTTCCTTGAACAAAAAATCCTAACACTGTCCAATGAGCCATCAACTCCGGTTAACCCGAATGATGGTGGGTTACGTTTAACCACCCTTTCTGAGATCTTCATCTCGTGTGATGGTTATTTACGGTACTCTGGACCGGAGAGTCAAACTCAAAAAAACCCTTAAATCCCCCTATTCGTTGATCTTGCATGAACCGAACCCCTTGGACCATTTTATGCTTGATCAAATGGTTTCATCCGTGGGAAATGACAATAGTTCTACGTCATGCGCGAATATAACTGTGCACACCATAGAACTGGGGGGGCTTAATGACGTGCATAAAATACACTAACACATTGCGCACATGTACGACTGCACAAATCGCGCCCTGCTATCCCCAAAGACCTAGCATACGCTGTACACTGCGCAACTCAGCTTATGGACTATACGCGCCCAACGTCGCGCCGCTAAAAGATGTGCGAAATAATAACAGAAGTTGGATAAGACAAAAGACAGTACGAGGAATGACAGACAGAATCCTAGTATCGTACAGATGGCAGGACATGGCAGAAACACCACGATCTGGGGTGACCACGTGAGTGCACGATCTATACGGCATAATAGTACTACTTTGTACTATCATGTCCCCTCCCTTTTTTTCTTTTGTCGCCTACGTGGTAGAAAGAAGGACGATCACTCTCGCCTATAAATACCTACACTGGATCTCACATAGAGGATAACAAAAGATAGAGCAAAAAACACCTACTACACCTATCACTCTATCAGCACAGTTACAACACAATGAGCGGTTCTCAGGTAATGTTCCTTGAACAAAAAATCCTAACATCGTCAAATGAGCCATCAACTCCGGTTAACCCGAATGATGGTGGGTTACGTTTAACCACTCTTTCTGAGATCTTCATTGTAGTGACCCGAACTTTTCCATGTTTATATATATTAAATGAAATTGTTATTTACATAATTAAGTGTTTCCAACATGTTAAGCAATCAAACTTGTTAAGACTTGATTAATTGAAATATGTTTTATATAGACAATTGACCACCTAAGTTGATCGGCGATTCACGAACGTTAACACTTGTAAAAAACTATATGATGACATACATATGGATAGTTAACATGATATTATGATAAGTATGTATCTCATTAAGTATTTTAACAATGAGTTATATACATAAAAATGAGACTATTGAATTAAGAAACTTGAAAACGGTATATATAACGATTATCGTTATAACAATGTCTTACTAATTACATATGAATCATTTTAAGATATTGATACACTATATATAAACATGATAAATGATAAGTAAACATATCATTAAGTATATTAACAATGAACTACATATGTAAAAACAAGACTACTAACTTAAGAATTTCAAAACGAGACATATATGTAACGATTATCGCTGTAATGACATTTAAATGTATATATATCATATTAAGATATATTAATATATCATAATATCATGATAATATAATAATGTAACATCTAATTAGATATAATAAACATTGGGTTAACAACATTTAACAAGATCGTTAACTTAAAGGTTTCAAATCAACATTTACATGTAACGACTAACGATGACTTAACAACTCAGTTAAAACGTATATACATGTAGTGTTTTAATATGTATTCATACACTTTTGAAAGACTTCAATACACTTATCAAAGTACTTCTACTTAACAAAAATGCTTACGATTACATCCTCATTCATTTTCATCAACAATTCTACTCGTATGCACTCGTATTTGTACTTGTACAATACACAGCTTCTAAATGTATTTACTATTAGTATATACACTCCAATGATCAGCTCTTAGCAGCCCATGTGAGTCACCTAACCATGTGGGAACCATCATTTAACATCTAGCATGAAATATCTCACAAAATTACAAACTAATGGAGCCTATATGGAAGACTAACATTCACATGAATGAGAGGTACCACAAACACATTCATTTTGTAATTTTATTGAATCAAACTACTCTCTCTCAAGTGTTCTTCCTTTGTTCTAAGTGTTCTTCATCATCTTCAATAAAATCTAGCTCAATCTAGTTCATAAATCCATACATAAACCAAGTTATAAAACAACTACTCAAGAACACACCAACAACACTTCCAAGTTTGCTAACTTACTTCCAATCTTGCAAATACACTTTGAGTGATCATCCAACCTCAATAAATCTTTCTTATTTACAGCAAGATATCTTTCTAATATAAGGTAATACTCATATTCAAACTTTGATTCAATTTCTATAACTTTAACAATCTTATTTTGAGTGGAAATCTTACTTGAACTTGTTTTCGTGTCATGATTATGCTTCAAGAACTTTCAAGCCATCCAAAGATCCTTTGAAGCTAGATCTATTTTTCTCATTTATAGTAGGTTTATCCATAAAACCTGAGGTAGTAATGATGTTCATAACATCATTCGATTCATATATATAAAACTACCTTATTCGAAGGTTTAAACTTATAATCACTAGAACATAGTTTAGTTAATTCTAAATTTGTTCGCAAACAAAAGTTAATCCTTCTAACTTGACTTTTAAAATCAACTAGACACATGTTCTATATCTATATGATATGCTAATTTAATGATTTAAAACCTGAAAACACGAAAAACACCGTAAAACCGGATATACGCCGGCGTAGTAACACCGCAGGCTGTTTTGGGTTAGTTAATTAAAAACTATGATAAACTTTGATTTAAAAGTTGTTCTTATGGGAAAATTATTTTCTTATGAACATGGAACTATATCCAAAAATCATGGTTAAACTCAAAGTGGAAGTATGTTTTCCAAAATGGTCATCTAGACGTCGTTCTTTCGACTGAAATGACTACGTTTACAAAAATGACTTGTAACCTGTATTTCTGACTATAAAATTAATACCTTTTCTGTTTATATTCATAAACTTAAGTTCAATATGAAACCATAGCAACTTGAATCACTCAAAACGGATTTAAAACGAAGAAGTTATGGGTAAAACAATATTGGATAATTTTTTCTTGTTGTAGCTACGTGAATATTGGTAACAAATCTATATTAATCATATCCTAGCTAACTCATAATGTATTATACATGTATTCTAATATATTATGTAATCTTGGGATACCATAGACACGTATGCAAATGTTTTGACATATCATATCGACCCATGTATATATATTATTTGGAACAACCATAGACACTCTATATGCAGTAATGTTTGAGTTAGCTATACAGGATTGAGGTTGATTCCAAAAATATATATACTTTAAGTTGTGATCTAGCATGAGACGTGTATACACTGGGTCGTGGATTGATTCAAGATAATATATATCGATATATTTCTGTACATATAACTGTGGACAACTAGTTGTAGGTTACTAACGAGGACAGCTGACTTAATAAACTTAAAACATTAAAACGTATTAAAAATTTTGTAAATATATTTTGAACATACTTTGATATATATATATACATATTTGTTATAGGTTCGTGAATCGACCAGTGGCCAAGTCTTACTTTCCGACGGAGTAAAAATCTGTGAAAGTGAGTTATAGTCCCACTTTTAAAATCTAATATTTTTGGGATGAGAATACATGCAGTTTTATAAATGTTTTACAAAATAGACACAAGTACGTGAAACTACATTTTATGGTTAAATGATCGAAATTGAATATGCCCCTTTTAGCTTGGTAGCCTAAGAATTAGGGAACTGGCTCCTAATTGACGCGAATCCTAAAGATAGATCTATCGGGCCCAACAAGCCCCATTCTGGAATTTGGAATGCTTTAGTACTTCGAAATTATCATGTCCGATGGGTGTCTCGGAATGATGGGATATTCTATATGCATCTTGTTAATGTCGGTTACCAGGTGTTCACCATATGAATGATTTTTATCTCTATGTATGGGATGTATATTGAAATATGAAATCTTGTGGTCTATTATTACGATTTGATAAATATATAGGTTAAACCTATAACTCACCAACATTTTTGTTGACGTTTAAAGCATGTTTATTCTCAGGTGATTATTAAGAGCTTCCGCTGTTGCATGCTAAAATATGGACAAGATTTGGTGTCAGCATGTTTGTATAATATTGTTTAAAACTGCATTCGAGATTTACTTTGTTGTAACATATTAATATTGTAAACCAATATGTATTGGTAGTGTGTAAGTGTGATATTTTTAGATTATCATTTCTGGATAATCTAGGTGGAGTCCTTTTAACCTTGTCGATAAAATAAAGGTTATGGTTTGTTTTAAAAATGAATGCAGTCTTTGAAAAACGTCCTCATATAGAGGTCAAAACCTCGCAACGAAATCAATTAATATGGAACATTTATAATCAATATGAACGGGACATTTCATTCATCTCGTATGAGGGTTATTCACGGTACACTAGATCGGAGAGTTAAACTCAAAAAACCCTTAAATCCCCCTATTCACTGCCTGCAAACCTTTGGAATTTGATGGAACCGGAGGACCAATTGGATTGAAACGGTGGACCGAGAAATTCGAATCGGTGTTTGCCATAAGTAAGTGTACTGAAGAGGACAAAGTTAAGTACGCTACGCATACCTTCACAGGTACTGCGTTAACGTGGTGGAACACCTATCTTGAACAGGTAGGACAAAATGTTGCTTATGCACTACCGTGGTCAGCATTCAAGCAATTGATGAACGAGCAGTATCGTCCTAGAAACAAAGTCAATAAGCTCAAGGTAGAACTTAGAGAGTTACGAACACAAGGGTTTGACATTACCACATATGAACGATGATTCACAGAGTTGTGCCTATTGCGTCCTGGAGCGTTCGAAGATGAAGAAGAGAAGATCGACGCGTTTGTAAAAGGGTTACCAGTAAGGATTCAAGAAGATGTGAGTACACACGAGCCCGCTTCCATACAAAAGGCAAGTCGAATGGCTCATAAACTCATAAATCAGATTGAGGGAAGAATTAAATAGCAGGCGGCTGAAGAAGCCAACACGAAATAACTCAAGAGAAAGTGGGAAGAAACCAGTGACAAGGGTCACCAATACAACAACAACAACAACAATCACAACCATAATCACAATAACAATCATAACAACCGCAACAACAATCGCAACAATAACCATGATCCTAACAATAACTACAAACGTCCCAACAACAACAACAACTACAACAATCGTTTCAACAACAATAAAAATTCCAACAACAATCTCAACAACAACAATGGCAACAAAAATCAAAAATGCCAAAGGTGTGAAGAGTACCACCAGAATGAGTCCTGCATGACATTTTGCACCAAGTGTAAAAGAAATGGCCATGGTGCGAGAAAGTGTGAGGTCTACGGCCCAAAGAATAACAGAAATAAAAGAACAGATAATGTCGGAACAAGTAATGCCGCCTTTGTTTGTTATGGATGTGGAAAACCGGGCCACATTAGAAGTAATTGCCCGAATCAGGGGAATACTAATGGGCAGGGCCGCGGAAGAGTTTTCATTATTAATACGGCAGAAGCGCAGGAAGACCCGGAGCTTGTTACGGGTACGTTTCTTATTGACAATAAATCTACTTATGTTTTATTTGATTCGGGTGCGGATAGAAGCTATATGAGTAGAGAGATTTTTGTGCTAAATTAAGTTGCCCATTGATGCCTTTGGATAGTATTTTTACTCGAATTAGCAAACGGTAAATTAATTTCAGCAGATAATATATGTCGGGATAGAGAAATTAAACTGGGGGATGAAACGTTTAAAATTGATTTAATACCAGTCGAGTTAGGGAGTTTTGATGTAATAATTGGTATGGATTGGTTGAAAAAGGTGAGAGCAGAGGTCGTTTGTTACAAAAATGCGATTCGCATTATGCGTGAAAAAGGAAAACCTTTAATGGTGTACGGAGAAAAGAACAACGCGAAATTAAATTTTATTAGTAGTTTGAAGGCGCAAAAACTAATAAGAAAAGGTTGTTACGTCATTCTAGTACACATCAAGGAAGTTAAACCTGAAGAAAAGAACATCAATGATGTTCCCGTCGCAAAAGAATTTCCCGATGTATTTCCGAAAGAATTATCGGGATTATCCCCACATCGATCCGTTGAATTTCAAATAGACCTTATACCATGAGCTGCACCAATAGCTCGTGCTCCATATAGACTCGCACCCACCGAAATGAAAGAATTACAAAGTCAGTTACAGGAACTTTTAGAGCGTGGTTTCATTCGACCAACCACATCACCGTGGGGAGCTCCTGTTTTGTTTGTCAAGAAGAAGGATGGTACATTTAGGTTGTGTATCGACTACCGAGAGTTGAACAAACTTACCATCAAGAACCGCTACCCACTACCGAGAATCGATGACTTATTTGATCAACTACAAGGCTTGTCAGTTTATTCGAAGATTGATTTACGTTCTGGGTATCATCAAATGCGGGTGAAGGAGGATGATATTCCAAAGACTGCTTTTAGGACGCGTTACGGTCATTACGAGTTTTTGGTTATGCCTTTTGGGTTGACTAACGCACCAGCTGTGTTTATGGACCTCATGAACCGAGTGTGTGGACCATACCTTGACAAGTTTGTCATTGTTTTCATCGATGGCATACTTATTTACTCAAAGAATGACCAAGAGCACGAAGAACATTTGAGAAAAGTGCTAGAGTTGTTAAGGAAAGAAAAATTGTACGCTAAGTTTTCAAAGTGTGCATTTTGGTTGGAAGAAGTTCAATTCCTCGGTCACATAGTGAACAAAGAAGGTATTCGGGTAGATCCAGCAAAGATTGAAACCGTTGAAAAGTGGGAAACCCCGAAAACTCCGAAGCACATACGCCAATTTTTAGGGCTGGCTGGTTATTACAGGAGATTCATCCAAGATTTTTCCAAAATAGCAAAACCCTTGACTGTATTAACACATAAAGGGAAGAAATTTGAATGGAAGGATGAACAAGAGAAAGCGTTTCAATTGTTGAAGAAAAAGCTAACTACGACACCTATATTGTCATTACCTGAAGGGAATGATGATTTTGTGATATATTGTGACGCCTCAAAGCAAGGTCTCGGTTGTGTATTAATGCAATGAACGAAAGTAATTGCTTATGCGTCTAGACAATTGAAGATTCACGAGCAGAATTATACGACGCATGATTTGAAATTAGGCGCGGTTGTTTTTGCATTAAAGACTTGGAGGCACTACTTATATGGGGTCAAAAGTATTATATATACCGACCACAAAAGTCTTCAACACATATTTAATCAGAAACAACTGAACATGAGGCAGCGCAGATGGATTGAATTGTTGAATGATTATGACTTTGAGATTCGTTACCACCCGGGGAAGGCAAATGTGGTAGCCGACGCCTTTAGCAGAAAGGACAGAGAACCCATTCGAGTAAAAGCTATGAATATAATGATTCACACTAACCTTACTACTCAAATAAAGGAGGCACAACAAGGAGTTTTAAAAGAGGAAAACTTAAAGGATGAAATACTCAAAGGATCGGAGAAGCATCTTAATATTCGGGAAGACGGAACCCGGTATAGGGCTGAAAGAATTTGGGTACCAAAATTTGGAGATATGAGAGAAAAGGTACTTAGAGAAGCTCATAAAATCAGATACTCAATACATCCTGGAACGGGGAAGATGTACAAAGATCTCAAGAAACATTTTTGGTGGTCAGGTATGAAAGCCGATGTTGCTAAATACATAGGGGAATGTTTGACGTGTTCTAAGGTCAAAGCGGAGCATCAAAAACCATCAGGTCTACTTCAACAACCTGAAATCCCGGAATGGAAATGGGAAAACATTACCATGGATTTCATCACTAAATTGCCAAGGACTGCAAGTGGTTTTGATACTATTTAGGTAATAGTTGATCGTCTCACCAAATCAGCACACTTCCTGCCAATAAGAGAAGATGACAAGATGGAGAAGTTAGCACGACTGTATTTGAAGGAAGTCGTCTCCAAACATGGAATACCAATCTCTATTATCTCTGATAGGGATGGCAGATTTATTTCAAGATTCTGGCAGACATTACAGCAAGCATAGGAACTCGTCTAGACATGAGTACTGCCTATCATCCACAAACTGATGGGCAGAGCGAAAGGACGATACAAAATCTTGAAGACATGCTACGAGCGTGTGTTATTGATTTCGGAAACAGTTGGGATCGACACCTTCCGTTAGCAGAATTTCCCTACAACAACAGCTACCATTCAAGCATTGAGATGGCGCCGTTTGAAGCACTTTATGGTAGAAAGTGCAGGTCTCTGATTTGTTGGAGTGAAGTGGGGGATAGACAGATTACGGGTCCAAAGATAATACAAGAAAATACCAAGAAGATCATCCAAATTCAACAACGGTTAAAAACCGCCCAAAGTCGACAAAAGAGCTACGCTGACATTAAAAGAAAAGATATAGAATTTGAAATTGGAGAGATGGTCATGCTTAAAGTTGCACCTTCGAAAGGCGTTGTTCGATTTGGTAAACGAGGGAAATTAAATCCAAGGTATATTGGACCATTCAAGATTATTGATCGTGTCGGACCAGTAGCTTACCGACTTGAGTTACCTCAACAACTCGCGGCTGTACATAACACTTTCTGTAGTGACCCGAACTTTTCCATGTTTATATATATTAATTGAGATTGATATTTACATGATTAAATGTTTCCAACATGTTAAGAAATCAAACTTGTTAAGGCTTGATTAATTGAAATATGTTTCATATAGACAATTGACCACCCAAGTTGACCGGCGATTCACGAACGTTAAAACTTGTAAAAATGACATGACGATATATATATGGATATACATATGGTTAACATGAGATTATGATAAGTAAGTATCTCCATAAGTATATTAACAATGAGTTATATACATATAAACAAGACTACTAACTTAAGGATTTCGAAACGAGACATATATGTAACGATTATCGTTGTAACGACATTTAAATGTATATATATATCATATTAAGATATATTAATATATCATAATATCATGATAATATAATAATTTAACATCTCATTAGATATAATAAACAATGGGTTAACAACATTAATTGAGATCGTTAACTTAAAGGTTTCAAAACAACACTTACATGTAACGACTAACGATGACTTAACGACTCAGTTAAAATGTATATACATGTAGTGTATTTAGATGTATTAAAATACTTTTGGAAGACTTCAAGACATATATCAAAACACTCATACTTAACGAAAATGGTTACAGTTACTTTCCCATTCTTTTCTTTCATCAAGAATTCTAGTCGTATTCTTACCCGTATTATACACAGCTTCAAAACGTACTTACTATGGGTATATACCAATAGGAACTAGCATGGGATTCCACTCTTGATTATGTCATGTATGACTAATCAATTTTAACTTCTACCATGAGCTAGTCAACTAACTAGAACTCCTTTTAACCCCACTCACCACTCACCAATTACCACTCATCATTCACTCCATTTCACTTCCAATTCTCTTTCTAATTCTCTCTCAACACACACACATACTCTTATGAACGTATTTTTCCAGTATTTAATCATCATCTTCATCAAAAATCACTTCAAGAATCAAGCTATAATCATCATAGGAAGAACACTTCAAGAACACTTCAAAAATCCCTTCAAGTTTACTAATTTACTTCCAAGCTTTCTAATCCATTCCAAGTAATCATCTAAGATCAAGAAACCTTTGTTATATACAGTAGGTTATCTTTCTTATTCAAGGTAATATTCATATTCAAACTTTGATTCAATTTCTATAACTATAAACTATCTTAATTCGAGTAAAAATCTTACTTGAACTTGTTTTTGTGTCATGATCCTACTTCAAGAACTTTCAAGCCATCCAAGATCCTTTGAAGCTAGATCATTTCTTGTCACTTCCAGTAGGTTTACCTACTAAACTTGAGGTAGTAATGATATTCATAACATCATTCGATTCATATATATAAAACTATCTTATTCGAAGGTTTAAACTCGTAATCACTAGAACATAGTTTAGTTAATTCTAAACTTGTTCGCAAACAAAAGTTAATCCTTCTAACTTGACTTTTAAAATTAACTACACACATGTTCTATATCTATATGATATGCTAACTTAATGATTTAAAACCTGGAAACACGAAAAACACCGTAAAACCGGATTTACGCCGTCGTAGTAACACCGCGGGCTGTTTTGGGTTAGTTAATTAAAAACTATGATAAACTTTGATTTAAAAGTTGTTATTCTGAGAAAATGATTTTTTATTATGAACATGAAACTATATCCAAAAATTATGGTTAAACTCAAAGTGGAAGTATGTTTTCTAAAATGGTCATCTAGACGTCGTTCTTTCGACTGAAATGACTACCTTTACAAAAATGACTTGTAACTTATTTTTCCTACTATAAACCTATACTTTTTCTATTTAGATTCATAAAATAGAGTTCAATATGAAACCATAACAATTTGATTCACTCAAAACGGATTTAAAATGAAGAAGTTATGGGTAAAACAAGATTGGATAATTTTTCTCATTTTAGCTACGTGAAAATTGGTAACAAATCTATTCCAACCATAACTTAATCAACTTGTATTGTATATTATGTAATCTTGAGATACCATAGACACGTATACAATGTTTCGACCTATCATGTCGACACATCTATATATATTTCGGAACAACCATAGACACTCTATATGTGAATGTTGGAGTTAGCTATACAGGGTTGAGGTTGATTCCAAAATATATATAGTTTGAGTTGTGATCAATACTGAGATACGTATACACTGGGTCGTGGATTGATTCAAGATAATATTTATCGATTTATTTCTGTACATCTAACTGTGGACAACTAGTTGTAGGTTACTAACGAGGACAGCTGACTTAATAAACTTAAAACATCAAAATATATTAAAAGTGTTGTAAATATATTTTGAACATACTTTAATATATATGTATATATTGTTATAGGTTCGTGAATCAACAGTGGCCAAGTCTTACTTCTCGACGAAGTAAAAATCTGTGAAAGTGAGTTATAGTCCCACTTTTAAAATCTAATATTTTTGGGATGAGAATACATGCAGGTTTTATAAATGATTTACAAAATAGACACAAGTACGTGAAACTACATTCTATGGTTGAATTATCGAAATCGAATATGCCCCTTTTTATTAAGTCTGGTAATCTAAGAATTAGGGAATAGACAACCTAATTGACGCGAATCCTAAAGATAGATCTATTGGGCCTAACAAACCCCATCCAAATTACTGGATGCTTTAGTACTTCGAAATTTATATCATATCCGAAGGGTGTCCCGGAATGATGGGGATATTCTTATATATGCATCTTGTTAATGTCGGTTACCAGGTGTTCACCATATGAATGATTTTTATCTCTATGTATGGGATGTGTATTGAAATATGAAATCTTGTGGTCTATTGTTACGATTTGATATATATAGGTTAAACCTATAACTTGCCAACATTTTTGTTGACGTTTAAAGCATGTTTATTCTCAGGTGAATATTAAGAGCTTCCACTATTGCATACTAAAATAAGGACAAGATTTGGAGTCCATGTTTGTATGATATTGTGTAAAAACTGCATTCAAGAAACTGATTTCGATGTAACATATTTGTATTGTAAACCATTATGTAATGGTCGTGTGTAAACAGGATATTTTAGATTATCATTATTTGATAATCTACGTAAAGCTTTTTAAACCTTTATTTATGAAATAAAGGTTATGGTTTGTTTTAAAAATGAATGCAGTCTTTGAAAAACGTCTCATATAGAGGTCAAAACCTCGCAACGAAATCAATTAATATGGAACGTTTTTAATCAATAAGAACGGGACATTTCAGTTGGTATCCGAGCGTTGGTCTTAGAGAACCAGAAAATTTGCATTAGTGTGTCTTATCGAGTTTGTTAGGATGCATTAGTGAGTCTGGACTTCGACCGTGTTTTCTTTAAAAATGATTGCTTAACATTTTTGTTGGAAACTATATATTTTTAACATATGAATATTATGTGATATATTAATCTCTTAACGTGTTTGATATTATGTGATAGATGTCTACCTCTAGAACAAGTCCCATTGACTCACCTAATAATAATGAAGAGTCAAATGTAAATTGGAATAATTCGTGGACTGATTCACAAGTTCCCGAAGAGGAACCGGAAGAAGAGTCGGAACCGGAAGAAGAATCGGAACCGGAAGAAGAATCGGAACCGGAAGAAGAAATAGAACCGGTGGGGGAAATAATAAAACGGTTAAGTAAAAGAGAATCCTCAACCAACCGACCAAGGTTAATTATGGTCAATAGTGTTTCCGCCAAGGAAGCAAAATATTGGGAGGATTACCAATTCTCCGATGAATCGGATTCCGACGAGAATTCCGATGATGTTATAGAAATTACCCCAACTGAATTTAAAAAGGCAAAAGAAAATAATAAGGGAAAGGGCATAAAAATAGAGAAATCTAATTCCAACCCCGATGAACTTTATATGTATCGTCAACCCCCGAAGTCCTTAAGTTGTAACAATGACCCGGGAACCTCTAAACCACCAGGTTTTTCTAAACCAATGTGGACAACGACGGCTCGTATTAGGGGAACATCATATATCCCTAGAAACTTGGCAAAACGAACCAAAACCGAACAAGAAGAAACGAGCGAGTCGGAATAAGATAGTTGTATTCGTGTGGTGTAATATATGTAATATAGTGTGCTTATGCTTTATGATATATGTAAAAATTGCTTGTATTAATAAGTATTTTTTTTATGAATCTAACTCTTGTCTATTTTACAGTATAAAAACACAAAATAGATAGACAACCCAATATTTTAAGAGACCTACCCGGAGACATGATTGATGAAATCTTGTCTAGAGTCGGTCAGAATTCCTCGGCACAACTATTTAAGGCGAGATCAGTTTGTAAGACATTCAAAGAACGTTCCAAGAATGCCTTGGTTTATAAAAGGCTTTCGTTCGAAAGATGGGGGATATCACATTGGGAAATCCATAAGTTACGATGTGTTTACTTTGACGCATATATTGCGGGGAACCCAAATGCTATTTTACGCAACGGGTTAAGAAATTATTTTGACTCAGTATATCCGAATATAGGACTTCGTGATTTAGAAAAAGCGGCTAACATGCAACATAAAGAAGCATGTTATGCTTACGGGTTAGTAATGTTCGCTTCTCACCAAAGTGAGAACAAGAACATCGGGCTACAACTGTTAAACAAAACGTTCCCACAAGTGACGGAGTCGGTAATTGGGGTAAGAAATGAGGTTTTTAGGTTATTACGAGACTGTTGGTCATTACGTAACCCTCGTCCCTTTGACGACGTTACAACACGCTGTCTTATCAACGGCCATAACGGTTATGTTCCACAAGACCAAGGATGGGAAGTAGTCCTAGTAAAACCAGAATGCATGACTTGTTTCTGGACGTATGAATTACGTGTCTTTATTGCCTTTGCTGAACGACTTGTGTACTAGCTAGAATTATCTTCACAACTATCTTGTATCAAAGTTATTGTGTGCTATATTTCATGCTTTATGTAAAATAAGCGGTATTGTAAGTTTGTAAAATATTGTATAAAAGTTTGAACGCGAAATATTATTACAATCAGTTTTTCATATAGAATTGTAGTAGTTGAATTGTATATTAGCTACTAAGTATGAACTTAACGGGTAGGTACTACCCGAATTTAAACTTATAAAACGCTAATATGAAGAAAAAGCTTTTATAAATGAGTTCATATTATGCTACGAAATACTATTAACTACTCTTAATATTCTGTATGATTAACTTGTTCCATCTGACTATTTTGAAGGAAATGGCACCGACTACTCGACACACCGTGAATATGAATGAAGAGGAATTCTGTACTTTTCTAGCTTCAAACATAGCCGCAGTACAGGCTGCGCTACATACCAACAATAACCTTGGATCTGGCAGTACAGGAAATCGTGTAGGATGCACCTACAAAGAATTCACTGCCTGCAAACCTTTGAAATTTGATGGAACCGAAGGACCGATCGGATTGAAATGGTGGACCGAGAAGGTCGAATCGGTGTTTGCCATAAGTAAGTGTACTGAAGAGGACAAAGTGAAGTACGCTACGCATACCTTCACAGATTCTGCGTTAACATGGTGGAATACCTATCGAGAGCAAGTGGGACAAGATGATGCGTACGCACTACCGTGGTCAGCATTCAAGCACTTGATGAACGAGAAGTACCGTCCCATAACCGAGGTCAATAAGCTCAAGACAGAACTTAGAGGGTTACGAACCCAAGGATTTGATATTACCACGTACGAAAGACGATTCACAGAATTGTGCCTATTGTGTCCGGGAGCATTCGAAGATGAGGAAGAGAAGATCGACGCGTTTGTGAAAGGATTACCGGAAAGAATCCAAGAAGATATAAGTTCACACGAGCCCGCCTCCATACAACAGGCATGTAGAATGGCTCACAAACTAGTGAACCAGATTGAAGAAAGAATTAAAGAACAGACTGCTGAAGAGGCCAATGTGAAGCAAGTCAAAAGAAAGTGGGAGGAAAACGGTGATAAGAATCACCAATACTACAACAACAGCAATTACAACAATAATCGCAACAATTATCCCAACGATCGCAACATCATTCGCAACTACAACAAACGGCCCAACAACAACAACAACAACAAAAACAGCAACTACAACAATCATCCCAACAATAATAATAACCGCAACAACAACAACAATCAGAAGCAGCTATGCCAAAGGTGTGAAAAGTATCACTCGGGGTTCTGCACCAAATTTTGCAACAAGTGTAAAAGAAATGGTCATAGCGCGACGAAGTGTGAGGTCTACGGACCAGGGGTTAATAGAACGAAAGGAACAAATGGTGTCGGAACGAGTAATGGCGGAGCAAGTAGTGTCGGAGCAAGTTATGCCAATGTAGTTTGTTATAAATGTGGAAAACCGGGCCACATTATTAGAAATTGCCCGAACCAGGAGAACACGAATGGACAAGGCCGCGGAAGAGTTTTGAATATTAATGCGGCAGAGGCACAGGAAGACCCGGAGCTTGTTACGGGTACGTTTCTTATTGACAATAAATCTGCTTACGTTTTATTTGATTCGGGTGTGGATAGAAGCTATATGAGTAGAGATTTTTGTGCTAAATTAAGTTGTCCATTGACGCCTTTGGATAGTAAATTTTTACTCGAATTAGCAAATGGTAAATTAATTTCAGCAGATAATATATGTCGGAATCGAGAAATTAAACTGGTTAGCGAAACATTTAAGATTGATTTGATACCAGTAGAGTTAGGGAGTTTTGATGTGATAATCGCTATGGACTGGTTGAAAGAAGTGAAAGCAGAGATCGTTTGTTACAAAAATGCAATTCGCATTATACGAGAAAAAGGAAAACCCTTAATGGTGTACGGAGAAAAGGGCAACACGAAGCTACATATTATTAGTAATTTGAAGGCACAAAAACTAATAAGAAAAGGTTGCTATGCTGTTCTAGCACACGTCGAGAAAGTACAAACTGAAGAAAAGAGCATCAATGATGTTCCCAATGCAAAAGAATTTCCCGATGTATTTTCGAAAGAATTACCGGGATTACCCCCACAGCAATCCGTTGAATTTCAAATAGATCTTGTACCAGGAGCTGCACCAATAGCTCGTGCTCCTTACAGACTCGCACCCAGCGAGATGAAAGAACTGCAAAGCCAATTACAAGAACTTTTAGAGCGTGGTTTCATTCGACCAAGCACATCACCATGGGGAGCTCCTGTTTTGTTTGTCAAGAAGAAAGATGGTACATTCAGGTTGTGTATCGACTACCGAGAGTTGAACAAACTTACCATCAAGAACCGCTACCCACTATAGAGAATCGACGACTTATTTGATCAACTACAAGGCTCGTCTGTTTATTCAAAGATTGACTTACGTTCCGGATATCATCAAATGCGGGTGAAAGAAGATGATATTCCAAAGACTGCTTTCAGAACACGTTACGGTCATTACGAGTTTATGGTCATGCCGTTTGGTTTAACTAATGCACCAGCTGTGTTCATGGACCTTATGAACCGAGTGTGTGGACCATACCTTGACAAGTTTGTCATTGTTTTCATTGATGACATACTTATTTACTCAAAGAATGACCAAGAACACGGTGAACATTTGAGAAAGGTGTTAGAAGTATTGAGGAAGGAAGAATTGTATGCTAAGTTTTCAAAGTGTGCATTTTGGTTGGAAGAAGTTCAATTCCTCGGTCACATAGTGAACAAAGAAGGTATTAAGGTGGATCCGGCAAAGATAGAAACTGTTGAAAAGTGGGAAACCCCGAAAACTCCGAAACACATACGACAGTTTTTAGGACTAGCTGGTTACTACAGAAGGTTCATCCAAGACTTTTCTAGAATAGCAAAACCCTTGACTGCATTAACGCATAAAGGGAAGAAATTTGAATGGAATGATGAATAAGAGAAAGCGTTTCAGTTATTGAAGAAAAAGCTAACTACGGCACCTATATTGTCATTGCCTGAAGGGAATGATAATTTTGTGATTTATTGTGAAGCATCAAAGCAAGGTCTCGGTTGTGTATTAATGCAACGAACGAAGGTAATTGCTTATGCGTCTAGACAATTGAAGATTCACGAACAAAATTATACGACGCATGATTTGGAATTAGGCGCGGTTGTTTTTGCATTAAAGACTTGGAGGTACTACTTATATGGGGTCAAAAGTATTATATATACCGACCACAAAAGTCTTCAACACATATTTAATCAGAAACAACTGAATATGAGGCAGCGTAGGTGGATTGAATTATTGAATGATTACGACTTTGAGATTCGTTAGAACCCGAGGAAGGCAAATGTGGTAGCCGATGCCTTGAGCAGGAAGGACAGAGAACCCATTCGAGTAAAATCTATGAATATAATGATTCATAATAACCTTACTACTCAAATAAAGGAGGTGCAACAAGGAGTTTTAAAAGAGGAAAATTTAAAGGATGAAATACCCAAAGGATCTGAGAAACATATTAATATTCGGGAAGACGGAACCCGGTATAGGGCTGAAAGGATTTGGGTACCAAAATTTGGAGATATGAGAGAAATGGTACTTAGAGAAGCTCATAAAACCAGATACTCAATACATCCTGGAATGGGGAAGATGTACAAGGATCTCAGGAAATATTTTTGGTGGCCGGGTATGAAAGCCGATGTTGCTAAATACGTAGGAGAATGTTTGACGTGTTCTAAGGTCAAAGCTGAGCATCAGAAACCATCAGGTCTACTTCAACAACCCGAAATCCCGGAATGGAAATGGGAAAACATTACCATGGATTTCATCACTAAATTGCCAAGGACTGCAAGTGGTTTTGATACTATTTGGGTAATAGTTGATCGTCTCACCAAATCAGCACATTTCCTGCCAATAAGAGAAGATGACAAGATGGAGAAGTTAGCACGACTGTATTTGAAGGAAGTCGTCTCCCGACATGGAATACCAATCTCTATTATCTCTGATAGGGATGGCAGATTTATTTCAAGATTCTGGCAGACATTACAGCAAGCATTAGGAACTCGTCTAGACATGAGTACTGCCTATCATCCACAAACTGATGGGCAGAGCGAAAGGACGGTACAAACGCTTGAAGACATACTACGAGCATGTGTTATTGATTTCGGAAACAGTTGGGATCGACATCTACCATTAGCAGAATTTTCCTACAACAACAGCTACCATTCAAGCATTGAGATGGCGCCGTTTGAAGCACTTTATGGTAGAAAGTGCAGGTCTCCGATTTGTTGGAGTGAAGTGGAGGATAGATAGATTACGGGTCCGGAGATTATACAAGAAACTACCGAGAAGATCATCCAAATTCAACAACGGTTGAAAACCGCCCAAAGTCGACAAAAGAGCTACGCTGACATTAAAAGAAACGATATAGAATTTGAAATTGGAGAGATGGTCATGCTTAAAGTTGCACCTTGGAAAGGCGTTGTTCGATTTGGTAAACGAGGGAAATTAAATCCAAGGTATATTGGACCATTCAAGATTATTGATCGGGTCGGACCAGTAGCTTACCGACTTGAGTTACCTCAACAACTCGCGGCTGTACATAATACTTTCCACGTCTCGAATTTGAAGAAATGTTTTGCTAAAGAAGATCTCACTATTCTGTTAGATGAAATCCAAATCAACGAAAAACTCCAATTCATCGAAGAACCCGTCGAAATAATGGATCGTGAGGTTAAAAGACTTAAGAAAAACAAGATACCAATTGTTAAGGTTCGATGGAATGCTCGTAGAGGACCCGAGTTCACCTGGGAGCATGAAGATCAGATGAAGAAGAAATACCCGCATCTATTTCCAGAAGATTCGTCAACACCTTCAACAGCTTAAAATTTCGGGACGAAATTTATTTAACGGGTAGGTACTGTAGTGACCCGAACTTTTCCATGTTTATATATATTAATTGAGATTGATATTTACATGATTAAATGTTTCCAACATGTTAAGAAATCAAACTTGTTAAGGCTTGATTAATTGAAATATGTTTCATATAGACAATTGACCACCCAAGTTGACCGGCGATTCACGAACGTTAAAACTTGTAAAAACGACATGATGATATATATATGGATATACATACGGTTAACATGAGATTATGATAAGTAAGTATCTCCATAAGTATATTAATAATGAGTTATATACATATAAACAAGACTACTAACTTAAGGATTTCGAAACGAGACATATATGTAACGATTATCGTTGTAACGACATTTAAATGTATATATATCATATTAAGATATATTAATATATCATAATATCATGATAATATAATAATTTAACATCTCATTAGATATAATAAACAATGGGTTAACAACATTAATTGAGATCGTTAACTTAAAGGTTTCAAAACAACACTTACATGTAACGACTAATGATGACTTAACGACTCAGTTAAAATGTATATACATGTAGTGTATTTAGATGTATTAAAATACTTTTGGAAGACTTCAAGACATATATCAAAACACTCATACTTAATGAAAATGGTTACAGTTACTTTCCCATTCTTTTCTTTCATCAAGAATTCTAGTCGTATTCTTACCCGTATTATACACAGCTTCAAAACGTACTTACTATGGGTATATACCAATAGGAACTAGCATGGGATTCCACTCTTGATTATGTCATGTATGACTAATCAATTTTAACTTCTACCATGAGCTAGTCAACTAACTAGAACTCCTTTTAACCCCACTCACCACTCACCAATTACCACTCATCATTCACTCCATTTCACTTCCAATTCTCTTTCTAATTCTATCTCAACACACACACACACACACACACTATTATGAACGTATTTTTCCAGTAGTTAATCATCATCTTCATCAAAAATCACTTCAAGAATCAAGCTATAATCATTATAGGAAGAACACTTCAAGAACACTTCAAAAATCCCTTCAAGTTTACTAATTTACTTCCAAGCTTTCTAATCCATTCCAAGTAATCATCTAAGATCAAGAAACCTTTATTATATACAGTAGGTTATCTTTCTTATTCAAATTAATATTCATATTCAAACTTTGATTCAATTTCTATAACTATAAACTATCTTAATTCGAGTAAAAATCTTACTTGAACTTGTTTTTGTGTCATGATCCTACTTCAAGAACTTTCAAGCCATCCAAGATCCTTTGAAGCTAGATCATTTCTTGTCACTTCCAGTAGGTTTACCTACTAAACTTGAGGTAGTATTGATGTTCATAACATCATTCGATTCATATATATAAAACTATCTTATTCGAAGGTTTAAACTCGTAATCACTAGAACATAGTTTAGTTAATTCTAAACTTGTTCGCAAACAAAAGTTAATCCTTCTAACTTGACTTTTAAAATTAACTACACACATTTTCTATATCTATATGATATGCTAACTTAATGATTTAAAACCTGGAAACACGAAAAACACCGTAAAACCGGATTTACGCCGTCGTAGTAACACCGCGGGCTGTTTTGGGTTAGTTAATTAAAAACTATGATAAACTTTGATTTAAAAGTTGTTATTCTGAGAAAATGATTTTTATTATGAACATGAAACTATATCCAAAAATTATGGTTAAACTCAAAGTGGAAGTATGTTTTCTAAAATGGTCATCTAGACGTCGTTCTTTCGACTGAAATGACTACCTTTACAAAAACGACTTTTAACTTATTTTTCTGACTATAAACCTATACTTTTTCTGTTTAGATTCATAAAATAGAGTTCAATATGAAACCATAACAATTTGATTCACTCAAAACGGATTTAAAATGAAGAAGTTATGGGTAAAACAAGATTGGATAATTTTTCTCATTTTAGCTACGTGAAAATTGGTAACAAATCTATTCCAACCATAACTTAATCAACTTGTATTGTATATTATGTAATCTTGAGATACCATAGACACGTATACAATGTTTCGACCTATCATGTCGACACATCTATATATATTTCGGAACAACCATAGACACTCTATATGTGAATGTTAGAGTTAGCTATACAGGGTTGAGGTTGATTCCAAAATATATATAGTTTGAGTTGTGATCAATACTGAGATACGTATACACTGGGTCGTGGATTGATTCAAGATAATATTTATCGATTTATTTCTGTACATCTAACTGTGGACAACTAGTTGTAGGTTACTAACGAGGACAGCTGACTTAATAAACTTAAAACATCAAAATATATTAAAAGTGTTGTAAATATATTTTGAACATACTTTAATATATATGTATATATTGTTATAGGTTCGTGAATCAACAGTGGCCAAGTCTTACTTCTCGACGAAGTAAAAATCTGTGAAAGTGAGTTATAGTCCCACTTTTAAAATCTAATATTTTTGGGATGAGAATACATGCAGGTTTTATAAATGATTTACAAAATAGACACAAGTACGTGAAACTACATTCTATGGTTGAATTATCGAAATCGAATATGCCCCTTTTTATTAAGTCTGGTAATCTAAGAATTAGGGAACAGACACCCTAATTGACGCGAATCCTAAAGATAGATCTATTGGGCCTAACAAACCCCATCCAAATCACCGGATGCTTTAGTACTTCGAAATTTATATCATATCCGAAGGGTGTCCCGGAATGATGGGGATATTCTTATATATGCATCTTGTTAATGTCGGTTACCAGGTGTTCACCATATGAATGATTTTTATCTCTATGTATGGGATGTGTATTGAAATATGAAATCTTGTGGTCTATTGTTACGATTTGATATATATAGGTTAAACCTATAACTTACCAACATTTTTGTTGACGTTTAAAGCATGTTTATTCTCAGGTGAATATTAAGAGCTTCCGCTGTTGCATACTAAAATAAGGACAAGATTTGGAGTCCATGTTTGTATGATATTGTGTAAAAACTGCATTCAAGAAACTGATTTCGATGTAACATATTTGTATTGTAAACCATTATGTAATGGTCGTGTGTAAACAGGATATTTTAGATTATCATTATTTGATAATCTACGTAAAGCTTTTTAAACCTTTATTTATGAAATAAAGGTTATGGTTTGTTTTAAAAATGAATGCAGTCTTTGAAAAACGTCTCATATAGAGGTCAAAACCTCGCAACGAAATCAATTAATATGGAATGTTGTTAATCAATAAGAACGGGACATTTCACTTTCCACGTCTCAAATTTGAAGAAATGTTTTGCTAAAGAAGATCTCACTATTCCGTTAGACGAAATCCAAATCAACGAAAAACTTCAATTCATCGAAGAACCCGTCAAAATAATGGATCGTGAGGTTAAAAGACTTAAGCAAAACAAGATACCAATTGTTAAGGTTCGATGGAATGCTCGTAGAGGACCCGAGTTCATCTGGGAACGAGAAGATCAGATGAAGAAGAAGTACCCACACTTATTTCCAGGAGATTCATCAACACCTCCAACTGCTTAAAATTTAAGAACGAAATTTATTTAACGGGTAGGTACTGTACGCAGATCCTCGTAGACGACCAGTGACATTTTCTGTGGGTGAACGTGTGTACCTGAAGGTATCGCCGTGGAAAGGTGTAATTCGTTTTGGTAAACGCGGAAAATTAGCTCCAAGGTATATAGGTCCATTTAACATCAGGCAGATATTGAACGATTAAACCGTGGTTCTGGATCTTCCTGCAGAGTTAGCTGGTATTCACGATACATTTAACATATGTTATCTTCGTAAGTGCAAGGTAGACGATGAAATTCAAATTCTGCCGTTGCAGGACTTAAAAGTTGACATGAATAAAAAGTTAGTTGAAGAACCAGTCAGGGTTGTTGACAGAAAGGTTACCAGGTTACGTAAGAAACAGATACCAATGGTACTTGTAGAATGGAAACATAGTTTGGGTTCTAATTTGACTTGGGAAACGGAAGAATTAATGAAAGCTAGATACCCTCAATTGTTTGACCTGGACCAGATTCCGAGGACGGAATCTTCTTAAGGAGGGTGGATTTGTAACGATCTCGAATCGGGCCTAGCGGTAAATGACTTTTACCCTTAGTGAATATTAATTATTAATATTAGTGATTTTAATAATTATGGGTTAATAATTATTTGATTGGTTAGTTATGTGCGCTTTGTGACAAGGGTCACAGAACAGGTTTCGTTATGTGAATTGGACCTCGTTAGGGCTGCCTAATGAGGTACATTGTGTTTTAGATAACTGGTAAATACCCGTGTGTAGTGGAGAATGGGGTTTCCTCACTATGAAGAAACCCCAATTGAATATATACTCCTGTACGTTCCTTATTCTACCTATTTTAGAAAATAAGAACCCTAAAATACTCCATGCTCTCTAAATCCTTAAAATCAAAAGTGCAAATTGAAGGCTAGTGATTTCTCTTATCTGATTCTAGTGATTACAAGGATCAAGACAAGGTAAACATCTCTGAATTTGATGAATTTAAAAGTGGGTTTTGGGTAAAATGGGTTTTGGTAAATTTTGAGCTTGATTCTTGTGTATATGTGTTTGTTAGGCTTGATTGATGTTAGAAATAGTTTATATAACTGTTATGTGATATTCTTGAGCCTTTGAATCGACCAAAACAAGTAAAAATCGAGTTTTTGGGCCAAAAACGCGAAAAACAGCGTGCTGGAGCTGTTCTTCAGCTCCCACACGAGTGACTGATCAACCACATGAGTGACCACACTTTTGAGGGTCACCTACACGTGTGAGGACTCACTCGTACGAGTGAGGCCTCAGCCACACGTGTGAGCAGCAGGTCAGAATTTTGTAAACTTGTTTCGGTCATAACTTTCAAACCGTAACTCCGTTTTTGACAAATAAACTATTGTTGGAATCATTTTGAAGTGTACGTTACAATGATAAGGTTTTAAAATACTAAATCAAACTTTATGTTGGGTGCAAAAAGCTAAAATTGCAATTGGGCTGCTGTTCCAGCTCAACCGTGCGAGTGAGGCACTCACCCGTACGGGTGAGGTGTTCAACCGCGCGTGTGAGCTTCTAAATCATGCGAGTGGACTTGAAAGTCACTCGTGGGTGGTAGTTTTTCAGTCGTACAAGTGAAGATACTCACCCGTACGAGTGATCTGGTCAGTCGCACGAGTGGGACCCTACCCGTGCGAGTGATGGAGTTTGTATGTTTGGGTCAAGTGCTATTCTGACTCATTTACTGTATTGTCATGTTTATTTCTTCTAATGTATAATCTGGTTGAAATGGTTACTAACTAGAGAAATGATATTCTTGGGTGATAAAGGAAAAGGTGAAGGCTCAGTGAAATAAGACTACTGAGTTCTTGTATTTACAGGTGAGTGGGACTATCCTAATGTTTATAAGTATTTAGTAGCGTGTTATGCTACTGTTACCTTGGCCTACTCTCCTGAATACTTAGTATATGATATACTGTGCTATATTATGTGACTTGTTGTAGCCACCCTGGATGCCGACTACGGGTTAGTAGTCTGGTAGTGATATTGCCGATTGCGGGTTTTGTAGCGGCAACTGGCTTACATGTGGGGCAGCTATGGTTTTGTAGTTATGCCAAATTTGTAAGTTGGGCAACAGGCAGGAATGAGTCTTTCTGGTTTAGGAGTTACTATTCGCGTAGTATAGTTGAACGATGCACCCCCTGCATCTGGATACTATGCGAGGGAGACAGTAACTGGAATTATCGGTATACTCCAACTTGATCGATTGGAGTTAAGGGCCCGGCCAGGCCACCGATCCTCTTGTTATCAAGACCTTGTTTGTGTATTGGCTAGCTTGATGCTATATGCTTATACCTGTTAGGACTGCGCCATTCACTTAGCCTTATGCTAACCCCTCACTTCCTCCCATGTAGGTAGACTTGTATGTTAGGGTTTTTAAGAGGAGCTTGATGTTTTGATGGATATGTTTGAAGAACAAACTCTGATGTCTTTTGTATAACCTAAAATTAGTTGTTTAACGTAACACCAGATAGATTATAATAATCGTGTGGTATTGTAAAACTTAAGTATTATATGTATAAAGTTTCCGCTATGTATTTTAAAAAAATAAATAAATAAAAAAATAGACGGTGTTACAACTTGGTATCAGAGCGTAGGTTTGGCAACGTGTACACATGGATGTCATGTTCCCAGACCTTCGATAGTGTGTCAAACATATCCTTGGGAGACAAGCTAAGTAAATGTAGAGAATGGTATGATAGTCTGTAGGTACTAACGGATTATCTACTAAGCTTTTGTGAGATGATGTGTAGTACAGGTGAAAGATGACTGACGAAAGGCAGGATGTCCGAGCTCCACCTACCCCCGGAATCTTCAGAGCTCCACCTGAAGAGGAAGACTCAGATACTGATCAGCAAGAGTACATCCAACGATTGGAGAGTCGATTGAAAGAATCCCGAGACAGGATAACTGAGCTAGAAGGTATTGTTTCTGTGGGTACCATGACGGGTAATGATGATACTGCACCTCCAGGGTTTTCCGTACCTCAGTTTGGGTCTGCATCAGGGGGAACTTCATCACAACCACAATAGTTCCAAACTCCGTTGCCATTTCCACAGTTTCAAACGCCGCCTCAGCAACAGTCACAACCTCAACGGGGATACCAAAACCTGGGTCAAGTTATGTATCCCTACGTGATTCAAATGAGGCAGCCACCAACAACTGAAACAAAGAGAAAGTGCACTTTTAAGCAATTCCTTGAATGCAAACCTCCAGAGTATGTCGGTAGTTCTAATCCGACTGAAACCTTTGATTGGTTACGTGAGGTAGATCGAGCATTGGAAGCCTGTCAATGCGAGCCTGAATTACGTGTAACTTATGCCAGCAGATTGTTGAAAAAGAAAGCAATGGGTTGGTGGGATTCAATAACTTTTCAGATGTCAAAGGAAATGTTGAACCAGGTGACTTGGGAACAATTTGTAGCTAAGGTGTGCGAACAGTATTGCACTCCCTATGAGATCTCAAGAATGAAGCGGGAATTTATGAATCTAAAGATGACCAGACAGATGACAATTGACGAAGTGATCGAGAAGTTCACTGACAAGCTTCGCTTTGTACAACAATGGCTTCCTGATGAACAATCTAAGATTGATCAGTTTATGGAAATGATCTTGCCAGAATACAGATCATTGGTAAGAATGGCACCTTCGTTACCTCAAGCCTTTGCCATAGCTAAAATGGTGGAAGGATATACCAAGGCGGCCAAAGATAGTCAAAATGAAATGGTGATGCAGCCTAAATAGACGTCAAGTCAAGGTAGTTTCAAATCAAAGAAGTCTCATGGTGGTCAACAGAAAGGAAGATTTTCCCAAAGTGGTAGTAGTTCGAACCAGAGGGTGTGGTGAATTGGTTGTAAATCGACTCATGCGGGTCCTTGTACTATTTTGACAAAGAGGTGCATGCGGTGCGGAGTAATGGGCATGATATTCAGGCCTGCTCATTCAAAGAAAATGTTTGCTGGAATTGTCACAAATCAGGGCACAGATCAGTTGATTGCCCATCTGCAAGGAAGATGAGTTCTGGGGTAGGGGCAGGAGTAAGGACAGCGTCAGTCGGGGGATCTTCGGCTTTGTCAACTGGACAGAAGCATAAGACTCCTCCAAGACCTGAAGCAAGAGCCTTCCAGATGTCGGTAGACGCAGCTACTACTGCCGATGATGCTATCACCGGTATGTTTTTGGTTAACTCTACACCTGCTCGTGTATTGTTTGATTGTGGAGCCAATCGTTCTTTTATGGCTACTAGATTCTGTGATAGGTTAAACTTGCCTGTTTCTATGTTACCTGAATCGTTAGAAGTGGAAGTAGCCAGTGGTAAGACTGTTCCAGTCACAACATCTGTGTCTGGATTAAGTATAGAAATAGATGGGAGTGTATTTCCGGTGACTTGCTTAGTGATGCCCATACCTAGTTTTGATGTAGTTCTTGGTATGAATTGGTTAAGTCGCCATAAGGCAAGTATAAATTGTGATAAGAAAATAATTTATTTTCCTTTGGCCGATGGTGTAGTGACCCGAAATTTTCCATGTTTATATATATTAATTGAGATTGATATTTACATGATTAAATGTTTCCAACATGTTAAGCAATCAAACTTGTTAAGACTTGATTAATTGAAATATGTTTCATATAGACAATTGGCCACCCAAGTTGACCGGCGATTCACGAACGTTAAAACTTGTAAAAACGACATGACGATATATATATGGATATACATATGGTTAACATGAGATTATGATAAGTAATTATCTCCATAAGTATATTAACAATGAGTTATATACATATAAATAAGACTACTAACTTAAGGATTTCGAAACGAGACATATATGTAACGATTATCGTTGTAACGACATTTAAATGTATATATATCATATTAAGATATATTAATATATCATAATATCATGATAATATAATAATTTAACATCTCATTAGATATAATAAACAATGGGTTAACAACATTAATTGAGATCGTTAACTTAAAGGTTTCAAAACAACACTTACATGTAACGACTAACGATGACTTAATGACTCAGTTAAAATGTATATACATGTAGTGTATTTAGATGTATTAAAATACTTTTGGAAGACTTCAATACATATATCAAAACACTCATACTTAACGAAAATGGTTACAGTTACTTTTCCATTCTTTTCTTTCATCAAGAATTCTAGTCGTATTCTTACCCGTATTATACACAGCTTCAAAACGTACTTACTATGAGTATATACCAATAGGAACTAGCATGGGATTCCACTCTTGATTATGTCATGTATGACTAATCAATTTTAACTTCTACCATGAGCTAGTCAACTAACTAGAACTCCTTTTAACCCCACTCACCACTCACCAATTACCACTCATCATTCACTCCATTTCACTTCCAATTCTCTTTCTAATTCTCTCTCAACACACACACACACACAATATTATGAACATATTTTTATAGTAGTTAATCATCATCTTCATCAAAAATCACTTCAAGAATCAAGCTATAATCATCATAGGAAGAACACTTCAAGAACACTTCAAAAATCCCTTCAAGTTTACTAATTTACTTCCAAGCTTTCTAATCCATTCCAAGTAATCATCTAAGATCAAGAAACCTTTGTTATATACAGTAGGTTATCTTTCTTATTCAAGGTAATATTCATATTCAAACTTTGATTCAATTTCTATAACTATAAACTATCTTAATTCGAGTAAAAATCTTACTTGAACTTGTTTTTGTGTCATGATCCTACTTCAAGAACTTTCAAGCCATCCAAGATCCTTTGAAGATAGATCATTTCTTGTCACTTCCAGTAGGTTTACCTACTAAACTTGAGGTAGTAATGATGTTCATAACATCATTCGATTCATATATATAAAACTATCTTATTCGAAGGTTTAAACTCGTAATCACTAGAACATAATTTAGTTAATTCTAAACTTGTTCGCAAACAAAAGTTAATCCTTCTAACTTGAATTTTAAAATTAACTACACACATGTTATATATCTATATGATATGCTAACTTAATGATTTAAAACCTGGAAACACGAAAAACACCGTAAAACCGGATTTACGTCGTCGTAGTAACACCGCGGGCTGTTTTGGGTTAGTTAATTAAAAACTATGATAAACTTTGATTTAAAAGTTGTTATTCTGAGAAAATGATTTTTATTATGAACATGAAACTATATCCAAAAATTATGGTTAAACTCAAAGTGGAAGTATGTTTTCTAAAATGGTCATCTAGACGTCGTTCTTTCGACTGAAATGACTACCTTTACAAAAATGACTTGTAACTTATTTTTCCGACTATAAACCTATACTTTTTCTGTTTAGATTCATAAAATAGAGTTCAATATGAAACCATAGCAATTTGATTCACTCAAAACGGATTTAAAATGAAGAAGTTATGGGTAAAACAAGATTGGATAATTTTTCTCATTTTAGCTACGTGAAAATTGGTAACAAATCTATTCCAACCATAACTTAATCAACTTGTATTGTATATTATGTAATCTTGAGATACCATAGACACGTATACAATGTTTCGACCTACCATGTCGACACATCTATATATATTTCGGAATAACCATAGACACTCTATATGTGAATGTTGGAGTTAGCTATACAGGGTTGAGGTTGATTCCAAAATATATATAGTTTGAGTTGTGATCAATACTGAGATACGTATACACTGGGTCGTGGATTGATTCAAGATAATATTTATCGATTTATTTCTGTACATCTAACTGTGGACAACTAGTTGTAGGTTACTAACGAGGACAGCTGACTTAATAAACTTAAAACATCAAAATATATTAAAAGTGTTGTAAATATATTTTAAACATACTTTGATATATATGTATATATTGTTATAGGTTCGTGAATCAACCAGTGGTCAAGTCTTACTTCCCGACGAAGTAAAAATCTGTGAAAGTGAGTTATAGTCCCACTTTTAAAATCTAATATTTTTGGGATGAGAATACATGCAGGTTTTATAAATGATTTACAAAATAGACACAAGTACGTGAAACTACATTCTATGGTTGAATTATCGAAATCGAATATGCCCCTTTTTATTAAGTCTGGTAATCTAAGAATTAGGGAACAGACACCCTAATTGACGCGAATCCTAAAGATAGATCTATTGGGCCTAACAAACCCCATCCAAAGTACCGGATGCTTTAGTACTTCGAAATTTATATCATATCCGAAGGGTGTCCCGGAATGATGGGGATATTCTTATATATGCATCTTGTTAATGTCGGTTACCAGGTGTTCACCATATGAATGATTTTTATCTCTATGTATGGGATGTGTATTGAAATATGAAATCTTGTGGTCTATTGTTACGATTTGATATATATAGGTTAAACCTATAACTTACCAACATTTTTGTTGACGTTTAAAGCATGTTTATTCTCAGGTGAATATTAAGAGCTTCCGCTGTTGCATACTAAAATAAGGACAAGATTTGGAGTCTATGTTTGTATGATATTGTGCAAAAACTGCATTCAAGAAACTGATTTCGATGTAACATATTTGTATTGTAAACCATTATGTAATGGTCGTGTGTAAACAGGATATTTTAGATTATCATTATTTGATAATCTACGTAAAGCTTTTTAAACCTTTATTTATGAAATAAAGGTTATGGTTTGTTTTAAAAATGAATGCAGTCTTTGAAAAACGTCTCATATAGAGGTCAAAACCTCGCAACGAAATCAATTAATATGGAACGTTTTTAATCAATAAGAACGGGACATTTCAGTTGGTATCAGAGCGTTGGTCTTAGAGAACCAGAATTTTGCATTAGTGTGTCTTATCGAGTTTGTTAGGATGCATTAGTGAGTCTGGACTTCGACCGTGTTTACTTGAAAAATGATTGCTTAACAAATTTTGTTGGAAACTATATATTTTTAACATGTGAATATTATGTGATATATTAATCTCTTAACGCGTTTGATATTATGTGATAGATGTCTACCTCTAGAACAAGTCCCATTGACTCACCTAATAATAATGAAGAGTCAAATGTAAATTGGAATGATTCGTGGACTGATTCACAAGTTCCCGAAGAGGAACCGGAAGAAGAGTCGGAACCAGAAGAAGAATCGGAACCGGAAGAAGAATCGGAACCGGATGAAGAATTAGAACCGGTGGGGGAAATAATAAAACGGTTAAGTAAAAGAAAATCCTCAACCAACCGACCAAGGTTAATTATGGTCAATGGTGTTTCCGCTAAGGAAGCAAAATATTGGGAGGATTACCAATTCTCCGATGAATCGGATTCTGACGAGAATTCCGATGATGTTATAGAAATTACCCTAACTGAATTTAAAAAGGCAAAAGAAAATAATAAGGGAAAGGGCATAAAAATAGAGAAATCTAATTCCAACCCCGATGAACTTTATATGTATCGTCAACCCCCGAAGTCCTTAAGTTGTAACAATGACCCGGGAACCTCTAAACCACCAGGTTTTTCTAAACCAATGTGGACAACGACGGCTCGTATTAGGGGAACATCATATATCCCTAGAAACTTGGCAAAACGAACCAAAACCGAACAAGAAGAAACGAGCGAGTCGGAATAAGATAGTTGTATTCGTGTGGTGTAATATATGTAATATAGTGTGCTTATGCTTTATGATATATGTAAAAATTGCTTGTATTAATAAGTATTTTTTTTATGAATCTAACTCTTGTCTATTTTACAGTATAAAAACACAAAATGGATAGACAACCCAATATTTTAAGAGACCTACCCGGAGACATGATTGATGAAATCTTGTCTAGAGTCGGTCAGAATTCTTCGGCACAACTATTTAAGGCGAGATCAGTTTGTAAGACATTCGAAGAACGTTCCAAGAATGCCTTGGTTTATAAAAGGCTTTCGTTCGAAAGATGGGGGATATCACATTGGGAAATCCATAAGTTACGATGTGTTTACTTTGACGCATATATTGCGGGGAACCCAAATGCTATTTTACGCAACGGGTTAAGAAATTATTTTGACTCAATATATCCGAATATTGGACTTCGTGATTTAGAAAAAGCGGCTAACATGCAACATAAAGAAGCATGTTATGCTTACGGATTAGTAATGTTCGCTTCTCACCAAAGTGAGAACAAGAACATCGGCCTACAACTATTAAACAAAACGTTCCCACAAGTGACGGAGTCGGTAATTGGGGTAAGAAATGAGGTTTTTAGATTGTTACGGGACTGTTGGACATTACGTAACCCTCGTCCCTTTGACGACGTTACAACACGCTGTCTTATCAACGGCCATAACGGTTATGTTCCACAAGACCAAGGATGGGAAGTAGTCCTAGTAAAACCAGAATGCATGACTTGTTTCTGGACGTATGAATTACGTGTCTTTATTGCCTTTGCTGAACGACTTGTGTACTAGCTAGAATTATCTTCACAACTATCTTGTATCAAAGTTATTGTGTGCTATATTTCATGCTTTATGTAAAATAAGCGGTATTGTAAGTTTGTAAAATATTGTATAAAAGTTTGAACGCGAAATATTATTACAATCAGTTTTTCATATAGAATTGTAGTAGTTGAATTGTATATTAGCTACTAAGTATGAACTTAACGGGTAGGTACTACCCGAATTTAAACTTATAAAACGCTAATATGAAGAAAAAGCTTTTATAAATGAGTTCATATTATGCTACGAAATACTATTAACTACTCTTAATATTCTGTATGATTAACTTGTTCCATTTGACTATTTTGAAGGAAATGGCACCGACTACTCGACACACCGTGAATATGAATGAAGAGGAATTCCGTACTTTTCTAGCTTCAAACATAGCCGCAGTACAGGCTGCGCTACATACCAACAATAACCTTGGATCTGGCAGTACAGGAAATCGTGTAGGATGCACCTACAAAGAATTCACTGCCTGCAAACCTTTGGAATTTGATGGAACCGAAGGACCGATCGGATTGAAACGGTGGACCGAGAAGGTCGAATCGGTGTTTGCCATAAGTAAGTGTACTGAAGAGGACAAAGTGAAGTACGCTACGCATACCTTCACAGGTTCTGCGTTAACATGGTGGAATACCTATCTAGAGCAAGTGGGACAAGATGATGCGTACGCACTACCGTGGTCAGCATTCAAGCACTTGATGAACGAGAAGTACCGTCCCAGAACCGAGGTCAATAAGCTCAAGACAGAACTTAGAGGGTTACGAACCCAAGGATTTGATATTACCACGTACAAAAGACGATTCACAGAATTGTGCCTATTGTGTCCGGGAGCATTCGAAGATGAGGAAGAGAAGATCGACGCGTTTGTGAAAGGATTACCGGAAAGAATCCAAGAAGATATAAGTTCACACGAGCCCGCCTCCATACAACAGGCATGTAGAATGGCTCACAAACTAGTGAACCAGATTGAAGAAAGAATTAAAGAACAGACTGCTGAAGAGGCCAATGTGAAGCAAGTCAAAAGAAAGTGGGAGGAAAACGGTGATAAGAATCACCAATACAACAACAACAGCAATTACAACAATAATCGCAACAATTATCCCAACAATCGCAACTACAACAAACGGCCCAACAACAACAACAACAACAACAACAACAACAACAGCAACTACAACAATCATCCCAACAACAATAATAACCGCAACAACAACAACAATCAGAAGCAGCTATGCCAAAGGTGTGAAAAGTATCACTCGGGGTTCTGCACCAAATTTTGCAACAAGTGTAAAAGAAATGGTCATAGCGTGGTGAAGTGTGAGGTCTACGGACCAGGGGTTAATAGAACGAAAGGAACAAATGGTGTCGGAACGAGTAATGGCGGAGCAAGTTATGCCAATGTAGTTTGTTATAAATGTGGAAAACCGGGCCACATTATTAGAAATTGCCTGAACCAGGAGAACACGAATGGACAAGGCCACGGAAGAGTTTTCAATATTAATGCGGCAGAGGCAAAGGAAGACCCGGAGCTTGTTACGGGTACGTTTCTTATTGACAATAAATCTGCTTACGTTTTATTTGATTCGGGTGTGGATAGAATCTATATGAGTAGAGATTTTTGTGCTAAATTAAGTTGTCCATTGACGCCTTTGGATAGTAAATTTTTACTCGAATTAGCAAATGGTAAATTAATTTCAGCAGATAATATATGTCGGAATCGAGAAATTAAACTGGTTAGCGAAACATTTAAGATTGATTTGATACCAGTAGAGTTAGGGAGTTTTGATGTGATAATCGGTATGGACTGGTTGAAAGAAGTGAAAGCAGAGATCGTTTGTTACAAAAATGCAATTCGCATTATACGAGAAAAAGGAAAACCCTTAATGGTGTACGGAGAAAAGGGCAACACGAAGCTACATATTATTAGTAATTTGAAGGCACAAAAACTAATAAGAAAAGGTTGCTATGCTGTTCTAGCACACGTCGAGAAAGTACAAACTGAAGAAAAGAGCATCAATGATGTTCCCATTGCAAAAGAATTTCCCGATGTATTTCCGAAAGAATTACCGGGATTACCCCCACAGCGATCCGTTGAATTTCAAATAGATCTTATACCAGGAGCTGCACCAATAGCTCGTGCTCCTTACAGACTCGCACCCAGCGAGATGAAAGAACTGCAAAGCCAATTACAAGAACTTTTAGAGCGTGGTTTCATTCGACCAAGCACATCACCGTGGGGAGCTCCTGTTTTGTTTGTCAAGAAGAAAGATGGTACATTCAGGTTGTGTATCGACTACCGAGAGTTGAACAAACTTACCATCAAGAACCGCTACCCACTACAGAGAATCGACGACTTATTTGATCAACTACAAGGCTCGTCTGTTTATTCAAAGATTGACTTACGTTCCGGGTATCATCAAATGCTGGTGAAAGAAGATGATATTCCAAAGACTGCTTTCAGAACACGTTATGGTCATTACGAGTTTATGGTCATGCCATTTGGTTTAACTAATACACCAGCTGTGTTCATGGACCTTATGAACCGAGTGTGTGGACCATACCTTGACAAGTTTGTCATTGTTTTCATTGATGACATACTTATTTACTCAAAGAATGACCAAGAACACGGTGAACATTTGAGAAAGGTGTTAGAAGTATTGAGGAAGGAAGAATTGTACGCTAAGTTTTCAAAGTGTGCATTTTGGTTGGAAGAAGTTCAATTCCTCGGTCACATAGTGAACAAAGAAGGTATTAAGGTGGATCCGGCAAAGATATAAACTGTTGAAAAGTGGGAAACCCCGAAAACTCCGAAACACATACGCCAGTTTTTAGGACTAGCTGGTTACTACAGAAGGTTCATCCAAGACTTTTCCAGAATAGCAAAACCCTTGACTGCATTAACGCATAAAGGGAAGAAATTTGAATGGAATGATGAACAAGAGAAAGCGTTTTAGTTATTGAAGAAAAAGCTAACTACGGCACCTATATTGTCATTGCCTGAAGGGAATGATGATTTTGTGATTTATTGTGATGCATCAAAGCAAGGTCTCGGTTGTGTATTAATGCAACGAACGAAGGTGATTGCTTATGCGTCTAGACAATTGAAGATTCACGAACAAAATTATACGACGCATGATTTGGAATTAGGCGCGGTTGTTTTTGCATTAAAGACTTGGAGGCACTACTTATATGGGGTCAAAAGTATTATATATACCGACCACAAAAGTCTTCAACACATATTTAATCAGAAACAACTGAATATGAGGCAGCGTAGGTGGATTGAATTATTGAATGATTACGACTTTGAGATTCGTTACCACCCGGGGAAGGCAAATGTGGTAGCCGATGCCTTGAGCAGGAAGGACAGAGAACCCATTCGAGTAAAATCTATGAATATAATGATTCATAATAACCTTACTACTCAAATAAAGGAGGCGCAACAAGGAGTTTTAAAAGAGGGAAATTTAAAGGATGAAATACCCAAAGGATCGGAGAAACATCTTAATATTCGGGAAGACGGAATCCGGTATAGGGCTGAAAGGATTTGGGTACCAAAATTTGGAGATATGAGAGAAATGGTACTTAGAGAAGCTCATAAAACCAGATACTCAATACATCCTGGAACGGGGAAGATGTACAAGGATCTCAGGAAATATTTTTGGTGGCCGGGTATGAAAGCCGATGTTGCTAAATACGTAGGAGAATGTTTGACGTGTTCTAAGGTCAAAGCTGAGCATTAGAAACCATCAGGTCTACTTCAACAACCCGAAATCCCGGAATGGAAATGGGAAAACATTACCATGGATTTCATCACTAAATTGCCAAGGACTGCAAGTGGTTTTGATTCTATTTGGGTAATAGTTGATCGTCTCACCAAATCAGCACACTTTCTGCCAATAAGAGAAGATGACAAGATGGAGAAGTTAGCACGACTGTATTTGAAGGAAGTCATCTCCAGACATGGAATACCAATCTCTATTATCTCTGATAGGGATGGCAGATTTATTTCAAGATTCTGGCAGACATTACAGCAAGCATTAGGAACTCGTCTAGACATGAGTACTGCCTATCATCCACAAACTGATGGGCAGAGCGAAAGGACGATACAAACGCTTGAAGACATGCTACGTGCATGTGTTATTGATTTCGGAAACAGTTGGGATCGACATCTACCGTTAGCAGAATTTTTCTACAACAACAGCTACCATTCAAGCATTGAGATGGCGCCGTTTGAAGCACTTTATGGTAGAAAGTGCAGGTCTCCAATTTGTTGGAGTGAAGTGGGGGATAGACAGATTACGGGTCCGGAGATTATACAAGAAACTACCGAGAAGATCATCCAAAATCAACAACGGTTGAAAACCGCCCAAAGTCGACAAAAGAGCTACTCTGACATTAAAAGAAAAGATATAGAATTTGAAATTGGAGAGATGGTCATGCTTAAAGTTGCACCTTGGAAAGGCGTTGTTCGATTTGGTAAACGAGGGAAATTAAATCCAAGGTATATTGGACCATTCATGATTATTGATCGTGTCGGACCAGTAGCTTACCGACTTGAGTTACCTCAACAACTCGCGGCTGTACATAACACTTTCCACGTCTCGAATTTGAAGAAATGTTTTGCTAAAGAAGATCTCACTATTCCGTTAGATGAAATCCAAATCAACGAAAAACTCCAATTCATCGAAGAACCCGTCGAAATAATGGATCGTGAGGTTAAAAGACTTAAGCAAAATAAGATACCAATTGTTAAGGTTCGAAGGAATGCTCGTAGGGGACCCGAGTTCACCTGGGAGCATGAAGATTATATGAAGAAGAAATACCCGCATCTATTTCCAGAAGATTCGTCAACACCTTCAACAGCTTAAAATTTCGGGACGAAATTTATTTAACGGGTAGGTACTGTAGTGACCCGAACTTTTCCATGTTTATATATATTAATTTAGATTGATATTTTCATGATTAAATGTTTCCAACATGTTAAGCAATCAAACTTGTTAAGACTTGATTAATTGAAATATGTTTCATATAGACAATTGACCACCCAAGTTGACCGGCGATTCACGAACGTTAAAACTTGTAAAAACGACATGACAATATATATATGGATATACATATGGTTAACATGAGATTATCACAAGTAAGTATCTCCATAAGTATATTAACAATAAGTTATATACATATAAACAAGACTACTAACTTAAGGATTTCGAAACGAGACATATATGTAACGATTATCGTTGTAACGACATTTAAATGTATATATATCATATTAAGATATATTAATATATCATAATATCATGATAATATAATAATTTAACATCTCATTAGATATAATAAACAATGGGTTAACAACATTAATTGAGATCGTTAACTTAAAGGTTTCAAAACAACACTTACATGTAATGACTAACGATGACTTAACGACTCAGTTAAAATGTATATACATGTAGTGTATTTAGATGTATTAAAATACTTTTGGAAGACTTCAAGACATATATCAAAACACTCATACTTAACGAAAATGGTTACAGTTACTTTTCCATTCTTTTCTTTCATCAAGAATTCTAGTCGTATTCTTACCCGTATTATACACAGCTTCAAAATGTACTTACTATGAGTATATACCAATAGGAACTAGCATGGGATTCCACTCTTGATTATGTCATGTATGACTAATCAATTTTAACTTCTACCATGAGCTAGTCAACTAACTAGAACTCCTTTTAACCCCACTCACCACTCACCAATTACCACTCATCATTCACTCCATTTCACTTCCAATTCTCTTTCTAATTCTCTCTCAACACACACACACACACTATTATGAACATATTTTTACAGTAGTTAATCATCATCTTCATCAAAAATCACTTCAAGAATCAAGCTATAATCATCATAGGAAGAACACTTCAAGAACACTTCAAAAATCCCTTCAAGTTTACAAATTTACTTCCAAGCTTTCTAATCCATTCCAAGTAATCATATAAGATCAAGAAACCTTTGTTATATACAGTAGGTTATCTTTCTTATTCAAGGTAATATTCATATTCAAACTTTGATTCAATTTCTATAACTATAAACTATCTTAATTCGAGTAAAAATCTTACTTGAACTTGTTTTTGTGTCATGATCCTACTTCAAGAACTTTCAAGCCATCCAAGATCCTTTGAAGATAGATCATTTCTTGTCACTTCCAGTAGGTTTACCTACTAAACTTGAGGTAGTAATGATGTTCATAACATCATTCGATTCATATATATAAAACTATCTTATTCGAAGGCTTAAACTCGTAATCACTAGAACATAGTTTAGTTAATTCTAAACTTGTTCGCAAACAAAAGTTAATCCTTCTAACTTGACTTTTAAAATTAACTACACACATGTTCTATATCTATATGATATGCTAACTTAATGATTTAAAACCTGGAAACACGAAAAACACCGTAAAACCGGATTTACGCCGTCGTAGTAACACCGCGGGCTGTTTTGGGTTAGTTAATTAAAAACTATGATAAACTTTGATTTAAAAGTTGTTATTCTGAGAAAATGATTTTTATTATGAACATGAAACTATATCCAAAAATTATGGTTAAACTCAAAGTGGAAGTATGTTTTCTAAAATGGTCATCTAGACGTCGTTCTTTCGACTGAAATGACTACCTTTACAAAAACGACTTGTAACTTATTTTTCCGACTATAAACCTATACTTTTTCTGTTTAGATTCATAAAATAGAGTTCAATATGAAACCATAGCAATTTGATTCACTCAAAACGGATTTAAAATGAAGAAGTTATGGGTAAAACAAGATTGGATAATTTTTCTCATTTTATGAAGAAGTGATGGGGATATTCTTATATATATGCATCTTGTTAATGTCGGTTACCAGGTGTTCACCATATGAATGATTTTTATCTCTATGTATGGGATGTGTATTGAAATATGAAATCTTGTGGTCTATTGTTACGATTTGATACATATAGGTTAAAACTATAACTCACCAACATTTTTGTTGACGTTTAAAGCATGTTTATTCTCAGGTGAATACTAAGAGCTTCCGCTGTTGCATACTAAAATAAGGACAAGATTTGGAGTCCATGTTTGTATGATATTATGTAAAAACTGCATTCAAGAAACTGATTTCGATGTAACATATTTGTATTGTAAACCATTATGTAATGGTCGTGTGTAAACAGGATATTTTAGATTATCATTATTTGATAATCTACGTAAAGCTTTTTAAACCTTTATTTATGAAATAAAGGTTATGGTTTGTTTTAAAAATGAATGCAGTCTTTGAAAAACGTCTCATATAGAGGTCAAAACCTCGCAACGAAATCAATTAATATGGAACGTTTTTAATCAATAAGAACGGGACATTTCAGATGGGATATGTGCTGTGGCCCGAGGTGAACGGGGCGAGTTTAATTGTCCGTTAATTTCAATAATGAAAGCTAAGAAATCGTTAGCTAAGGGATGTGGTTCGTTTCTAGCGTATGTAATTGATGCTAAGAAAGAGAAAAAGACGGTAACTGATATTCCAGTAGTGCGTGACTTCCCAGAAGTATTTCCAGATGAATTACCGGGTTTGCCGCCAGTTAGGGAAGTAGAATACAAAATTGACTTGATGCCAGGATCTACACCAGTGGCTAAAGCTCCTTATAGGTTAGCTCCGTCCGAGATTCGCGACATGATGACGCAAATTCAAGATTTGCTAGATCGTGGGTTTATACGACCGAGTTCATCACCATGGGGTGTTCCCATGTTATTCGTGAAAAAGAAAGATGGTACGCTTTGAATGTGTATTGATTATCGGGAATTGAATAAAAGAACCGTGAAGAATAAGTATCCTCTTCCGAGGATAGATGATTTATTTGATCAGCTTCAAGGAGCTTCGTTCTTTTAGAAAATAGATTTACAGTCCGGGTATCATCAGGTTCGTGTTGCTGAATCCGATATTCCGAAAACATCATTTCGTACTAGGTACGGTCACTATGAGTTTTTGGTGATGCCGTTCGGGTTAACGAATGCGCCAGCAATTTTTATGGATTTAATGAATCGGGTGTGTCGACAGTTTCTCGATAAGTTTGTCATATTATTTATTGACGACATTCTGATCTATTTAAAGACAGAGTCTGAGCATGCTGATCACCTACGTCAAGTATTAGAATTGTTGAAACAAGAACAGTTATACGCCAAGTTTTCCAAATGTGAATTTTGGTTACGTGAAGTTCAGTTTCTGGGTCATGTTATTTGTCAAGAAGGTATCAAAGTGGATCCATCCAAAATAGAAGCGGTAATGAAATGGAATGCACCGAAAACTCCGACTAAAATTAAGAGTTTTCTGGGTTTGGCAGGGTATTACCGTAGACTTATCAAGGATTTCTCTAAGATTGCGGGTCCATTAACAAAGTTAACTAGAAAAGATGTATCTTTTCAATGGGGTGATGAACAGGAGAAAGCATTTCAAACATTGAAGCAGCTATTGTGTCAAGCTCCGATATTAGCGCTACCCGAGGGTACTGATGATTTTATGGTATATTGTGATGCGTCATATGCGGGTTTGGGTTGTGTGTTAATGCAGCGAGAGAAGGTTATTGCGTATGCTTCGCGGCAGTTGAAAACTCATGAAAAGAATTATCCAGTACATGACTTAGAAATGGCAGCAGTAGTTTTTGCTTTGAAGCTATGGAGACATTATTTATACGGTACGCACTGTGTTATTTGTACAGATCACAAGAGTTTACAGTATATCTTTTCTCATAAAGAGTTGAATATGCGGCAGAGACGGTGGCAAGAATTAATAAAAGATTATGATTGTGAAATCCGCTACCATCCGGGTAAGGCAAATGTAGTCGGTGATGCTTTAAGCCGAAAAGGATCCATTGACAATGTGAAATTTATGCGAATTGAAATTGTATCGGATCTGATTGAGCGATTAAAGATGACGCAGTTAGAAGCCTTGAGGGATGAACATTTAAAATCCAAGCTTTTAGTTAAGATAAAAAAGGATTTAATTGACGATTCTCGTGGATTAAAAACTTTCAACAATCGAATATGGGTTCCTTTACTCGGAGAATTGAGGGAATTAATTATGAATGAGGTGCACAAATCAAGATTATCCATTCATCCAGGAAGTACAAAGATGTATCATGATTTGAAAACTCTGTATTTGTGGCCAACAATGAAGAAAGACATCACGCATTTTGTGGAAAAATGTCATATTTGCGCCCAAGTTAAAGCTGAACATCAAAAACCCTATTGATCATTACGTCAATTAAAAATTCCAGAATGGAAATGGGAACATATAACAATGGATTTTGTAACTAAGTTACCCCGAACCCAGAAGGGACATGATATGATCTGGGTGATTGTTGATCGATTAACCAAGAGTGCACACTTTTTGCCTGCTAGTGAAACGACATCGTTGAGTAAATTGGCTCAGCTGTACATAAATGAAGTTGTAGTTCGGCATGGGATACCATTATCTATTGTGTCAGATAGGGATTCGAGATTTGTATCTAACTTCTGGCAGAGTTTACAAAAAAATTTGGGTACTCATGTTAATCTTAGTACAGCGTATCATCCTCAAACGGACGGTCAAAGTGAGCGAACTATTCAAACGTTAGAGGATATGTTAAGAGCCTGTGTATTAGAATATGGTGGGTCATGGGATTCTCACTTACCATTGATAGAATTTGCATACAATAATTCGTATCATTCAAGTATCGGCATGCCACCCTACGAGATGTTGTACGGTAGACGATGCAGAACTCCGACTTGTTGGTTAGAGGCCGGAGAGAAACAGTTTGCAGGTCCTGAAATTGTACAACAAACTGCTGATAAAGTTGTAATAGCTCGAGAGAAGTTAAAAGATGCTAGAGATAGACAGAAAATGTATGCAGATCCTCGTAGACGATCAGTGACATTTTATGTGGGTGAACGTGTGTACCTGAACGTATCACCGTGGAAAGGTGTAATTCGTTTTGGTAAACGTGGAAAATTAGCTTCACGGTATATAGGTCCATTTAACATCAGGCAGATATTGAACGATCAAACCGTGGTTCTGGATCTTCCTGCAGAGTTAGCTGGTATTCACGATACATTTAACATATGTTATCTTCGTAAGTGCAAGGTAGAAGACGAAAGTCAGATTCTGCCGTTGCAGGACTTAAAAGTTGACATGAATAAAAAGTTAGTTGAAGAACCAGTCAGGGTTGTTGACAGAAAGGTTACCAGGTTACGTAAGAAACAGATACCAATGGTACTTGTAGAATGGAAACATAGTTTGGGTTCTAATTTGACTTGGGAAACAGAAGAATTAATGAAAGCTAGATACCCTCAATTGTTTGACCTGGACCAGATTCTGAGGACAGAATCTTCTTAAGGGGGTGGATTTGTAACGACCTCGAATCGGGCCTAGCGGTAAGTGACTTTTACCCTTAGTGAATATTAATTATTAATATTAGTGATTTTAATAATTATGGGTTAATAATTATTTGATTGGTTAGTTATGTGCGCTTTGTGACAAGGGTTACTGAACAGGTTTCGTTATGTGAATTGGACCTCGTTAGGGCTGCCTAATGAGGTACATTGTGTTTTAGATAATTGGTAAATACCCATGTGTAGTGGGGAATGGGGTTTCCTCACTATGAAGAAACCCCAATTGAATATATACTCCTGTACGTTCCTTATTCTACCTATTTTAGAAACTAAGAACCCTAAAACACTCCATGCTCTCTAAATCCTTAAAATCAAAAGTGCAAATTGAAGGCTAGTGATTTCTCTTATCTGATTCTAGTGATTACAAGGATCAAGACAAGGTAAACATTTCTGAATTTGATGAACTTAAAAGTGGGTTTTGGGTAAAATGGGTTTTGGTAAATTTTGAGCTTGATTCTTGTGTATATGTGTTTGTTAGGCTTGTTTGATTTTATAAATAGTTTATATAAGTGTTATGTGATATTCTTGAGCCTTTGAATCGACCAAAACAAGCAAAAATTGAGTTTTTGGGCCAAAAACGCGAAAAACAGCGTGCTGGAGCTGTTCTTCAGCTCCCACATGAGTGACTGATCAACTGCGCGAGTGACCACACTTTTGAGGGTCACCCACACGTGTGAGGACTCACTTGTACGAGTGAGGCCTCAGCCACACGTGTGAGCAGCAGGTCAGAATTTTGGAAACTTGTTTCGGTCATAACTTTCATACCGTAACTCCGTTTTTGACAAATAAACTATCGTTGGAATCGTCTTGATGTGTACGTTACAATGATAAGGTTTTAAAATACCAAATCAAACTTTATTTTGGGTGGAAAAAGCTAAAATTGCAATTGGGCTGCTGTTCCTGCTCAACCGTGCGAGTGAGGCACTCACCCGTACGGGTGAGGTGTTCAACCGCGCGTGTGAGCTTCTAAATCATGCGAGTGGACTTGAAAGTCACTCGTGGGGGGTAGTTTTTCAGTCGTACGAGTGAGGATACTCACTCGTACGAGTGATCTGGTCAGTCGCATGAGTGGGACCCCACCAGTGCGAGTGATGGAGTTTGTATGTTTGGGTCAAGTGCTATTCTGACTCATTTACTGTATTGTCGTGTTTATTTCTTCTAATGTATAATCTGGTTGAAATGGTTACTAACTATAGAAATGATATTCTCAGGTGATAAAGGAAAAGGTGAAGGCTCAGTGAAATAAGACTACTGAGTTCTTGTATTTCCAAGTGAGTGGGACTATCCTAATGTTTATAAGTATTTAGTAGCGAGTTATGCTACTGTTACCTTGGCTTACTCACCTGAATACTTAGTATATGATATACTATGCTATATTATGTGACTTGTTGTGGCCACCCTGGATGCCGGCTACGGGTTAGTAGTCTGGTAGTGATATTGCCGATTGCGGGTTTTGAGCGGCAACTGGCTTACATGTGGGGCAGCTATGGTTTTGTAGTTATGCCAAATTTGTAAGTTGGGCAAGAGCCAGGAATGAGTCTTTCTGGTTCAGGAGTTACTATTCGCGTAGTATAGTTGAATGATGCACCCCCTGCATCTGGATACTATGCGAGGGAGACAGTAACTGGAATTATCGGTATACTCCAACTTGATCGATTGGAGTTAAGGGCCCGGCCAGGCCGCCGATCCTCTTGTTATCAAGACCTTGTTTGTGTATTGGCTAGCTTAATGCTATATGCTTATACCTGTTAGGACTACGCCATTCACTTAGCCTTGTGCTAACCCCTCACTTCCTCCCATGCAGGTAGACTTGTATGTTAGGGTTTTTGGGAGGAGCTTGCTGTTTTGATGGATATGTTTGAAGAACAAACTCTGATGTCTTTTGTATAACCTAAAATTAGTTGTTTAACGTAACACCAGATAGATTATAATAATCGTGTGGTATTGTAAAACTTAAGTATTATATGTATAAAGTTTCCGTTGTGTATTTTTAAAAAAAAAATGGACGGTGTTACAACATATGAATCATTTTAAGATATTGATACACTATATATTAACATGATAAATGATAAGTAAACATATCATTAAGTATATTAACAATGAACTACATATGTAAAAACAAGACTACTAACTTAAGGATTTCGAAACGAGACATATATGTAACGATTATCGTTGTAACGACATTTAAATGTATATGTATCATATTAAGATATATTAATATATCATAATATCATGATAATATAATAATTTAACATCTCATTAGATATAATAAACATTGGGTTAACAACATTTAACAAGATCGTTAACTTAAAGGTTTCAAATCAACATTTACATGTAACGACTAACGATGACTTAACGACTCAGTTAAAATGTATATACATGTAGTATTTTAATATGTATTCATACACTTTTGAAAGACTTCAAGACACTTATAAAATTACTTTTACTTAACAAAAATACTTACGATTACATCCTCATTCATTTTCATCAACAATTCTACTCGTATGCACTCGTATTTGTACTTGTACAATACACAGCTTCTAAATGTATTTACTATTGGTATATACACTCCAATGATCAGCTCTTAGCAGCCCATGTGAGTCACCTAACCATGTGGGAACCATCATTTAACATCTAGCATGAAATATCTCACAAAATTACAAACTAATGGAGCCTATATGGAAGACTAACATTCACGTGAATGAGAGGTACCACAAACACATTCACTTTGCAATTTTATTGAATCAAACTACTCTCTCTCAAGTATTCTTCCTTTGTTCTAAGTGTTCTTCATCATCTTCAACAAAATCTAACTCAATCTAGTTCATAAATCCATACATAAACCAAGTTATAAAACAACTACTCAAGAACACACCAACAACACTTCCAAGTTTGCTAACTTACTTCCAATCTTGCAAATCCACTTTGAGTGATCATCCAACCTCAAGAAATCTTTCTTATTTACAGTAAGATATCTTTCTAATATAAGGTAATACTCATATTCAAACTTTGATTCAATTTCTATAACTTTAACAATCTTATTTCGAGTGGAAATCTTACTTGAACTTGTTTTCGTGTCATGATTTCGCTTCAAGAACTTTCAAGCCATCCAAGGATCCTTTGAAGCTAGATCTATTTTTCTCATTTCTAGTAGGTTTATCCACAAAACCTGAGGTAGTAATGATGTTCATAACATCATTCAATTCATATATATAAAACTACCTTATTCGAAGGTTTAAACTTGTAATCACTAGAACATAGTTTAGTTAATTCTAAACATATACACTTTTTTAATTCATGGTCGACTCTTTTTCATCATTTTTTCATGTTAAAAGACAATATTCAGGGCATGCACTTGCATTATGATCAAGCATAAAATGGTCCAAAGGGTTCGGTTCATGCAAGATCAACGAATAGGGGGATTTAAGGATTTTTTGAGTTTAACTCTCCGGTCCGGAGTACCGTGAATAACCCTCATATGAGATGAAGATCTCAGAAAGGGTGGTTAAACGTAACCCACCTCATTCAGGTTAACCGGAGTTGATGGCTCATTGGACGGTGTTAGGATTTATTGTTCAAGGAACGTTACTTGAGAACCGCTTATTGTGTTGTAACTGCGTATATAGAGTGATAGGTGTAGTAGGTGTTTTTTGCTCTATCTTTTGTTATCCTCTATGTGAGATCCGGTGTAGGTATTTATAGGAGAGAGTGATTGTCCTTCTTTCTGCCACGTAGGCGACAAAAGAAAAAAAGGGAGGGGACAGGATAATACAAAGTAGTACTATTTTGCCGTATAAATCGTGCACTCACGTGGTCCCCCCAGATCGTGCTGTTTCTGCCATGTCCTGCCATCTATACGATACTAGGATTCCGTCTGTCATTCCTCGTACTGTCTTTTGTCTTATCCAACTTTTGTTATTATTTCGCACATCTTTTGGAGGTGCGGCGTTGGGCGCGTATAGTCCATAAGCTGATTTGCGCAGTGTACAGTGCATGCTAGGTCTTTGGGGATAGCAGGGCGCGATTTGTGCAGTAGTAGATGTGCGCAACGTGTTAGCGTATTTTATGCGCGTCATTAAGTCCCCCCAGTTCTATGGTGTGCGCAGTTATATTCGCGCATGGCGTAGAACTATTGTCATTTCCCACGGATGGCGCCTGTTGATCAAGCATAAAATGGTCCAAAGGGTTCGGTTCATGCAAGATCAACGAATAGGGGGATTTAAGGGTTTTTTGAGTTTAATTCTCCGGTCTAGTGTACCGTGAATAACCCTCATAAGAGATGAATGAAATGTCATGTTCATATTGATTATAAACGTTCCATATTAATTGATTTCGTTGCGAGGTTTTGACCTCTATATGAGACGTTTTTCAAAGACTGCATTCGTTTTTAAAACAAACCATAACCTTTATTTTATCGACAAGGTTAAAAGGACTCCACCTAGATTATCCAGAAATGATAATCTAAAAATATCACACTTACACACTACCAATACATATTGGTTTACAATATTAATATGTTACAACAAAGTAAATCTCGAATGCAGTTTTAAACAATATTATACAAACATGCTGACACCAAATCTTGTCCATATTTTAGCATGCAACAGCGGAAGCTCTTAATAATCACCCGAGAATAAACATGCTTTAAACGTCAACAAAAATGTTGGTGAGTTATAGGTTTAACCTATATATTTATCAAATCGTAATAATAGACCATAAGATTTCATATTTCAATATACATCCCATACATAGAGATAAAAATCATTCATATGGTGAACACCTGGTAACCGACATTAACAAGTTGCATATAGAATATCCCCATCATTCCAGGACACCCATCGGACATGATAATTTCGAAGTACTAAAGCATTCCAAATTCCAGAATGGGGCTTGTTGGGCCCGATAGATCTATCTTTAGGATTCGCGTCAATTAGGGGCCAGTTCCCTAATTCTTAGGCTACCAAGCTAAAAGGGGCATATTCGATTTCGATCATTCAACCATAAAATGTAGTTTCACGTACTTGTGTCTATTTTGTAAAACATTTATAAAACTGCATGTATTCTCATCCCAAAAAATTAGATTTTAAAAGTGGGATTATAACTCACTTTCACAGATTTTTACTTCGTCGGGAAGTAAGACTTGGCCACTGGTCGATTCACGAACCTATAACAAATATGTATATATATATATATATCAAAGTATGTTCAAAATATATTTACAACATTTTTAATACGTTTTAATGTTTTAAGTTTATTAAGTCAGCTGTCCTCGTTACTAACCTACAACTAGTTGTCCACAGTTAGATGTACAGAAATATATCGATATATATGATCTTGAATCAATCCACGACCCAGTGTATACATGTAGCGACCCGACCAAATCATGATTGACGGCGCCGTCTACGTAGGTCCCATACATGGTCATAAGTCTTTAAGACAAAGTTTGACCAAAAATATGTCGCATTCATTTCATAAGTGTGGATGTTTCAAAGTTTACAAAAGTAGTTTCCATAACTAGTACATAACGATGTTTAAAGTACAAATGAAACACGTGCGACACAGTTTAAAGTAGTCAAAAGTCGCTCCACATATGCAAGTATACTCGACATCCAAAGCAAGTATCAAAAAGAATGTGCGGAAGCATGTATCACCTAATGTTCAAGGACCTGAGAAAAACATAGAAATCTGTCAACGAAAACGCTGGTGAAATCATAGGTTTAAGTAAGTAAGTGTGTAAAAGTAAGTCGAACCACAAGATTTGCATCATTGATAAATAGTAATACATTCTAAAAGTTAATATTCACGAGCACCCAGTTATCAAGGCTTAACGTTTCCTTCCATAGTACCCCATCACAATATTGTTAGAACATACACTGTTTCCCGAAAATATATTTCATCTGTGGACGGTAGCGAACCGTCCGAGATGAGGGTTTGTCAAACCCATATGGCCATACAACATAAGTTCACGCCTACACTTACACCCTGCAAGTGTAACTAATGATAATCGAATTGAGGCTTTCGTTCTAAACTCGTATGTAGAATGTTTGTTTTCATGTACTTGTGTTCACTTAGTTAAAAAGAAACGTTTATGTTTTCTCATCCCAAATATAAGTTCAAAAAGAGTAAAAGTGGGACTATGATCTCACCTTGAGCGCAAGAGTAAATAAGTACTTCGACAAGTAACGTGTGCAAAGAACAATGCTAGTCTTGACCTAAACAAATAGGTTGTATCAATAACGATAGTCACGATTGGTCAAAGATGTTCAATTAGTCATATGGCTCGTTACGACTCGATTATATAGCATGTGAAACACATTGTCAAGTTTTATGCAAGATACAAGTAAAGAATCATGTTAGAAAGATTGAATAGTCACTTGGTTAAGTTTGACAAAAAGTCAAACTTTGGTCGGGTCAAAGTCAACGAAAAAGTTAACATGTTCGGGTCGGGTCCCGAACTATTTTCTGAGGTTAGGAGTCATATATAAGCATGTTAGAACAAGTTACATGCGAATCGGAGGTCCATAGGGTGCCAAACATTTTTCATAAAATTGACATGTTGATCAGAACCTGAACACGGCTTATGTCGCGCCGCGACATAAGCTGGCCGCGCCGCGGCACATAACGTGTGCTGGTGCCTGGTTGGTTTCAATTGATCAAGTCTTTTTCTGAACTCCGATCAAACACAAATCACAACCCGCAACCACTTATGACACTCATTATATATCGTTGGAAAGCTAATTTGACAAAGAACACAACTAAACACATTTCACCAACCGAAAACATTATTTGCAATAACCGACATTTCAAATCAAATGATCAATCAATGCACACATTTAATGCAAGTGCACATTTATGATTCGGGCATTTAATGCATACATACAACACGCCGTTTTGTAGGTAATCGAGCATACAATACAACTAACTACTTACTAACAATAGTTCATGGCATTCAATGCATCAAATATTCATTTCAAGCTTATCAAACCCTAACCCGAATTCACCAAAATCATTAATCAAGTTTATGGAGTTTTCTCAAGCAACCTACACATCAAATTGAAGCTAGTGATACTAAGAACACATTTAATACATGCATTTATAATATTTAACAACATTCAAGCAACCAAATTACCAAATCAAACACACCAAAGTTCATATTCAAGCTAGTTACTTCAAATAACGAAATCGAGCATATAAATCATATAATCATGTTAGACTTGAGCCATAGACACTAATTAACAACTTTATAAGTTAAAAACATCAAGAACACAAAATCTAGTGATTTTAAAAAGTTACCCAAACTTGATGAAATCGGTATGGAATCGAAGAGGAAGATGAGAGGATTCCGAATATGCAATTTGTTTAGATGGATGCTTGCTCGATTTGATTTGGATGATGAATCCTTGAAGTGGTGTTTGAGAGATTTGGTGAAAGTATTAGAGAAAAAGGAAAAAGAAAAAGGAAATAAATGAAAGGATGAGAGTGAAGGGTTGACTAGTTGACCTAGTCACCTCTTTGCTCTCTTGGCAACAATGGTCCCTCTAGTTTCATTCAGGTGCATGAATTACCTAAACGAGATATTTAAAAACGCGTATCAACGGGAGATGTTATAAACATATAACGGACTTTAAATAATTAAACGGAAAAGTAAACGGAAAAAGGCGGGATGTTACAATACACGTCTCAGGCTAGTTCACAACTCAAAGTATATTTATTTTTGGAATCAACCTCAACCCTGTATAGCTAACTCAAACATTACTGCATATAGAGTGTCGATGGTTGTTCCAAATAATATATATACATGGGTCGATATGATATGTCAAAACATTTGCATACGTGTCTATGGTATCCCAAGATTACATAATATATTAGAATACATGTATAATACAATATGAGTTAGCTAGGATATAATTAATATAGATTTGTTATCAATATTCACGTAGCTACAATAACAAGAAATTATCCAATATTGTTTTACCCATAACTTCTTCGTTTTAAATCCGTTTTGAGTGATTCAAGTTGCTATGGTTTCATTTTTAACTTAAGTTTATGAATTTAAACAGAAAAGTATAAGTTTATAATCGGAAATACAGGTTACAAGTCGTTTTTGTAAAGGTAGTCATTTCAGTCGAAAGAACGACGTCTAGATGACCATTTTGGAAAACATACTTCCACTTTGAGTTTAAACATGATTTTTGGATATAGTTTCATGTTCATAAGAAAAATCATTTTCCCATAAGAACAACTTTTTAATCAAAGTTTATCATAGTTTTTAATTAACTAACCCAAAACAGCCCACGGTGTTACTACGACGGCGTATATCCGGTTTTACGGTGTTTTTCGTGTTTTCAGGTTTTAAATCATTAAGTTAGCATATCAAGAAGTTGAATCATTACTCACCATCCTCCCATCGCAAACAAATAACAGATTCACTCCTTGATGTGTGAAATCTAACTTTAAATTTGAAGTATAAATTAACCCAAAGATGGCCTAATGATACACCCATCACCTCGTGTATTGGATGAGGGTGGGAGGTCTCAAGTTCGAGTCCCCTCTCTTAAAACATTCTAGGGTATTTACATGATTTATGGAGTGGCCCCGAGAGGTTTTACCGACCAATATTCCAGGATATCAACCCGTTCCGCCTGCCCTTCGAGATAGTTTAAGGATCGGGTCCATGTAATGCGATTCAAGTTTTCATCACGTGTGTGCGTGGAAAATGATCGGGTGAGTGAGTTATTCTCCCGTCAGTGATTCCAAATATTTGTCTTTAATAAAAATTGAACTATAAATAACTACTAGAAATTATCACAAATATATGCAACTAGTCCAATTCTTGTAGCAGTACCATATAGCAAGTCCATATCGCATCTATTGAGAGCAATATATTGAATAAAGTAATTACCAATAATTAAACTATTTAGGAGGTTATTGTTAAAAGATGTTGATTAAACTCAATTAAAATAAAAACAAAACTAAAAGACAACCTAACTCATTGGAGACAAAGATCATTCCTTATAGCATGAATTGCGTTTTAAGATTCATAAACTATTCTGTAGCAAATGACCCAAGATAGTCTCTCTGTTCTCTCAGTTTCTTAACTAGTTTAGTTCTAAGGCAATGTTCGTGTCTCTAACGTGCCACACAACTGGTCATATTCTAGTCTAATTCAATTCACCTATTATATCCTAAATCGGTGTCCCACATCTATAGATTAAATAGTCAAAATATGTTTCGCATAACAATTTAGCATAAACGCTCATGTGAATTAAACTAATCGTAATTTTTTTAAAATGATGGATCTTTTTATTAGGTATTAAAAGTAATCGACTCGGCAATAACTAAAATCTAAACGTATTTGAAATTTATAAACTAGAGTTCAATCACTCAAGTGGATACAAAAGGGTTTAACTATTCATAATTCATAATTAAGCTTGAAGCACCGAACAAATATATTAAGCGCACAAAAGAAGTCATTACAAAGATTGAATTAAATGTACCAATATTTTCCTAGTTTAAACACGATCCAAAGTCAAAATTACACGGAGGGTCTCTATGGTATGCTTAAAATTACAATTGAAGTTTAAAAGAATTTTTTTAATATGAGGGTCATTGTGGTATGCATTTGTGTCACGGGGGAGTCCCATTCAATGATGGACGTTGAAAATAGCTCTATAACGCCTCACATGCTGTGTACATGAGGGTAATTCCGTCATTTTTCCTTTCCTGTCACATTAATGAACATCGTCTTCTCCGCAAAACCCCTAAATTAATTAAAAACACATGAAACCAAAGTCATGAGATCACTTGTAAAATCAAGAACCCTGAATTTCAACCTCCAATTGTTCATCTACAGCTCACATATTCTCACAAACCGATTTGGGGTTTACAAGCTCGTGGCAAAGGATATATAATTTCATTTTCTTAAGCAAGAAAACCATCACCAGCCATCAATCTACAATCAAATAATCAAGACCAGCCATCTAGATCTAGTTCGTCACGGTTAGTCGATATGGCGAGTTGGTTGGCAAGTTTGACGATTTCATTCATTAAACATCCGTCGAATCGACAGAATACACGGTTGGTTGTGTTATTCCGGTGGTGGTGGTGGTGGTTGTTGTGTTTATTCTCTAAAAACGTGAAACTACGGTCATGATGGCGGGGGTGAGCTCCGGTCATGATGGCGGGGGTGAGCTCCGGTCATGATGGCCGGTGGTGAGCTCCGCATAACAAAAAATTCCAAATACATAAATTGTGTTCGCCATACACCACCCCAAAATTACAAAAGGTTGTCGGTGTTCAAAAACATAACAGATTAGAATCAAGAAAATTAATTTCTGTTTTCTTCTTTTTGTATCTATGCGCCAGTCGAAAAAACAATTGTTATTTTCAGTTTGCGCGTGATTTAATTGGTACGATCTGTTATTAAGGATATTGCGTTTTAATTTAGAATTAAATTATGTGAAATTGTTATAAGTTAATTTAGGTGGGTGGAATGGATAAACAGTTACAATTGCCATTTTACCCATGCAAATGATGGAAGTTAACCGAAAAACTAACACTCATTAGTGAATTGAACTCCTGTGAAACAAATGCATACCCAATGACCTCACATCTCAGAAGAAAAAAAAGAAAGAAAAAAAAAATTGGACACCGATTATAGTTTTAACATACCACACGACCCCCCATGTAATTTTGAACATGCTTAGCTAAAATTAAAAAACGATTATAATTAGGGGTGTGCATGATACGGGAAAAAAATCGAAAAACCCGAGGACCGGACCGAACCGGACCGAGGACTTTCGGTACGGTCCATGGTCCATATTTTTCAGTCCTCGGTACGGGACGAACCAAAACCGAAAAAACCGAAGACGGACCGGACCGAGATATTACAATTATGTAGATCTATTTTTTTTTTCTTCAAATTATCATGCTCTTTTTAATACAAACTTCAGTAACACGTTTTATTTCAGTTAAAACCTCATATTCTTAGGATAAAACTTCAAATATGGTTATTTAAAGATTTTTAATTATTATAATAAACTACATATATGATCAGTATATATATGATCAGTACTACGGTTATCAATACTACCGTGATCAATACTACGGAGTATATACATGATCAGTATACTACGGAGTATATGCATGATCAGTATACTACGGAGTATATGCATATAATTACTATACATATAATCAGTACAGTTTGAGTTCACATATATGTGAACAATACTACGGAGTATATATAAGATCATTATACATAAACAGTAGTACAACTTACAAGTTGAACGGTATATATTACAACAAAATAATAGTTCAGCCTGAACCACGAATTTTTAAAACATATGAGTAGTATATATATTCGATATACATAAAAATATGGGTACTGTATATTACAACAATATAACAAAAGGATTGAAGTGAGTCAAACAAATTTAACTTAAAAATCAGTGGGACAGTTCTTTTCACGGAACCGAACCGAAAACTATGGATGTGACGACCCAGAACTTTCTGACCAAATTTAAACTTTATCTGTAAATGATTTAATGTTTTCGACACGATAAGTAAAGTCTGTAATGTTGAGTCTCAAGTTTTGGAACTATATTCATATAATCAATTATTCTTTGACTGTTCTCGACGATTCACGAACAATATATATATATATATATATATATATATATATATATATATATATATATATATATATATATATATATATATATATATGATTTCAAGTTATTTAGTAAACGATAGTAACATTCGATTATTGATTCGATTGATATTTAGATAAGTTAACTAAAACGTTTAAGATGAACCAGTAAAACACTAATTTGCTACAGTATTTTCGAATTACTACATTACCCGAAAAGCTACAGTGTTTTCGAAAATCACTATTTGCTACAGTAAAAAAAACTTGCTACAGTAACTTTGCTACAGTAAAACACTATTTCAAAATGAAAATGTATATATTATATATATATATATTAACAAATAACGAACCATTGATTTATAGAAGTAAATGACCAAACCACTCGAAAGTTTAAGATATACTTTGAGTGGTATAGTTTATTGATAATTTAAGTCTAATTATTGACAAAGGTACGTGTCACGAAACGTAAAGAGCGAATTTTCTCAGCGTACGAAGGGACATTCTAAAAACCGGAACCGGGACATAAGTAGAGTGACGACGTACGACTTATCGGAACAAAAATTACAAATCAACTATGCACGGGAATAAAATATAATATATAATTAATTAATTTAAATTATATATTATATATATATTATAAAAATATGTCCACGAGCTAGTTGCCAAATTTATGTGAGCTGGAAAAATGGGCCATGCGATCGCATGGCCAATGGCCTTCAGAACCATGTGATCGCATGGGGTCTGGGGACAGGCCACACCTATAAAAGCTCGATCATTTCTGCTTCTGTTTTGATTCAATTACTCCGTAAGTATTTATTTATTTTATTTATATTATTATTATTATTATTATTATTATTATTATTATTATTATTATTATTATTATTATTATTATTATTATTATTAAGATTAATATTATTATTAATCTTATTATTATTAGTAGTATTAATATTATACATAAAATACTACGACGAGGTTATGAGCGTGTCACTTTCAAAATGGGTTTTCGAGCGGGATAGAGATAAGGAAACTATGGGTTATAGCTATGGAGGTTATGGGTAATATTCATGGGTACTGTTCGCAAGTCAAACCTAGTGTTTATCATCTCTATTGCGTCTACGTACTTTCCTGCAATATTGAATCACAATATTGATACGTGAGCATTCATATCTTATCTTTTATATATTAATAGTGTATACATGTCTAGTGCTCGAGTATATATGTTTAGGCATGCTTGTATGCTAAATTTCGTCGTTAAACAGTTTATGATGAATCACGAATTAAATACATATATTACTGATAAAAGGTATATGATATGCATGTTTTTGAAAAGCTGGCGAAAAATCAATAACTTTTCATTTAGATATCGAATAGTTTCGATGAACGGATTAAAAGATATGATCAACTGAATTATGATTGACGTTAATTGAAATTGCTTTTGAATCTGCAATTAAGATTTAAACAACTTGTTTACGAGATTGATAAAATGAATTTTTAAATATTACCAGCCGAGTAAATGAAATCTTATATAACGCACGTCTTGTTTTGTTGAACTATTGTCAAAATTGACTTTTTGAAACGACTTTGGATAACTTTTGTATGTCGATCTCGAGCATTAGGATTGTAATACACTATGACCTGACCTAGATTGATAGACATTTATTGACCAACATATGTTCTCTAGGTTGAGATCTACGGTTATTTGGTATTCTGAGTTTCGGTCACATTTTGGTGAACGACTTTATATGCTGCTAAGGTGAGTTTCATTTGCTCCCTTTTTAATTACTTTTGCAATATATATTTTTGGGCTGAGAATACATGCAATTTATTTTAAACGCAATGGATACAAGTACATACTAAATTCTACACTGAGTTTGAACCGAAAATCCCTTAGCTTTGGTAACTAGTAACTACCAGTTATAAGAACTGGTAGGCGCGAGTAGTAGTATATGGATCCATAGGGCTTGATATCCCCGTCCGAGCTAGAGCGCTAGCCTTTTAACGGACGTATGCTATTTGAGAAGCGTACACGTTGGTTTGCGTGTATTATTAAGATGATTATACAAAGGGTACAAATTAAATATACGTTAAGTTTAGTTACTAGGGTGCTCAATCTTGTAGAATATTTTGATAAACGTTTCTGGATGAAACAACTGAAATCTTGTGATCCACCTTTATGTACAGATTATGCAAAACATTAAAACTATGAACTCACCAACCTTTGTGTTGACGCTTGTTAGCATGTTTATTCTTAGGTTTCTTAGAAGTCTTCCGCTGTTTGCTTATATGTTATACAAGCTATGTGCATGGAGTCTTACATGGCATATTTTTCAAGGAAACGTTGCATTCATCAAATCATCACCATGTATCTTATTTTGACTACATTGTCAACGGATGTACTATTGTAAACTATTATTTACGGTGATTGTCTATATGTAGAAATCATCAGATGTCGAAAACCTTTGATTTAAATATTCATTTATGGTGTGCCTTTTCAAAAGAATGCAATGTTTACAAAACGTATCATATAGAGGTCAAATACCTCGCAATGAAATCGATGAATGACGTGTTTGTCCATATGGATTTGGAGCGATCGTCACAATGGAACCGAACCGAACTAAACCGATATTTTTCGGTAGGGTTCTCTGTACGAAATTTTTCAATAATTTAGGACTCGAGACGGAACCGAACCGAAATAGTTTGGGATGGAACCGTACCATGCACAACCCTAATTATAATTATTAAAAAGTCTTAAAAATTAAGAAGACAATAATTAAAAAAGTCCTTAAACTTGAAAAATTGAAAAATACGGTAATATAATTACAAAAAAACTACTCGTCCTCATCAACAAACAATCGAATTAAGTCACCGTACTTTTCGAGCAATTTCTTTTTCAACTTCATAACACGTTTCTTTTCCCTCGGGTCTGAGATGTTTAAACTTTCAATTGATACGATAAATTTTGTTGCTTCGACCGCGCCTTTAATTATAACGTTCTTTTCATGTGATTGCGTCCACGTGTTCAACTTTTTTCTCCAAAATCGTAGTCATGTATGTTTGTACTTCTTTAATTAACTACATTATTGAGAAGTTCATTCCACGAGATGATGTTGCTGAATCAGAAGAAGCGGAAGCCCTAACAACTTTCTTTACCCGTTGTTCAGTGACGAATCAAGAATCCAAACTCAAATGGGGGTTTTCGAACCTAATTCATATTTTAAGAGTATTTTACTGGTCATTTACCTCAAATAATATAAATTCAACAAATAAATGAGGTCATATAGTTGTTTTTTGTGCCGTCCTATACAATTTCAAGAGTACTATGTACAAGAAAATTTCAAACTACTGGTGTCACGGGACAATTTCAAGAGTACTATGTACAAGAAAATTCCAAACTACTAGTGTCATGGGACCCATCCGGGTATAGTGTAGGTTCGCCACTAGTTCTCTTCCTTTGGGCCTTGGAATCGGATGCTCACCAAACAGCGTGTTAGCCCGATCGTCCGTGATATCAATCGTTCGGTAGACTTCATCATCGTCCTCATCTCGAAACCTCCACTAATTACAGCTCCACCAACCGGAGCAGGAGTAAGAAACTTCGGTTAATCCTTCAAATATACCCACCCTTCTTTGAAAGCACACATTTTCATTTCCCGCTGAAAATATGATTTGACCACAGCCTCTTAAATGTCTTATTAGTAATGTTCGTTGTGTTTGAGGTATTTTTCTTTGTAATACCCTTGAAAAGCCTTGCACCCCTTGTCCAAATATCTTTCTCGATAACATGTATTCACCTCGAGACCATACGTTTTCGTTATCGTCGATCTTTTTTGTTACCCCATGAAGTCGCTCGACTTTAAGAGTTTCCTTGAATCGAATCTTTAGACTTATCAATTCAACAATTTCTCAATCAAACTTCTTCTTGCATTATCCACATTTTTTGTTCATCATCGGTTCGCGCATTTGATCTTGCTCTTTATTCTTTGGAGCGTCTGCAACATTTTTTTATAATTATTCTCTTATAAACGATCATATTTTGAATTTGGTTCAATGATTGATTGCCACATGTCAAACACTAGTCATGTGCTAGCTCGAAGCACACCACGAATTTTACCCCTCAACCTGTTGGTGGCGTATTCGGCCCAAAAAGCTCTCAGTGATATTTAAAAATAATATTTTCCTTTTATTTAATTAATACCAAGTCATTAAAATTGATTGATTTAGTATTCTAGTTTGCCGAAGTTCATAGATGTCTTCGAGCATATGCAAGATAGGTAACTGCCTATGGCCCAAAAATTTAGAAAGGCACAAAATTTTGAATATGTAAATATTTTTTTAATATATTTAATTAAATCAAATAAAAAATTATCAATTATAGTTAAAAATAATTTGTTTTTAATAGCTAAATACAATGTAAGTACATAAATAGAAAAATTGGAGTATTATTTGTTTATGCGTAGTAAAAAAATTTAACGTATATGTGGACCAATTTTTTTTTCCGTCTAGGGTCTTTAAATTGTTGAGACAACCATGCCAAAGTTAAATGCATTATTCAAATTTCACGATCCCTTTTATATGTAATAACAAAACTAAAAAAGGTCATTTTAAAGAGCTAAATCTAATCTTAGCCATAAATTTAATTAGTAACCACTAATCTAGAGTATTGATTTTTTCCTAATCTTGATTATGACCTCATAATCTTGGCCTTGATTTCTTTGATTACCAAATTACCCTTATTTACATATAGTATGAAATTCAACTAACCATAAATGATATAATTATGAAATGATCATGTTTTCTTATATAGATGTTTGACCAAAATTGATTGATATATTGTTAGAAATATAATAATCTATATATGGTTTATACTATGTGATTGACTCTCTATAAAATTTCGGGATTCAGTCATGGATTTGAATCAAAAATTAATCCCAAACACTGCTTTAAATAAAATCTTATAATCACTTCATTTCAAAATCCCTTATTATACGTCTAATATTCATAAATGCATATCAATCATAGGAGAATAATCCGTAATTTTGGCTACTCTAATCACTTTTTATACTACTTAGTATTCTGCACTATCTCATTCACTATTATCAACAAAATATCTTTAAATTTATCTTTCTATGCAGGTTTTCATCTCATCTATTAATGGTTATGCCATACGTTTTTAAATGAATTTCAGAATATTTCAGACTACAAAGATGGTGAGGGAGATAAAAGTAAGTTTTGTTAACTTTTGATCTTATACATAAATTCTTCATTTTAATCAATTCATAATTTCGAATCATAAACTGTTAGTCATTGAAATTAAAGGAATGAAGAAGCTTTCATATATTTTAATTGTATGATTTAGATCGGTATCGAAAGGATTTCAACAATTCAGATTTAGATTGGTATCGTGAGAAGACTTTCAATTTTGATTTCAGATCCATTCAACTATTCAACCACATTTCAGATCGGTTTGCAATTTCTATAAATCAATTGTTGTAGTCAATTAGTAAAATGATTGATTGATTTATGAGTTTTAGGATTTGAACATCAATTGATTTTGCAATAAGCAAGATGGTTTGAAGGTGTGTTCATAAACACACACAAATGTTAGATTTCTTTATCATTTGATTTGATGTTTATTTGTTATTTACGTTAAGTAAAAATGTTTGTATCATCCGAGTATCATCGTCAACTCTTTCGTTTATATCAAAGAAGGTAATGTATTTTTATTAGTCACAAATTTTAAAGTTTCTTGAATACACACAATGTGTTCGATGAAATGTCATTAGCAATACTTGACAATTTTAGGTCGTTACAAATGTAGTTAAGTGACATTTGATTTGAGTTTAGTTGCCATGAATTTCATTTGTTCATTGTGAACATCAGGTATGAAAGAGTGATTTGCTAAATTATTGCTTGGTGAAGATATGTCTGGAAGTAGTAAAGGGGTTTGCATACCCTTAGTCATTTCAAATGCATTACCTTCTTTGTGGTAATCCTACATTTTTTTTTTATCCTAATTGAATTTTCCACTTTACGTTGATGTGACTAATGAGTACTAATTTGTACAAAAATTTTCTTTGTTGTGTACAACATCTGCATTTGGTCATTTATAGAAATTAGACTCCTTGCAATTTACTCATAAACTAGTCACTTTTGTATGTAGGTCATGACTTACAGACCAATAAGGCATTTTCATGAACTTCCTTGCTTTAAAGAAACGAGACAACATGCTTCCTTCTGGTTAGTAAAAAATTCATAACCTTTATTTTATCCTTTGAACAATAATCAAATCAAAATCTAATTTGAATATATTTTTGAATTTCACTATAGAGATGCATATTTTTGAAAGTCAACTAATTTGTGTTATTTTTGGAAATAGATACTAAAATGAAGTAATTTAGGTAAGGTCAATGATTTTATATATAGTATAACGGGATTGACTTTGACTAATTTTTTGAAAGTCAAATAATTTGTGTTCTTTTGGGAATAGATACTAAAATGAAGTAATTTAGGTAATGTCAATGATTTTGTATATAATATAACGGGTTTGACTTTGACTAATTTTTTGAAAGTCAAATAATTTGTGTTATTTTGGGAATAGATACTAAAATGAAGTAATTTAGGTAATGTCAATGATTTTGTATATAATATAACGGGTTTGGCTTTGACTAATTGATTTGTCAAATATGAAATAAACATTAAATTCATATTTAAGGTAAAGATTGAGATCTTCCATAATGAATATGAAATAATCCTAGAATATTTTCCCGATATAATGATGTTTACCTCCCTTATAAACCATGTAAAAGTCAATTCACAATCATCATTTCTCCACAATCATATTTACCTTCTGACAAAACCATAAAACAATAGCTGCTAACCAAGAAATCACTTCTCTCAATCTTTTAACAAAAGAAACAATCAATGGAAAGATCAGGGTTAAGTTTCACAATTTCTGGAAAATAGTATTTTGTCAAGAATCCGACTATTGCGCCTTCACTAGAACTGGTCTTGTTGGACCAGGAGGTATGTATTTTTTGAATTTGATTTATACATCTACAATTCCTAAGCATGTATCATATATTTTCTCAATTCCCTTGAGACATGTCGTTTAACTTATTTTTTTTAAAAAAAATTACACATTACTATAATATCTACATTTTTTATTCTATATGGTAACAAAATAAGAGCCATAATGAAAAGGGATATTGTTGAATCTTTATGCTGGATACTTACCATACTGATAATGATGATCATGTTAGTATGTTACAATCTTGAAGATTATTAACTGATGGTTGGTTTTTTTTTTCAACTTACTCAAATTTGGAATTGTTGATGATTAGGTAGTTCTTGATTTCATACAACTGTTTAGCTATGTGTAATATATGGTTTCTAATTAAATTTTTTATTGTAACAATTGTAAATGAATTGTAATAATCTGGTGATTGTTAATGTTGTTTATTTTTAGTTTGTTACATTAGAAGTTAAAAGGTTGTTACTCAGATTTGTTAAAATCTTAATATCATTTTAACATATTCTTGACTCACCATTGACTCCCATGCGTATTGATTTCAGGATCCAGTATTGCATCATCACTGGAAAGGTTCCTGGTGGACAAGCAAGTGTTGTAAGTTGTATGGTATAATTTATCTATAACAAATCTGAATTGTGCTCATGTAACGACCCGACTTTTTTGACTTATATTTTTGTGCTCTATACTTTCACGAAACTGCGTATTTGTGCGTACTGAGCTAGTTTATGCTCTGGGATCTTTATTCATGATTAATTACTTTCGTTAATGTCTTAAAACATGCTATTAAGTGTTTAATCACTTAACTTGATCCTCGAATGCTTTTACGACCGTTAGTGTTACTTGTCGTTTTGAACGAGCTACGTACTTTGTACACGTTTAACTTTTGTCATAATTGAAATATTATGACTACGTAATACTAATTGTTATTTTCTAATGACAATTACTTGGCTTATTGGTTGCTTAATTACGCTTAGTAATTTACTAATGCACACTAGTTAGTCTTAATGGACTTTTTACCTTAATGGACTTAAGCTCACCCTACTCTAGCTAATGGACTCTTAAATTAACCCAACTTTAATAAGTTTATGACCCGTTAAAATGTAAGACAAAAACCCATTAATATGAGCCAACATGCCAGCATTTTTGTTAACCATTACCATACATGTTGCATGGGATCCCAACAATAAGCACCACCTTTAGACCACCACTAAGCAAAAAGAAAAAAGTTGTCCCCTTGTCCCCCCCAAACCCCACGGCCTAAACCACCCATCACCACTATAAATACCAAGCTCATTTCATCCATTTTACACTTGATCTCATTCTCATTTTACACACACTTGCTCTCTAATTCTCTCTCTAATCTTTTTCACACTAAAAATTGTAAGTGTTAAATTTTCTTCTTCTTCTTGTACACGACATCATCATCATCATCATCATCATAAGATCAAGCTTTTTAGCTTTTTGATTTTGTTATATCTTGTAGATTCAAACTTTGATTTGAATCCTTCAAGAACATGAAATATTCAAGCTTTCTAGCTTTGAATCTTCATTACTTTTGTTGGATCTAAGTTTTCTAGCTTATGATCTCTTTATTTTGTTAAAAAGATTAAAACTTGTGTTTATGATCTTCATGAAACTTGAAGATCTAGTCTTTTGCTTTAAAGATCTTCAAGAACATAAAAGATTCAAGCTTTCTAGCTTTAAATCTTCATTACTTTGATGGATCTAAGCTTTATAGCTTAAGATCACTTTGTTTTTGTTAAAAGATCAAAACTTGTGTTTATGATCTTCATAAGACTTGAAGATCTAGCTTCTTGCTTTAAAGATCTTCAAGAACATAAAAGATTCAAGCTTTCTAGCTTTACAATCTCATAATTATTTGTTAAAGGATCCAAGCTCTCTAGCTTAGGGTTCCATTACTTTGTTTGATCAAATTTATGTCTTGCTTGTTTGATTGAATCAAAGTTTGTATCTTTAATCTTGAATAGGACTTGTATTTGAAATGTCCCGTTCTTATTGATTAAAAACGTTCCATATTAATTGATTTCGTTGCGAGGTTTTGACCTCTATATGAGACGTTTTTCAAAGACTGCATTCATTTTTAAACAAACCATAACCTTTATTTCATCAATTAAGGTTTAAAAAGCTTTACGTAGATTATCAAATAATGATAATCTAAAATATCCTGTTTACACACGACCATTACATAATGGTTTACAATACAAATATGTTACAACAAAATAAGTTTCTTGAATGCAGTTTTTACACAATATCATACAAGCATGGACTCCAAATCTTGTCCTTATTTAAGTATGCGACAGCGGAAGCTCTTAATAATCACCTGAGAATAAACATGCTTAAAACGTCAACAAAAATGTTGGTGAGTTATAGGTTTAACCTATATATATCAAATCGTAACAATAGACCACAAGATTTCATATTTCAATACACATCCCATACATAGAGATAAAAATCATTCATATGGTGAACACCTGGTAACCGACAATAACAAGATGCATATATAAGAATATCCCCATCATTCCGGGACACCCTTCGGATATGATATAAATTTCGAAGTACTAAAGCATCCGGTACTTTGGATGGGGTTTGTTAGGCCCAATAGATCTATCTTTAGGATTCGCGTCAATTAGGGTGTCTGTTCCCTAATTCTTAGATTACCAGACTTAATAAAAAGGGGCATATTCGATTTCGATAATTCAACCATAGAATGTAGTTTCACGTACTTGTGTCTATTTTGTAAATCATTTATAAAACCTGCATGTATTCTCATCCCAAAAATATTAGATTTTAAAAGTGGGACTATAACTCACTTTCACAGATTTTTACTTCGTCGGGAAGTAAGACTTGGCCACTGGTTGATTCACGAACCTATAACAATATATACATATATATCAAAGTATGTTCAAAATATATTTACAACACTTTTAATATATTTTGATGTTTTAAGTTTATTAAGTCAGCTGTCCTCGTTAGTAACCTACAACTAGTTGTCCACAGTTAGATGTACAGAAATAAATCGATAAATATTATCTTGAATCAATCCACGACCCAGTGTATACGTATCTCAGTATTGATCACAACTCAAACTATATATATTTTGGAATCAACCTCAACCCTGTATAGCTAACTCCAACATTCACATATAGAGTGTCTATGGTTGTTCCGAAATATATATAGATGTGTCGAAATGATAGGTCGAAACATTGTATACGTGTCTATGGTATCTCAAGATTACATAATATATAATACAAGTTGATTAAGTTATGGTTGGAATAGATTTGTTACCAATTTTCACGTAGCTAAAATGAGAAAAATTATCCAATCTTGTTTTACCCATAACTTCTTCATTTTAAATCCGTTTTGAGTGAATCAAATTGCTATGGTTTCATATTGAACTCTATTTTATGAATCTAAACAAAAAAAGTATAGGTTTCTAGTCGGAAAAATAAGTTACAAGTCGTTTTTGTAAAGGTAGTCATTTCAGTCGAAAGAACGACGTCTAGATGACCATTTTAGAAAACATACTTCCACTTTGAGTTTAACCATAATTTTTGGATATAGTTTCATGTTCATAATAAAAATCATTTTCTCAGAATAACAACTTTTAAATCAAAGTTTATCATAGTTTTTAATTAACTAACCCAAAACAGCCCGCGGTGTTACTACGACGGCGTAAATCCGGTTTTACGGTGTTTTTCGTGTTTCCAGGTTTTAAATCATTAAGTTAGCATATCATATAGATATAGAACATGTGTTTAGTTGATTTTAAAAGTCAAGTTAGAAGGATTAACTTTTGTTTGCGAACAAGTTTAGAATTAACTAAACTATGTTCTAGTGATTACAAGTTTAAACCTTCGAATAAGATAGCTTTATATGTATGAATCGAATGATGTTATGAACATCATTACTACCTTAAGTTCCTTGGATGAACCTACTGGAAAATAGAAAAATGGATCTAGCTTCAATGGATCCTTGGATGGCTCAAAGTTCTTGAAGCAAAATCATGACACGAAAACAAGTTCAAGTAAGATCATCACTTGAAATAAGATTGTTATAGTTATAGAAATTGAACCAAAGTTTGAATATGATTATTACCTTGTATTAGAATGATAACCTACTGTAAGAAACAAAGATTTCTTGAGGTTGGATGATCACCTTACAAGATTGGAAGTGAGCTAGCAAACTTGAAAGTATTCTTGATTTTATGAAACTAGAACTTTTGGAATTTATGAAGAACACTTAGAACTTGAAGATAGAACTTGAGAGAGTTCAATTAGATGAAGAAAATTGAAGAATGAAAGTGTTTGTAGGTGTTTTTGGTCGTTGGTGTATGGATTAGATATAAAGGATATGTAATTTTTGTTTTCATGTAAATAAGTCATGAATGATTACTCATATTTTTGTAATCTTATGAGATATTTCATGCTAGTTGCCAAATGATGGTTCCCACATGTGTTAGGTGACTCACATGGGCTGCTAAGAGCTGATCATTGGAGTGTATATACCAATAGTACATACATCTAAAAGCTGTGTATTGTACGAGTACGAATACGGGTGCATACGAGTAGAATTGTTGATGAAACTGAACGAGAATGTAATTGTAAGCATTTTTGTTAAGTAGAAGTATTTTGATAAGTGTATTGAAGTCTTTCAAAAGTGTATAAATACATATTAAAACACTACATGTATATACATTTTAACTGAGTCGTTAAGTCATCGTTAGTCGTTACATGTAAGTGTTGTTTTGAAACCTTTAGGTTAACGATCTTGTTAAATGTTGTTAACCCAATGTTTATAATATCAAAAGAGATTTTAAATTATTATATTATCATGATATTATGATGTACGAATATCTCTTAATATGATATATATACATTAAATGTCGTTACAACGATAAACGTTACATATATGTCTCGTTTCAAAATCATTAAGTTAGTAGTCTTGTTTTTACATATGTAGTTCATTGTTAATATAATTAATGATATGTTTACTTATCATAATATCATGTTAACTATATATATAACCATATATATGTCATCATATAGTTTTTTTTTACAAGTTTTAACGTTCGTGAATCACCAGTCAACTTGGGTGGTCAATTGTCTATATGAAACCTATTTCAATTAATCAAGTCTTAACAAGTTTGATTGCTTAATATGTTGGAAAAATTTAATCATGTAAACATCAATCTCAATTAATGTATATAAACATGGAAAAGTTCGGGTCACTACAAACTTGTGACAACCCGGAAATTTCCAACCAAATTTAAACTTTAATCTTTATATGTTTCCGACACGATAAGCAATATTTGTTAAGTTAAATTTCAAGAATTTTAAACTATGTTCATACATTCATTCAACCTCGACCAAGTTCCAACGATTCACGAACCATTAAACGAATATGATTATATATGTATATGTGTATATATATTATAACTTGAAACGTAAATAAAATATTAGATTAAATACATTATATGATTGTATCTGTTTCAAAATGTTTATCAATGGAATTAGAAGATAAGATCAAATGATTGAATTATCAGATATATTGAATTATGATTACAAGTCTCTGTTGAAAGGCCCACGTTGATTTGAGAAATCTTTTCATTTTAACAATATTCGGAAAATGGTAAAGTGATTTATAAATATGAACAAATTGTCAATCATTGAGAACTAGACAAAGGATAGTGGAAGATTGAATCTCATAAAGACTCGATTGATCTATTTAGTTTCAAACGTACAAAAACGTTTTCAGTTTAAAAAGAACCTTATTATTAAAACGTATATAACTTTTATAAATATCTAGAACCACTTTTAACAACTCATTACTTAACTAGTATGATAAAGATAACGATATTTATATTTTATTTTATTAAATATATATAATGATTTAAATTAATATTATATATATTTATACGCGTATTATACGTATTATGTAGTTTTATACTTTTACTATACTTAAACTTTACCTTTACTTTATTTTACTTTACTTTAACTTTAATAATTCACTTTAATAATTCATACTTTAATAATTCACTTTAATAATTCAAAAATCTATTATAAATAGAATTCAATAGGTTTCATTATTTCATAAAACTTGAAAATATTTTTCTCTAAACTCTCTCAATCGATTTACATATATATATTTACTCCGTATTATTTCAAGATATTATTAGTATACATAAAATATTACGACGGAGTGCTGTCCGAGGGATTTTGAAGTTATTTTTTTTTGAGTGGGATAGGATTAAGGAAATTATGGGTTATAGCTATGGAGGTGATTGAGTATGGTTCATGGGTATGCTCGTGAGGTCAATATAGTGTTTATCATCTCCGTTGCGTTTATGTACCTTTCCTGCAATATTGAATCTCAATATTGATATGTGAGTACTCATAATTTAATTTTTACATACTAATAGTGTATCCCTGACTAGTGCTCGAGTATATAGGATTATGCATGCTTGTACTTTTGATATTGCCATTAGATAGGTTATGTTGATTCCTGAATTAGTTACATATACGATTGAGATAAGGTATAAGATATGCATGTCGTTGGAAAGCTAGCGAAAAATAGTTGAATGTTGGTTTAAGAATCACTTGAATCCAAGTAACGGTTAGAAAGTTATGAAATAAACAAATTGCATAATTAATTTCGTAATTAAAATTGCTGATGATAATTAGTGAACTAATTTTCTGGGTTATAAAAAGTGGTTATTTGGATTCTACTCGTCGAGTAGATGAATTTTCATATAAAGCACGTCTCGTTTCGTTGAACGGTTGTCAAGTTATGGACAAAAGAAGTTTTGCAAATTTTGATGAAATGTCGAAACGGGAACTGAAATTCTCGCTGATCTGCGTTGTTTCATATATAAAAAAAAATACCACTGAATTCTTTCCTGTAAGGTCTAACAAACGACTCTGGCCGTTTGTCAATTCGAGTCTCGACGATTTTTCTAAAAATCATCAAAGTTGACGGTTTGGTCACATTTTAAAATTCTAAAAAGAGCTGAAACTTTTTTATTTAAAAATGTCAGTTTTGTATCAGTTGTCATGGTCGGCCTGATATGTGTTTACTCTTGCCAAAAATCATGTTATATCTTTGTGGTAACGAGAATTTGCAGGCTTTGACCGTTTGTCAATACGAGTTTTGAGGAATTTTCTAAAAATCTCCAAAGTAGGCTACTCGGTCACTTTTGTAAATTTATTAAAGCTGAAAAATTAACTTTGAAAGTCCGAAAACGCGTTGGCAACTACGAGTTGTCTAGGTTTAGTTTACTTCTGTAATATTTATGCTTAATCTTTTTGGTAATGTGTAACTTTTATCTTTGGCCGTTTATCAATCGGAGTTCCGATAATTTTTCTAAAAATAGCTGAAGTGGCCCGTTTAGTCATGTTTGATCGAAAATCATTTTTGTACAAGTTATTATATATTTGCATGCGACCTCATTTTTACTTTGACCTTTGACTTTTGACTTTAACCCTTGACTTTGAACTTTGACTTTTCCTGTTAACTTTTCAGTTAACTTTTTGTGTTGATTTTCTCTAAAAAAAAAAAAACCTAAAATACTATTTTATGATTATGAAACCATTTGTGTTACGTTGTTTTACACGTCACCTTTTACTAGAATCTTAATTGAGCATGAGTAATATAACATGTTACTATACTGTAGAGTCAGACTCGAGCTATAGGATAGGATTACACTATGACCTGACCTAAATTGCTATACAAATATTGACCAACATATAAATATATATAATTAATATAGGTTCGTGAATCCGAGGCCAACCTTGCACTTGTTCAATGACGTTATATGTATTTTTACTACGAAATACAGTATGGTGAGTTTCATTTGCCTTTTTACCCTTTATATTTTTGGGACTGAGAATACATGCGCTTTTATAAATGTTTGACGAAATAGACACAAGTAATTGAAACTACATTCTATGGTTGAATTATCGAAATCGAATATGCCCCTTTTTATTAAGTCTGGTAATCTAAGAATTAGGGAACAGACACCCTAATTGACGCGAATCCTAAAGATAGATCTATTGGGCCTAACAAACCCCATCCAAAGTACCGGATGCTTTAGTACTTTGAAATTTATATCATGTCCGAAGGAGGATCCCGGAATGATATGGGATATTCTTATATGCATATTGTTAATGTCGGTTACCAGGTGTTCACCATATGAATGATTATTTTTGTCTCTATGCATGGGACGTATATTTATGAGAACTGGAAATGAAATTCTTGTGGTCTATTAAAATGATGGAAATAAATGATTATGATAAACTAATGAACTCACCAACCTTTTGGTTGACACTTTAAAGCATGTTTATTCTCAGGTGTTAAAGAAATCTTCCGCTGTGCATTTGCTCATTTTAAAGATATTACTTGGAGTCTTTCATATCATATTTCGAAGAACGTTGCATTCGAGTCATTGAGTTCATCAAAGATTATTATTAAATCAATTTATAGTTGGATAGTGGATATTATGAAATGGTATGCATGCCTGTCAATTTTCGATGTAAAGAAAGATTGTCTTTTAAAAACGAATGCAATGTTTGTAAAATGTATCATATAGAGGTCAAATACCTCGTAATGTAATCAACTATTGTGAATCGTTTATAATGTATATGAACGGGTCCTTTCAGTATTTGTGTTAAGACTAAGAACATGATGTAACCTTGGTTCATCATCCTTCTAAAACTCCCAAGTGAGTTGTATTTCTTCTTAGTCTTGACATTGTATGTTGATGGTTGAAACTTGGTCAAAGTGATGCTAAAACATCAAAGAGTTGTACACTTGAAGCTTACACGAATCAAGGATGAGAACCGTGATGAGCATCAAGCACCAACAAACCCACCGGAGCACTTGTTTTCTATTTTTCGGGGTCTGATCAGACTCCTGGGACTTCTGGAAAATTGATTTTCAGATAGTTCGGTTCGAGTAGATGACTCTTCGTTTAAGACTCGCCTAAATCCGATATACGGTTTAGGATTTATAGCCTTCCGAAAATCACTACGCCTTTGTAACGACGTGCTGAAAATTCTGACCTACTCGCGCTTGAACCGTCGCCACGGTCAAACGACATCGAGTTAGGATCTGAAAATTGGATAGCGGTACGAGGATTCACATACAGAGCCTTGGCCACTGACCACGTGACTTTTCATTTTCTATAGAGGTCGTAACAGCTGTCTGAAGTCAGCCTTTTGTTTCGATCGCTATTCTTGTTGAAAACTTACTTTATCTTTTACGAATGATGATGATGATGATACTTAAACTTAATTTATTCACTTTTAAACTTTTGTGGACAATTTACTGACCTAGTAACCTTTGACTTAGGTTGAGGACCTTTCGGACCGACTTACTACTTGCATACTTTTCATAGCAATTTTTACCGCACATTCACTGTGAGTTATAGCTTCCCTTTTTACTTCACCTATTTTTGAGACTGAGAATACATGCGCTTTTTATGTTTTACATACTAGACACGAGTACTTAAACTTTATATATGTGTGGGTGACATAACGGCACAAAGATTCCCCTTAGCTCGGTAATGTTTAGTCATTGGTTTATGAACCGGTGAACGTGAATCTTAGATATGGATCCGTAGAGTTTGACATCCCCACTCGGCTAGTCGCGCTAGCATTTAACGGGTGTTTAATACTTCGAGAACATACGCACTCGCCAAGTGTACTTCTAGGGGGTGATATTTATTTTACGTTAAGTTAGTTACCGGGTGCCCACGGATAAGCATATACTTTATCATACTGATTTGAAATACTGATTTGAAACGCTGGTTGAAGCACTGAAATCTCGTGGTCTACATTACCTTACTGATTACAAACAAACTATAGCTCACCAACATTCGTGTTGACTTTTTATGCATGTATTTCTCAGGTGCTTAGACGTTGTTGCTTCCGCTGTTAGACTTGCTGTTATAGTCTTGGTGTTATAGACTGTGACGACCCAGAAATTTCCGATCAAATTTAAACTTAATCTTTGAATGATTCCGACACGATAAGCAAAGTCTGTAAAGTTGAGTCTTAAAATTTTGGAACTGTTTACATGAATTCAATTGAACCTCGACCAATTTCGACGATTCACGAACAACTAATATAGTAAATAGATATATAATGATTATACATATAAAATATTATTTATGTATTCATATTTACATGATATAACTAATATGCAAACACAATTACATAATATTATGTATAAAATGTGTAAATATTAAATATTCAGTATATGTTATTATATAATATATAATATATTATATTACATAATTAATAATAAATAATATTAAGATATTAAATTAAAATTTGAATTTAAAATATAGTTACTAAGATAATATTATTACCACTTTCAATATGATAGCAACATTCGTATTTTTAATATCATTATATTAAATATATAACATATAGATATATAATTTGATATATACAAATATTATCATTAATATTATTATTACTGTTATAATTATAATTTTAAGTTGTTAATAGTCAAAATAAAGATTTTAATTACAAACATTAAAATAAGAGTGATTAAAATTATAAATATTAACATGATTACTAAAAAGTTATCATTTTTATTAATATCATCCTCATTATTCTTATAAATATTATTCTGACATTAGTATCTTTAATATTATTATTATTATTATGTGCATTACCTTTACTGACATTATTAATCATTTTTAACATTTAATATTATTATTAGTATTTTTATTATTACTAATAAATATTCAGTATTATATTAGATATATTTAATCATTATTAATATTAATAAAAACCGATTAATACGCGTAATGAATATCAATCAGATTCTAAAATTTTAGTTGTTTTCTTCTTTTTCTCATGTCCTTCTTCTACCCGTGAACTATGTCGACCCTACAAATAATCGTGATTAATTAGTATAGTTGTAATCACTCATATAATTGCAATACATGAACTGTCCGCTGCTATTGAAATTCAAACAGAAAGTTAATTAAATAACAACAGCCTTCATATATTTTTTTTCTTCTTAAACCCATTTAAACTTCAAATTGATTCAAAACAAATTGAAGAAAAGTGAGAATGCAGAAACATTCTAATTCGTTGCTTGAAACTTTCTTCAAATTTACGAAAGCTAATTTGAAGAAACGATCGAGAATTTCGAAGTTAAAGATTTTAGAATAAAAAGTCAAACCACGTTCTTCATTTAAATTCGAAGTTCGTGTTACGAATTAAGTGAAATTGAGGATTGAGAAAGATTATAAGAAAGTTTTAAAACAATTTTCGTGTAGGAATTTAGAGCTAAAACTTTCTCAATTACAAAATCAATTTTTTTTTTGAAGAAGAAGAAGACCGTGACAGTAGCAGCGGTTCTTGAGGAGTATATTTTTTTTATTTTTTTTCTTTATTCTAGTGATTGTTAATTCGAAGTAACAATTATACGCGTTTATGTTTTGTCACAAAAATCCTAAAAATCAATTTGTTACACTAGGTGATCCCTGGCCGTTATGTTTTCAAGAAGTAAAAGGGAAAACAGTAAGATAGTTTAAGTGAAATTCGAATGGGTATTAATCAGATAAAAAGAAATGGTTCAATGGGTTGAGGTGTTGATGGGTTAACGAGAGGTCGGAGGATCGAGCCTCATCTAGAGCATTCTTTTTAGGAAAAAGCCTTCAAAGGGTATACACTTTATTTTTATTTCAATTATTATTATTATTCTTATTATTATTATTATTATTATTATTATTATTATTATTATTATTATTATTATTATTATTATTATTATTATTATTGTTATTATAAATTATTATTATTGTTATTGGTAATATTGTTATTGTTACTAGTTAGTGTTATAATGTTATTATTATTATTAATATCATTAATACAAATAATATTATTACCATTAAAATTAGTACCAAGTATGATCATTTTGTATTAATAGTATTAATATGCAAATTATAATCATCATCAATATTAGCATTCTTATCATATGTATAGTTATTATTATTACTAAGGAGATTAAGTATCATTATCATTAAAATTAGTATACTTGGAGTACCCTTTAAACATTAATTTTAGTATTATTAATTATATAAACATTAAAATTTCTATTAAAACAATAGTTATTATTAAACTTACCATTACTATTAAAAATACTATTTTTGCTCAAACTATTATTTTTAATTTATCAATTTTTAGTAAAATTACCATTTTTATTAAAATTACTATTATCAGAATTATTATTATTCTTAAACTAGTATTACCACAATTGATAATTTTACAAAACAAAATATATATGTATATATACTAATACTACATAAATTTTCGTTTTAACCAATAACCTTAATTAAATATGGAATTAAATAACATAATGTAAAGTAAGTATTAATAAAATTATATATATAAGAATATTAATCTTAAAACATAAAATAATATGTATACACTTGTTTGATTACGAGTATTTGTTTTAATATATATATATATATATATATATATATATATATATATATATATATATATATATATATATATATATGCAAATGATATAGGTGCGTGAATTCAAGGCCAACCCTACAATTGTTCAATATAGTCATATGTATTTTTACTACAAAATACAATAGGTGAGTTTCATTTGCCTTTTTACCCTTTATATTTTTGAGCTGAGAATAAATGCGCAATTTTTATAAATGTTTTACGAAATAGACACAAGTAATCGAAACTACATTATATGGTTGAATGATCGAAGCCGAATATGCCCCTTTTTGCTTGGTAACCTAATAATTAGTAAACCGATCTACTAATTGACACGAATCCTAAAGATAGATCTATTGGGCCTAACGAACCTCATCCGTTGGAGCGGATGATTTAGTACTTCGATGTTATTTTTATCATGTCTGATGGATTTCCCAGAATGATAGGGGATATTCTTATATGCATCTTGTTAATGTCAGTTACCAAGTGTTCAATCTAAATGAATGATTTTTGTCTCTATGCATGGGACGTATATTTATGAGAACTGGAAATGAAATTCTTGTGGTCTATTAAAATGATGAAAATGATTGTTTATGATAAACTAATGAACTCACCGACCTTTTGGTTGACACTTTAAAGCATGTTTATTCTCAGGAATGAAAGAAATCTTCCGCTGTGCATTTGCTCATATTAGAGATATTACTTGGAGTCATTCATGACATCTTTCAAAGACGTTGCATTCGAGTCGTTGAGTTCATCAAGATTATTATTAAGTCAATTATAGTGCATATATTATGAAATGGTATGCATGCCGTCAACTTTCGTTGTAATGAAAGATTGTCTTTGAAATGTCCCGTTCATATTGATTATAAACGTTTCATACTAATTTATTTCGTCGCGAGGTTTTGACCTTTATATGAGACGTTTTTCAAAGACTGCATTCATTTTTAAAACAACCATTACCTTTATTTTATCGATAAAGGTTTAAAAAAATTACGTAGATTATCAAATAATGATAATCTAAAATATACCGTTTACACACGACCATTACATAATGGTTTACAATAAGAATATATTACATCAAAAATAAGTTTCTTGAATGCAGTTTTTAATAATATCATACAAGCATGGACTCCAAATCTTGTCCTTATTTTAGTATGCAACAGCGGAAGCTCTTAATAATCACCTGAGAATAAACATGCTTAAAACGTCAACAAAAATGTCGGTGAGTTATAAGTTTAACCTATATATTATCAAATCATAATAATAGACCACAAGATTTCATATTTCAATATACATCCCATACATAGAGATAAAATTCATTCATATGGTGAACACCCGGTAACCGACATTAACAAAATGCATATAAGAATATCCCCTATCATTTCGGGAAATCTCTCAGACATGATATAAACGAATTCGAAGTACTAAAGCATCCGGTACTTTGGATGGGGTTCATTAGGCCCAATAGATCTATCTTTAGGATTCGCGTTAATTAGTAGATCGGTTTACTAATTCTTAGGCTACCAAGAAAAAGGGGCATATTCGGCTTCGATCATTCACCCATATAATGTAGTTTCATTTACTTGTGTCTATTTCGTAAAACATTTATAAAACTGCATGTATTCTCATCCCAAAATATTAGATTTTAAAAGTGGAATTATAACTCACTTTCACAGATTTTTACTTCGTCGGGAAGTAAGACTTGGCCACTGGTCGATTCACGAACCTATAACAAATATGTACATATAAATCAAAGTATGTTCAAAATATATTTACAACATTTTTAATACGTTTTACTGTTTTAAATTTATTAAGTCAGCTGTCCTCGTTAGTAACCTACAACTAGTTGTCCAAAGTTAGATGTACAGAAAAAAATTGATATATATTATCTTGAATCAATCCACGACCCAGTGTATACACGTCTCATGCTAGATCACAACTCAAAGTATATATATTTTTGGAATCAACCTCAACCCTGTATAGCTAACTCCCACATTACTGCATATAGAGTGTCTATGGTTGTTCCAAATAATATATATACATGGGTCGATATGATATGTCAAAACATTTGCATACGTGTCTATGGTATCCCAAGATTATATAATATATTAGAATACATGTATAATACAATATATGTTAGCTAGGATATGATTTGTATAAATTTGTTAAACATTTCCCGTAGCTAAGATAATCAAAAAAATATCCAATTTTGTTTTACCCATAACTTCTTCATTTTAAATCCGTTTTAAGTGAATCAAATTGCTATGGTTTCATATTGAACTCTAATTTAAGAATCTAAACAGAAAACGTATAGGTTTATAGTCGAAAATTTAAGTTACATGTCAATTACTAAAGAGGTAGTCATTTCTGTCGAAAAAACGACATCTTGATGACCATTTTGAAAAACATACTTTCACTTTGAGTTTAACCATAATTTTTGGATATAGTTTCATGTTCATAAGAAAAATCATTTTCCTAGAAGAACAACTTTTAAATCAAAGTTTATCATAGTTTTTAATTAACTAACCCAAAACAGCCCGCGGTGTTACTACGACGGCGTATGTCCGATTTTACGGTGTTCTTCGTATTTCCAAGTTTTAAACCATTAAGTTAGCATATCATATAGATATAGAACATGTGTTTAGTTGATTTTAAAAGTTAAGTTAAAAGGATTAACTTTTGTTTGCGAACAAGTTTAGAATTAACTAAACTACGTTCTAGTGATTACAAGTTTAAACCTTCGAATAAGATAGCTTTATATGTATGAATCGAATGATGTTATGAACATCATTACTACCTCAAGTTTTCTGTATAAAGCTACTGGAAATGAGAAAAATGGATCTAGCTTCAAAGGATCCTTGGATGGCTTGAAAGTTCTTGAAGCAGAATCATGACACGAAAACAGTTCAAGTAAGATTTTTACTCGAAATAAGATTGTTATAGTTGTAGAAATTGAATCAAAGTTTGAATATGAATGTTACCTTGAATTAGAAATATAACCTACTTTAAATAACAAAAGTTCCTTGATCTTAGATGATTACTTGGAATGGATTAGAAAGCTTGGAAGTAGACTTGCAAACTTGGAAGTATTCTTGATTTTTATGAAACTATACTTATGGAATTTATGAAGAACACTTAGAACTTGAAGATGGAACTTAAGAGAGATCAATTAGATGAAGAAAATTGAAGAATGAAAGTGTTTTTAGGTGTTTTTGGTCGTTGGTATATGGATTAGATATAAAGGATATGTAATTTTGTTTTCATGTAAATAAGTCATGAATGATTACTCATATTTTTGTAATTTTATGAGATATTTCATGCTAGTTGTCAAATGATAGTTCCCACATGTGTTAGGTGACTCACATGGGCTAATAAGAGTTGATCATTGGAGTGTATATACCAATAGTACATACATCTAAAAGCTGTGTATTGTACGAGTACGAATACGGGTGCATACGAGTAGAATTATTGATGAAACTGAACGAGGATGTAATTGTAAGAATTTTTGTTAATTAGAAGTATTTTTATAAGTGTCTTGAAGTCTTTCAAAAGTGTATGAATACATATTAAAACACTACATGTATATACATTTTAACTGAGTCGTTAAGTCATCGTTAGTCGTTACATGTAAGTGTTGTTTTGAAACCTTTAGGTTAACGATCTTGTTAAATGTTGTTAACCCATTGTTTATTAAATCAAATGAGATGTTAAATTATTACATTATCATGATATCATGATGTATTAATATATCTTAATATGATATATATACATTAAATGTCGTTACAACGATAATCGTTACATATATGTCTCGTTTCAAAATCATTAAGTTAGTAGTCTTGTTTTTACATATGTAGTTCAATGTTAATATACATAATGATATGTTTACTTATCATAATATCATGTTAACTATATATATATCCATATATATGTCATCATATAGTTTTTTACAAGTTTTAATGTTCGTGAATCACCGGTCAACTTGGGTGGTCAATTGTCTATATGAAACCTATTTCAATTAATCAAGTCTTAACAAGTTTGATTGCTTAACATGTTGGAAACACTTAATCATGTAAATATCAATTTCATTTAATATATATAAACATGGAAAAGTTCGGGTCACTACAGTACCTACCCGTTAAATAAATTTCATCCCGAAATTTTAAGCAGTTGGAGGTGTTGACGTATCTTCTGGAAATAAGTGCGGGTAATTCTTCTTCATCTGATCTTCTCATTCCCAGGTGAACTCAGGTCCTCTATGAGCATTCCATCGAACCTTAACAATTGGTATCTTGTTTTGTTTAAGTCTTTTAACCTCACGATCCATTATTTCGACGGGTTCTTCGATGAATTGAAGTTTTTTGTTGATTTGGATTTCGTCTAACGGAATAGTGAGATCTTCTTTAGCAAAACATTTCTTCAAATTCGAGACGTGGAAACTGTTATGTACATCCGCGAGTTGTTGAGGTAATTCAAGTCGGTAAGCTACTGGTCCGACACGATCAATAATCTTGAATGGTCCAATATACCTTGGATTTAATTTCCCTCGTTTACCAAATCGAACAATGCCTTTCCAAGATGCAACCTTAAGCATGACCATCTCTCCAATTTCAAATTCTATATCTTTTCTTTTAATGTCGGCGTAGCTCTTTTGTCGACTTTGGGCGGTTTTCAACCGTTGTTGAATTTGGATGATCTTCTCGGTAGTTTCTTGTATTATCTCCGGACCCGTAATCTGTCTATCCCCCACTTCACTCCAACAAATCGGAGACCTGGACTTTCTATCATAAAGTGCTTCAAACGGCGCCATCTCAATGCTTGAATGGTAGCTATTGTTGTAGGAAAATTCTGCTAACGGTAGATGTCGATCCCAGCTGTTTCAGAAATCAATAACACATGCTCGTAGCATGTCTTTAAGCGTTTGTATCGTCCTTTCGCTCTGCCCATCAGTTTGTGGATGATAGGCAGTACTCATGTCTAGACGAGTTCCTAATGCTTGCTGTAATGTCTGCCAGAATCTTGAAATAAATCTGCCATCCCTATCAGAGATAATAGAGATTGGTATTCCATGTCTGGAGACGACTTCCTTCAAATACAGTCGTGCTAACTTCTCCATCTTGTCATCTTCCCTTATTGGCAGGAAGTGTGCTGATTTGGTGAGACGATCGACTATTACTCAAATAGTATCAAAACCACTTGCTGTCCTTGGCAATTTAGTGATGAAATCCATGGTAATGTTTTCCCATTTCTATTCCGGGATTTTGGGTTGTTGAAGTAGACCTGATGGTTTCTGATGCTCAGCTTTGACCTTAGAACACATCAAACATTCCCCTACGTATTTAGCAACATCAGCTTTCATACCTGGCCATCAAAAATGTTTCTTGAGATCCTTGTACATCTTCCCCGTTCCAGGATGTATTGAGTATCTGGTTTTATGAGCTTCTTTAAGTACCATTTCTCTCATATCTCCAAATTTTGGTACCCAAATTCTTTCAGCCCAATACCGGGTTTCGTCTCCCCGAATATTAAGATGCTTCTCTGATCCTTTGGGTATTTCATCCTTTAAATTTCCCTCTTTTAAAATTCCTTGTTGCGCCTCCTTTATTTGAGTAGTAAGGTTAGTGTGAATCATTATATTCATAGATTTTACGCGAATGGGTTCTCTGTCCTTTCTGCTCAAGGCGTCGGCTACCACATTTGCCTTCCCTGGGTGGTAACGAATCTCAAAGTTGTAATCATTCAACAATTCAATCCACCTGCGCTGCCTCATGTTCAGTTGTTTCTGATTAAATATGTGTTGAAGACTTTTGTGGTCGGTATATATAATACTTTTGACCTCATATAAGTAGTGCCTCCAAGTCTTTAATGTAAAAACAACTGCGCCTAATTCCAAATCATGCGTCGTATAATTCTGCTTGTGAATCTTCAATTGTCTAGACGCATAAGCAATTACCTTTGTTCGTTGCATTAATACACAACCGAGACCTTGCTTTGAGGCGTCACAATATATCACAAAATCATCATTCCCTTCAGGTAATGACAATATAGGTGCCGTAGTTAACTTTTTCTTTAACAATTGAAACGCTTTCTCTTGTTCATCTTTCCATTCAAATTTCTTCCCTTTATGCGTTAATGCTGTCAAGGGTTTTGCTATTCTGGAAAAGTCTTGGATGAACCTTCTGTAGTAACCAGCTAGTCCTAAAAACTGGCGTATATGTTTCGGAGTTTTCGGGATTTCCCACTTTTCAACGGTTTCAATCTTTGCTGGATCCACCTGAATACCTTCTTTGTTCACTATGTGACCGAGGAATTGAACTTCTTCCAACCAAAATGCACACTTTGAAAACTTAGCGTACAGTTTTTCTTTTCTCAGCAACTCTAGCACTTTTCTCAAATGTTCTTCGTGCTCTTGATCATTCTTCGAGTAAATAAGTATGTCATCGATGAAAACAATGACAAACTTGTCAAGATATGTCCCACACACTCGGTTCATGAGGTCCATGAACACAGCTGGTGCGTTAGTCAATCCAAACGGTATAACCATAAACTCGTAATGACCGTAACGCATCCTAAAATTAGTCTTTGGAATATCATCCTCCTTCACCCGCATTTGATGATATCCAGAACGTAAATCGATCTTCGAATAAACAGACGAGCCTTGTAGTTGATAAAATAAGTCTTCGATTCTTGGTAGTGGGTAGCGGTTCTTGATGGTAAGTTTGTTCAACTCTCGGTAGTCGATACACAACCTGAATGTACCATCTTTCTTCTTGACAAACAAAACAGGAGCTCCCCATGGTGATGTGCTTGGTCGAATGAAACCACGCTCTAAAAGTTCCTGTAACTGACTTTGTAATTCTTTCATTTCGCTGGGTGCGAGTCTGTATGGAGCACGAGCTATTGGTGCAGCTCCTGGTACAAGGTCTATTTGAAATTCAACGGATCGATGTGGAGGTAATCCCGGTAATTCTTTCGAAAATACATCGGGAAATTCTTTTGCGACGGGAACATCACTGATGTTCTTTTCTTCAAATTTAACTTCCTCGATGTGTGCTAGAATGACGTAACAACCTTTTCTTATTAGTTTTTGCTCCTTCAAACTACTAATAAGATTTAACTTCGCGTTGTTCTTTTCTCCGTACACCATTAAAGGTTTTCCTTTTTCACGCATAATGCGAATCGCATTTTTGTAACAAACGACCTCTGCTCTCACCTTTTTCAACCAGTCCATGCCAATTATTACATCAAAACTCCCTAACTCGACTGGTATTAAATCAATTTTAAACGTTTCATCCCCCAGTTTAATTTCTCTCTCCCGACATATATTATCTGCTGAAATTAATTTACCGTTTGTTAATTCGAGTAAAAATTTATTATCCAAAGGCATCAATGGGCAACTTAATTTAGCACAAAATTCTCTACTCATATAGCTTCTATCCGCACCCGAATCAAATAAAACATAAGCAGATTTATCGTCAATAAGAAACGTACCCGTAACAAGCTCTGGGTCTTCCTGTGCTTCTGCCGCATTAATATTGAAAACTCTTCCACGGCCATGCCCATTAGTATTCTCCTGATTCGGGCAATTTCTAATAATGTGGCCCGGTTTTCCACATTTATAACAAACAGTGTTGGTATTACTTGCTCCGACACTATTCGTTTCGGCATTACTTGTTCCGACATTATTTGCTCTCTTAGTTCTGTTAAACTTTGGTCTGTAGACCTCATACTTTGTCGCGCTATGACCGTTTCTTTCACACCTGTTGCAAAATGTCATGCAAAACCCCTGGTGATTTTCTTCACACCTATGACATGGCTGTTTTTGGTTTTTGTTGCCGCTGTTGTTATTGAGGTTGTTGTTAGAATTGTTATTATTGTTGAAACGGTTGTTGTAGTTGTTGTTGTTGTTATTGGGATGTTTGTTGTAGTTATTGTTAGGATTGCGGTTATTGTTGCGATTGTTGTTGCGGTTGTTGGGATAGTTGTTGCGATTGTGGTTGTAATTGTTATTGTTGTTGTACTGGTGACTCTTGTCACCGTTTTCCTCCCACTTCCTCTTGAGTTGTTTCGTGTTGGCTTCTTCGGCCGCCTGCTTTTTAATTCTTCCCTCAATCTGATTTATGAGTTTATGAGCCATTCGACTTGCCTTCTGTATAGAAGCGGGCTCGTGTGAACTCACATCTTCTTGAATCCTTACTGGTAACCCTTTTACAAACGCGTTGATCTTCTCTTCTTCATCTTCGAATGCTCCCGGACACAATAGGCACAACTCTGTGAATCGTCGTTCATATGTGGTAATGTCGAACCCTTGTGTTCGTAACTCTCTAAGTTCTGCCTTGAGTTTATTGACTTCGTTTCTAGCACGGTACTGCTCGTTCATCAATTGCTTGAATGCCGACCACGGTAGTGCATAAGCAGCATTTTGTCCTACCTGTTCAAGATAGGTGTTCCACCACGTTAACGCAGTACCTGTGAAGGTATGCGTAGCATACTTAACTTTGTCCTCTTCAGTACACTTACTTATGGCAAACACCGATTCGAATTTCTCGGTCCACCGTTTCAATCCAATTGGTCCTTCGTGAAATGTCCCGTTCTTATTGATTAAAAACGTTCCATATTAATTGATTTCGTTGCGAGGTTTTGACCTCTATATGAGACGTTTTTCAAAGACTGCATTCATTTTAAAACAAACCATAACCTTTATTTCATCAATAAAGGTTTAAAAAGCTTTACGTAGATTATCAAATAATGATAATCTAAAATATCCTGTTTACACACGACCATTACATAATGGTTTACAATACAAATATGTTACAACAAAATAAGTTTCTTGAATGCAGTTTTTACACAATATCATACAAGCATGGACTCCAAATCTCGTCCTTATTTAAGTATGCGACAGCGGAAGCTCTTAATAATCACCTGAGAATAAACATGCTTAAAACGTCAACAAAAATGTTGGTGAGTTATAGGTTTAACCTATATATATCAAATCATAATAATAGACCACAAGATTTCATATTTCAATACACATCCCATACATAGAGATAAAAATCATTCATATGGTGAACACCTGGTAACCGACATTAACAAGATGCATATATAAGAATATCCCCATCATTCCGGGACACCCTTCAGATATGATATAAATTTCGAAGTACTAAAGCATCCGGTACTTTGGATGGGGTTTGTTAGGCCCAATAGATCTATCTTTAGGATTCGCGAAATTAGGGTGTCTGTTCCCTAATTCTTAGATTACCAGACTTAATAAAAAGGGGCATATTCGATTTCGATAATTCAACCATAGAATGTAGTTTCACGTACTTGTGTCTATTTTGTAAATCATTTATAAAACCTGCATGTATTCTCATCCCAAAAATATTAGATTTTAAAAGTGGGACTATAACTCACTTTCACAGATTTTTACTTCGTCGGGAAGTAAGACTTAGCCACTGGTCGATTCACGAACCTATAACAAATATGTACATATATATCAAAGTATATTCAAAATATATTTACAACACTTTTAATACATTTTGATGTTTTAAGTTTATTAAGTCAGCTGTCCTCGTTAGTAACCTACAACTAGTTGTCCACAGTTAGATGTACAGAAATAAATCGATAAATATTATCTTGAATCAATCCATGACCCAGTGTATACGTATCTCAGTATTGATCATAACTCAAACTATATATATTTTGGAATCAACCTCAACCCTGTATAGCTAACTCCAACATTCACATATAGAGTGTCTATGGTTGTTCTGAAATATATATAGATGTGTCGACATGATAGGTCGAAACATTGTATATGTGTCTATGGTATCTCAAGATTACATAATATACAATACAAGTTGATTAAGTTATGGTTGGAATAGATTTGTTACCAATTTTCACGTAGCTAAAATGAGAAAAATTATCCAATCTTGTTTTACCCATAACTTCTTCATTTTAAATCCGTTTTGAGTGAATCAAATTGCTATGGTTTCATATTGAACTCTATTTTATGAATCTAAACAGAAAAAGTATAGGTTTATAGTCAGAAAAATAAGTTACAAGTCTTTTTTGTAAAGGTAGTCATTTCAGTCGAAAGAACGACGTCTAGATGACCATTTTAGAAAACATACTTCCACTTTGAGTTTAACCATAATTTTTGGATATAGTTTCATGTTCATAATAAAAATCATTTTCTCAAAATAACAACTTTTAAATCAAAGTTTATCATAGTTTTTAATTAACTAACCCAAAACAGCCCGCGGTGTTACTACGACGGCGTAAATCCGGTTTTACGGTGTTTTTCGTGTTTCCAGGTTTTAAATCATTAAGTTAGCATATCATATAGATATAGAACATGGGTTTAGTTGATTTTAAAAGTCAAGTTAGAAGGATTAACTTTTGTTTGCGAACAAGTTTAGAATTAACTAAACTATGTTCTAGTGATTACAAGTTTAAACCTTCGAATAAAATAGCTTTATATGTATGAATCGAATGATGTTATGAACATCATTACTACCTTAAGTTCCTTGGATAAACCTACTGAAAAAGAGAAAAATGGATCTAGCTTCAACGGATCCTTGGATGGCTCGAAGTTCTTGAAGCAGAATCATGACACGAAAACAAGTTCAAGTAAGATCATCACTTGAAATAAGATTGTTATAGTTATAGAAATTGAACCAAAGTTTGAATATGATTATTACCTTGTATTAGAATGATAACCTATTGTAAGAAATAAAAATTTCTTGAGGTTGGATGATCACCTTACAAGACTGGAAGTGAGCTAGCAAACTTGAAAGTATTCTTGATTTTATGTAACTAGAACTTGTAGAATTTATGAAGAATACTTAAAACTTGAAGATAGAACTTGAGAGAGATCAATTAGATGAAGAAAATTGAAGAATGAAAGTGTTTATAGGTGTTTTTGGTCGTTGGTGTATGGATTAGATATAAAGGATATGTAATTTTGTTTTCATGTAAATAAGTCATGAATGATTACTCATATTTTTGTAATTTTATGAGATATTTCATGCTAGTTGCCAAATGATGGTTCTCACATGTGTTAGGTGACTCACATGGGCTGCTAAGAGCTGATAATTGGAGTGTATATACCAATAGTACATACATCTAAAAGCTGTGTATTGTACGAGTATGAATACGGGTGCATACGAGTAGAATTGTTGATGAAACTGAACGAGAATTTAATTGTAAGCATTTTTGTTATGTAGAAGTATTTTTATAAGTGTATTGAAGTCTTTCAAAAGTGTATAAATACATATTAAAACACTACATGTATATACATTTTAACTGAGTCGTTAAGTCATCGTTAGTCGTTACATGTAAGTGTTGTTTTGAAACCTTTAGGTTAACGATCTTGTTAAATGTTGTTAACCCAATGTTTATAATATCAAATGAGATTTTAAATTATTATATTATCATGATATTATCATGTATGAATATCTCTTAATATGATATATATACATTAAATGTCTTTACAACGATAATCGTTACAAATATGTCTCGTTTAAAAATCATTAAGTTAGTAGTCTTGTTTTTACATATGTAGTTCATTGTTAATATACTTAATGATATGTTTACTTATCATAGTATCATGTTAACTATATATATATCCATATATATGTCATCATATAGTTTTTACAAGTTTTAACGTTCGTGAATCACCGGTCAACTTGGGTGGTCAATTGTCTATATGAAACATATTTCAATTAATCAAGTCTTAACAAGTTTGATTGCTTAACATGTTAGAAAAATTTAATCATGCAAATATCAATCTCAATTAATATATATAAACATGGAAAAGTTCGGGTCACTACAGTACCTACCCGTTAAATAAATTTCGTCCCGAAATTTTAAACTGTTGAAGGTGTTGACGAATCTTCTGGAAATAGATGCGGGTATTTCTTCTTCATCTGATCTTCACGCTCCCAGGTGAACTCGGGTCCTCTACGAGCATTTCATCGAACCTTAACAATTGGTATCTTGTTTTGCTTAAGTCTTTTAACCTCACGATCCATTATTTCGATGGGTTCTTCGATGAATTGGAGTTTTTCGTTGATTTGGATTTCATCTAACGGAATAGTGAGATCTTCTTTAGCAAAACATTTCTTCAAATTCAAGACATGGAAAGTGTTATGTACAGCCGCGAGTTGTTGAGGTAACTCAAGTCGGTAAGCTACTGGTCCAGCACGATCAATAATCTTGAATGGTCCAATATACCTTGGATTTAATTTCCCTCGTTTACCAAATTGAACAACGCCTTTCCAAGGTGCAACTTTAAGCATGACCATCTCTCCAATTTCAAATTCTATATCTTTTCTTTTAATGTCAGCGTAGCTCTTTTGTCGACTTTGGGCGGTTTTCAACCGTTGTTGAATTTGGATGATCTTCTCGGTAGTTTCTTGTATAATCTCCGGACCCGTAATCTGTCTATCCCCCACTTCACTCCAACAAATCGGAGACCTGCACTTTCTACCATAAAGTGCTTCAAACGGCGCCATCTCAATGCTTGAATGGTAGCTGTTGTTGTAGGAAAATTCTGCTAATGGTAGATGTCGATCCCAACTGTTTCCGAAATCAATAACACATGCTCGTAGCATGTCTTCAAGCGTTTGTATCGTCCTTTCGCTCTGCCCATCAGTTTGTGGATGATAGGCAGTACTCATGTCTAGAAGAGTTCCTAATGCTTGCTGTAATGTCTGCCAGAATCTTGAAATAAATCTGCCATCCCTATCAGAGATAATAGAGATTGGTATTCCATGTCTGGAGACGACTTCCTTCAAATACAGTCGTGCTAACTTCTCCATCTTGTTATCTTCTCTTATTGGCAGGAAGTGTGCTGATTTGGTGAGACGATCAACTATTACCCAAATAGTATCAAAACCACTTGCAGTCCTTGGCAATTTAGTGATGAAATCTATGGTAATGTTTTCCCATTTCCATTCCGGGATTTCGGGTTGTTGAAGTAGACCTGATGGTTTCTGATGCTCAGCTTTGACCTTAGAACACGTCAAACATTCTCCTACGTATTTAGCAACATCGGCTTTCATACCCGGCCACCAAAAATATTTCCTGAGATCCTTGTACATCTTCCCCGTTCCAGGATGTATTGAGTATCTGGTTTTATGAGCTTCTCTAAGTACCATTTCTCTCATATCTCCAAATTTTGGTACCCAAATCCTTTCAGCCCTATACCGGGTTCCGTCTTCCCAAATATTAAGATGTTTCTCCGATCCTTTGGGTATTTCATCCTTTAAATTTCCCTCTTTTAAAACTCCTTGTTGCGCCTCCTTTATTTGAGTAGTAAGGTTATTATGAATCATTATATTCATAGATTTTACTCGAATGGGTTCTCTGTCCTTCCTGCTCAAGGCATCGGCTACCACATTTGCCTTCCCCGGGTGGTAACGAATCTCAAAGTCGTAATCATTCAATAATTCAATCCACCTACGCTGCCTCATATTCAGTTGTTTCTGATTAAATATGTGTTGAAGACTTTTGTGGTCGGTATATATAATACTTTTGACCCCATATAAGTAGTGCCTCCAAGTCTTTAATGCAAAAACAACCGCGACTAATTCCAAATCATGCGTCGTATAATTTTGTTCGTGAATCTTCAATTGTCTAGACGCATAAGCAATCACCTTCGTTCGTTGCATTAATACACAACCGAGACCTTGCTTTGATGCGTCACAATAAATCACAAAATCATCATTCCCTTCAGGCAATGACAATATAGGTGCCGTAGTTAGCTTTTTCTTCAATAACTGAAACGCTTTCTCTTGTTCATCATTCCATTCAAATTTCTTCCCTATATGCGTTAATGCAGTCAAGGGTTTTGCTATTCTGGAAAAGTCTTGGATGAACCTTCTGTAGTAACCAGCTAGTCCTAAAAACTGGCGTATGTGTTTTGGAGTTTTCGGGGTTTCCCACTTTTCAACAGTTTCTATCTTTGCCGGATCCACCTTAATACCTTCTTTGTTCACTATGTGACCGAGGAATTAAACTTCTTCCAACCAAAATGCACACTTTGAAAACTTAGCGTACAATTCTTCCTTCCTCAATACTTCTAACACCTTTCTCAAATGTTCACCGTGTTCTTGGTCATTTGATGATGTAGCGTGAGGGTACGAAATAGTATTATTTTTACTAGGAAATACTACAAAATATGATACAAGTTTTATTAATTTACGGATGGGATATACCTAAACCTTGCTACAACACTATAGGCAGTGTACCTAATCGTAGAGTAGTGTAGTTTTTAGTAAGTCCGGTTCGTTCCACAGGGAGCTGGTGATACTTACTATATTTTTAAAAACTATATTTATACAAAATATATATAATTATATAAGTAGTAATATTATTATAAAAGGGGGGTTTTACCGTTTAATGACCGGTTTGTCGATTCTATATTTTAAGCGCAAAGATAAATGACGATAATTAAAGTGCGTAAAATAATGACAATAAATAAAATGACAGTAAATAAAATTGCGAGTAATAAAATGACAGTAAATAAAGATACGATGAGAAATACAATAAAAGAATTATGCTTATTTAAACTTCCGTAATCATGATGTTTGACGTGTTGATTTTAATTTATTACCATGGGTTAATTGTCCTTTGTCCTGGTTTATTTGATACGTCTATCTGGTTTTTGTCCATAATAGTCCATCGGTCATAAATATAAAGTGCGAGTATCCTCGTCAAATTACCCTTATACCCGAAGTCAAATATTCCAACTAATTAAGGATTTAAACTGTGACGCAGTTATCACTTCTGTCAACAATTACACCAGTTATCACTGTATGTAATCTACCCCTGTTTTGATTAGATATGAATATTAATTTACCCACTTGATCAGTTTGAATAATCAATTACCCAACCCGAATAATTAATTAAATGATTATAATAGATTCCATATGAACGTCACTAAATAGGACAACCATAATCATTATTAATTATTAGGATAATTAATTTGAAGATAGGTTCGACAGACTCCAATGAGTTGTCACTCAATTAGACAATACCCCCCATCTATTAATAGTCAATAGTCCAATTTCCACAAGTGTCGGTCTTTTGCCCAAACCCCAATTATGGTACAAAGTTCAATAACCCCGTCTTAATATTTTAGCCCAACATCACGATTACTTCGGCTCAAATAAGCATAATAATAACTTAGCTACGAGACATTAAATTAAAAAGGTTGAACATAACTTACAATGATTAAAAATAGCGTAGCGTTACACGGACAGAATTTCGACTTACACACTCAAACGATCTCTATCATAAATCTTATTATTATCATAATTTAAAATTAAAATTAAGATTATTGTTATATCTGATTACATTAACATTATGATAGAGAATTATAAATATAGATATTGATATTTGATATAGAAAAATAAGAAAAAGATAGAAAGAAAAAAAAATAGATCGAAACGTAAAAAGTCTCTCCTCCCAATTCATCGAACATAGATCGTTCTTTTATAGGCCAAATTATAAATTGAATTTTCATTTACGACCCCTGAACTATGCTCAATTAACAACTTTTTATTATTTAATATTATTCTTATTATGATTTATTTAAATATTATATTTTATTCTTGTGCATAGTTGACTCGTAATTTTTACACCGTTGCGTCGAGCGTTGAGAGTTGGTTCATGTCCTGGTTTCGGATTTTCGAACGTCCTTTCGTATAATTTAATATCTTGTACTTTGCGTTTTGTAACTTGTACTCTTGTCATTTTTAGACGTTTCTCATCAATAAATTGAACCTTTTGAATTGTATCTTGTACATTTGAGCTTTTTGGATGTTTTGGTCTTTCAAATCTTCGTTTTTGTCTTTAAATCTTCATTTTCGAGCGATTTGCGTCTTTCGTCTTCGCACTTATTTATTTAACTATTACAACTAAAAATAAGGAAATTACATTTAAAAACTTTACATATTGGAACGATATTGCTACTAAATATATGTTCATTTGGAACACTATCAAATATCCCCACACTTGAGCGTTGCTTGTCCTCAAGCAATACAGAACTTGAAATAAAAACATACATGAATCACTTTTTTATTCATCACATTTTGTACATCAGTGATTTTGATATAGCGGTATAAACAATGACAGTAATGATGGTTAAAGGTGGGTGTGTCATCCACAGTTGCCTTGGGTTTAGGTCAACGACACTTGCAATCAAATAGCCGATTTACTTTCGGTTTCCAAAGCAAAGTGCACATTTGAAAGGCGGTTTACAGTCCCACATGACTATAAAAATTTAGATCCTTTAGGAAATAGGATCTTTATGAAAACATTTGATCTTTTGAAAATTCAATCTAGCTTTTACCCTAGATAAGTTTTCTGATTTGATCCACCATTGGTGTTGCAAAATATATTTGTGGATCAATATTTTGGCTAAAAACATTTAGGTTCGTGTAATCCACTGCTATCCCGGTATCGGAAAGCACACATCCAGTTTACTTGTTCCGTATATTACCTTTCGGCAAACTACCGTCCGGTTGTAAAGGAAAGCGATGAACAAGAAACTGTTAAGGCAATGTCCCGTGATATGCAGATGATTATGGTCTTTTAACGTGTCGGATGCTAGAACTATCCTTGGTAGGAGCGATAGTAAAGATCATCCTATGATTTTTCGGTCTGGCACAAGGTCCTGTCTCCGACCATGCTATGCAACCACCGTTCTTACGGTTGACACCCGATAGGGTTCAGGTGACCTAATGAATTCCAGGTGAATTTCTTAGGATTTTACGTTCAATGGTAATGAACGCATTGAAAATGGTTTTTCAGAAAACAAATCGGTTTGTATTTTTGATCAAAATATTTTCTCGTTCATGCTCGAGTTTAGATATCATCGAATTCCATGAGTTTGAATTCTCAATCTTTAAGGTCAATCTCTAGGATTGAGTATTATCAGTCTTAAAAGCTGATTTTTAATCTTTAAGGAGATTATCCTTTTCTGGGGATCTGATTCATTAGTCTTATCAAGCTAATTTGCACGGTGCCTCCCCATTGTACAAGATAAATCCTTCTCATGGTTAGGATAAATCTGACCACTTGGCGACCCTGTTTGATGCTGAGGTCCGTGGATTTCCTGCTGATTTTAGAGATGACTTTTCTAGATTTTTCGTCAACCTACAGCTGGTCTGAACGACAACTTCTTGACCTAAACCAAGAAGCGCGTGTCTTTTTCGGAAGACTTTACTTCCTTCAAATGATGGAATTGATTCATCGTGTAGATCCATCTTTCTTTCAAAAGTATTATAGTAAATCGGGTAAAACTGATTAGTATTATCCAAAACAAAAGTACCTGCAATAATCTTGTACAAAAATATGTGATAGATAGTTTTTAATTGAATAACTTGGTACATTCTCCCCACACTTAGTTTCTTTCTTTGCCTTTTTATTCTCCTTTATTCCATTTTAAATGAATTCAAGCGTTTTAAGTTGTTTCTCAATTTATGTCCTTTTCGAGGTAACGATAATTTCGGTATTATCACCTAGTTTTCATCGTTCATAAATATGTATAAACATGATTTTGACTTCATTTAATTGAAAATTTTTCAAATTTTCACAAAATTTGGCAAATAAACCAAGTATAAACCTGAGAGAATTTATAACCCTTCCCCACACTTAAGATCATGCAATGCCCTCATTTGCATGAAATCAGACTATAATTTAAATTCATGAGGGTGATTAGCGTAGAAAAGTGATTAAAAATACCGAGTTTGTAATTACAAAGCTCGTCGAATGATAGATGGCGCCTCATCGTTCATTCCTTCATTTGTTATATCATATTTGTTGTTTTGCGTCTTGTCGTCAAAATTAGTACCTTTTGCTTAACTTTAATGACAGTCTTTGAAAGTGCATTGTTTTACTCTGTTTTGTACATAAGATAAAATACAAACATATATATATGTATATATATTTTTGAAGTTTGGTTTATAACCCCACTTTTCAAAAATTTATAAAGTATAATATTTTTGGCATACTTTAAATCAATAAAATTAAAAATAATGATAACAAAATTTGTCGCCCCGCCCTCGGGTAAAGTAATTTCGGCTCTATGACCTAGTCTTCAACTTACGACGAATTTTATAAATCATTTTTTTTTTTCAACTTAATGAAATAAAGTAAATTTTGTTTTTAAATATCACACAAAACTTAAAAGCATATTAATTTCATATAAAACCTAAAAAAAAAACAAAAATTCAGAATGGGGGGAGAAAACTAGTTCTTTAGTGTCTGCTAGCGGAAAAGACCAATCGGATTCCATTCTCGGAACTACACGAGAACAGAACAACTAACTCTAGATAACATTTTCTTAGAACATTTGAATCTCCCCACACTTAGGTAGCTGTGGTGTCGAAATTGTGATTAACTTCATCGTCAATTTCTTTTGGTCCATAATCAACTTGCCTATCTGTGACTTTTTCTTTAAGCCAGTGCCCGGCTTCTTCCGTAATATCCCAAAATTCAACTAGTTTCGCCTTTTCTTTAGGCGACAGATTGGATACTAACCGGTTACATAACTTAAAGTTCCCCTTACTTCTAGCATCGATAGCCCGTTTAAAAAGTTTCTTCATTGAACTGTTAATAACGGGGTCATTTAATTTCGTATCAACAACGGGGTTCTTTATTATCAAGTCATCATTAGATTTTACTTCATTTTCCCCACACTTAGGCGTTTTATTATTGCTAAGCACTACCGTTGGAGTTGGTAAAACAACATGGTTATTACCAATCGTTTTTACTGGTTCAACGGTTTTAGTTGGTGGAGATTTAGACTTTCGAATCATAAAGGTGATAGATTTGTTACCACTTTTAAGTGTCATTCTTCCATTTCCTACATCAAATAACGCCCCGGTGGACGCTAAGAATGGCCGACCTAAAATTAGAGGAATGTTTGGGTCCTCTTCTATGTCAATGACAATAAATTCGACTAGAAAGGTTAAATTGCCTACTTGAACGGGTAGGTTGTCAGCAATTCCAACTGGGTGCTTAATGGTTTGATCAAAGAGTCGAACACTCATATCCGTTGGACTTAACTTACCTACACCTAATCTCTTATATAAGGAAAGAGGCATAACACTTACACTCGCACCTAAATCTGCTAGTGCATCATACATGACACAATCACTAAGTAGACAAGGAACAATAAATTCACCCGGATCACCTACCCTAGGTGGAGGTTTTGGTGGAACTGTCTTCACCGGGTTTATATTTACGGCTTTTGTTTCTTGCACTTTCTTATTCTTTTTCTTCTTCTTCTTTCCAGAGGTATCACAATCTTTATTACCTATCACTTGCTCATACTCAACTCCTTTTCTTGGAAACGGGATGGGTGGTTTGTATGGTGCCACCACTGGCTTTACATACTCGGGTGGTGGTGGTGTAACTTCTTCATTGTTACTCTCATCTAAAACCTTCCCATCTTCTGATGCTGGTTTTTCAGAATTCGTTGACACCATATTAACATTCTCATTCCGAGGATTTACTTCAGTATTACTCGGTAGCTTTCCTTGTTCCCTCTCACTCATCATGCTAGCAAGAGTACCTACGTGTTTTTCTAGATTCAAAATGGAAGCTTGTTGAGTTCTTAATGACTGATCAAACCTCTCGTTCGTTTGGGTTTGAGTTTCAATAAATTGTGTTTGAGATTCAACTAGCTTAAATACCACTTCTTCCAGATTTGACTTTTTCTCTTCGGTTTGTTGTGGTGGTTTATACAAGCCAGGTCTTTGTTGATTGAAAGTGTTGTTTTGAGTTGGTTGGTTATTCGGACCTTGTTGGTTGTACGAGTTGTTGTTGGGTCCATTTGGATTGTAAAGAATGTTTTGATTTCGATTAAAGTTTAGCTTTGGCGGTTGATAATTATTCTGATAATTATTTTCCGGCCTTTGGTTCATATAGGAAACATTCTCTCGTTGTTCCATCGTTGGTTCAATGTGACAATCTTTCGTTAAATGTGGTCCACCGCATTGCTCACAACTGATTCGTATTGCGTGAATATCTTTATTCATCTTTTCCATTCGTCTTTCGAAAGCATCTATTTTTGCTGAAACGGAATCAAAGTCATGGCTAGAATCGGCTCTAGCCGCTTTAGATGATCGAAAGATATCTTTTTCTTGATGCCACTCATGTGAGTGGGAGGCTGTGTTATCAATAATTTTGTAAGCTTCAGTTGCGGTTTTCTTCATAATGGAACCACCAGCTGTTATGTCGATGTCTTTTCGTGTGGCGATGTCTACGCCTTTATAGAAGATTTGTACTATTTGAAAAGTATCTAATCCGTGTTGAGGACATCCTCTCAACATCCTTCCGAATCTTGTCCACGCCTCATATAATGTTTCATTTGGATTTTGCGCGAACGTAACAATTTCTCCTTGAAGTCTCACGGCTTTGGATGCCGGAAAGAATCGTTTAAGAAATTTTTCAACTAAAACATCCCATGTGTCAATCGCCCCTTCAGGTAACGATTCTAACCAATCTTTGGCTTCTCCCTTTAAAGTCCAGGGAAATAACATGAGATAGATTTGTTCGTCTTTCACTTCTCAGATTTTGAATAGTGTACAGATCCTATTAAACGTACGAAGATGTTCGTTTGGGTCTTCATTCGGCGTACCACTATATTGGCACTGATTAGTTACCATGTGTAGAATTTGTCCTTTAATTTCATAATCTGGAGCATTAACTTCTGGTTTAATAATGGCGTGACCTTGGCCAGTGCGCTTAGCTCTCATTCGTTCTTTCATACTTAGAGGTTCTAGATTTTCCATGATTGGATTTGTTGTATCCGAATCACTAGAGGATTCTGATTTAATGGTTTCTTTCCTCAACAATCTCTGTTTGAATGATTGGTGGTTCCGGAGGAAAGTTTAATGGTTCGGGATCTACAAACCGTTCCTGAATATTCTCCGGATTCTCAATTGTGAGGTTTGTTTCAAAAACTGGATTATCGGAAATTTGAGTTTGAGGATTTGGTCGACTTGATGACGATTCTAAAGAAAAATCAACGGCGGCGATATTCGTTAAACGATGTCTTGATCGAGTTACAGGTGGTGAACGTACAAAAGGTGGTGAACGTCTTGCTCGGTGCATTCACTGAATATCCTATTAGTTTTAAAAAGGAAAGAAAAATTATAATAAGTTATCCAACCAATAGACTTTTCTGATTTTGCCCACGTTTCGAATAGCCAAAAGATGCAGCAGAGGGGCAGGATTCGTTTGGTCTCAATATAATTGAGGACTGTTTGGCTCCAATAACCCGGTCCACGTACAAATCCAACTATTACTACGAACCAGAAAATTTTGATGTCTATCAATTTAACCACTTAAAATAAATTTTCGTAATTTTAAGAAATTTAGAGAAGAAGTAGAAAAAAATTCTAAGTCCTAAAAACTAGAATGGCGAGAAATAAGAAAGAAATAGATTGCGCGTCGAAAAATGTCGAAAAATAAAAGGTCGAAAAATAGGCGTCGAAAAATAAAAATAAGAAAGTAGTGCGAAATACGGCGTCGTAAAATTCTAAAGCACCTAAAACTTAGTCTAAGGAATAAGCACTTAAGGGATTTTACGGCAAAGCCTAAAAATTCTAGAAGTAAAAATAACTATGGCAAAACTAAACTTAATACTAAAAGTTGCGACTATAGTCTAAAAATCTAAAGGTAATAAAACTAAAAAAACATTTTTTTTTATAGACAAAATTTTAAAAATATATATATTTTTTTTTAATAATTTTTTTTTTTTTTTTTTACGTTTTTTTTTTTTTTTACGTTTTTTTTTTTTTACGTTTTTTTTTTTTTTTTTTTTTTTTTCGTTTTTTTTTTTAAATTTTTAAAAAAAAAAAAAACGATTTTTTTTTTTACAAATTTTTTTTTTTAAAACGATTTTTTTTTTCTTTTAAAAAAAACGATTTTTTTTTTTTTTTACACAAATTTTTTTTTTTTTTTTAAAAAACGAAATTTTTTTTTTTTTTTTTAAAAAACGATTTTTTTTTACAAATTAATAATTTTTTTATAATTATAATTTTTTTTTAAAACTTTTTTTTTTAATTCATTTACTATTCATGAATAGTAAATGAAAATAAATTAATTAATTTACTATTCACATGAAAGCGACATGATAGCAATTATTAATTATAAGTTACATAATATACCCCTGAAGTATTTAATAAATACGACTTTTTTTAAAATTTACGTAAATTTTTTATTCTTAAATATTTTTATATTATTATATTCTATTTCAATATTATTATATTATTATATTCTATTTCAATATTATTATATTATTATATTTTATTTCAATATTATTATAATTAAAAATATAGCGTTTTAGCGCTCCCCGGCAGCGGCGCCAAAAACTTGATGATGTAGCGTGAGGGTACGAAATAGTATTATTTTTACTAGGAAATACTACAAAATATGATACAAGTTTTATTAATTTACGGATGGGATATACCTAAACCTTGCTACAACACTATAGGCAGTGTACCTAATCGTAGAGTAGTGTAGTTTTTAGTAAGTCCGGTTCGTTCCACAGGGAGCTGGTGATACTTACTATATTTTTAAAAACTATATTTATACAAAATATATATAATTATATAAGTAGTAATATTATTATAAAAGGGGGGTTTTACCGTTTAATGACCGGTTTGTCGATTCTATATTTTAAGCGCAAAGATAAATGACGATAATTAAAGTGCGTAAAATAATGACAATAAATAAAATGACAGTAAATAAAATTGCGAGTAATAAAATGACAGTAAATAAAGATACGATGAGAAATACAATAAAAGAATTATGCTTATTTAAACTTCCGTAATCATGATGTTTGACGTGTTGATTTTAATTTATTACCATGGGTTAATTGTCCTTTGTCCTGGTTTATTTGATACGTCTATCTGGTTTTTGTCCATAATAGTCCATCGGTCATAAATATAAAGTGCGAGTATCCTCGTCAAATTACCCTTATACCCGAAGTCAAATATTCCAACTAATTAAGGATTTAAACTGTGACGCAGTTATCACTTCTGTCAACAATTACACCAGTTATCACTGTATGTAATCTACCCCTGTTTTGATTAGATATGAATATTAATTTACCCACTTGATCAGTTTGAATAATCAATTACCCAACCCGAATAATTAATTAAATGATTATAATAGATTCCATATGAACGTCACTAAATAGGACAACCATAATCATTATTAATTATTAGGATAATTAATTTGAAGATAGGTTCGACAGACTCCAATGAGTTGTCACTCAATTAGACAATACCCCCCATCTATTAATAGTCAATAGTCCAATTTCCACAAGTGTCGGTCTTTTGCCCAAACCCCAATTATGGTACAAAGTTCAATAACCCCGTCTTAATATTTTAGCCCAACATCACGATTACTTCGGCTCAAATAAGCATAATAATAACTTAGCTACGAGACATTAAATTAAAAAGGTTGAACATAACTTACAATGATTAAAAATAGCGTAGCGTTACACGGACAGAATTTCGACTTACACACTCAAACGATCTCTATCATAAATCTTATTATTATCATAATTTAAAATTAAAATTAAGATTATTGTTATATCTGATTACATTAACATTATGATAGAGAATTATAAATATAGATATTGATATTTGATATAGAAAAATAAGAAAAAGATAGAAAGAAAAAAAAATAGATCGAAACGTAAAAAGTCTCTCCTCCCAATTCATCGAACATAGATCGTTCTTTTATAGGCCAAATTATAAATTGAATTTTCATTTACGACCCCTGAACTATGCTCAATTAACAACTTTTTATTATTTAATATTATTCTTATTATGATTTATTTAAATATTATATTTTATTCTTGTGCATAGTTGACTCGTAATTTTTACACCGTTGCGTCGAGCGTTGAGAGTTGGTTCATGTCCTGGTTTCGGATTTTCGAACGTCCTTTCGTATAATTTAATATCTTGTACTTTGCGTTTTGTAACTTGTACTCTTGTCATTTTTAGACGTTTCTCATCAATAAATTGAACCTTTTGAATTGTATCTTGTACATTTGAGCTTTTTGGATGTTTTGGTCTTTCAAATCTTCGTTTTTGTCTTTAAATCTTCATTTTCGAGCGATTTGCGTCTTTCGTCTTCGCACTTATTTATTTAACTATTACAACTAAAAATAAGGAAATTACATTTAAAAACTTTACATATTGGAACGATATTGCTACTAAATATATGTTCATTTGGAACACTATCATCATTCTTTGAGTAAATAAGTATGTCATCAATGAAAACAATGACAAACTTGTCAAGGTATGGTCCACACACTCGGTTCATAAGGTCCATGAACACAGCTGGTGCATTAGTTAAACTAAACGGCATGACCAAAAACTCGTAATGACTGTAACATGTTCTGAAAGCAGTCTTTGGAATATCATCTTCTTTCACCCGCATTTGATGATACCCGGAACGTAAGTCAATCTTTGAATAAACAGACGAGCCTTGTAGTTGATCAAATAAGTCGTCGATTCTCGGTAGTGGGTAGCGGTTCTTGATGGTAAGTTTGTTCAACTCTCGGTAGTCGATACACAACCTGAATGTACCATCTTTCTTCTTGACAAACACAACAGGAGCTCCCCACGGTGATGTGCTTGGTCGAATGAAACCACGCTCTAAAAGTTCTTGTAGTTGGCTTTGCAGTTCTTTCATCTCGCTGGGTGCGAGTCTGTAAGGAGCATGAGCTATTGGTGCAGCTCCCGGTACAAGATCTATTTGAAATTCAACGGATCGATGTGGGGGTAATCCCGGTAATTCTTTCAGAAATACATCGGGAAATTCTTTTGCAATGGGAACATCATTGATGCTCTTTTCTTCAGTTTGTACTTTCTCGACGTGTGCTAGAACAGCATAGCAACCTTTTCTTATTAGTTTTTGTGCCTTCAAATTACTAATAAGATGTAGCTTCGTGTTGCCCTTTTCTCCGTACACCATTAAGGGTTTTCCTTTTTCTCGTATAATGCGAATTGCATTTTTGTAACAAACGATCTCTGCTTTCACTTCTTTCAACAAGTCCATACCGATTATCACATCAAAACTCCCTAACTCTACTGGTATCAAATCAATCTTAAATGTTTCGCTAACCAGTTTAATTTCTCGATTCCGACATATATTATCTGCTGAAATTAATTTACCATTTGCTAATTCGAGTAAAAATTTACTATCCAAAGGCGTCAATGGACAACTTAATCTAGCACAAAAATCTCTACTCATATAGCTTCTATCCGTACCCGAATCAAATAAAAAGTAAGCAGATTTATTGTCAATAAGAAACGTACCCGTAACAAGCTCCGGGTCTTCCTGTGCCTCTACCGCATTAATATTGAAAACTCTTCCGCGGCCTTGTCCATTCGTGTTCTCCTGGTTCGGGCAATTTCTAATAATGTGGCCCGGTTTTCCACATTTATAACAAACTACATTGGCATAACTTGCTCCGACACTACTTGCTCCGCCATTACTCGTTCCGACACCATTTGTTCCTTTCGTTCTATTAACCCCTGGTCCGTAGACCTCACACTTCGCCGCGCTATGACCATTTCTTTTACACTTGTTGCAAAATTTGGTGCAGAACCCCGAGTGATACTTTTCACAACTTTGGCATAGCTGCTTCTGATTGTTGTTGTTGTTGTGGTTATTATTGTTGTTGGGATGATTGTTGTAGTTGCTGTTGTTGTTGTTGTTGTTGTTGTTGTTGTTGTTGTTGTTGTTGTTGTTGTTGTTGTTGTTGTTGTTGTTGTTGTTGTTGTTGTTGTTGTTGTTGTTGTTGTTGTTGTTGTTGTTGGGCCGTTTGTTGTAGTTGCGATTGATGTTGCGATTGTTGGGATAATTGTTGCGATTATTGTTGTAATTGCTGTTGTTGTTGTTGTATTGGTGATTCTTATCACCGTTTTCCTCCCACTTTCTTTTGACTTGCTTCACATTGGCCTCTTCAGCAGTCTGTTCTTTAATTCTTTCTTCAATCTGGTTCACTAGTTTGTGAGCCATTCTACATGCCTGTTGTATGGAGGCGGGCTCGTGTGAACTTATATCTTCTTGGTTTCTTTCCGGTAATCCTTTCACAAACGCATCGATCTTCTCTTCCTCATCTTCGAATGCTCCCGGACACAATAGGCACAATTCTGTGAATCGTCTTTCGTACGTGGTAATATCAAATCCTTGGGTTCGTAACCCTCTAAGTTCTGTCTTGAGCTTATTGACCTCGGTTCTGGGACGGTACTTCTCGTTCATCAAGTGCTTGAATGCTGACCACGGTAGTACGTACGCATCGTCTTGTCCCACTTGCTCTAGATAGGTATTCCACCATGTTAACGCAGAACCTGTGAAGGTATGCGTAGCGTACTTCACTTTGTCCTCTTCAGTACACTTACTTATGGTAAACACCGATTCGACCTTCTTGGTCCACCGTTTCAATCCGATCGGTCCTTCGGTTCCATCAAATTCCAAAGGTTTGCAGGCAGTGAATTCTTTGTAGGTGCATCCTACACGATTTCCTGTACTGCTAGATCCAAGGTTATTGTTGGTATGTAGCGCAGCCTGTACTGCGGCTATGTTTGAAGCTAGAAAAGTACGGAATTCCTCTTTATTCATATTCACGGTGTGTCGAGTAGTCGGTGCCATTTCCTTCAAAATAGTCAAATGGAACAAGTTAATCATACAGAATATTAAGAGTAGTTAATAGTATTTCGTAGCATAATATGAACTCATTTATAAAAGCTTTTTCTTCATATTAGCGTTTTATAAGTTTAAATTCGGGTAGTACCTACCCGTTAAGTTCATACTTAGTAGCTAATATACAATTCAACTACTACAATTCTATATGAAAAACTGATTATAATAATATTTCACGTTCAAACTTTTACACAATATGTTACAAATTTACAATACCGCTTATTTTACATATAGCATGAAATATAGCACACAATAAATTTGATACAAGAAGGTTGTGAAGATAATTCTAGCTAGTACACAAGTCGTTCAGCAAAGGCAATAAAGACACATAATTCATACGTCCAGAAACAAGTCATGCATTCTGGTTTTACTAGGATTACTTCCCATCCTTGGTCTTGTGGAACATAACCGTTATGGCCGTTGATAAGACAGCGTGTTGTAACGTCGTCAAAGGGACGAGGGTTACGTAATGTCCAACAGTCCCGTAACAATCTAAAAACCTCATTTCTTACCCCAATTACCGACTCCGTCACTTGTGGGAACGTTTTGTTTAATAGTTGTAGCCCGATGTTCTTGTTCTCACATTGGTGAGAAGCGAACATTACTAATCCGTAAGCATAACATGCTTCTTTATGTTGCATGTTAGCCACTTTTTCTAAATCACGAAGTCCAATATTCGGATATATTGAGTCAAAATAATTTCTTAACCCATTGCGTAAAATAGCATTTGGGTTCCCCGCAATATATGCGTCAAAGTAAACACATCGTAACTTATGGATTTCCCAATGTGATATCCCCCATCTTTTGAACGAAATCCTTTTATAAACCAAGGCATTCTTGGAACGTTCTTCGAATGTCTTACAAACTGATCTCGCCTTAAATAGTTGTGCCGAAGAATTCTGACCGACTCTAGACAAGATTTCATCAATCATGTCTCCGGGTAGGTCTCTTAAAATATTGGGTTGTCTATCCATTTTGTGTTTTTAAACTGTAAAATAGACAAGAGTTAGATTCATAAAAAAAATACTTATTAATACAAGCAATTTTTACATATATCATAAAGCATAAGCACACTATATTACATATATTACACCACACGAATACAACTATCTTATTCCGACTGGCTCGTTTCTTCTTCTTCGGTTTTGGTTCGTTTTGCCAAGTTTCTAGGGATATATGATGTTCCCCTAATACGAACCGTCATTTTCCACATTGGTTTAGAAAAACCTAGTGGTTTAGAGGTTCCCGGGTCATTGTTACAACTTAAGGACTTCGGGGGTTGACGATACATATAAAGTTCATCGGGGTTGGAATTAGATTTCTCTATTTTTATGCTCTTTCCCTTATTATTTTCTTTTGCCTTTTTATATTCAGTTGGGGTAATTTCTATAACATCATCGGAATTCTCGTCGAAATTCGATTCATCGGAGAATTGGTAATCCTCCCAATATTTTGCTTCCTTGGCGGAAACACCATTGACCATAATTAACCTTGGTCGGTTGGTTGAGGATTTTCTTTTACTTAACCGTTTTATTATTTCCCCCACCGGTTCTATTTCTTCATCCGGTTCCGATTCTTCTTCCGGTTCCGATTCTTCTTCCGGTTCCGACTCTTCTTCCGGTTCCTCTTCGGGAACTTGTGAATCAGTCCACGAATCATTCCAATTTACATTTGACTCTTCATTATTATTATTAGGTGAGTCAATGGGACTTGTTCTAGAGGTAGACATCTATCACATAATATCAAACGCGTTAAGAGATTAATATATCACATAATATTCACATGTTAAAAATATATAGTTTCCCACAAAATTTGTTAAGCAATCATTTTTCAAGTAAACACGGTCGAAGTCCAGACTCACTAATGCATCCTAACAAACTCGATAACACACATTAATGCAAAATTCTGGTTCTCTAAGACCAACGCTCGGATACCAACTGAAATGTCCCGTTCTTATTGATTAAAAACGTTCCATATTAAGTGATTTCGTTGCGAGGTTTTGACCTCTATATGAGACCTTTTTCAAAGACTGCATTCATTTTAAAACAAACCATAACCTTTATTTCATCAATAAAGGTTTAAAAAGCTTTACGTAGATTATCAAATAATGATAATCTAAAATATCCTGTTTACACACGACCATTACATAATGGTTTACAATACAAATATGTTACAACAAAATAAGTTTCTTGAATGCAGTTTTTACACAATATCATAAGCATGGACTCCAAATCTCATCCTTATTTAAGTATGCGACAGCTGAAGCTCTTAATAATCACCTGAGAATAAACATGCTTAAAACGTCAACAAAAATGTTGGTGAGTTATAGGTTTAACCTATATATATCAAATCATAATAATAGACCACAAGATTTCATATTTCAATACACATCCCATACATAGAGATAAAAATCATTCATATGGTGAACACCTGGTAACCGACATTAACAAGATGCATATATAAGAATATCCCCATCATTCCGGGACACCCTTCGGATATGATATAAATTTCGAAGTACTAAAGCATCCGGTACTTTGGATGGGGTTTGTTAGGCCCAATAGATCTATCTTTAGGATTCGCGTCAATTAGGGTGTCTGTTCCCTAATTCTTAGATTACCAGACTTAATAAAAAGGGGCATATTCGATTTCAATAATTCAACCATAGAATGTAGTTTCACGTACTTGTGTCTATTTTGTAAATCATTTATAAAACTTGCATGTATTCTCATCCCAAAAATATTAGATTTTAAAAGTGGGACTATAACTCACTTTCACAGATTTTTACTTCGTCGGGAAGTAAGACTTAGCCACTGGTCGATTCACGAACCTATAACAAATATGTACATATATATCAAAGTATATTCAAAATATATTTACAACACTTTTAATACATTTTGATGTTTTAAGTTTATTAAGTCAGATGTCCTCGTTAGTAACCTACAACTAGTTGTCCACAGTTAGATGTACAGAAATAAATCGATAAATATTATCTTGAATCAATCCACGACCCAGTGTATACGTATCTCAGTATTGATCACAACTCAAACTATATATATTTTGGAATCAACCTCAACCCTGTATAGCTAACTCCAACATTCACATATAGAGTGTCTATGGTTGTTCTGAAATATATATAGATGTGTCGACATGATAGGTCGAAACATTGTATATGTGTCTATGGTATCTCAAGATTACATAATATACAATACAAGTTGATTAAGTTATGGTTGGAATAGATTTGTTACCAATTTTCACGTAGCTAAAATGAGAAAAATTATCCAATCTTGTTTTACCCATAACTTCTTCATTTTAAATCCGTTTTGAGTGAATCAAATTGCTATGGTTTCATATTGAACTCTATTTTATGAATCTAAACAGAAAAAGTATAGGTTTATAGTCAGAAAAATAAGTTACAAGTCGTTTTTGTAAAGGTAGTCATTTCAGTCGAAAGAACGACGTCTAGATGACCATTTTAGAAAACATACTTCCACTTTGAGTTTAACCATAATTTTTGGATATAGTTTCATGTTCATAATAAAAATAATTTTCTCAAAATAACAACTTTTAAATCAAAGTTTATCATAGTTTTTAATTAACTAACCCAAAACAGCCCGCGGTGTTACTACGACGGCGTAAATCCGATTTTACGGTGTTTTTCGTGTTTCCAGGTTTTAAATCATTAAGTTAGCATATCATATAGATATAGAAAATGTGTTTAGTTGATTTTAAAAGTCAAGTTAGAAGGATTAACTTTTGTTTGCGAACAAGTTTAGAATTAACTAAACTATGTTCTAGTGATTACAAGTTTAAATCTTCGAATAAGATAGCTTTATATGTATGAATCGAATGATGTTATGAACATCATTACTACCTTAAGTTCCTTGGATAAACCTACTAAAAAATAGAAAAATGGATCTAGCTTCAACGGATCCTTGGATGGCTCGAAGTTCTTGAAGCAGAATCATGACACGAAAACAAGTTCAAGTAAGATCATCACTTGAAATAAGATTGTTATAGTTATAGAAATTGAACCAAAGTTTGAATATGATTATTACCTTGTATTAGAATGATAACCTACTGTAAGAAACAAATATTTCTTGAGGTTGGATGATCACCTTACAAGATTGGAAATGAGCTAGCAAACTTGAAAGTATTCTTGATTTTATGTAACTAGAACTTGTAGAATTTATGAAGAACACTTAGAACTAGAAGATAGAACTTGAGAGAGATCAATTAAATGAAGAAAATTGAATAATGAAAGTGTTTGTAGGTGTTTTTGGTCGTTGGTGTATGGATTAGATATAAAGGATATGTAATTTTGTTTTCATGTAAATAAGTCATGAATGATTACTCATATTTTTGTAATTTTATGAGATATTTCATGCTAGTTGCCAAATGATGGTTCCCATATGTGTTAGGTGACTCACATGGGCTGCTAAGATCTGATCATTGGAGTGTATATACCAATAGTACATACATCTAAAATCTGTGTATTGTACGAGTACGAATACGGGTGCATACGAGTAGAATTGTTGATGAAACTGAACGAGGATGTAATTGTAAGCATTTTTGTTAAGTAGAAGTATTTTGATAAGTGTATTGAAGTCTTTCAAAAGTGTATAAATACATATTAAAACACTACATGTATATACATTTTAACTGAGTCGTTAAGTCATCGTTAGTCGTTACATGTAAGTGTTGTTTTGAAACCTTTAGGTTAACGATCTTGTTAAATGTTGTTAACCCAATGTTTATAATATCAAATGAGATTTTAAATTATTATATTATCATGATATTATCATGTATGAATATCTCTTAATATGATATATATATACATTAAATGTCTTTACAACGATAATCGTTACATATATGTCTCGTTTAAAAATCATTAAGTTAGTAGTCTTGTTTTTACATATGTAGTTCATTATTAATATACTTAATGATATATTTACTTATCATAGTATCATGTTAACTATATATATATCCATATATATGTCATCATATAGTTTTTACAAGTTTTAACGTTCGTGAATCACCGGTCAACTTGGGTGGTCAATTGTCTATATGAAACATATTTCAATTAATCAAGTCTTAACAAGTTTGATTGCTTAACATGTTGGAAACATTTAATCATGTAAATATCAATCTCAATTAATATATATAAACATGGAAAAGTTCGGGTCACTACACTTCAGTTTCATCAAATTCCAAAGGTTTGCAGGCAGTGAATTCTTTGTAGGTACATCCTACACGATTTCTTGCGCCGTTAGCTGCATTGCTAGATTCAGAGTTATTGTTGGTATGTAGCGCAGCCTGTACTGCGGCTATGTTTGCAGCAAGAAAGGTACGAAATTCATCTTCGCTCATATTCATGGTTTGTCGAGTAGTCGGTGCCATTTCCTTCAAAATAGCCAACTGAAACGAGTTAATCATACAGAATATTAAGAGTAGTCAATAGTATTTCGTAGCATAATATGAACTCATTTATAAAAGCTTTTTCTTCATAATAGCGTTTTATAAGTTTAAATTCGGATACTACCTACCCGTTAAGTTCATACTTAGTAGCTAATATACAATTCAACTACTACAATTCCATATGAAAAACTGATTATAATAATATATCACATACAAATATTCTTCAAACTTACAACTTCGCTATATTACATATAACATGAAATATAGTACACTTTGATACAGGACAGTTTTGAAGATAAACCTAGTTAATACGCAAGTTGTTCAGCAAAGGAAATAAAGACACGCAATTCATAAGTCCAGAAACAAGTCATGCATTCTGGTTTTACTAAGACGACTTCCCATCCTTGGTCTTGTGGAAAATAACCGTTATGACCATTGGCTAGGCAGCATGTTGTAATGTCGTCAAAAGGACGAGGGTTTCTTAATGTCCAACAGCCCCGTAATAATCTAAAAACCTTGTTTCTCACCCCAACTACTGAATCCGTCACTTGTGGGAAGGTTTTATTTAAAAGTTGCAATCCGATGTTCTTTTTCTCACTTTGGTAAGAAGCGAACATCACTAACCTGTAAGCATAACATGCTTCTTTATGTTGCATGTTAGAAGCTCTTTCTAATTCACGAAATCCGATGTTGGGATATGTTGAGTCAAAATAGGTTCTTAACCCGTAGCGTAAAATTGCATTTGGGTTCCCCGCATTTAATGCTTTAAAGAAAACACGGCGTAACTTACGGTCTCCCCAATGTGATATACCCCACCTATCAAAGGAAAGCCTTTTATAAACTAAGGCATTTCCGGAAAGTCTTTCAAATGTTTGACAAGTTAATTTCGCCATAACTAAATGTGCTGATGAATTCTGACCGACTCTAGACAAGATTTCATCAATCATATCCTCTGGTAGGTCTTCTAAAATATTCGGTTGTCTACCCTTAACGTCCATTTTGTTTTTATACTGTAAAATAGACAAGGATTAGATTCGTAAAAGATAATTAACAAACAATACAAGCAATTTTTACATAGAACATAAAAGTACAAGCATACTATAATACATATAATACACAACATGATTACAACCCTCTAATCTGAATCACTGGTTTCTTCTTCTTCGGACTTGGTTCGTTTTCCTAATTTTCTAGGAATATATGGTGTTCCTCTAATACGAGCCATCGTTTTCCATAATGGTTTAGAAAAACCTGGTGGTTTAGAGGTTCCCGGGTCATTGTTACATTTTAGGAAATACGGATGTTGTCGATACATATAAAGTTCATCGGGGTTGGAATCGAGTTTTCTCTATTTTTATACCTTTTCCCTTATTATTTTCTTTCGCTTTATTAAATTGGGTCGAGGTAATTTCTATAACATCATCGGAATCCTCATCGGGATCCGATTCATCGGAAAATTGGTAATCTTCCCAATATTTTGCTTCCTCGGCGGAAACTGAAATGTCCCGTTCTTATTGATTAAAAACGTTCCATATTAATTGATTTCGTTGCGAGGTTTTGACCTCTATATGAGACGTTTTTCAAAGACTGCATTCATTTTAAAACAAACCATAACCTTTATTTCATCAATAACGGTTTAAAAAGCTTTACGTAGATTATCAAATAATGATAATCTAAAATATCCCGTTTACACACGACCATTACATAATGGTTTACAATACAAATATGTTACAACAAAATAAGTTTCTTGAATGCAGTTTTTACACAATATCATACAAGCATGGACTCCAAATCTTGTCCTTATTTAAGTATGTGACAGCGGAAGCTCTTAGTATTCACCTGAGAATAAACATGCTTTAAACGTCAACAAAAATGTTGGTGAGTTATAAGTTTAACCTATATATATATCAAATCGTAACAATAGACCACAAGATTTCATATTTCAATACACATCCCATACATAGAGATAAAAATCATTCATATGGTGAACACCTGGTAACCGACATTAACAAGATGCATATATAAGAATATCCCCATCATTCCGGGACACCCTTCGGATATAATATAAATTTCGAAGTACTAAAGCATCCGGTACTTTGGATGGAGTTTGTTAGGCCTAATAGATCTATCTTTAGGATTCGCGTCAATTAGGGTGTCTGTTCCCTAATTCTTAGATTACCGGACTTAATAAAAAGGGGCATATTCGATTTCGATAATTCAACCATAGAATGTAGTTTCACGTACTTGTGTCTATTTTGTAAATCATTTATAAAACCTGCATGTATTCTCATCCCAAAATATTAGATTTTAAAAGTGGGACTATAACTCACTTTCACAGATTTTTACTTCATCGGGAAGTAAGACTTGGCCACTGGTTGATTCACGAACCTATAACAATATATACATATATATCAAAGTATGTTCAAAATATATTTACAACACTTTTAATATATTTTGATGTTTTAAGTTTATTAAGTCAGCTGTCCTCGTTAGTAACCTACAACTAGTTGTCCACAGTTAGATGTACAGAAATAAATCGATAAATATTATCTTGAATCAATCCACGACCCAGTGTATACGTATCTCAGTATTGATCACAACTCAAACTATATATATTTTGGAATCAACCTCAACCCTGTATAGCTAACTCCAACATTCACATATAGAGTGTCTATGGTTGTTCCGAAATATATATAGATGTGTCGACATGATAGGTCGAAACATTGTATACGTGTCTATGGTATCTCAAGATTACATAATATACAATACAAGTTGATTAAGTTATGGTTGGAATAGATTTGTTACCAATTTTCACGTAGCTAAAATGAGAAAAATTATCCAATCTTGTTTTACCCATAACTTCTTCATTTTAAATCCGTTTTGAGTGAATCAAATTGCTATGGTTTCATATTGAACTCTATTTTATGAATCTAAACAGAAAAAGTATAGGTTTATAGTCAGAAAAATAAGTTACAAGTCGTTTTTGTAAAGGTAGTCATTTCAGTCGAAAGAACGACGTCTAGATGACCATTTTAGAAAAACATACTTCCACTTTGAGTTTAACCATAATTTTTGGATATAGTTTCATGTTCATAATAAAAATTATTTTCTCAGAATAACAACTTTTAAATCAAAGTTTATCATAGTTTTTAATTAACCAACCCAAAACAGCCCGCGGTGTTACTACGACGGCGTAAATCCGGTTTTACGGTGTTTTTCGTGTTTCCAGGTTTTAAATCATTAAGTTAGCATATCATATAGATATATAACATGTGTTTAGTTGATTTTAAAAGTCAAGTTAGAAGGATTAACTTTTGTTTGCGAACAAGTTTAGAATTAACTAAACTATGTTCTAGTGATTACAAGTTTAAACCTTCGAATAAGATAGCTTTATATGTATGAATCGAATGATGTTATGAACATCATTACTACCTTAAGTTCCTTGGATAAACCTACTGGAAAAGAGAAAAATGGATCTAGCTTCAATGGATCCTTGGATGGCTCGAAGTTCTTGAAGCAGAATCATGACACGAAAACAAGTTCAAGTAAGATCATCACTTGAAATAAGATTGTTATAGTTATAGAAATTGAACTAAAGTTTGAATATGATTATTACCTTGAATTAGAATGATAACCTACTGTAAGAAACAAAGATTTCTTGAGGTTGGATGATCACCTTACAAGATTGGAAGTGAGCTAGCAAACTTGAAAGTATTCTTGATTTTATGTAACTAGAACTTGTAGAATATATGAAGAACACTTAGAACTTGAAGATAGAACTTGAGAGAGATTAATTAGATGAAGAAAATTGAAGAATGAAAGTGTTTGTAGGTGTTTTTGGTCATTGGTGTATGGATTAGATATAAAGGATATGTAATTTTGTTTTCATGTAAATAAGTCATGAATGATTACTCATATTTTTGTAATTTTATGAGATATTTCATGCTAGTTGCCAAATGATGGTTCCCACATGTGTTAGGTGACTCACATGGGCTGCTAAGAGCTGATCATTAGAGTGTATATACCAATAGTACATACATCTAAAAGCTGTGTATTGTACGAGTACGAATACGGGTGCATACGAGTAGAATTGTTGATGAAACTGAACGAGGATGTAATTGTAAGCATTTTTGTTAAGTAGAAGTATTTCGATAAGTGTATTGAAGTCTTTCAAAAGTGTATAAATACATATTAAAACACTACATGTATATACATTTTAACTGAGTCGTTAAGTCATCGTTAGTCGTTACATGTAAGTGTTGTTTTGAAACCTTTAGGTTAACGATCTTGTTAAATGTTGTTAACCCAATGTTTATAATATCAAATGAGATTTTAAATTATTATATTATCATGATATTATCATGTATGAATATCTCTTAATATGATATATATACATTAAATGTCTTTACAACGATAATCGTTACATATATGTCTCGTTTAAAAATCATTAAGTTAGTAGTCTTGTTTTTACATATGTAGTTCATTGTTAATATACTTAATGATATGTTTACTTATCATAGTATCATGTTAACTATATATATATATATCCATATATATGTCATCATATAGTTTTTACAAGTTTTAACGTTCGTGAATCACCGGTCAACTTGGGTGGTCAATTGTCTATATGAAACATATTTCAATTAATCAAGTCTTAACAAGTTTGATTGCTTAACATGTTGGAAACATTTAATCATGTAAATATCAATCTCAATTAATATATATAAACATGTAAAAGTTCGGGTCACTACAGTACCTACCCGTTAAATAAATTTCGTCCTGAAATTTTAAGCTGTTGAAGGTGTTGACGAATCTTCTGGAAATAGATGCGGGTATTTCTTCTTCATCTGATCTTCACACTCCCAGGTGAACTCGGGTCCTCTACGAGCATTCCATCGAACCTTAACAATTGGTATCTTGTTTTGCTTAAGTCTTTTAACCTCACGATCCATTATTTCGACGGGTTCTTCGATGAATTGAAGTTTTTCGTTGATTTGGATTTCATCTAATGGAATAGTGAGATCTTCTTTAGCAAAACATTTCTTCAAATTCGAGACGTGGAAAGTATTATGTACAGCCGCGAGTTGTTGAGGTAACTCAAGTCGGTAAGCTACTGGTCCGACACGATCAATAATCTTGAATGGTCCAATATACCTTGGATTTAATTTCCCTCGTTTACCAAATCGAACAACGCCTTTCCAAGGTGAAACTTTAAGCATGACCATCTCTCCAATTTCAAATTCTAAATCTTTTCTTTTTAAGTCAGCATAGCTCTTTTGTCGACTTTGGGCGGTTTTCAACCGTTGTTGAATTTGGATGATCTTCTCGGTAGTTTCTTGTATAATCTCCGGACCCGTAATCTGTCTATCCCCCACTTCATTCCAACAAATCGGAGACCTGCACTTTCTACCATAAAGTGCTTCAAACGGCGCCATCTCAATGCTTGAATGGTAGCTGTTGTTGTAGGAAAATTCTGCTAACGGTAGATGTCGATCCCAACTATTTCCGAAATCAATAACACATGCTCGTAGCATTTATTCAAGCGTTTGTATCGTCCTTTCGCTCTGCCCATCAGTTTGTGGATGATAGGCAGTACTCATGTCTAGACGAGTTCCTAATGCTTGCTGTAATGTCTGCCAGAATCTTGAAATAAATCTGTCATCCCTATCAGAGATAATAGAGATTGGTATTCCATGTCTGGAGACGACTTCCTTCAAATACAGTCGTGCTAACTTCTCCATCTTGTCATCTTCTCTTATTAGCAAGAAGTGTGCTGATTTGGTGAGACGATAAACTATTACCCAAATATTATCAAAACCACTTGCAGTCCTTGGCAATTTAGTGATGAAATCCATGGTAATGTTTTCCCATTTCCATTCCGGGATTTCGGGTTATTGAAGTAGACCTGATGGTTTCTGATGCTCAGCTTTAACCTTAGAACACGTCAAACATTCTCCTACGTATTTAGCAACATCGGCTTTCATACCCAGCCACCAAAAATGTTTCTTGAGATCCTTGTACATCTTCCCCGTTCCAGGATGTATTGAGTATCTGGTTTTATGAGCTTCTCTAAGTACCATTTCTCTCATATCTCCAAATTTTGGTACCCAAATCCTTTCAGCCCTATACCGGGTTCCGTCTTCCCAAATATTAAGATGCTTCTCCGATCCTTTGGGTATTTCATCCTTTAAATTTCCCTCTTTTAAAACTCCTTGTTGCGCCTCCTTTATTTGAGTAGTAAGGTTATTATGAATCATTATATTCATAGATTTTACTCGAATGGGTTCTCTGTCCTTCCTGCTCAAGGCATCGGCTACCACATTTGCCTTCCCCGGGTGGTAACGAATCTCAAAGTCGTAATCATTCAATAATTCAATCCACCTACGCTGCCTCATATTCAGTTGTTTCTGATTAAATATGTGTTGAAGACTTTTGTGGTCGGTATATATAATACTTTTGACCCCATATAAGTAGTGCCTCCAAGTCTTTAATGCAAAAACAACCGCGCCTAATTCCAAATCATTATAATTTTGTTCGTGAATCTTCAATTGTCTAGACGCATAAGCAATCACCTTCGTTCGTTGCATTAATACACAACCGAGACCTTGCTTTGATGCGTCACAATAAATCACAAAATCATCATTCCCTTCAGGCAATGACAATATAGGTGCCGTAGTTAGCTTTTTCTTCAATAACTGAAACGCTTTCTCTTGTTCATCATTCCATTCAAATTTCTTCCCTTTATGCGTTAATGCAGTCAAGGGTTTTGCTATTCTGGAAAAGTCTTGGATGAACCTTCTGTAGTAACCAGCTAGTCCTAAAAACTGGCGTATGTGTTTCGGAGTTTTCGGGGTTTCCCACTTTTCAACAGTTTCTATCTTTGCCGGATCCACCTTAATACCTTCTTTGTTCACTATGTGACCGAGGAATTGAACTTCTTCCAACCAAAATGCACACTTTGAAAACTTAGCGTACAATTCTTCCTTCCTCAATACTTCTAACACCTTTCTCAAATGTTCACCGTGTTCTTGGTCATTCTTTGAGTAAATAAGTATGTCGAAAACAATGACAAACTTGTCAAGGTATGGTCCACACACTCGGTTCATAAGGTCCATGAACACAGCTGGTGCATTAGTTAAACTAAACGGCATGACCATAAACTCTTAATGACCGTAACGTGTTCTGAAAGCAGTCTTTGGAATATCATCTTCGTTCACCCGCATTTGATGATACCCGGAACGTAAGTCAATCTTTGAATAAACAGACGAGCCTTGTAGTTGATCAAATAAGTCGTCGATTCTCGGTAGTGGGTAGCGGTTCTTGATGGTAAGTTTGTTCAACTCTCGGTAGTCGATACACAACCTGAATGTACCATCTTTCTTCTTGACAAACAAAACAGGAGCTCCCCACGGTGATGTGCTTGTTCGAATGAAACCACGCTCTAAAAGTTCTTGTAATTGGCTTTGCAGTTCTTTCATCTCGCTGGGTGCGAGTCTGTAAGGAGCACGAGTTATTGGTGCAGCTCCTGGTACAAGATCTATTTGAAATTCAATGGATCGATGTGGGGGTAATCCCGGTAATTCTTTCAGAAATACATCGGGAAATTCTTTTGCAATGGGAACATCATTGATGCTCTTTTCTTCAGTTTGTACTTTCTCGACGTGTGCTAGAACAGCATAGCAACCTTTTCTTATTAGTTTTTGTGCCTTCAAATTACTAATAAGATGTAGCTTCGTGTTGCCCTTTTCTCCGTACACCATTAAGGGTTTTCCTTTTTCTCGTATAATGCGAATTGCATTTTTGTAACAAACGATCTCTGCTTTCACTTCTTTCAACCAGTCCATACCGATTATCACATCAAAACTCCCTAACTCTACTGGTATCAAATCAATATTAAATGTTTCGCTAACCAGTTTAATTTCTCGATTCCGACATATATTATCTGCTGAAATTAATTTACCATTTGCTAATTCGAGTAAAAATTTACTATCCAAAGGCGTCAATGGACAACTTAATTTAGCACAAAAATCTTTACTCATATAGCTTCTATCCGCACCCGAATCAAATAAAACGTAAGCAGATTTATTGTCAATAAGAAACGTACCCGTAACAAGCTCCGGGTCTTCCTGTGCCTCTGCCGCATTAATATTGAAAACTCTTCCGCGGCCTTGTCCATTCGTGTTCTCCTGGTTTGGACAATTTCAAATAATGTGGCCCGGTTTTCCACATTTATAACAAACTACATTGGCATAACTTGCTCCGACACTACTTGCTACGCCATTATTCGTTCCGACACCATTTGTTCCTTTCGTTCTATTAACCCCTGGTCCGTAGACCTCACACTTCGCCGCGCTATGACCATTTCTTTTACACTTGTTGCAAAATTTGGTGCAGAACCCCGAGTGATACTTTTCACACCTTTGGCATAGCTGCTTCTGATTGTTGTTGTTGTTGCGGTTATTATTGTTATTGGGATGATTGTTGTAGTTGCTGTTGTTGTTGTTGTTGTTGTTGTTGTTGTTGGGCCGTTTGTTGTAATTGCGATTGATGTTGCGATTGTTGGGAGAATTGTTGCGATTATTGTTGTAATTGCTGTTGTTGTTGTATTGGTGATTCTTATCACCGTTTTCCTCCCACTTTCTTTTGACTTGCTTCACATTGGCCTCTTCAGCAGTGTGTTCTTTAATTCTTTCTTCAATCTGGTTCACTAGTTTGTGAGCCATTCTACATGCCTGTTGTATGGAGGCGGGCTCGTGTGAACTTATATCTTCTTGGATTCTTTCCGGTAATCCTTTCACAAACGCGTCGATCTTCTCTTCCTCATCTTCGAATGCTCCCGGACACAATAGGCACAATTCTGTTAATCGTCTTTCGTACGTGGTAATATCAAATCCTTGGGTTCGTAGCCCTCTAAGTTCTGTCTTGAGCTTATTGACCTCGGTTCTGGGACGGTACTTCTCGTTCATCAAGTGCTTGAATGCTGACCACGGTAGTGCGTACGCATCGTCTTGTCCCACTTGCTCTAGATAGGTATTCCACCATGTTAACGCAGAACCTGTGAAGGTATGCGTAGCGTACTTCACTTTGTCCTCTTCAGTACACTTACTTATGGCAAACACCGATTCGACCTTCTCGGTCCACCGTTTCAATCCGATCTGTCCTTCGGTTCCATCAAATTCCAAAGGTTTGCAGGCAGTGAATTCTTTGTAGGTGCATCTTACACGATTTCCTGTACTGCTAGATCCAAGGTTATTGTTGGTATGTAGCGCAGCCTGTACTGCGGCTATGTTTGAAGCTAGAAAAGTACAGAATTCCTCTTCATTCATATTCACGGTGTGTCGAGTAGTCGGTGCCATTTCCTTCAAAATAGTCAAATGGAACAAGTTAATCATACAGAATATTAAGAGTAGTTAATAGTATTTCGTAGCATAATATGAACTCATTTATAAAATCTTTTTCTTCATATTAGCATTTTATAAGTTTAAATTCAGGTAGTACCTACCCGTTAAGTTCATACTTAGTAGCTAATATACAATTCAACTACTACAATTCTATATGAAAAACTGATTATAATAATATTTCGCGTTCAAACTTTTACACAATATTTTATAAACTTACAATACCGCTTATTTTACATATAGCATGAAATATAGCACACAATAAATTTGATACAAGATGGTTGTGAAGATAATTCTAGCTAGTACACAAGTCGTTCAGCAAAGGCAATAAAGACACATAATTCATACGTCCAGAAACAAGTCATGCATTCTGGTTTTACTAGGATTACTTCCCATCCTTGGTCTTGTGGAACATAACCGTTATGGCCGTTGATAAGACAGCGTGTTGTAATGTCGTCAAAGGGACGTGGGTTACGTAATGTCCAACAGTCCCGTAACAATCTAAAAACCTCATTTCTTACCCCAATTACCGACTCCGTCACTTGTGGGAACGTTTTGTTTAATAGTTGTAGCCCGATGTTCTTGTTCTCACGTTGGTGAGAAGCGAACATTACTAATCCGTAAGCATAACATGCTTCTTTATGTTGCATGTTAGCCGCTTTTTCTATATCACGAAGTCCAATATTCGGATATATTGAGTCAAAATAATTTCTTAACCCATTGCGTAAAATAGCATTTGGGTTCCCCGTAATATATGCGTCAAAGTAAACACATCGTAACTTATGGATTTCCCAATGTGATATCCCCCATCTTTCGAACGAAAGCCTTTTATAAACCAAGGCATTCTTGGAACGTTCTTCGAATATCTTACAAACTGATCTCGCCTTAAATAGTTGTGCCGAAGAATTCTGACCGACTCTAGACAAGATTTCATCAATCATGTCTCCGGGTAGGTCTCTTAAAATATTGGGTTGTCTATCTATTTTGTGTTTTTATACTGTAAAATAGACAAGAGTTAGATTCATAATAAAAAATACTTATTAATACAAGCAATTTTTACATATATCATAAAGCATAAGCACACTATATTACATATATTACACCACACGAATACAACTATCTTATTCCGACTCGCTTGTTTCTTCTTCTTCGGTTTTGGTTTGTTTTGACAAGTTTCTAGGGATATATGATGTTCCCCTAATACGAGCCGTCGTTTTCCACATTGGTTTAGAAAAACCTAGTGGTTTAGAGGTTCCCGGGTCATTGTTACAACTTAAGGACTTCGGGGGTTGACGATACATATAAAGTTCATCGGGGTTGGAATTAGATTTCTCTATTTTTATGCCCTTTCCCTTATTATTTTCTTTTGTCTTTTTAAATTCAGTTGGGGTAATTTCTATAACATCATCGGAATTCTCGTCGGAATCCGATTCATCGGAGAATTGGTAATCCTCCCAATATTTTGCTTCCTTGGCGGAAACACTATTGACCATAATTAACCTTGGTCGGTTGGTTGAGGATTTTCTTTTACTTAACCGTTTTATTATTTCCCCCACCGGTTCTATTTCTTCATCCGGTTCCGATTCTTCTTCCGGTTCCGATTCTTCTTCCGGTTCCGACTCTTCTTCCGGTTCCTCTTCGGGAACTTGTGAATCAGTCCACGAATCATTCCAATTTACATTTAACTCTTCATTATTATTAGGTGAGTCAATAGGACTTGTTCTAGAGGTAGACATCTATCACATAATATCAAACTTGTTAAGAGATTAATATATCACATAATATTCACATGTTAAAAATATATAGTTTCCAACAAAATTTGTTAAGCAATCATTTTTCAAGTAAACACGGTCGAAGTCCAGACTCACTAATGCATCCTAACAAACTCGATAAGACACACTAATGCAAAATTCTGGTTCTCTAAGACCAACGCTCTGATACCAACTGAAATGTCCCGTTCTTATTGATTAAAAACGTTCCATATTAATTGATTTCGTTGCTAGGTTTTGACCTCTATATGAGACGTTTTTAAAAGACTGCATTCATTTTAAAACAAACCATAACCTTTATTTCATCAATAAAGGTTTAAAAAACTTTACGTAGATTATCAAATAATGATAATCTAAAATATCCTGTTTACACACAACTATTACATAATGGTTTACAATACAAATATGTTATAACAAAATAAATTTCTTAAATGCAGTTTTTACACAATATCATACAAGCATGGACTCCAAATCTCGTCCTTATTTAAGTATGTGACAGCGGAAGCTCTTAGTATTCACCTGAGAATAAACATGCTTTAAACGTCAACAAAAATGTTTGTGAGTTATAAGTTTAACCTATATATATCAAATCGTAACAATAGACCACAAGATTTCATATTTCAATACACATCCCATACATAGAGATAAAAATCATTCATATGGTGAACACCTGGTAACCGACATTAACAAGATGCATATATAAGAATATCCCCATCATTCCGGGACACCCTTCGGATATGATATAAATTTCGAAGTACTAAAGCATCCGGTACTTTGGATGGGGTTTGTTAGGCCCAATAGATCTATCTTTAGGATTCGCGTCAATTAGGGTGTCTGTTCCCTAATTCTTAGATTACCAGACTTAATAAAAAGGGGCATATTCGATTTCGATAATTCAACCATAGAATGTAGTTTCACGTACTTGTGTCTATTTTGTAAATCATTTATAAAACCTGCATGTATTCTCATCCCAAAATATTAGATTTTAAAAGTGGGACTATAACTCACTTTCACAGATTTTTACTTCGTCAGGAAGTAAGACTTGGCCACTGGTTGATTCACGAACCTATAACAATATATACATATATATCAAAGTATGTTCAAAATATATTTACAACACTTTTAATATATTTTGATGTTTTAAGTTTATTAAGTCAGCTGTCCTCATTAGTAACCTACAACTAGTTGTCCACAGTTAGATGTACAGAAATAAATCGATAAATATTATCTTGAATTAATCCACGACCCAGTGTATGCGTATCTCAGTATTGATCACAACTCAAACTATATATATTTTGGAATCAACCTCAACCCTGTATAGCTAACTCCAACATTCACATATAGAGTGTCTATGGTTGTTCCGAAATATATATAGATGTGTCGACATGATAGGTCGAAACATTGTATACATGTCTATGGTATCTTAAGATTACATAATATACAATACAAGTTGATTAAGTTATGGTTGGAATAGATTTGTTACCAATTTTCACGTAGCTAAAATGAGAAAAATTATCCAATCTTGTTTTACCCATAACTTCTTCATTTTAAATCCGTTTTGAGTGAATCAAATTGCTATGGTTTCATATTGAACTCTATTTTATGAATCTAAACAGAAAAAGTATAGGTTTATAGTCGGAAAAATAAGTTACAAGTCGTTTTTGTAAAGGTAGTCATTTCAGTCGAAAGAACGACGTCTAGATGACCATTTTAGAAAAACATACTTCCACTTTGAGTTTAACCATAATTTTTGGATATAGTTTCATGTTCATAATAAAAATCATTTTCTCAGAATAACAACTTTTAAATCAAAGTTTATCATAGTTTTTATTAACTAACCCAAAACAGCCCGCGGTGTTACTACGACGGCGTAAATCCGGTTTTACGGTGTTTTTCGTGTTTCCAGGTTTTAAATCATTAAGTTAGCATATCATATAGATATAGAACATGTGTTTAGTTGATTTTAAAAGTCAAGTTAGAAGGATTAACTTTTGTTTGCGAACAAGTTTAGAATTAACTAAACTATGTTCTAGTGATTACAAGTTTAAACCTTCGAATAAGATAGCTTTATATGTATGAATCGAATGATGTTATGAACATCATTACTACCTTAAGTTCCTTGGATAAACTTACTGGAAAAGAGAAAAATGGATCTAGCTTCAACGGATCCTTGGATGGCTCGAAGTTCTTGAAGCAGAATCATGACACGAAAACAAGTTCAAGTAAGATCATCACTTGAAATAAGATTGTTATAGTTATAGAAATTGAACCAAAGTTTGAATATGATTATTACCTTGTATTAGAATGATAACCTACTGTAAGAAACAAAGATTTCTTGAGGTTGGATGATCACCTTACAAGATTGGAAGTGAGCTAGCAAACTTGAAAGTATTCTTGATTTTATGTAACTAGAACTTGTAGAATATATGAAGAACACTTAGAACTTGAAGATAGAACTTGAGAGAGATCAATTAGATGAAGAAAATTGAAGAATTAAAGTGTTTGTAGGTGTTTTTGGTCGTTGGTGTATGGATTAGATATAAAGGATATGTAATTTTGTTTTCATGTAAATAAGTCATGAATGATTACTCATATTTTTGTAATTTTATGAGATATTTAATGCTAGTTGCCAAATGATGGTTCCCACATGTGTTAGGTGACTCACATGGGCTGCTAAGATCTGATCATTGGAGTGTATATACCAATAGTACATACATCTAAAAGCTGTGTATTGTACGAGTACGAATACGGGTGCATACGAGTAGAATTGTTGATGAAACTGAACGAGGATGTAATTGTAAGCATTTTTGTTAAGTAGAAGTATTTTGATAAGTGTATTGAAGTCTTTCAAAAGTGTATAAATACATATTAAAACACTACATGTATATACATTTTAACTGAGTCGTTAAGTCATCGTTAGTCGTTACATGTAAGTGTTGTTTTGAAACCTTTAGGTTAACGATCTTGTTAAATGTTGTTAACCCAATGTTTATAATATCAAATGAGATTTTAAATTATTATATTATCATGATATTATCATGTGTGAATATCTCTTAATATGATATATATATACATTAAATGTCTTTACAACGATAATCGTTACATATATGTCTCGTTTAAAAATCATTAAGTTAGTAGTCTTGTTTTTACATATGTAGTTCATTGTTAATATACTTAATGATATGTTTACTTATCATAGTATCATGTTAACTATATATATATCCATATATATGTCATCATATAGTTTTTACAAGTTTTAACGTTCGTGAATCACCGGTCAACTTGGGTGGTCAATTGTCTATATGAAACATATTTCAATTAATCAAGTCTTAACAAGTTTGATTGCTTAACATGTTGGAAACATTTAATCATGTAAATATCAATCTCAATTAATATATATAAACATGGAAAAGTTCGGGTCACTACAGAAACACCATTGACCATTATTAACTTTGGTCCGTTGGTTGAGGATTTTCTTTTATTTAATCGATTTACTATAGGTATCAATATTTCTTCCTCTGGAACCTCTTCTTCTTCTGGTTCCTCCTCTTCCGATTCCTCCTCTTCTGGTTCATCTTCTTCCGGTTCCTCCTCTTCCGGTTCCTCCTCTTCCGATTCCTCTTCGGGAATTTGTGAATCTTCCCAAAATATATTTGACTCTTCATTATTATTAGGTGAATCAATGGGATTTGTACTAGAGGTAGACATCTATCACACAATATCAAACACGTTAAGAGATTAATATATCACATAATATTTTCATGTTAATAATATATAGTTTCCAACAAAAAAAATGTTAAGCAATCGTTTTTGAAGAAAATACGGTCGAAGTCCAGACTCACTAATGCATCCTAACAAACACGGTAAGACACACTAATGCAATTTTCTGGTTCTCTAAGACCAACGCTCGGATACCAACTGAAATGTCTCGTTCATATTGATTATAAACGTTCCATATTAATTGATTTCGTCGCGAGGTTTTGACCTCTATATGAGACATTTTTCAAAGACTGCATTCATTTTTAAAACAACCATAACCTTTATTTTATCGATAAAGGTTTAAAAAATATTACGTAGATTATCAAATAATGATAATCTAAAATATACCGTTTACACACGACCATTACATAATGGTTTACAATAAGAATATATTACATCAAAAATAAGTTTCTTGAATGCAGTTTTTACATAATATCATACAAGCATGGACTCCAAATCTTGTCCTTATTTTAGTATGCAACAGCGAAAGCTCTTAATAATCACCTGAGAATAAACATGCTTAAAACGTCAACAAAAATGTTGGTGAGTTATAGGTTTAACCTATATATTATCAAATCATAATAATAGACCACAAGATTTCATATTTCAATATACATCCCATACATAGAGATAAAATTCATTCATATGGTGAACACCTGGTAACCGACATTAACAAAATGCATATAAGAATATCCCCTATCATTCCGGGAAATCCTTCGGACATGATATAAACGAATTCGAAGTACTAAAGCATCCATTACTTTGGATGGAGTTCGTTAGGCCCAATAGATCTATCTTTAAGATTCGCATCAATTAGTAGATCGGTTTACTAATTCTTAGGCTACCAAGCAAAAGGGGCATATTCGGCTTCGATCATTCACCCATATAATGTAGTTTCATTTACTTGTGTCTATTTCGTAAAACATTTATAAAACTGCATGTATTCTCATCCCAAAATATTAGATTTTAAAAGTGGGACTATAACTCACTTTCACAGATTTTTACTTCGTCGGGAAGTAAGACTTGGCCACTGGTCGATTCACGAACCTATAACAAATATGTACATATATATCAAAGTATGTTCAAAATATATTTACAACATTTTTAATACGTTTTACTGTTTAAATTTATTAAGTCAGCTGTCCTCGTTAATAACCTACAACTAGTTGTCCAAAGTTAGATGTACAGAAAAAAATTGATATATATTATCTTGAATCAATCCACGACCCAGTGTATACACGTCTCAGGCTAGATCACAACTCAAAGTATATATATTTTTAGAATCAACCTCAACCCTGTATAGCTAACTCCCACATTACTGCATATAGAGTGTCTATGGTTGTTCCAAATAATATATATACATGGGTCGATATGATATGTCAAAACATTTGCATACGTGTCTATGGTATCCCAAGATTATATAATATATTAGAATACATGTATAATACAATATATGTTAGCTAGGATATGATTTGTATAGATTTGTTAAACATTTCCCGTAGCTAAGATAATCAAAAAATATCCAATCTTGTTTTACCCATAACTTCTTCATTTTAAATCCGTTTTGAGTGAATCAAATTGCTATGGTTTCATATTGAACTATAATTTAAGAATCTAAATAGAAAAAGTTAGGTTTATAGTCGGAAATTTAAGTTACATGTCAATTACTAAAGAGGTAGTCATTTTTGTCGAAAAAATGACATCTTGATGACCATTTTGGAAAACATACTTTCACTTTGAGTTTAACCATAATTTTTGGATATAGTTTCATGTTCATAAGAAAAATCATTTTCCCATAAGAACAACTTTTAAATCAAAGTTTATCATAGTTTTTAATTAACTAACCCAAAACAGCACGCGGTGTTACTACGACGGCGTATGTCCGGTTTTACGGTGTTCTTCGTGTTTTCAGGTTTTAAATCATTAAGTTAGCATATCATATAGATATAGAACATATGTTTAGTTGATTTTAAAAGTCAAGTTAGAAGGATTAACTTTTGTTTGCGAACAAGTTTAGAATTAACTAAACTATGTTCTAGTGATTACAAGTTTAAACCTTCGAATAAGATAGCTTTATATGTATGAATTGAATGATGTTATGAACATCATTACTACCTCAAGTTTTCTGGATAAATCTACTGGAAATGATAAAAATGGATCTAGCTTCAAAGGATCCTTGGATGGCTTGAAAGTTCTGAAGCAGAATCATGACACGAAAACAGTTCAAGTAAAATTTTCACTCGAAATAAGATTGTTATAGTTGTATAAATTGAATCAAAGTTTGAATATGAATATTACCTTGAATTAGAAAGATAACCTACTGTAAATAACAAAGGTTCCTTGATCTTAGATGATTACTTGGAATGGATTAGAAAGCTTGGAAGTAGACTTGCAAACTTGGAAGTATTCTTGATTTTTATGAAACTATACTTATGGAATTTATGAAGAACACTTAGAACTTGAAGATGGAACTTGAGAGAGATCAATTAGATGAAGAAAATTGAAGAATGAAAGTGTTTGTAGGTGTTTTTGGTCGTTGGTATATGGATTAGATATAAAGGATATGTAATTTTGTTTTCATGTAAATAAGTCATGAATGATTACTCATATTTTTGTAATTTTATGAGATATTTCATGCTAGTTGCCAAATGATGGTTCCCACATGTGTTAGGTGACTCACATGGGCTGCTAAGAGCTGATCATTGGAGTGTATATACCAATAGTACATACATCTAAAAGCTGTGTATTGTACGAGTACGAATACGGGTGCATACGAGTAGAATTGTTGATGAAACTGAACGAGGATGTAATTGTAAGCATTTTTGTTAAGTAGAAGTATTTTGATAAGTGTCTTGAAGTCTTTAAAAATTGTATGAATACATATTAAAACACTACATGTATATACATTTTAATTGAGTCGTTAAGTCATCATTAGTCGTTACATGTAAGTGTTGTTTTGAAACCTTTAGGTTAACGATCTTGTTAAATGTTGTTAACCCATTGTTTATTAAATCAAATGAGATGTTAAATTATTACATTATCATGATATCATGATGTATTAATATATCTTAATATGATATATATACATTAAATGTCGTTACAACGATAATCGTTACATATATGTCTCGTTTCAAAATCATTAAGTTAGTAGTCTTGTTTTTACATATGTAGTTCAATGTTAATATACTTAATGATATGTTTACTTATCATAATATCATGTTAACTATATATATATATCCATATATATGTCATCATATAGTTTTTTACAAGTTTTAACGTTCGTGAATCACCGGTCAACTTGGGTGGTCAATTGTCTATATGAAACCTATTTCAATTAATCAAGTCTTAACAAGTTTGATTGCTTAACATGTTGGAAACACTTAATCATGTAAATATCAATTTTATTTAATATATATAAACATGGAAAATTTCAGGTCACTACAGTCTTTTCAAAAACGAATGCAATGTTTGTAAAATGTATCATATAGAGGTCAAGTACCTCGTAATGTAACCAAATGTAATGTATTCGTCCAGATGGATTAGGACGGGTCATGAAAGTTGGTATCAGAGCGGTTGTGATGACCCGGAAAATTTCGACTAATTTTAAATCAAACTTTCAATACGATTTAATATTTTTGACACAATAAGAAAAGTCTGTAATGTTGAGTCTCAAAATCTTTGAACTATTCTTATGAATCCATTTGACATTTGATTATTTCCGAGGACTCACAATACGATTGCTTGTAAATAGATATGTGTGTGTATAATAATATGAAATATTATTTATTGTAATTGTTATAATTAATTTTGTAAAATAATAAATTTTATTTACAAAGTATCTATAAATAAAGTATATAGAATATATATATATATATATATATATATATATATATATATATATATATATATATATATATATATATATATATATATATATTCTATATAGGATTTCGAAGTTGTTTAGTAAACAACGGTAACGCTCAATTTTCATTCGATTGATAGTAAACGAGTTAAAAAGGAACTTATGTGATTTGAAAATAAAAGGTGATCTTAAAATGAGTTCTATAAATTATAGACTTAATAAAAATGTATTTAGGAACTATTTGGTAAGTTTTAAAACTTTTTATTTTTTTACCCAGAATTGAGAGGGACAGTTGGTGTAATTTTTATTTAATAGTTAATGATCGAATTTTTATACCATAATGACCAAAATAAATCAATATAGTTAATTTAAAAATATGGGATTTTCCTGGATACTTTTTATCCGCCACTGATTATGACGGAGCACGAAATTCAGCCCGTAAAAGAAATTTAAAACAATAATGGACCGATGGCTATACTATTAATAATGTGTTGCACGTTTCTTTCAATCTTTCAAGTTGATTGAATTGTGATTTTTAAATATATTATTAATATTAATATTAATAGAGTTAGTACACGAACTATAACTTATAATTATACAAAAACTAATATGAGTATAATTCATATTACATATCCTACTTTATCGTTATCATAAAAGTTAGACTAATAATAATAATCTACCTAATACCACTTGACTATTTAAATAACAACTAGGTAAAAAAAAAATAACAATCGAATAGATCCATACGTGACTTTCATTTGATATTGATATTGATTGATATCTTGGGAGTATTTTGAAGAAGTCAAAAAGGGGATGAATACATGATTATAAAATCTCTATTATGTCGGCCATATATGGTTTTATATACCAATTCAAATTCATAGCGTTATTCATCTAACTGCATAATTCACCTCTAATAAATAAACCTATACAATCAAGAAAAGACGACTTGAAAAAAAAAATAACAAAAAAATAAAGATAACGGAGAGTGAGCACTCGTAAGGGAAATAAAGGTGACTCCTACTAGTTAATTCGATGCTCTTTTGAGGTAATTCCTAACCTTACTTCAATATTTATATATGATTATGTACCGTGTGTTCATATTTTGATTGGAGCAAACCGAAATCGGCCATTAAACTCACCATCTTGATTGATTAGGAAACCGAAAAGTTCGGGTCCTAAATCAACGACTAGGAATTTAAGAATGTGTTAACAATCAACATTAATACGTTGTATGATATAATGATGGGAACTGTTATACTTAATTAATTTAATTACTAGAATTAAAAGAGAATAATAGTCATAGAATCATAAGTTGAATTGATAACTTAATAAAAGTATTTTTTTTACTCGCTTAAATTAAATTTCAGGCAGAATTTAAAACCCATGGAAATTTGATTTTACCATTTTCATGGCGTCATAATTTTATTTTTAGTTTTATTTTTTTTTTTAAATTTTCCTACTTATTGGCCGGAGGTCCACTCGGAAGCAATCTCTCTATCCGTCGAATAGAGAGAGGGATGATTTTCTCTGCTTTTGAGAGTGTTTTTCACTATAGGTGAAGAAATGACTTCTTTGTATTCTCGGATAGGGGAAGGATTGTCTACATCTCACATCCCCATACACCACTCATTGTGGTATTGGGTTTTGTTGTTGTTATTAATAAAAGTATTTTTTTTTTTTTTACAAATTTTACAATTAGACAGACTTTGGGATATTGTGAGAAAAAGAAATGGGAATTGGATTTGAAAGTGAAGTTTATATGAGTGTAATTACCAAATAAACATGAAGATGTACGGTTTCGTAAATATTGCACTTGATATCCCTTCGGTAAAACCTTTTGAAAATTTATGATTTTACAATTATATATATATATATATATATATATATATATATATATATATATATATATATATATATATATATATATATATATATATATATATATATATATATATATATATATATATATATATATATATATATATAAGATATAGGGTTCTTGTAAACAATAGTAGGCGTACCATTTTAATACTATGAATTAATTAATTTCCGTACTCGTTATATTAGCTGAGATGGACAAATTTGTATGATGTAGTATTACTTCTATTAAAATAATAATAAATATAGTTACGGTTATAATTTATTAATTAAATATTATTTATTTAATTAAATAGAAATGATAAAATAAATCCATAAATCAATAAAACATAGAGGGCTTCATTGGAATTTGTCTTAATAATTGTGGAGTACAACAGTAAGCTATAACTAAATACTTAAATTTTATCATTGGTGTTGTATGACTTATGACTTGACCTAGATTGTTAGACATTTATTAACCAAGATATGTTCTCTAGGTTGATGTCTATGGTTACTTGCATTTCGAGTTTCAATCACATCTCTGTAATTTGCTTTTCTGTGCTGCTAAGGTGAGTTTCATTTGCTCCCTTTTTAATTGCTTTTGCAATATATATTTTTGGGCTGAGAATACATGCGCTGCTTTTATAAATGTTTACGAGATAGACACAAGTACTTAAAATATATTCTACGTTGAGTTGTACCACCCTGCATATCTTCCCTAATAGCTTGGTAACTACTATTTACATGTGGTATTGTAAACGCGAATCCTGTTGATAGATCTATCGGGCCTGACAACCCCAACCGGACTGGACGACCAGTATTCAACGGTTGCACAGTACTTCATTTCAGTGACTACTCTTGGTACAGTGTAGTGAGATTTCATAATAAAGGGAATATGCGACGTTGGTTAAATGTTAAGTATGGTTACCAAGTGCTCAACCACTTAGAATATTTTTATTAAAACATTGTGTATATGAAATCTTGTGGTCTATTAATATATTGAAACGATTGTTATGATAAACCTATAAACTCACCAACCTTTTGGTTGACACTTTTAAGCATGTTTATTCTCAGGTATGAAAGAAACCTTCCGCTGTGCATTTCCTTATTTTAGAGATATTACTTGGATTCGTTCATGGCATATTTAAGTCAACTCATCGTAATGGGACCAAATGTTGATGACTTCGTCCAGGTGGATTAGGACGGGTTGTTACAGTTGGTATCAGAGCGGTGGTCGTAGCGAACCAGATCTTGCATTAGTGTGTCTAACTAGGAGTCGTTAGGATGCATTAGTGATTCTGGACTTCGACCGTGTCTGCATGTCAAAAGTTTTTGCTTATCAATTCTTGTCGAATATTACCTGCTTATCATTCATAGTCTAGATACATCTTACTGCATTGACTGCATGAATAGTGTATTGACAAAATTCATATCTTAGCGTATCTGCTAAAACATATCTTAGCGTATCTGTTACTGTAGACTTTATCTGACACGTTTCCTTAATTTCCTCCGTAATTCACGGGATCTTTGGAAGTATGTATAGATATTCTATATAATTAGAATATCATTCGATGTCCAAAAATCATTTCATATCGAAAATCCTTTAGCTGATCGTGTTAGATGGATCCTGTACCAAATTTGAATTCATATAATTCCGAAGGCGATTCTGAAGACTCTGAAGGTAGTGTGACCGAAGTGCCTCAACTGGTTGACTGCACTTCTTTCTGGAGGAGATGGGAATGGGTTCAAGACATACTCACTTGCTGGAGAAATGAAGAGGGAGAACCCTACCGCGAACCAAATTTTCCTTCGGACATCGGAGAACTTGACGCACTCACCGGTCAACCAATATGCAATACTGTTTTTACACTCTTTGCCAGAATATTCCGCCTCGAAGAACGCATTCATAGAGTTATGTTGGTGATTCAACCTCTACCCTCGACTACTAATCAAGTAGGATTAGTGGAAGAAGTCAGGGAGCTTCATGCTAGGTTTGAAGAAAGAATGGAGTATCTAGAAAGTACAGTACGCAATTTGGAAGATAGACTTACGTCAACAATATCAGCACCAACAGCCCAAGTACCACCGACGGCAACATCCATATCACCAGCCTTGACATCACGATCTGTATCTCGAGCATAACCATTGTTCTACATATCGCTCTATATCATTAATCTACGTTCTGCATATCGTTTTACATCGATTATCTTCGTTCGACATGATGATTATGTAATCTCTAATGTTTTAGAGATTATATATTCTTATTCTAACAGTAAATCAAATGAGTCTAATATCATATTAACTCATTAAATCCATGATTTCATCTGAAGGAAATATATATTCAAGTATATTTTCATCAAGATTGTAATTAAGAATTCTTTCGTACAAACTGTTAATGGTGAAAATATTTTAATGGGTTGGTAATACCCGAGGAATATTTAGATTTCACATTAATAAGTTACACTGTACATTCTTCAACTCAGATTCAGCAATCATTAACTATACTGCTCAAATCCACACATGTACATATCCGTTCACCAAAGAACAACTATTTTCATTCAAATTCAATTTCATATTTGAATTTTGACCTATCAGAATCCAACAAGTGGCATAATGAAGAAAACATTGGACAAAAATAAAATTTGTTAGAAACAAACAAATTAACTATGAGAAATTTTGTTAAGAATCTACGCTAACAAAATCCTAGCTAACTGTTCCTAGCTAACTGTTAATTCCTTATTACATTTTATTTATCGCAATTTATTTATCGCAATTTTAATTCTCGCAATTTTATTTATTGTCATTTACATACTGTTATTTATTTTACGCACTTTATTTATTGTCATTTAAATACTGTTATTTATTTTACGCACTTTACATATCGTCGGATAAATCGGGACACATTTACACAATACGTCGGATTAATTCTGAGAAAATAAGTTGTATAATGGGTCACGATACGTCAATTAGTTCTAAGATTATATATTGAACTATATACGTACTACTAACTGTGGATTACTAACATTGGACTGCTAACATTGGACAATTAAAATGAATTAAATTATTGATTATAACATATGAAACTAAACATTTCTTCAAGTTTGCCACTTGATTTCATCTTTAACCTTATTTGAATCTTAGCGATCACAATCGGCGTTTAATCATCTAAAAATCTTCAATATTCTTAAAAACCCTCGGTTTGATAACCGATGATCCAGATCTGTTAACTTTGAAAATGCTGACGAAGCAGCGAAAGCTATAGATGATCTTAATGGCCAAAAGCTTTATAATAAGAATGGTGTGTTGAAAAAGCTCAGATTTGGAACTGAAAACGAAATGAGCAAACCATGAAGGAGACCAAGGATAAATACAAGGACCAAACTCTATATTCAAAGAATCCAGGTAATTCTAGATCCACCGAAATCTTTAGAGAATATCTTGTTCCGAAGTCATGTTAAAATCTTGCGGAAAATCTTTCTTCATCAACCTTCGAACTTAGAAATTCCAAAATATCGTCATAAATATCCTTGATACTTCTGAAGATATATGCATAAATATTCTTGTCCGAAATTATCTATCTCATCATGTTACCTATGTCATATCATAAAAAGAAACTGTTTTAGTATCTATCTTTCTGTAAAAATTCGAGTTAATTTATGAATGGTTTTTGGATAAGTGTTGGGAATTGAAGTATGGGTTAGTATAATATAATGACGCTTGGCCAACGTGATTATATTACAGTAAGTCATGCTGAGTTTCTAATAGAACGTGATAAAGGATCACAGATCATACCTTTATCATGAACCATGTTACATAACTCTTTTATTCTAATTAACCTCTAAACATATCAAGAACATATTTACTTGATTTTTCAATCTTTTCTGTAATTTCTGGTAATTTGACAAATCAAATCGTGATATTACCTTTCTTTTCTACATAGTATATCATGATCATTCGAAACTTCATACCTACGAATCCGAGACGTCTTAATCGCTTTACTTAAGTTCGGGAAGAGAAAACAAGAGCATGGAGCTCCGAAACATAAGGGAAAATATAAAGCCTGACAACAACACAGAAATTACAAACCGTGTATATCAATACGTATTGCAATGTAAAGACACGGGAGAATTAAAAACATTATAACCCTAAGGTAATTATAGAAGTAAACAGATTCCTCTGGTGATAAATGAAAGAGAAGAATGACAGAAGCGATAGTCAGGAAAATACAAAGTATTAGAACTGGATTCAGCATTTCCAGAATCTTTTGGAAGTATGAATTGAGTAAAGGAACGGTGAAAAGAATGGAACGGAAGAGGTTAATTTATAACAAAATGTTAGACGTAGTAATTGAGACAGATTGCCGCATTCAATTATATAGGATACTAATTCCTTAATTTCCAAAAAATCAAATCTTTTATAGATTTCGAAGATTATCTTTAAATTTCTTGAATTCCAGAAATCCACCGTGACTATGTCAAAAGTTAAATCTCTATCACAATCTTTTGTGATAGCTTCACTCGTAATCTTCAAGTAATCGAATTATCTTATCCATATTACTCAACAATAATAAAATACTATTTATCAACTTATATTCGTCAGGAAAACATTCTTATTGGCAGCCATGACAACCTCGACCAAATTTCGGGACGAAATTTTTTTAACGGGTAGGTACTGTCATGACCCGGAAAATTTCGACTAGTTTTAATCAAACTTTCAATACGATTTAATATTTTTGACACAATAAGAAAAGTCTGTAATGTTGAGTCTCAAAATCTTTGAACTATTCTTATGAATCCATTTGACATTTGATTATTTCCGACGACTCACGATACGATTGCTTGTAAATAGATATGTGTGTGTATAATAATATGAAATATTATTTATTGTAATTGTTATAATTAATTTTGTAAAATAATAAATTTTATTTACAAAGTATCTATAAATAAAGTATATATATATATATATATATATATATATATATATATATATATATATATATATATATATATATATATATATATATATTCTATATAGGATTTCGAAGTTGTTTAGTAAACAACGGTAACGCTCAATTTTCATTCGATTGATAGTAAACGAGTTAAAAAGGAACTTATGTGATTTGAAAATAAAAGGTGATCTTAAAATGAGTTCTATAAATTATAGACTTAATAAAAATGTATTTAGGAACTATTTGGTAAGTTTTAAAACTTTTTATATTTTTACCCAGAATTGAGAGGGACAGTTGGTGTAATTTTTATTTGATAGTTAATGATCGAATTTTTATACCATAATGACCAAAATAAATAAATATAGTTAATTTAAAAATATGGGATTTTTCTTGATACTTTTTATCCACCACTGATTATGACGGAGCACGAAATTCAGCCCGTAAAAGAAATTTAAAACAATAATGGACCGATGGCTATACTATTAATACTGTGTTGCATGTTTCTTTCAATCTTTCAAGTTGATTGAATTGTGATTTTTAAATATATTATTAATATTAATATTAATAGAGTTAGTACACGAACTATAACTTATAATTATACAAAAACTAGTATGAGTATAATTCATATTACATATCCTACTTTATCGTTATCATAAAAGTTAGACTAATAATAATAATCTACCTAATACCACTTGACTATTTAAATAACAACTAGGTAAAAAAAAATTAACAATCGAATAGATCCATACGTGACTTTCATTTGATATTGATATTGATTGATATCTTGGGAGTATTTTGAAGAAGTCAAAAAGGGGATGAATACATGATTATAAAATCTCTATTATGTCGGCCATATATGGTTTTATATACCAATTCAAATTCATAGCGTTATTCATCTAACTGCATAATTCACCTCTAATAAATAAACCTATACAATCAAGAAAAGACGACTTGAAAAAAAAAATAACAAAAAAATAAAGATAACGGAGAGTGAGCACTCGTAAGGGAAATAAAGGTGACTCCTACTAGTTAATTCGATGCTCTTTTGAGGTAATTCCTAACCTTACTTCAATATTTATATATGATTATGTACCGTGTGTTCATATTTTGATTGGAGCAAACCGAAATCGGCCATTAAACTCACCATCTTGATTGATTAGGAAACCGAAAAGTTCGGGTCCTAAATCAACGACTAGGAATTTAAGAATGTGTTAACAATCAACATTAATACGTTGTATGATATAATGATGGGAACTGTTATACTTAATTAATTTAATTACTAGAATTAAAAGAGAATAATAGTCATAGAATCATAAGTTGAATTGATAACTTAATAAAAGTATTTTTTTTTACTCGCCTAAATTAAATTTCAGGCAGAATTTAAAACCCATGGAAATTTGATTTTACCATTTTCATGGCGTCATAATTTTATTTTTAGTTTTATTTATTTTTTTTTAAATTTTCCTACTTATTGGCCGGAGGTCCACTCGGAAGCAATCTCTCTATCCGTCGAATAGAGAGAGGGATGATTTTCTCTGCTTTTGAGAGTGTTTTTCACTATAGGTGGAGAAATGACTTCTTTGTATTCTCGGATAGGGGAAGGATTGTCTACATCTCACCTCCCCATACACCACTCATTGTGGTATTGGGTTTTGTTGTTGTTATTAATAAAAGTATTTTTTTTTTTTTTTTTACAAATTTTACAATTAGACAGACTTTGGGATATTGTGAGAAAAAGAAATGGGAATTGGATTTGAAAGTGAAGTTTATATGAGTGTAATTACCAAATAAACATGAAGATGTACGGTTTCGTAAATATTGCACTTGATATCCCTTCGGTAAAACCTTTTGAAAATTTATGATTTTACAATTATTAATATATATATATATATATATATATATATATATATATATATATATATATATATATATATATATATATATATATATATATATATATATATATATATAAGATATAGGGTTCTTGTAAACAATAGTAGGCATACCATTTTAATACTATGAATTAATTAATTTCCGTACTCGTTATATTAGCTGAGATGGACAAATTTGTATAATGTAGTATTACTTCTATTAAAATAATAATAAATATAGTTACGGTTATAATTTATTAATTAAATATTATTTATTTAATTAAATAGAAATGATAAAATAAATCCATAAATCAATAAAACATAGAGGGCTTCATTGGAATTTGTCTTAATAATTGTGGAGTACAACAGTAAGCTATAACTAAATACTTAAATTTTATCATTGGTGTTGTATGACTTATGACTTGACCTAGATTGTTAGACATTTATTAACCAAGATATGTTCTCTAGGTTGATGTCTATGGTTACTTGCATTTCGAGTTTCAATCACATCTCTGTAATTTGCTTTTCTGTGCTGCTAAGGTGAGTTTCATTTGCTCCCTTTTTAATTGCTTTTGCAATATATATTTTTGGGCTGAGAATACATGCGCTGCTTTTATAAATGTTTACGAGATAGACACAAGTACTTAAAATATATTCTACGTTGAGTTGTACCACCCTGCATATCTTCCCTAATAGCTTGGTAACTACTATTTACATGTGGTATTGTAAACGCGAATCCTGTTGATAGATCTATCGGGCCTGACAACCCCAACCGGACTGGACGACCAGTATTCAACGGTTGCACAGTACTTCATTTCAGTGACTACTCTTGGTACAGTGTAGTGAGATTTCATAATAAAGGGAATATGCGACGTTGGTTAAATGTTAAGAATGGTTACCAAGTGCTCAACTACTTAAAATATTTTTATTAAAACATTGTGTATATGAAATCTTGTGGTCTATTAATATATTGAAACGATTGTTATGATAAACCTATGAACTCACCAACCTTTTGGTTGACACTTTTAAGCATGTTTATTCTCAGGTATGAAAGAAACCTTCCGCTGTGCATTTGCTTATTTTAGAGATATTACTTGGAGTCGTTCATGGCATATTTAAGTCAACGCCTCGCAATGGGACCAAATGTTGATGACTTCGTCCAGGTGGATTAGGACGGGTTGTTACAGCGGTGGTCTTAGCGAACCAGGTCTTGCATTAGTGTGTTGATAATGCTAAAAATGAACACATATTTCATAGCATTATTCCTCAAGAAAGACAAGATTTTAGTTGCAATTGTTCTATTTACAAGTAATATTCTTTTAAATAATAAAAGGTGAAGACAAAAGGCAGATTCGACGATTTGAAGACGTAAACGACCAAAAAGCTCAAAAGTACAAAGTACGATCCAAGAGGTTCAATTTATTGATGAGAAGCGTCTAGAAATGACAAAAGTACAAGTTACAAAACGCAAAGTACAAGATATTAAATTGTACGCAAGGACGTTCGAAAATTCGGAACCGGGACCTAAGTCAACTATCAACGCACGACGCAACGGAGCAAAAATTACAAGTCAACTATGCATATAAATATAATATAATATATAAATAATTCTTAAAATTATATATATATTATATTTATTTATTAAAAAATCCGTCGGCAAGCTAGGAGCCAAACTTGGATGAGCTGTAATCCACCACTCCGCGATCGCGGAGCTGCGAAGGAGAAACCCTTCGAGATCGCGGAGCACACCAAAACTGAAATGGGGCCTATAAAAGGCAACGCATTCGATCGATATTTTTACACCTTCTTTTTCTTTTCATCATACGTAAAAATATATATATAATTTATAATTTTAATTTTAATTTAAGATTAATAATAATAAGGTTATGTTAACGAATATTTTAAGGTTGTAAGTCAAAATTCTGTCCGTGTAACACTACGCTATTAATAAATCACTGTAAGTTATGTTTAAATTATTTTCATTAATGTCTCGTAGCTAAGTTATTATAATGCTTATTTAAGCAGAAGTAATCGTGATGTTAGACTAAATATTAAAATTGGGTAATTGGGCTTTGTACCATAATTGGGGTTTGGATAAAAGAACGACAATTGTGAAAATTAGACTATAGGCTATTAGTGGGCTTTATATTAACCAAATGATACCTCATTAATTTAATATATAGACTTATAATTTGACGTATTTATATATAACCACATACGCTTGACTGGGTACGGTGGGCGGAATATCTATAAATACCAATAATTGTTCATTTTACCGGACACGAAACTGGATTAATTGTTAATAGAATTGTTGAAACAGGGGTGGATTACATTCAAGGGTAATTGGTGTAATTGTTAACAAAGTAGTAAAACCTTGATTTACACGCAGTCGATAACCTGGTGTATTCATTAAACAAAGTATTAAGACCTTGTTATAATTCGAATCCCCAATTAGTTGGAATATTTGACTTCGGGAATAAGAATAATTTGACGAAGACTTTCGCACTTTATGATTATGACTGATGGATTATTATGGACAAATCCGTATGGACATATCGAATAATCCAGGACAAAGGACAATTAACCCATGGGAATAAACTAAAAACAACACGTCGAACATCATGATTACGGAAGTTTAAATAAGCATAATTCCTTTATTTCATATTTAATTTCCTTTATTTCATATTTAATTGCACTTTTAATTATCGCACTTTTATTTATTGTCATTGTATTTAATTGCACTTTTAATTGTCGTACTTTTTATTTATCGCATTTTTATTTATCGCAATTTCATTATTGTTATTTACTTTAACCTTAAAATTAAGTTATATTTATTTTTAATATTTTACATTAGGTTTTAGCTGCGACTAAAGTTTTAAAATCGACAAACCGGTCCGTAAACGGTAAAATCCCCCTTTTATAAATAAAATTACTTATATATATATTTTTATATTTTTACAAATATAGTTCATAAAAATATAGCGTTAAGCTTGTTTAAAAGATCCCTGTGGGACGAACCGGACTTACTAAAAACTACACTACTGTACGATTAGGTACACTGCCTATAAGTGTTGTAGCAAGGTTTAGGTATATCCACTCTATAAATAAATAAATCACTTGTGTAAAATTGTATCGTATTTAATAGTATTTTCTTGTAAAAATACTACTATTTTGTACCCCTTACCTTTAACATCAAGTATTTTTGGCGCCTCTGCCGAGGAAAGCCGAAGCGAAACGCTATAAAAAAAAGATTTTTATTAAGTTTTAATTAGTTTTGTAAAAATACGTTTTTTAAATATTAAAATTCAAAAACATAAAAAGAAAAAAATATATATTTTTATTTTTAAAAGTTTGTTCAAAATATATAATATATAAAATTATAAAGTAATTTTATTCTATTTTAGTTTTTAAAATTAAGTTTTATAAATATTTTATATAAAACAGAAAAAAAAATATAAAAAAATCGAATTGGGCCAAAACCCGTCGAAGCCCAACACTGTTTTTAATAAAATTTTGAATTGGGCCGAACTGTTTTAGCCCAGTTTTAATCCGGTAATATTCATCTCCGCGATCTCGGAGGAGAAAAGGTAGAGAGCTACGAGATCGCGTAGCCCTGTCTGACACGCCACAGTTTGACCTAAATCTGCATTAATTACGGAGTATTATTTATTATTATTACTTTAAACCCTAATTAGGGTTATATTTTTTATATTATTTAGTTTAGTTTATTTATTATTTGTATTATTAAGTTTAATTAGTTTTAATAATTATAAAATTAATAGTTTTATAAAATAAATAATATAAAAATAATATTTTTATAAAAATTGTACTTTTTATAACTTTAAGTATATTTTTATATTTTGTATCTTTTTATTCGTTTTAGCGTAATATTTGTATTTTTCGTTCGTATTTAGTTTTAAGTCATAGTTTTTGCCATAGTTATTTTTAGATTTTTAGGCTTTGCCGTAAAATCCCTTAAGTACTTTTTCTTTAGACTAAGATTTAAGTGCTTCAGAATTTTTGCAACGCCGTTTTATAAAATTTAGTACCTTTTTAAGTTTTTGCCATTTTGGATATAGTATTCCTTTTAAGCTTTAATATTTTTAGACGCAACTTTTAATTCTTAGTTTTTAGACTTTTTAGTTTCGACGCGCTACTTTCTTATTTTTATTTTTCGACGCCTATTATTTTTCGACGTTTTTCGGCGCAATCTTTTTCTTTCTTATTTCTCGACGCTCTAGTGTATAGGACATAGAATTTTTTTCTATTTCTTCTCTAAAATTTCAAAACGAAAAATTATTTTAAGTGGTTAAATTGATAGACATCCATTTTCTGGTTCGTAGTAATAGTTGGATTTGTACGTGGACCGGGTTATTGGAGCCAAACAGTACTCAATTATATTAAGACCAAACGAATCCTGCCCCTCTGCTGCATCTTTTGGCTATTCGAAACGTGGGCAAAATCAGAAAAGTCTATTAATTTGATAACTTATATAATTTTTCTTATTTTTATAACTAATAGGATATTCAGTGAATGCACCGAGCAAAACGTTCACCACCTTTTGTATGTTCACCACCTGTAACTCGATCAAGACATCTAGCAAATATTGTCGCCGTTGATTTTTCTTTAGAATCATCATCCAGTCGACCAAGTACTCCAATTCAAATTTCCGAAAATCCATTTTTTGAACCCGACCTCACAATTGAGAATCCGGAGGATATTCAAGGACAATTCAGAGATCCTGAATCATTAATCTTTCCTCCGGAACCACCAATCATTCAAACAGAGATTGTCGAGGAACCAACCATTAAATCAGAATCCTCTAGTGATTCAGAATCAACCATTCCAATCATGGAAAATCTGGAGCCTCTAAGTATGGAAGACCGAATGAGAGCTAAACGCACTGGCCAAGGTCACGCAATTACTCCACCAGACAATAATGCGCCAGATTATGAAATCAAAGGACAAATTCTACACATGGTAACTAATCAATGCCAATTTAGTGGTGCGCCGAAGGAAGATCCAAATGAACATCTTAGTACATTTAATAGGATCTGCACTCTATTTAAAATAAGAGAAGTGGAGGATGAACAGATATATCTCATGTTATTTCCTTGGACTTTAAAGGGAGAAGCCAAAGATTGGTTGGAATCGTTACCAGAAGGGGCGATTGATACATGGGACGTTTTAGTTGAAAATTTTCTTAAACAATTCTTTCCGGCATCTAAAGCCGTGAGACTTCAAGGAGAAATTGTTACGTTCACACAAAAGCCAAATGAAACTCTATATGAAGCGTGGACAAGATTTGGAAAGTTATTGAGAGGATGTCCACAACATGGTTTAGACACTTGTCAAATAGTACAAATATTCTACCAAGGATGCGACATCACTACAAGAAAAGACATTGATATAGCAGCTGGTGGTTCCATTATGAAGAAAACGGCAACTGACGCTTACAAAATTATTGATAATACTGCTTCCCACTCACATGAGTGGCACCAAGAAAAAGATATCATTAGATCATCTAAATCAGCTAGAGCCAATTCTAGCCATGCCTTTGATTCCATTTCCGCAAAGATAGATGTTGTCGAGAGACAAATGGAAAAGATGACTAAAGATATTCACTCAATACGAATTAGTTGTGAGCAGTGTGGAGGACCACATTTGACAAAAGATTGTCTCAGTATTGAACTAACAATGGAACAAAGAGAGAATGTTTCATACATGAACCAAAGGCCTGGAAATAATTATCAGAATAATTATCAACCGCCAAGACCAATCTACAATCAAAACCAGAATTATAATCGAAATGTTTCATACAACAACCAACAAGGTCCTAGCAACCAACAAGTATCCAACAATACTTACAATCAGTAAAGACCTATTTTTCAAAATAAACTACCACAAACCGATGATAAAAAGCCAAATTTAGAAGATATGATGTCGAAGCTAGTTGAATCTCAAACTCAATTTTTCACATCTCAGAAACAAACCAATGAACAAAATGCTCAAGCATTTAGAAATCAACAAGCTTCTATTCAAAATTTGGAATAAGAAGTAAGTAACCTAGCAAGGTTAATAGGTGAAAGAAAACCGAGAAGTCTACCTAGTGATACAAATGCTAACCCCCGGAATGAAACAACTAAAGCCATTACCACAAAAAATGGTATTACACTTAAACCACCTGAAATGCCTGTAATTTCTGATGAAGCTATTCCTACTCCACAAGAACCACAATCTGAACAAGATAAGGAAAAAGAACTGGTAGTTGAAAAGGTTAATGAAGATAACACAGTTAAGGCTAAACCTTATGTTAAACCATACCAACCACCACTTCCTTACCCGAGTAAAATGAGAAAAGAGAGACTTGAAGTCGAGCAATCCAAATTCTTGGATATGTTTAAACAAATAAATGTAAATCTTCCTTTCATTGATGTAATTTCAGGAATGCCTAGATATGCTAAATTTCTAAAAGATCTAATCACGAATAGAAAGAAAATGGAAGAACTCTCGGCTGTTACAATGAATGCTAATTGTTCTGCAGTGCTGTTGAATAAGATACCAGAAATACTTTCAGATCCAAGAAGTTTCACAATTCCATATTTTCTGGGTAGTCTTAGTTCAATAGAAGCATTGGCAGACTTAGGTGCTAGTATAAATCTAATGCCGTATTCACTATACGCTAAACTAGACCTTGGAGAATTGAAACCAACACGAATAAGTATACAACTAGCCGATCGATCAGTAAAATATCCTAGAGGGATAATGGAGAACATGCTACTTAAAGTTGGTACTTTAGTATTTCCAGTAGATTTTGTTATTCTGGACATGGAAGAAGATTCTCGAGTTCCTCTCATATTAGGAAGACCATTCTTAAACACAGCTAAAGCAATAATAGACGTGTTTGGAAAGAAACTGACCCTAAGTATAGAGGACGAGAGTTTTACCTTTTCTGTTGATAGAGCCATGCAACAACCGCAATCTGCAGATGATACATGTTATTATATTCAAACTATAGATTCACATGTAGAATTGTTAGAAGAATTTCCAGAATTACAAGGAACAGGAGAATGTTCTTTAGGAGAAGGAACTGAACCAATTGATGAAACTGAAATATTAGCTACACTTATGGCTAATGGATATGAACCAATAACAGAAGAAATTCAAATGCTAAAAGAAGAAGACAGATATCGATATAAATCATCGATAGAAGAACCACCGACATTAGAGTTAAAGCCACTTCCAAACCATTTGGAATATGCTTATTTACATGGTGAATCTAAATTACCTGTAATAATATCGTCTTCTCTTACTAAAAATGAAAAATCTCAACTTATTTCTATGCTAAAAGCTCATAAACCAGCTATTGCATGGAAGATTCATGATATAAAAGGAATAAGTCCTTCGTATTGCACACATAAAATCCTTATGGAAGAAGGTCATAAAACGTATGTGCAACGCCAACGAAGACTAAATCCTAATATGAAAGATGTTGTTAAGAAAGAAATTATTAAACTGCTTGATGCAGGTTTAATTTATCCAATTTCTGATAGTCCATGGGTAAGCACAGTTCAATGCGTACCTAAGAAGGGTGGCATGACTGTCATCACAAATGAGAAAAATGAGCTTATTCCTACTAGGACTGTAACAGGATGGCATGTTTGTATTGATTATAGAAAATTAAATGACGCCACCAGAAAAGATCACTTTCCCTTACCTTTCATTGATCAAATGTTGGAAAGGTTAGCCGGAAATAGTTACTATTGTTTTCTTGACGGTTTTTCCGGATATTTTCAAATTCCAATCGCACCCGAGGATCAAGAGAAAACCACGTTCACGTGCCCTTATGGTACTTTTGCTTACAAACGCATGCCATTTGGACTTTGCAACGCCCCTGCAACCTTTCAAAGGTGCATGATGGCGATTTTTCACGACATGATAGAAGAATGCATTGAAGTTTTCATGGATGACTTTTCAGTCTTCGGTTATACATTTGAATCATGTCTAGTTAATCTTGAACGAATGCTTATTAGATGCGAACAATCAAATCTAGTACTTAATTGGGAGAAATGCCATTTCATGGTTAAAGAAGGCATCGTTCTTGGTCATAAAATTTCAAAGGAAGGAATTGAAGTGGATAGAGCTAAAGTAGATGTAATTACTAAACTTCCACATCCCACCAATGTTAGAGGAGTAAGGAGTTTTCTAGGGCATGCCGGTTTTTACCGACGTTTCATAAAAGATTTTTCTAAAATTGCCACTCCTATGAATAAACTCCTAGAAAAGGATGCTCCATTCATCTTTTCAGATGAATGCATCAAATCTTTTAATATTCTTATAGAAAAACTCACTAATGCGCCGATCATGATAACTCCAAATTGGAATATACCATTTGAACTCATGTGCGATGCAAGTGATTTTGCAATGGGAGCCGTTTTAGGACAAAGGATTGAAAAACGATTTCAACCTATTTATTACGCTAGTAAGATGTTACAAGGAGCACAAACAAATTATACAACTACTGAAAAAGAACTCCTTGCTATTGTCTTTGCTTTTGACAAATTTCGTTCATATCTCGTTCTAGCTAAAACGGTGGTCTATACCGACCATTCTGCTCTTAGATACCTATTTTCAAAACAAGATGCCAAACCAAGATTAATCCGTTGAATCTTACTCTTACAAGAGTTCGATATTGAAATCCGAGATAAAAAGGGAGCAGAAAATCTCGCAGCTGATCATCTTTCTCGTCTTGAAAATCCCGAATTAGAAGTTCTAAATGAATCGGCCATACAAGACAACTTTCCTGATGAATATCTATTGAAGATAGATTATAATGAAATTCCATGGTTTGCAGACTATGCAAACTACTTAGTATGTGGATTCCTTGAAAAAGGATTATCGTACCAAAAACGAAAGAAATTCTTTAGTGATATAAAACACTATTTCTGGGAAGATCCACATTTGTTTAAAAGTTGTCCCAATAGAAAAATACGTCGATGTGTATTCGGAGATGAAGCTAGTCAAATCTTAAACCATTGTCACACAGGATCAACAGGAGGGCATTATGGGCCTCAGCTAACAGCAAGAAAAGTTTACGATGCTGGATTCTATTGGCCTACAATTTTCAAAGACGCACACCTTCTTTGCAAATCCTGTGATGCTTGTCAAAGGGCCGGAAAAATAAGTCAACGTGATAAAATGCCACAAAATGTCATTCAAGTATGTGAAGTATTTGACGTTTGGGGTATTGACTTTATGGGTCCATTTCCAAAATCTCATAATAATCTCTACATTCTCGTTGCCATTGATTATGTATCTAAATGGGCGGAAGCACAAGCTCTCCCAAATAACGATGCACGAGTTGTAGTCAACTTTTTAAAACGTCTTTTTGCAAGGTTTGGAACACCGAAAGCTTTAATAAGTGATCGGGGTACTCATTTTTGTAATAATCAACTTGAGAAAGTTCTTAAAAGATATGGAGTAACTCATAAAATCTCCACTGCTTATCATCCACAAACAAGTGGACAAGTTGAAAATACCAACTGAGCTTTAAAACGTATTTTAGAGAAAACCGTAGGATCAAATCCGAAGGAATGGTCCATGAAATTGGAGGATGCACTCTGGGCTTTTTGAACAGCCTACAAAACTCCAATTGGTACCACACCTTTTAAACTCGTTTACGGAAAAGCATGTCACCTTCCAGTAGAAATTGAGCACAAAGCATTTTGGGCTTTGAAGGCATGTAATCTTCATTTACATGAAGCCGGACGTTTACGGTTAAGTCAACTAAACGAATTAGAAGAATTAAGACATGAAGCATACGAAAATTCGTTAATCTATAAATAAAGAACGAAGAAATGGCATGATAAAAGAATCAGAAGTTCAAAAGAATTTAAAGAATGAGACTGAGTTCTTCTTTTCAATTCACGATTCAAGCTATTTCCTGGAAAATTGAAATCAAGATGGTCTGGACCATTTATAGTCAAAAGAGTTTTCCCATACGGAACAATAGAGTTAATAAATTCAAATAGGATTGAATTTAAAGTTAATGGTCACAGAGTTAAACATTACATACATGGTCCGATGGAAGTTGACAATGAAGTCAATCATAATTTCACCACCCAAGAAAACCTTCAAAATGAAAACATAAATATGTTATCAACAACATATGAAAAATCAAAATTGGAAAATAGGGAGGATTCAAATTGGAGTGATGAAGAAGAATTCTTATACAAACCTCCCATTCCAAGAAACGAAGAAAAATGTGAACAAGAAGTTCAAATAGAAGTGAAAGAACCAAGAAAAGAACACCCGAAAAAGGTTTACAAACCAACTCGACTTACTAAAGCAGGAGACCCGGGTGAATTTATCATTTCTTGCTTGCTTAATGATGGTGCTGTATATAACGGACTCGCAGATTTAGGAGCAAGTGCAAATATTATGCCTCTTTCCTTATACAAAAGATTAGGTATGGGTAAATTAAAACCAACCAAAATAGGTGTTCAATCATTTGACCTAACCATTAAACACCCGGTTGGAATAGCAAATAATTTACTTGTTAACGTGGGAAGTTTGACCTTTGTTGCAAACTTCATAGTGATTAATATGGAGGAAAACCTTGATATTCCTCTAATTTTAGGTCGCCCATTTTTAGCAACCACCGAGGCATTCATTGATGTAAGAGAAGGTAGAATGACACTTAGGGATGGTGATACATCGATCACCTTTGTGAACTGAAAGTTTAGATCTCCACCAACCAAAACTATTAAACCAATAAAAATGCATAAGTGTGGGGAAGATGAAGAAACACTTAATGATGATCCGATCACAAAGAACCCCGTTGATGATACGAAATTAGATGAACCCGTTTTTAACAGTTCAACGAAGAAAATTTATAAACGGATTCATGATGCTAGGATTAAAGGGAAACTTTAAGTTATGTAACCGATTACTATCCAATTTATCGCCAAAAGAAAAGGCAATGTTAGTTGAATTTGTGAAAGTTATGGAGGAAATCAACAAATGGATTGAAGCAAAAGTCAGAGATATACAAGTTGTTGATGATCCAATTGAAAATAACGTTAATCACAATTTCAACTAAGTGTGGGGAGGTTCGAATCTTTTTAGGGTAATATGTATTTCTTTTAGAGTTAGATTTTATGTTTTCGTGTAGTTCTCGAGAATGGAATCCGAATGGTCTTTCCCTAGCAGACCCTAAAGAACTAGTCTTATCCCCCCCCTTCTGAATTTTTATTTTTTTTAGGTTTTACGAGATGAAGACTTCCTGTGAATTAAACCATGGTCTAATGCTACACGCTTTGATCACTAAACGTAATAATGACACCCTTCTAAATGAATTGGTATCATTAATCAGAGGCAAATTGGACGGAGTAAGAAAAGAATCCAGGAACGAAAATAATAAGTTACATTTTGGTAAAGAAAAATCAAAATCCACAGCGAAAAGAAGAGCACGACACCTTGAAAGATGTCACAAATGCGGAAAATGGTCACACGAAGGAAAATGCTCGACGAATCAGACATATTCAAATACCGAATTTGTTACTTTATGCAGAGATGGACCGTTCATATGTTTAGAAGAAAAATCGTTGAATGCTCGAGGTTATGCCTATGTAGCTATGGAAAACCAATTAGTCCGACTATCTTATGAGTGGGCTAAAGCAGGTCACTGAGAATTCTTTCTCACAGGTAAGTTTGTACAATTTTTATTTTTATTTTATTGCTTTTAGCCTTTTGATAATAAACGCTAAATCGTTCGCTATAAAGTATTAAATTGATACTCAATAAAATTAGGTTTTACGATTGAAATTATTGATATCATACAAAAATTTATTACATCACTGCGAAATTTACCGTTTATTCTTAAGTTATAAATATCTTTAATCAATCAACCCAAAATATTTCAGAAATTCGTCAGGAATAAAACTAGGTAATATAACCGAAATTACTTTACCGAAAAGAGGGGCGTATATTTTTGATAATATTTGATTGATTAAAGTGGGATAAAAGACCCAAAAGATTTTTAATTTTTAATTTTTACTTTGTTTTTAAAATTACTATATATTAATATTAAAATAATATTGTAAACTTTTTAAAATTAATATATTTAAGTTTGTAAATATTTGAAAATTTTATGTTTTTAATATAAGTTTGTATGTATAAAAACAAAAATATAATATAAGTTTGGTATGAATTTTTTATAAAATGAATTTTTAATTTTATGCATTTTAAATTTAAGTTTGGTGTGAAGATAAAAACAAAAATTTAATTTATTTCGCTAAGTTAAAAATGTGATTTTTAAAATTCGTCTTGAGTTGAAAACTAGGTCGTTGAACCGAAATTGCTCTACCCAAGGAAGGGACGAGAATTTTATTATCATTATTTTTAATCTTATTGACTTAAAGTATGCCAAAAAAATTAAAAAACCCAATAATCTTAGTTTTTAAAACAATCGCTTCAAAAAGACAAATTTTAAAATTTTGTCGAGGGACGGACTAGGACAACGATCCGAAACGACCTGGTCCTAAATAACAAGAAAAACAAAATTTTTAAATTATGTAATTTCTATTTTAAAAGTTAAAGGTTTTATATATAAAAAAAGGGTTTCGAGATCGCGGAGCCAGTAGGGTGTCCTCCTTCGAGATCGCGGAGCATTCCAGAAAGCATAAACTGGTCGACAGACCAGTTTCATACACACACACCACACATATTTCTGCGAAAATCCCACGAAAAAACACACAAAAATCGCCATTTTGCACCATTTTTTATCAAATTTGTTGCTAAAAATTGATGTGGAGATTCCTACCTAGATCCCTTTCAAGAAGAATGGTAATTTCTACACCCCTAACACTATTAAATTCGAATTTTTTTGTGTTCTTGAGCTATTTTTTTAATTTGATTTTTGTTAATTTTTAGTGTAATTAGTGCTAAATTGTTGATATATTATGCATGTATAACCTAGATTGATGCTATTTAACATGATTTGAAGCCAAAAACTTCAAAATTTTTAGGAATCTAGGGTTTGTGTTCTTGAGCAATTTGGGGCTTTTTGATATAAACAGGTTATGGCCGATTTTTGTCATGAATTATTGCTAAATTAAGTAGTGTAACATGTTTAGGTAGCTAAATGATCAAAACTTTGATCCTAAACATGATTTTTGAGAATTAAAGTGGACTTTTTAAGTCTAAAATTCATGAACTTGATTAATTTGATATAAAAGCCATTTGAAACTTGTTTAATTGCTAGTAATGATTATTTTGACATGTTATTTGAGTAGAATGCTTATAAACTTGGTAAACATTTTCATATATGCTTATTTGAAAAAGTGTAGAATCGTTAAAAATATGAAAATGAGCATGAGTTTAATATGGATTAAACATGTCATGTTAGTTATTTTTAATTGTCATTTTGCTAATACCAATGCATTTTTGGATGCACAATTCCTTTTTGTTTAATGTGTTTAGCAGAATGAACGAGGTGAATCTTCATCCGCGCCACAAAATTTGAATACTTATAATGAAAGTGACGAGGATCAAGATCTCAGTGAACAATACAAACAGAATCAACCGCATCCTTTTATTTCATTGTCACGAGCAGTTGAAGCAAATCTACACCCTAACTTACGATTTGACATATTTTGGATAGACTATCCAAAATATCAGAGGAACTTGAGCATTCTTTATCCCAAAGATGTTGAAGTGTCCAGGGTGATAGATTGGGCACCATTAGAGACAGTGGGATTGGCCGAGCCAATAAGAGAATTACTTACACAAAGGTATGGTAATTCTACTTTCAATGATTGGATTAATCTATTCACTATACGTAGACCTGTGTATAAGGAATGGTGCGTTGAGTTAGTAAGTACTATTGAACTAAATGATGAAGTAACTAGTTTAACGGATAGAAGTTTTATTAGATTTCTATTAGGAGGTGTGATGCGCTGTATGTCTTTATTAGATATGGCTGAAGCTTTGTGTATTTATACGGCTAAAGAATTATTAACTGATGATTGTAGACAGTTGATAAGTAATGGTAGAAGGGTTGATTATGATTTTGATAAGAATGAGTTGTGGAGTATAATGACTAGCCATAATCGTTTTCGTGGAGGTCATTATTCTTATACTGATATAGATAGAGCTGAGCTTAGGGTAATCCATAGATTCATTTCCAACTCTATTACACAAAGGGGTAGAAATAAAGATAAAGTGACTGAAGATGATTTATTTTATCTGGTGTGTATTAGAGACCCACAGAGCTTTGTAAATATTCCTTATTGTGTGGGCTATTATTTGTCGGATATGATAAAGGGAATGCGAAACAATAGTATTATAGGAGGTGGTATTTTTGTGACCTTAATTGCCGAGTACCTCGGTGTGGATATTACTCGGGAAAGGGAGTTAGTACAAGTACCCATTCCTCGTGATCGGATTGATATGCGGGTATATGCTGGTGCAAAGGTTTTGTTGAAAAGAAATAATGTTGCACTTCCATATCAAGGGAATCGTCCACAGGTAGAAAGAGGTCAACAACAAGGTAATGTGGGAGGAGGAAACCAAATGACCGATATACAAAGAATAATGTCCCAAACTGAATACCAATGGGCTATGCAACAAGAGTTTCAGGCTTGGCAATATCATCAAGAATATATCAAAGCCTATTTAGCCTCCCAAGGTAGGAACTACATTCCTACTGAGCCAGTCTATTTTCCTCCGTGGACCGAGGATACGAGACCACCTTTTCCTACCTATGACCCATTTCAAGCATATCAAGATAGATACAATGAACCATGGAACCCCTACTGGTTTCAGAATCAACCCTAGTTTACTTAGTTTTATTTATCTTATTTATTTGTAATGTTGCTATATTTAATACTTATGTTGGTATTGTATTAGTTTTTATAATTTTCTAACTATTATTATTATATTTTAATAATTTTTGAATGTGGGGTAATATACCAAACTTCAAAAATATGTATATATGTTTGCAGTTTATCTTATGTACACAACAGGGTAAAACAATGCATTTTCAAAGACTGGCATTAAGTTCAGCAAAAGCTACTAATTTTGACGACAAGATGCAAAATAAATGTGATGAAATAACAAACGGAATGAACAAATGATGTGCACCATTTATCATTCAACAAACAAACAACAATATGTTTGGAAACTTTGGTAAAATTTAATCGTTTTTCTACGCTAATCACCCTCAATAATTTAAATTGTTACTGATTTCTTGCAAATGAGGGCATTGCAAGATCTTAAGTGTGGGAAGAGGTTAAATTCTTTCGGAATTTTAAAAAAAAATTAAACACTTGGTTACCATTAAAAATACTAGTAACGCAGTAGTTGTATTAGAATCTAGTGCTCTCTGATAATAAAGAACAGCCCTAGTCTTATATACTGACTACCCAATTCTAGTAAAAATTTTCAAAATTTCAACTAAATGAATTCAAAATCATGTTTATACATATTTATGAACGATAAAACTAGGTATTAACACCGAAATTATTGTTACCTTGGAAAGGACATAAATTGAGAAATAACCAAAAATGTTATAATTCATTTAAAATGGAATAGAGGACAATAAAAAGGCAAAGAAATGAAAATAAAAGCCAAGTGTGGGAAAAATTTACCAAGTTATTTTGAACATATATCACATATTTTTGTACAAATAATTGAAGATACTTTTGTTTTGGACAAAATTAACTGTTTTACCCCGAAAACTGTAATATATTTGAAAGAAAGATGGATCTACATGATGAATCAATTCCATCATTAAAAGGAAGTAAAGTCTTCCGAAAAAGAAACGCGCTTCTTGATTTAGATCAGGAAGTTGTCGTCCAGACCAGCTGTAGGTTGACGAAAAATCTAGAAAAGTCATCACTAAAATCAGCAGGAAATCCACGGACCTCAGCATCAAACAGGGTCGCCAAGTGGTCAGATTTATCATAACCATGAGAAGGATTTATCTCGTAAAATGGGGAGGGCGCCGTGCAAATTAGCTTGATAAGACTAATGAATCAGATCCCCAGAAAGGATAATCTCCTTAAAAGATCAAAAATCAGCTTTTAAGACTGATATTACTCAATCCTTGAGATTGACTTTTAAAGATTGAGAATTACAAACTCATTGAATTCGATGATATCTAAACTCGAGCTTGAACGAGAAAATATTTTGAAAAAAAAAATATACAAACCGATTTGTTTTCTAAAAACTCATTTTCAATGCGTTCATTACCATTGAACGTAAAATCCTATGAATTCACCTGGAATTCATTAGGTCACCTGAACCAAATTGGGTGTCAACCGTAAGAACGGTGGTTGCATAGTATGGTCGAAGACAGGACCTTGTGCCAAACCGAAAAATTATAAGGGTGAGCTTTACTATTGCTCCTACCAAGAATAGTAATTGCATCCGACATGTTATAGACCATAATTAAAAGCATGTCAGTGGACATTGCCTTAACAGTTGCTTGTTCAACGCTTTCCTTTACAACCGGACGGTAGTTTGCCGAAAGGTAATATACGGGACAAGTAAACTGGACGTGTTGCTTTCCTAATACAAGGTTAGCAAGTGGGTAACACAAAACCGCAAGTGTTGAGCTAAAATTTTCAAATCTGAAACCCACAAAATCCACAAAAATATTTTGCAACACCGGTAAAGGGTTATTCGGGAAAACTTATCTAGGGTAAAAGCTAGATTAAATTTTCAAAAGATCAAATGTTTTCATAAAGATCCAATTTCCTTAAGGGATCTAAATTTTATAGTCATGTGGGACTGTAAACCACAATGTTACTACCATTGTTTATACCGCCGTATAAAAATCACTGATGTACAAAGTGTGAAGAATAAAGAAGTGATTCAAGTATGTTTTTATTTCAAGACTATATTGCTTGAGGACAAGCAACGCTCAAGTGTGGGAATATTGATAATGCTAAAAATGAACACATATTTCATAGCATTATTCCTCAAGAAAGACAATATTTTAGTTGCAATTGTTCTATTTACAAGTAATATTCGTTTAAATAATAAAAGGTGAAGACAAAAGGCAGATTCGACGATTTGAAGACGCAAACGACCAAAAAGCTCAAAAGTACAAAGTACGATCCAAGAGGTTCAATTTATTGATGAGAAGCGTCTAGAAATGACAAAAGTACAAGTTACAAAACGCAAAGTACAAGATATTAAATTGTACTCAAGGACGTTCGAAAATTCGGAACCGGGACCTAAGTCAACTTTCAACGCACGACGCAACAGAGCAAAAATTACAAGTCAACTATGCATATAAATATAATATAATATATAAATAATTCTTAAAATTATATATATATTATATTTATTTATTAAAAAATCCGTCGGCAAGCTAGGAGCCAAACTTGGATGAGCTGTAATCCACCACTCCGCGATCGCGGAGCTGTGAAGGAGAAACCCTTCGAGATCGCGGAGCACACCAAAATTGAAATTGGGCCTATAAAAGGCAACGCATTCGATCGATATTTTTACACCTTCTTTTTCTTTTCATCATACGTAAAAATATATATATAATTTATAATTTTAATTTTAATTTAAGATTAATAATAATAAGGTTATGTTAATGAATGTTTTAAGGTTGTAAGTCGAAATTCTGTCCGTGTAACACTATGCTATTAATAAATCACTGTAAGTTATGTTTAAATTATTTTCATTAATGTCTCGTAGCTAAGTTATTATTATGCTTATTTAAGCCGAAGTAATCGTGATGTTAGACTAAATATTAAAATTGGGTAATTGGGCTTTGTACCATAATTGGGGTTTGGATAAAAGAACGACACTTGTGGAAATTAGACTATGGGCTATTAATGGGCTTTATATTAACCAAATGATACCTCGTTAATTTAATATATAGACTTATAATTTGACGTATTTATATATAACCACATATGCTTGACTGGGTACGGTGGGCGGGATATCTATAAATACCAATAATTGTTCATTTTACTGGACACGGAACTGGATTAATAGTTAATAGACTTGTTGAAACAGGGGTGGATTACATTCAAGGGTAATTGGTGTAATTGTTAACAAAGTAGTAAAACCTTGGTTTACACGCAGTCGATAACCTAGTGTATTCATTAAACAAAGTATTAAGACCTTGTTACAATTCGAATCCCCAATTAGTTGGAATATTTGACTTCGGGAATAAGAATAATTTGACGAAGACTTTCGCACTTTATGAATATGACTGATGGACTATTATGGACAAATCCGTATGGACATATCGAATAATCCAGGACAAAAGACAATTAACCCATGGGAATAAACTAAAAACAACACGTCGAACATCATGATTACGGAAGTTTAAATAAGCATAATTCCTTTATTTCATATTTAATTTCCTTTATTTCATATTTAATTGCACTTTTAATTATCGCACTTTTATTTATTATCATTGTATTTAATTGCACGTTTAATTGTCGTACTTTTTATTTATCGCATTTTTATTTATCGCAATTTCATTATCGTTATTTACTTTACTCTTAAAATTAAGTTATATTTATTTTTAATATTTTACATTAGGTTTTAAGTGCGACTAAAGTTTTAAAATCGACAAACCGGTCATTAAACAGTAAAATCCCCCTTTTATAAATAAAATTACTTATATATATATTTTTGTATTTTTACAAATATAGTTCTTAAAAATATAGCGTTAAGCTTGTTTAAAATATCTCTGTGGAATGAACCAGACTTACTAAAAACTACACTACTGTACGATTAGGTACACTGCCTATAAGTGTTGTAGCAAGGTTTAGGTATATCCACTCTATAAATAAATAAATCACTTGTGTAAAATTGTATCGTATTTAATAATATTTCCTTGTAAAAATACTACTATTTTGTACCCCTTAGCTTTAACATCATGTGTCTAACTAGTAGTTGTTAGGATGCATTAATGAGTCTGGACTTCGACCGTGTCTGCATGTCAAAAGTTTTGCTTATCATTTCTAGTCGGAAATCATCTGCTTATCATCCTTAAAGTCTAGACACGTCTTACTGCCTCTATTGCATAGACAGTGTATAGATAAATTCATATCTTAGCGTATCTGTTATTGTTACCTTTGCCTGACAGCTTCCGTAGATTCCTCCGTAACTTATGAGATTTTTAGTATTATATATGCATATGTAAATTATGTATTGCAGGGTACTAATCTACATCCTATAATCTATTTCTTATCGAAAATCCTCCATCTGATCGTATGAGATGGATCCCTCAACCAGTTCAAATTTCTCGAATTCCGACGACTATTCTGACTTGGATGTTCACCTAAGCTCCAAAACCAGCGTCACCAGAATGAATCAACCAATCATCCATCCCCAATTCATCTGATGATTTCGTAGTCGACTTAACTAATAGAGATGCGAAGAAGGCGATCCTTTTCACCAATCAAATTGCCCTCTTGGTGTAGAACCCGAAGCACTTACCGGCGAACCTATCTGAAACACCATTTTCAGCCTCATTTCCAGAATAACTCGACACGATTATATTCTATCCACAATTCTAAACCTTATTCATCCGCTCGTTCCGACCGACAATCATCCCGGAATAATAGAAGAAGTTAGCGAACATCGCGCTCAAGTAAACAATTGGGAGAATATGGTGCAAAATTTACCAGCTTCAGCAACATCATCGGCACCAACAGTACCAGCACTAACATCAATACCAGTACCACCAACAACCCAAGTTCAACATCACACACCTCAACATCTCATTATGTACCTCGAGCATAATCATCAATCTGTGAATCGTTCTACATCATTTATCTTCGTTCGACATGACGATTATGTAATCTCTAATGTTTTAGAGGTTATATATTCTTGTTCTAATGGTAAATCAAATGAGTTTAATATCATATTGATTCATTAAATCCATGATTACATCTGAAGAAAATATATATGTATATATATTTTTTCATAAAGATTGTAATTAAAAATTCTTTCGTACAAACTGTTAATGGTGAAAATATTTTAACGGGTAGGTAAAACCCGAGGAATATTTAGATTTCATATTAATAAGTACATTGTACATTCTTTTAAAGCTAATTCAACAGTCATTTACTATCCTATTTACAACCACCGATATACGTATCTGTTCACCACAGAATAACTATTTTCATCCAATTTTATATTTGGATTTTTATATATCAGAATCCAACAAGTGGCATAATGAAGAAAACATGGGACAAAATAAAATTTGTTAGAAACAAACAAATTAACTATGAGAAATTTTGTTAAGAATCCACGCTAACTATTCATAGCTAACTCTTACTAGCTAACTGTTAATTCCGCATTACATTTATCGCAATTTTAAATTCTCGCAATTTTAATTATCATCATTTAATTTCTGTTATTTATTTTACGCACTTTATTTATCGTCATTTAAATACTGTTATTTACGAATTTTAAATATCGGGACACGTATACAAAGTTTTGACATATCATATCGACGCATCTATATGTATTATTTGGAATAACCATAGACACTCTATACGCAGTAATGATCGAGTTAGCTATACAGGGTTGAGGTTAATTCTACAATAATATATATACTTTGAGTTGTGATCGAGTCTGAGACATGTATACGGGTCACGATATGTATTAATTAATTCAAATATTATATATTAAACTATATATGAATTATTGGACTGTTAACTGTGGACTATCGACTGTGGACTAATAACATTGGACAATTAAAATGAATTAAAATATTGATTATAACATATGAAACTAAACATTTCTTCAAGTTGCCACTTGATTTCATCTTAAACCTCATTTGCATCTTGACGATTACAAACTACGTTCAAACCTTTCATGATTCTTCAAAACACCTCAATCGGGAGGATGAACCAACAGCTCTTCATCTACAGAAGAAAAGATTGATGCATATAGTTATGCACCTGAAAACACTCGGAACCTGAGTAAACGTTTAATACCTACCTGTACTAGCTCCTTTGGCGTTATTTTTACCGAAAATAACATTACAATTGTGACAACCCAAAAATTTCCAACCAAATTTAAACTTTAATCTTTATATGTTTCCGACACGATAAGCAATATTTGTTAAGTTAAATTTCAAGAATTTTAAACTATGCTCATACATTCATTCAACCTCGACCAAGTTCCAATGATTCACGAACCATTAAACGAATATGATTATATATGTATATGTGTATATATATTATAACTTGAAACGTAAAAAAAATATTAGATTAAATACTTTATATGATTGTATCTATTTCAAAATGTTTATCAATGGAATTAGAAGATAAGATCAAATGATTGAATTATCAGATATATTGAATTATGATTACAAGTCTCTGTTGAAAGGCCCACGTTGATTTGAGAAATCTTTCCATTTTAACAATATTCGGAAAATGGTAAAGTGATTTATAAATAAGAACAAATTGTCAATCATTGAGAACTAGACAAAGGATAGTGGAAGATTGAATCTCATAAAGACTCGATTGATCTATTTAGTTTCAAACGTACAAAAACATTTTCAGTTTAAAAAGAACTTTATTATTAAAACGTATATAACTTTTATAAATATCTAGAACCACTTTTGACAACTCATTACTTAACTAGTATGATAAAGATAACGATATTTATATTTTATTTTATTAAATATATATAACGATTTAAATTAATATTATATATATTTATACGCGTATTATATGTACATAGTTTTATACTTTTACTATGCTTAAACTTTACCTTTACTTTATTTTTACTTTACTTTAACTTTAATAATTCACTTTAATAATTCATACTTTAATAATTCACTTTAATAATTCATACTTTAATAATTCATTTTAATAATTCATACTTTAATAATTCACTTTAATAACTCAAAAATCTATTATAAATAGAATTCAATAGGTTTCATTATTTCATAGAAACTTGAAAATATTTTTCTCTAAACTCTCTCAATCAATTTACATATATATATTTACTCCGTATTATTTCAAGATATTATTAGTATACATAAAATATTACGACGGAGTGCTGTCCGAGTGATTTCGAAATTGTTTTTCGAGTGGGATAGGATTAAGGAAATTATGGGTTATAGCTATGGAGGTGATTGAGTATGGTTCATGGGTATGCTCATGAGGTCAATATAGTGTTTATCATTTCCGTTGCGTCTACGTACCTTTCCTGCAATATTGAATCTCAATATTGATACGTGAGTACTCATAATTTAACTTTTACATACTAATAGTGTATCCCTGACTAGTGCTCAAGTATTTAGGATTATGCATGCTTGTACTTTTGATATTGCCCTTAGACAGGTTAGGTTGAATCTTGAATTAGTTACACTTGCGGTTGAGATAAGGTATAAGATATGCATGTCCTTGGAAAGCTAGCGAAAAATTAAGAACTTTTCCTTTAGATATCGAATGGTTTCGATGAACGGATTAGAAGTTATAATTAATTGAATTTTCGATATTTTTATTAAAAATGATTATTATTATCGTCGTTTTTATCGTCGTTCTAGTTTTATCTTATTATTATCATTATTATTATCTTTATCAATAAAAGGGATTTATCATTAAAAATTGTTATTTTTTTTATTATTACTATCATTATTATCGTTAAAGTTATAATTAGTATTATTATTATTATCCAATTATTATTATTATTATTATTATTATTATTATTATTGGTATTATTATTATTATTATCATTATTAATATATATATCATTATTTAAAAATGGTTATTGTTATTGTTATTATTATTATTACTATATTATCATTAAGATAATTATTAGTATTATTGTTAATAATGTTATAGTAACTATCATTATTAATATTAATGTAATTAAAACAAATATTTGTAACACCTAATTATTTTGATTACTATTATTATCATTATTATGAACACGATATAAAAGACGATTAAAAGCTATTAAACGAAACGATTAGAAAATAATGGGTAAGAGTATCATGATGAAATTAAAATATTATAAGATATTGATTTAGATAAAATTATCGTTCTTATTATTTTTATCATTACTATTATTATTAAAAGTATCGTTAGTATTAAAACTATAATTTTAACAAAAATTATCATTTTAATAGAAATGTCATTGTTACTATAAAATATCATTATTATTATTATTATTTTAAATAGAATTATTATTTTAAAGATAATATTAAAAATTATCGTAAATATTAAAGTTATCATAATTAGAATTATCGTTTTATCATAATGTCATCTTAGTAATTATAAATATTGATATTTTTATAATAATAATTATTATTACAAAATAATACAACATTTACTTACTATCATTATAGATATTATTTTATCAAATAAATATGTGATACAAATATATTTTACTACGTGTAATAACTTACTTTAATAATACCTATCATATTATCTTTATGATATTAAATGAACCCTATAAATTTTATTACTTAATATATATAAAAGTATATTTTATTATATAAATTTAATATAAAATTTTATTTATTAATAAATAAATTGTATTATTTACTCTAATAAATCTTTTAAAAATATTTAAAAATATAAAACGACGATATTTAAACTATATATTAATCATGTATAGATTTTTGGAAATTATTTTGAGTCAAATTTACTTTTGTTGACTTTTGCATATTAGTCTCGAGCATTAGGATTGTGGTACACTATGACTTGACCTAATTTGTTAGATAAATATTGACCAACACATAAATATATAATTAATTTAGGTTCGTGAATCCGAGGCCAACCTTGCACTTGTTCAATGACGTTATATGTATTTTTACTACGAAATACAGTATGGTGAGTTTCATTTGCCTTTTTACCCTTTATATTTTTGGGACTGAGAATACATGCGCTTTTATAAATGTTTGGCAAAATAGACACAAGTAATTGAAACTACATTCTATGGTTGAATTATCGAAATCGAATATGCCCCTTTTTATTAAAGTCTGGTAATCTAAGAATTAGGGAACAGACACCCTAATTGACGCGAATCCTAAAGATAGATCTATTGGGCCTAACAAACCCCATCCAAAGTACCGGATGCTTTAGTACTTCGAAATTTATATCATGTCCGAAGGAGGATCCCGGAATGATAGGGGATATTCTTATATGTATCTAGTTAATGTCGGTTACCAGGTGTTCACCATATGAATGATTATTTTTGTCTCTATGCATGGGACGTATATTTATGAGAACTGGAAATGAAATTCTTGTGGTCTATTAAAATGATGGAAATAAATGATTATGATAAACTAATGAACTCACCAACCTTTTGGTTGACACTTTAAAGCATGTTTATTCTCAGGTGTTAAAGAAATCTTCCGCTGTGCATTTGCTCATTTTAAAGATATTACTTGGAGTCTTTCATAGCATATTTCGAAGAACGTTGCATTCGAGTCATTGAGTTCATCAAAGATTATTATTAAATCAATTTATAGTTGGATAGTGGATATTATGAAATGGTATGCATGCCTGTTAATTTTCGATGTAAAGAAAGATTGTCTTTTAAAAACGAATGCAATGTTTGTAAAATGTATCATATAGAGGTCAAATACCTCGCAATGTAATCAACTATTGTGAATCGTTTATAATGTATATGAACGGGTCCTTTCAATTGGTATCAGAGCGGTGGTCTTAGCGAACTAGGTCTGCATTAGTGTGTCTAACTGATAAGTCGATAGGATGCATTAGTGAGTCTGGACTTCGACCGTGTATGCATGTCAAAAGTTTTGCTTATCATTTTGTGTCGAAAATTAACTACTTATCATCCTCAGGAAATTACCTGCTTATCATTTTTAGTCTAAGACACGTCTTGCTGCATTGATTGCATGAATAGTGTATAGACAAAAATTCATATCTTAGCATATCTGCTAAATCATATCTTATCGTATCTGTTACTTTAAACTTTGCCTGACATATCCCACAAAGTCCTCCGTAATCTACGAAATCTTTTGATATATATATATATATATATATATATATATATATATATATATATATATATATATATATATATATATATATATATATTCTATGTAATTAGAATACCATTCGTTAGCCAAAATCATTTCATATCAAAAAAAAAAAAAATCCTTTATCCAATCGTACGAAATGGAATTCGTCATCAGTTCAAGTCACTCAGATTCCGAAATGGAATCCCATTCAAGCTCCGAAAGTAGTGTGACCGGAATAGATCAACCAATCAGTCATCACCTATTCTGGATGAATTGGGGATGGGTTCGTAGCCTCCTCAATCATTGGAGACAAGAAGAAGGTGATCCCGTCCATCCACCACATTGCCCTCTTGACGAAGAACCTGAAGCACTTACCGGCGAACCTGTCCGAAACACCATGTTCTCGCTCATTTCCAGAGTATCTCGTCACAATTATGTATTACATCAAATTTTAGATTTTATTTATCCACTCGTCCGAACCGACAATCACCCCTGTGTAATAGAAGAAGTCAACGAGCTTCGCGCTCGGGTAGTGGCTTTGGAGAATATGGTGCAGAGATTACAAACACCAGCAGCAGCATCAGCAGCAAAACCAGTACCACCATCATCAACGCCAATAGTACCATTACCACCTCTAACCACAACCGCGTCGTAAACCTCAACTTCACAATCTGTCCCACGAGCATCAACGTCATACGCACCATAGATACCAAGGAGTACCAACAACAATAACTGACGAAGTATTAATTCATAACTTCATTGGAGAAACATTCCGCGGCGATTATGTAATCTCTAAAGTCTTAGATATTATCTAATCTAGCCCTAACCATAAATCAGTTAAGCGAACCAAAATGATAGAAGGAAGAGTAGAAACCCTGACAAAAATGATGTGTGATTAACAAGATAAACTTGCTTTACCAATAGCATCAACAATACAGTCAGCATTACCAGCATCGTCAGTACAGTCAACATCCGAATCAACAACACCGATAACATCACAAACTCCGTCAGTTCAAGGATCACTGTGGACATCATTACGAATCAATAACGTGTATATTTTATCAACGAGTTATGAAGAATTAACTCATTCCCTCTGAAGAAATTATATGTATATTATATATATATATATATATATATATATATATATATATATATATATATATATATATATATATATATATATATATATATATATATATATTTTTGAAATAAATCTTTCCGTGCTAAGCTATTGTGTGTGAATATTAACTACTCGGTTAATTCATATTACAAATATGCAATAATGTACGTCCTTCGGCCGCAACTTAACCAGCGTTAACTACAATCTCTGTCGCAATTCAACAAATTCCAATTCATAATAAATCAAGTATATATTTGATTTTACACTTTCATCATCGATGTACCCGAAACTTTTCAGATAACATCATTCGTACTTTGCAAAATTTACAAGAATTCCACGAACCGAACATCATACATCAACAAATAACGAAGTATTGATTCATAATTTCAATGTCATTAAAGAAATACTGCGTAAAAGTTATGTACTTTTTAAAGCCTTTAGGGATTATTCAATTCTAGTTTCAACCGTAAATCAAATGAGTTTAATTTAACATTAACTCATTAAATCTATGTTACATCTGAAGAAAATATATATATATATATATATATATTTTCATAAAGACTATAATAAAATTCTTTTGTACAAAATATTAATTGTGAAATTTTTTTTAACTGGTAGGTAATACCCGAGAGATATATAAATTCACAAATAATATGTTACATTGAGATCTGATTCAGCAAATCATCCATTATACTCCCTACTTTCACAACAATATACATTCTTTTATAGAAATCAAAACAACCATACTCATTCAAAATTTAATTACATATTCTGATTTTGAAATCTCAAAATTCAACTCGAGATATGACCAAAATCATCACTCTTAGATCCTTACATCTTTCACAAGCTATATTTTGACTTCAAAACTGTGTTAGAACATCAAATGTATGTTAACGATTACAATCTGTGTTCAAACCCTTCGAAAATTTCTGAAGATACTTCGAATGATGAGCAATCGAGATGATGATCCAACCACATGTTACCCACAGTTATGTACCCGAAAAACTCTTGAAACCAAAGTAAAAGTTTAAACAACGTATCCGCGTCAGATTCTTTGGCATTTATTAGCAAAAATAACTTTGCGACTCCTATTCAAAGTAGCCAGTTTTGTCACAGCTCCAGCAAGTCAACTTCGACTTTTCAGTCAGATTAACCTTATTATAACCTTGAGATATACACCATCGTTACCAGGGAACCTTTTACATTCGACCACATTATTAGCAGATGTACCAACAACTTCATTACCCTTTGACTTTAGCCTCTCCAAAAAGTCATTATAATTATTTATTGAAACCCCATCATTTACTCATTCGTATCTTGTAATGAGAATTGCCATACGAATCATTGGGAATTAGCAATCAGTATTTTGAAATCTCGCAGCATGTCTACGCCAACAGTTATATGTGTATATATAACGTCTATCTTCTGGACTTAATTTGAATGTGAAGTTTCTGAAAAACACTCCGAACTAAGAATTGGTTCTCCGAAAATGGAAAAAATGTTGATGAAGCAGCAAAAACTAAAAACGACTTTAAACGGTAAAAGCTGGATGATAATGATGAAGTGTGCTGGCAAAGCGCAGAAAAAGAGAAGTTTTGGAACTAGAAAACGGATTGAGCAAAGTAGGAAGGAGGCTGTGGACAAATTATAAAGACTGAACCTGACTTCAAAGGATCCAAATGATTCAATACCTGCTGAAGTCATTAACGAATACCTTGCTCCTGACTCTAAACCCCTGTGGACAATATTCTTCATCATCCTCTGATATTAGAAATTCTAAAATATCATCATATCTTTCATTATAAATATCCTCCATATTTCTGAAGATATTTTCTTAATTTTTCTTATTTGAAATCATTTACCTCTTCGCACTATCAGTATTACATCATAAAAGAAACTATTTTAGTTTCTAAATTCTGAAACATTCAAGTTTAAAATAGGAATATTTTGAAGTAGTGTTGGGAACTGAAGCATGAATTAGTATAATATAATGACACTTGATCAACGTGATTATATTATAGTAAGTCATGCTGAGTTTCTAAATGGAACGTGATGATTCACAGATCATAACATCATCATGTGCCATGTTATACGACTCTTGTATTCTATTTAACCTCTAAAATATCAAGAAAATATTTCTTGATGATTCCGCCTTTTCCAAGGTATTCTAGTAATTTGACAAGTCAAGATCGTGCCATCACAATTTCCTTCCTAGAACATTAACAATGTTCATTTCGAAATTCATATCTGTGAATTCTGGACCATTACAAGCGGTGCTTAATCGCAAGAAGAAGAAACAAAAGGACAAAACTCCGAAATAGAAATTGGGGTATAAATTGCAGCAAATAAAAGAGAGCATTAACTGTGAATGATAATGATTATAGAAGACAGAAGCAGAGACTTTGAAATATAAGGGAACATATAAAGCCCAACGATAAACCAGAAATTATAAACCATATATATCGATGCATATAGCAATATAAAGACACGGGAGAACTAGAAACACTATAAACCCAAGAGTATAGTAGAAGTAAATAGATTCTTCTGGTGGTAGATGAAAAAGAAGAATGACCGATATGAAAGTTAGAAATATATCGAGAATTAGAACTGGATGGAGTATATTGATGAATACTTTAAAATATGAGTTGAGGGGGAAAGAATAGAAGGTGATGAAACATGACTAGGAACTTAGAAATCAACAGATTTAACTCATACAATGGTGGAATAAGTGAATCAAACCCTCTAGTGAATAGGTTAAGTTTTTTTTTTTTTTTTGATTAATTTAGTCAAACCACAACTAAATCAAGTGTGATTAGATCAACACCTAGAGCTATTATTCACCACCTGGGTGATTTGGACTGAGAGAGAATCGGAGGAGCTCACTAGATCTGAGTGTGTGTAACAAATGAGAGGCTTAACCTAAAATGAAGAACATAAGACTTTATATACCCCTGCTGTTGACTCATTCATACGATTCATTCATCACACGTACGAGTTGGCTTCATCAGCCCTACGGGTGATCACTCACTCGTGTCTTCTCATTTAGGTTGTAATTGTGACTTAGCTCAGTATCAACCGTGCGTATGAGCCTGTCAGCCGTACTAGTGAGGCTTCACTCGTACGTCTGACTAAGTCTAATATAGTCAAAATCTAAATCTCGTTCCTGCAGTTCCTGTAACCACATACAAACACGGATAGGATAATAACGAGCAATCATGTTGGCCTGTAAACTGTTGTACCTGCAATGGACGTCGGTAGATGTCTAGGGACTTGCATAAAATGCATCAACAGAAGGTGTGAGTTGTAAGGAAACGAAGGAGGTGAATTTATAAGAAAATCTCTGACAGAACAATTAAAATGGACGATCGCATTTAAAGCGGATCCTAATTCCCTTGATTACCGGAGAGTCAAATCTTATTAAGAAGATTTTCTTCAAATCCCTTGAAATCTGGGAATCATTCATATCTACGCCAAATGATAAGATGAATCTACACTTACTCATTTCACTCTTCTATGTTAGCTTCATTCGTACTCTTCATATAAATGGATTGTTTATCCAAATTATTCGCTGATGATAAAACTCTAATTTTCAGCCCGTATGCATCATGAAAAACATACTTATTATCATTCACGACCTTTCCACTCAAATTTCGGGATGAAATTTATTTAACGGGTAGGTACTGTGACAACCCGAAAATTTCCAACCAAATTTAAACTTTAATCTTTATATATTTCCGACACGATAAGCAATATTTGTTAAGTTAAATTTCAAGAATTTTAAACTATGTTCATACATTCATTCAACCTCGACCAAGTTCCAATGATTCACGAACCATTAAACGAATATGATTATATATGTATATGTGTATATATATTATAACTTGAAACGTAAAAAAAATATTAGATTAAATACTTTATATGATTGTATCTGTTTCAAAATGTTTATCAATGGAATTAAAAGATAAGATCAAATGATTGAATTATCAGATATATTGAATTATGATTACAAGTCTCTGTTGAAAGGCCCACGTTGATTTGAGAAATCTTTCCATTTTAACAATATTCAGAAAATGGTAAAGTGATTTATAAATAAGAACAAATTGTCAATCATTGAGAACTAGACAAATGATAGTGGAAGATTGAATCTCATAAAGACTCGATTGATCTATTTAGTTTCAAACGTACAAAAACGTTTTCAGTTTAAAAAGAACTTTATTATTAAAACGTATATAACTTTTATAAATATCTAGAATCACTTTTGACAACTCATTACTTAACTAGTATGATAAAGATAACGATATTTATATTTTATTTTATTAAATTAAATATATATAACGATTTAAATTAATATTATATATATTTATACGCATATTATACGTACATAGTTTTATACTTTTACTATACTTAAACTTTACCTTTACTTTATTTTTACTTTACTTTAACTTTAATAATTCACTTTAATAATTCATACTTTAATAATTCACTTTAATAATTCATACTTTAATAATTCACTTTAATAACTCAAAAATCTATTATAAATAGAATTCAATAGGTTTAATTATTTCATAGAAACTTGAAAATATTTTTCTCTAAACTCTCTCAATCGATTTACATATATATATTTACTCCGTATTATTTCAAGATATTATTAGTATACATAAAATATTACGACGGAGTGCTGTCCGAGTGATTTCGAAATTGTTTTTCGAGTGGGATAGGATTAAGGAAATTATGGGTTATAGCTATGGAGGTGATTGAGTATGGTTCATGGGTATGCTCATGAGGTCAATATAGTGTTTATCATTTCCGTTGCGTCTACGTACCTTTCCTGCAATATTGAATCTCAATATTGATACGTGAGTACTCATAATTTAACTTTTACATACTAATAGTGTATCCCTGACTAGTGCTCGAGTATTTAGGATTATGCATGCTTGTACTTTTGATATTGCCCTTAGACAGGTTAGATTGAATCTTGAATTAGTTACACTTGCGGTTGAGATAAGGTATAAGATATGCATGTTCTTGGAAAGCTAGCGAAAAATTAAGAACTTTTCCTTTAGATATCGAATGGTTTCGATGAACGGATTAGAAGTTATAATCAATTGAATTTTCGATATTTTTATTAAAAATGATTATTATTATCGTCGTTTTTATCGTCGTTCTAGTTTTATCTTATTATTATCATTATTATTATCTTTATCAATAAAAGGGATTTATCATTAAAAATTGTTATTTTTTTTATTATTACTATCATTATTATCGTTAAAGTTATAATTAGTATTATTATTATTATCCAATTATTATTATTATTATTATTATTATTATTATTATTATTATTATTATTATTATTATTATTATTATTATTATTGGTATTATTATTATTATTATCATTATTAATATATATATCATTATTTAAAAATGGTTATTGTTATTGTTATTATTATTATTACTATATTATCATTAAGATAATTATTAGTATTATTGTTAATAATGTTATAGTAACTATCATTATTAATATTAATGTAATTAAAACAAATATTTGTAACACCTAATTATTTTGATTACTATTATTATCATTATTATGAACACGATATAAAAGACGATTAAAAGCTATTAAACGAAACGATTAGGAAATAATGGGTAAGAATATCATGATAAAATTAAAATATTATAAGATATTGATTTAGATAAAATTATCGTTCTTATTATTTTTATCATTACTATTATTATTAAAAGTATCGTTAGTATTAAAACTATAATTTTAACAAAAATTATCATTTTAATAGAAATGTCATTGTTACTATAAAATATCATTATTATTATTATTTTAAATAGAATTATTATTTTAAAGATAATATTAAAAATTATCATAAATATTAAAGTTATCATAATTAGAATTATCGTTTTATCATAATGTCATCTTAGTAATTATAAATATTGATATTTTTATAATAATAATTATTATTACAAAATAATACAACATTTACTTACTATCATTATAGATATTATTTTATCAAATAAATATGTGATACAAACATATTTTACTACGTGTAATAACTTACTTTAATAATACCTATCATATTATCTTTATGATATTAAATGAACCCTATAAATTTTATTACTTAATATATATAAAAGTATATTTTATTATATAAATTTAATATAAAATTTTATTTATTAATAAATAAATTATATTATTTACTCTAATAAATCTTTTAAAAATATTTAAAAATATAAAACGACGATATTTAAACTATATATTAATCATGTATAGATTTTTGGAAATTATTTTGAGTCAAATTTACTTTTGTTGACTTTTGCATATTAGTCTCGAGCATTAGGATTGTGGTACACTATGACTTGACCTAATTTGTTAGACAAATATTGACCAACACATAAATATATAATTAATTTAGGTTCGTGAATCCGAGGCCAACCTTGCACTTGTTCAATGACGTTATATTTATTTTTACTACGAAATACAGTATGGTGAGTTTCATTTGCCTTTTTACCCTTTATATTTTTGGGACTGAGAATACATGCGCTTTTATAAATGTTTGACAAAATAGACACAAGTAATTGAAACTACATTCTATGGTTGAATTATCGAAATCGAATATGCCCCTTTTTATTAAAGTCTGGTAATCTAAGAATTAGGGAACAGACACCCTAATTGACGCGAATCCTAAAGATAGATCTATTGGGCCTAACAAACCCCATCCAAAGTACCGGATGCTTTAGTACTTCGAAATTTATATCATGTCCGAAGGAGGATCCCGGAATGATAGGGGATATTCTTATATGTATCTAGTTAATGTCGGTTACCAGATGTTCACCATATGAATGATTATTTTTGTCTCTATGCATGGGACGTATATTTATGAGAACTGGAAATGAAATTCTTGTGGTCTATTAAAATGATGGAAATAAATGATTATGATAAACTAATGAACTCACCAACCTTTTGGTTGACACTTTAAAGCATGTTTATTCTCAGGTGTTAAAGAAATCTTCTGCTGTGCATTTGCTCATTTTAAAGATATTACTTGGAGTCTTTCATAGCATATTTCGAAGAACGTTGCATTCGAGTCATTGAGTTCATCAAAGATTATTATTAAATCAATTTATAGTTGGATAGTGGATATTATGAAATGGTATGCATGCCTGTCAATTTTCGATGTAAAGAAAGATTGTCTTTTAAAAACGAATGCAATGTTTGTAAAATGTATCATATAGAGGTCAAATACCTCGCAATGTAATCAACTATTGTGAATCGTTTATAATGTATATGAACGGGTCCTTTCAACAATTCCTTTTCAAATTAGCCAATTTTGTCACAGCTCCAGCAAATTAACATCGACCTTTCATTCGAATAAGTCTTATTATAACTTTGATATATAAGTTTACCTTTCATCATCGTTACCGGAGAACCGTTTATAGTCCACCACATTAGCAGTAAACTTACCAGCAACTTCATTACTCATTGGCTTGAGTCCCTCCGAAAAACCATTATATCTGTCCATTAAAACCCTATCATATACTTATCTGCATCTTGTAACGATAATTGCCATATCAATTACCGAGAATCAGTAATCAGTATTTCGAATCTCGCAGCGTTTCTACATCAACAGTTATATGTATACATTTAATATTTATCTCCTAGAATTATGTACTACAATTCTGAAATCCTGAAAAGCAACCAGTCTACGAATCAATTCTCTGACTTACGAAAAAGCTGAATGAAGTAGCAAAAACTGAAAACTGCCTTAACAGTCAAAAGTTTGATGATAAAGAATGGAGTGTTGAAAAAGCTCAAAAATTTTGATACTGAAAAACGAATTGAGCAAACCATGAAGGAGACTCTGAACAAATCACAAGGACTAAACTTGTACATAAAGATCCAGATGATTCTATTTCTGATGAAATCTTTAGCAAATACCTTGTTCCGTAATTGTTCTAAATCATTGTGAATGAATTTATTCATCACATTTTGATTGTAGAATTAAAAGATATTATCGTATCTTTCATTATAAATATCCTCAATATTTCTGAAAATATCTTCATAAATATTCTCGTCCGATATTAATTATCTTTCCGCATTATCTGTATTACCACATAAAAGAAACTGTTTTAGTTTCTAAATTCTGAAACCTTCGAATTTAAAATATGAATGTTATTGAAGTAGTGTTGGGAACTGAAGCATGAGTTAGTATAATATAATGACACTTGATCAACGTGATTATATTACAGTAGGTCATGCTGAGTTTCTATTGGAACGTGATGATTCACAGATCATAACGTCATCATGTGCCATGTTACATAGCCCTTTCATTTTGCTTATCTTCTGAACATATCAAGAAAATATATTCTTGATAGTTCTATTCTCAGTGATTCTGGTAATTTGACAAATCAAATCGTGCTAATACATTCTTTCTTATTTAGAACATGATGTTTATCCGAAATTCCATACTTACAAATTCTGGATCGTTACTCGCTTTACTAGAGGTCGGGAGGATAATAAAAAGGCATAGAGCTCCAAAATATAAGAGAAAATATAAAGCCTAATAACAACACGAAAGTTATAAACCGTGGATATTAATACGAATAGCAACATGAAGATACGGTAAAATTAAGAATAGTATCACCCCAAGGCAATAATAGAAGTAAATAGATTTTCCTTGTGGAAGATTGAAAAGAAGGATGACAGAAATGATAATTAGAAAAATATCAAGGATTAGAACTGGATTAAGCATTTTCACAATCTTTTGGATGTATGAACTAAGAAAGAAAGTATAGGAATGCTGAGAATAATGGAACGAAAGAGTTTAATTTATAATAGAAATATCATACAGAGTAATCGAGGCAGATCACCGTATTTAATTATAGAGATCTTAATTTTCTTATTCGCCGAAGAATCAAATCTTTTAGATTTCGAAGATTTTCTTTATATCCCTTGAATTCCGGAATTCAACCAGGACAATGTCAAAAGTTAAGATGAAACTTTATTTACTCATTTCACTTTTTTGTGATAGTTTCATTCGTACTCCTCGATAATCAAATTGTTTTGTCTATATTACTCGATAATGATAAAACTTTAATTTTCAACTAGTATGCGTCATGAAAACATACTTATTGTCAGTCATGACCATCCCAATTAAATTTCGAGACGAAATTTATTTAACGGGTAGGTACTGTGACGACCCGGAAATTTCTGATCAAATTTAAACTTAATCTTTGAATGATTCCGATACGATAAGCAAAGTCTGTAAAGTTGAGTCTTAAAATTTTGGAACTGTTTACATGAATTCAATTGAACCTCGACCAATTTCGACGATTCACGAACAACTAATATAGTAAATAGATATATAATGATTATACATATAAAATATTATTTATGTATTCATATTTACATGATATAACTAATATGCAAACACGATTACATAATATTATGTATAAAATGTGTAAATATTAAATATTCAGTATATGTTATTATATAATATATAATATATTATATTACATAATTAATAATAAATAATATTAAGATATTAAATTAAATTTTGAATTTAAAATATAGTTACTAAGATAATATTATTACCACTCTCAATATGATAGCAACATTAGTATTTTTAATATCATTATATTAAATATATAACATATAGATATATAATTTGATAGATACAAATATTATCATTAATATTATTATTACTGTTATAATTATAATTTTAAGATGTTAATAGTCAAAATAAAGATTTTAATTACAAACATTAAAATAAGAGTGATTAAAATTATAAATATTAACATGATTACTAAAAAGTTATCATTTTTATTAATATCATCCTCATTATTCTTATAAATATTATTCTAACATTAGTATCTTTAATATTATTATTATTATTATGTGCATTACTTTTACTGACATTATTAATCATTTTTAACATTTAATATTATTATTAGTATTTTTATTATTACTAATAAATATTCAGTATTATATTAGATATATTTAATCATTATTAATATTAATAAAAACTGATTAATACGCGTAATGAATATCAATCAGATTCTAAAATTTTTGTTGTTTTCTTCTTTTTCTCATGTCCTTCTTCTACCCGTGAACTATGTCGATCCTACAAATAATCGTGATTAATTAGTATAGCTGTAATCACTCATATAATTGCAATACATGAACCGTCCGCTGCTATTGAAATTCAAACAGAAAGTTAATTAAATAACAACAGCCTTCATATATTTTTTTTCTTCTTAAACCCATTTAACCTTCAAATTGATTCAAAACAAATTGAAGAAAAGTGAGAATGCAGAAACATTCTATTTCGTTGCTTGAAACTTTCTTCAAATTTACGAAAGCTAATTCGAAGAAACGATCGAGAATTTCGAAGTCAAAGATTTTAGAATAAAAAGTCAAACCACGTTCTTCATTTAAATTCGAAGTTCGTGTTACGAATTAAGTGAAATTGAGGATTGAGAAAGATTATAAGAAAGTTTTAAAACAATTTCCGTGTAGGAATTTAGAGCTAAAACTTTCTCAATTACAAAATCAATTTTTTTTTTGAAGAAGAAGACCGTGACAGTAGCAGCGGTTCTTGAGGAGTAAATTTTTTTTCTTTTTTTTAGTTATTCTAGTGATTGTTAATTCGAAGTAACCATTATACGCGTTTATGTTTTGTCACAAAAATCCTAAAAATCAATTTGTTACACTGGTTGATCCCTGGCCGTTATGTTTTCAAGAAGTAAAAGGGAAAACAGTAAGATAGTTTAAGTGAAATTCGAATGGGTATTAATCAAATAAAAAGAAATGGTTCAATGGGTTGAGGTGTTGATGGGTTAATGAGAGGTCGGAGGATCGAGCCTCATCTAGAGCATTCTCTTTAGGAAAAAGCCTTAAAAGGGTATACACTTTATTTTTATTTCAATTATTATTATTATTATTATTATTATTATTATTATTATTATTATTAATATTATTATTATTGTTATTATAAATTATTATTGTTATTGGTAATATTGTTATTGTTACTAGTTAGTGTTATAATGTTATTATTATTATTACTATCATTAATACAAATAATATTATTACCATTAAAATTAGTACCAAGTATGATCATTTTGTATTAATAGTATTAATATGCAAATTATAATCATCATCAATATTAGCATTCTTATCATATGTATAGTTATTATTATTACTAAGGAGATTAAGTATCATTATCATTAAAATTAGTATACTTGGAGTACCCTTTAAACATTAATTTTAGTATTATTAATTATACAAACATTAAAATTTCTATTAAAACAATAGTTATTATTAAACTTACCATTACTATTAAAAATACTATTTTTGCTAAAACTATTATTTTTAATTTATCAATTTTTAGTAAAATTACCATTTTTATTAAAATTACTATTATCAGAATTATTATTATTCTTAAACTAGTATTACCACAATTGATAATTTTACAAAACAAAATATATATATGTATATATACTAATACTACATAAATTTTCATTTTAACCAATAACCTTAATTAAATATGGAATTAAATAACATAATGTAAAGTAAGTATTAATAAAATTATATATATATAAGAATATTAATCTTAAAACATAAAATAATATGTATACACTTGTTTGATTATGAGTATTTGTTTTAATATATATATATGCAAATGATATAGGTTCGTGAATCCAAGGTCAACCCTACAATTGTTCAATATAGTCATATGTATTTTTACTACAAAATACAATAGGTGAGTTTCATTTGCCTTTTTACCCTTTATATTTTTGGGCTGAGAATACATGCGCAATTTTTATAAATGTTTTACGAAATAGACACAAGTAATCGAAACTACATTATATGGTTGAATGATCGAAGCTGAATATGCCCCTTTTTGCTTGGTAACCTAAGAATTAGTAAACCGATCTACTAATTAACACGAATCCTAAAGATAGATCTATTGGGCCTAACGAACCTCATCCGTTGGAGCGGATGCTTTAGTACTTCGATGTTGTTTTTATCATGTCCAATGGATTTCCCAGAATGATAGGGGATATTCTTATATGCATCTTGTTAATGTCGGTTACCAGGTGTTCAATCCACATGAATGATTTTTGTCTCTATGCATGTGACGTATATTTATGACAACTGGAAATGAAATTCTTGTGGTCTATTAAAATGATGAAAATGATTGTTTATGATAAACTAATGAACTCACCAACCTTTTGGTTGACACTTTAAAGCATGTTTATTCTCAGGTATGAAAGAAATCTTCCTCTGTGCATTTGCTCATATTAGAGATATTACTTGGAGTCATTCATGACATATTTCAAAAGACGTTGCATTCGAGTCGTTGAGTTCATCAAGATTATTATTAAGTCAATTATAGTGCATAAATTATGAAATGGTATGCATGCCGTCAACTTTCGTTGTAATGAAAGATTGTCTTTTCAAAAATGAATGCAATGTTTGTAAAATGTATCATATAGAGGTCAAGTACCTCGCGATGTAACCAAATGTAATGTATTCGTCCAGATGGATTAGGACGGGTCATGAAATAGACTTGCTGTTACAGACTCGCTGTGTTAGACTTCCGCTGCATTACTTAGAGATGTCTCAATCATGGAACTTATACTTTACATTCACAACTTATGTTACATTTGAACAATGGCTTTGTAATGACCTTTGTGTCACGTACTTATGTTAATGCTTTCTATTCGTAGAAGCACGTTATCTTTGTAAAACATTTGACGTTGGCAAAGACGTCACCTTTTCATGAATGCAAAACTTGTTTTAAAACACCATGTAGTATTGTACCGTGTAATGGACCTGTTGTTGATGATCCGTACACGTTGATTTTGTACGGGGCGTCACAGCTCACCCAATTATTTGCTGGCAATATTTAAATTTCTCAATGTAAGTTGTCTGTATGAATTGAATTTTTTTCCTGCTTTGTTACTATGATGATGAGTTGGGTCAGGTATGTCTTGCTCAAATTACTAATTGATGATTTGGGCAGAGTTGATAGGAGTTACAATGATTATGTTGTTACTATTAAGATTGCGGGTTATCAGAACTACTATTATGTTGGAATGGGTCAAAATTGTTGTTTTTGGATATGGGTCATGTTTATATCTGCGTAGCAGTTATGGATCATAGTTATTGTTGCTGCTTGATTGTGGATCATTTTTGCACCTGTATTCTTAATTTGGATCTTATTTGCTACTGTTGCTATAATGGAGTTGATAGGAGTTACAATAATTATGTTGATACTATTAAGCAACATTAGATGTGGTATGTATTATATTTTGTCCATGTCTTATTTACTATGGATAATTGGGCTGTAATTGTTGAACATTGGGCCCAATAATTTGTTAAAGAACACCAGATGAGCTGATTTGAAACATTTGTTATGGGGCTTACAGGACTACAACAATGTAAAGAGAATGGAGGATAAAATTTGCAAGTATTATTTTTATTATTTTAAATGTATTAGTGATATGGTTATGGAAATTATTTTAGATTCAAAGTGTAAGTATTGTTTAACTTAAAGTATAGATTTAACAATATTAGTTTTTTACATTGTGTTTAAGAGGTTCACTAAAAACTATCCTACGTGGTATACTTGATTGCATATATATTTATATGGAAAAAAATCTAAAGTTTAAAAACAAAGTATAAAGTATGATGTTATTTGTGTTTATGTTTTTATTTATTTTAATTTTGTCAACAAATATACAACATTATTCTATGATTTGGTCTTATTACTGACAACTATTTAAATAATATAAAATATCAGTTTATGGAGTTTTAAATTTATTTTTGGAGATATTATCGTATTTATCCCTGGTAATCTTTAATATCACTTATTTCCCCATTTAAATAATAAAATATCACATATACCCTATATAAACCCTCAAATCAATCGTTCATATCCTCTTTTAGTGAATCCTATATTATGTAAAACCTAAAAGACCATCGAGCCCTCTCTGATCGTCATCCCTCCCGCCCTTTTTCTTCTCAACGGCCCACGATTCCCTCCAGCAGAAACTACATATGGCGAATAACTTCCAAAATCAATCATATTCATCCAATTTCATCTTCTTTATCAAAGGTTTTTCAAGGTTAGAATCCCTAATTATTATTTTTGTTGATTTGGGTTTTGATGTATTCTTGTTGTAAGTGACGAAGTTCAGGATTAAAGTTATCTAGCATTTAAAATTTTAAGTGGTCAACAAAGAGAATCCACAATTAATTTGATTTTAGTATTATACTTTTTTGCAAAATACAGTGACGAACTATCACTTGATGTGCTAAAGCTTATGTAGACTAATGTATTAAATAGATAGAAAAACCTCATCTAATTTGTTTTATTTAATATTTATGCTGATTCGCTTAAAACTGGTGTCAGGACTAAGTGGATTATGTATGAATATGCCTTAATTGAACAAAAAATGGTACTGTACTAATTTGTATTGTATATGGTTTTCATTTGATTAATTTTGTGTCAATCTTCCAAAAGAAAAATTTTTATGCTGATTATGTTCATGCTTATGTTTAGATGCATCATGGTGATGTTGATGATTATCTGGAACCAAGATGGGAGAACATGGCACAATCACCTATAATTGAGTATGTTTAGGCAAATTTTAAGAGCAATATATATTCTTTTGTAGAGTTGTAATGCTATATGTTCATTTAATTTTCATTTGTAGACAAGTAACATCAAAGTACAAGTTGAAACTGAAATATGGAGGCTTGTTTCGAATGGTTAAAAACTCATCTAGGAGAAGATACTATTTTGGATCGCAAAAATTTATCTACATCGACCCAAGTTCATACAATTTGAACAAATTAACCGAAGAAGTCAAGAAGCATTATCCAGTCAATAGCAATCATGTTTTTTCGATTCAATTTGTTGACAATGACGTAAATGAGCAGTCTTACATTGATATCGATTCTGATGAAGACTTCATGGGAATGCTTGCAATGTATCAGAACGAGAAAGAATTGACAATTTACGTGACGACAAATCATAATCACGGAAACCATTTTTTAGTACCAAGGTATTGTCAGTCAATATGTATGTTTATACATATGTATATATGTGTACTTATTGTTCAACTGTTAAGTAATTGTGTACATTTGATGTAGTGGTGAATGTCAACTTACTGATGAACCACAAGGCGAAGATGATTCGGACTATTGTACTGATAATGAAGAAAGTTATCACAGCCCTTATAATACTGATAATGAAGATGAGACAGTGCACTACCAAACCGAAATTCATTCACTCAACAACAAAAATACAGAACTGAAAGAGAATTCAAAGTTTCCAAATGTGACTAGTTTCAGGAGAGCTTTGAACCATCATGCACTAACAAATGAGTTTGAGTACTCTATTGAGAAAAGTGAACCGACACGATTCACAGCAAGGTGTAAACAAATCGAGTGCAAATGGCGAATTCATGCTTCTATCCTACAAGATAGGATTACCTTTCAAGTAAGCATATAGTTTATTAAAGAAAATTGTGAAGTAAACATATGCAATGTAATAAGTTTTGAGTATATTGTTGAAATGAAAAATTATGACCCATTTCGGTCATAAGGACCTATTTTAACCCGTATGCATAATATGATAAACCGAAGTCACCAACACGTTCAAAATGTCATTTTTGAATCGTGTCATGAATTTGGTTGGTCCGGGTAAGCGAGATGGAAATTTGAGTTGTCAATCAGAAAATATACTAATTTGTAAAAATTATTAAAACATGACTTTCGGACCTACTTTGGGGGGCTAGTAAGTCAGATATGGTTAACCTTTTTAAAAGAAGTAAAAATTCAAATTGAATATAGACCCGAAAAGTTTCAAATCGGTATATGAGATGTTTGATTTTGTCAAGTTTACATGAGTTATAATTAGTCCTTAAAAGTGCATCTTTTGGCTGCAATCTGCTAGTAAGTGCCATTGGTAACAAGTAAAAAAAATTTGTTATTGTTTTCATATCATTGCAACTCAAAACTGGTAACTCCTTTTTTGCACTGATTACTTTCAAAGAGCAATATGTTAGTTTGTATCATATATTTGTGATATTTATGAATTTTAAGCGGACTTGAAAGTGGAACTAAAAGTGCAATATGAAAGTTTTATGAATTTCAAATTGCAATCTGATGGTTGCATAATTAGTAGATGCATTATATATCATTCATCCATATATGTGCTAAAAGACAGTCTCCATATTTAGTTTTATTATATATCATTCATTCGTATATGCGTAGCATACACTATAGCCTAGATATTTTTTTGTCCAACAAGTTTTATTGTTTATTTGCTATTTTTGTAGGTGAAGAGTTTGGTAGAACCACATACTTGTATTCAAAGCAGTATGAGCGGTAACAAGTGTGCCACTCAAGGATGGGTTGCTGATGTAATCACGGACAAACTAAGATCTGATGGATGTCTCGGTTGCAGAGCTTAGAAGGTGGCTTGTGAAAACTTACAATGTTGAGGTACCATACATGAGAGTTTTTAGAGGGAAAGAACAAGCTTACACGGATATGTATGGTAAGTGGGAGGACTCTTTCATACACCTTGATGATTTCAAAGAGGAACTACTAAATAGAAATCCCGGAAGTGTTGTTGACATTGATTTTGACACAACGACTGGTCAGAAATGTTTTCTACGTTTTTTTATTTCATTAGCTGCTTGTTCTAATGGATTTCTTTCCGGTTACCGTCCCTATATTTCTCTTGATGCTTGTCACCTGAAAGGTAAATTTAACGGTGTACTAGCTGCTGCCACGGGTGTTGATGGTAATAATTCGATATTTCCAGTAGGCTATGGCGTGCTTGAGTCCGAGAATACAAAGTCATGGACGTGGTTTCTTGAGTTACTCAAAAAAGCAATTGGAGTACCAGATGGTCTTGTTATCTCCTATGACATGCAGAAAGGACTAGAAGTAGCAATCACACAAGTCTATCCTAACGTTGAGCATAGAGAATGTATCAGACACTTGTATAGTAATTTTAAGAAACACTTTCGTGGTGACTTCTTTAGCTCTAACTTGTGGGGTGCTGCACGAACCTATTGTCCTAGTGAGCATGACAAACTACTAAAGGAAATCTTTGACGCACGAGAAACGGCAATTACTTATCTTAATCAGAACCATAAGAAGATATGGAGCCGGAGCAAGTTTGGCACAATATCTAAGTGTGATTACATTACTAATAACATTTCAGAAGTTTTTAATTCTTGGATAGGTGACTTGCGTTCTCAACCGGTCCTTGATCTACTAGATGCCATTAGAGAAAAGTTTATGGTACGGTTTTATAATAAAAGGAAGCTAGTGGAAAAGTGGAATGGCACGTTAGTTCCGATGGCTAAAAGTTATATCAACAATATCTCCAAGGTAAGTAGCTTGCGTTATAATTATTATATTATTAAAACAAGTAACTCCCACTTTACAATCTGAAAATGATAAAATGAGTTACAAATGTCAAATAATGTTTTCTTATAGAAATCTATTTATGCACTGGTGAGCATCTAGCATAAATACTTAGCTGGTATAGAAATCTTGATCCCTGACTATGTGTATTATTATAAATACTTAGCTGATATAGCATAAATATTTGTAGAAATCTTGATCCCTTGACTATGTGTATTATTATCATCAATAAAATTTGATGGCTTTTCAAGAAGATAAAATAACATGCAGGTCATGTGTTATAATCATCGTGTTTAAAAGGAAATTTTTATGCCATTATTTAATATGTTTTTTCTTTGGTAGAATTTGGGTGAATATGAGGTTCTTAGAAGTAGTGATAATCGAGCTCAAGTGAAATTCAAGGGGAGACAATGGGAGGTTGTATTAAATGAGTGAACGTGCACTTGTCGAGTTTGGCAGGTTAAAGGTCTTCCATGTAAACATGCAACAGCTTTCATTGCTAGCATAAGAGATAGTTTGGATAAACATGTTGATCAATATTTTATAGTTGAGAAATTCAAAGAGGCTTATGCTCTAGAAATTTCTCCTATGCTAGGAAAAGATCAATGGGTGCCGAAAGCAACACATGATAAGATATACCCACCAATAATTAAACGTCCACCTGGTCGACAAAAAAAAAGAGAATTGTACCATCTAACGAGCCTAAAAGAAGACAACGATGTGCACGATGTGGCCAATATGGCCATCGTGATAAGACATGCAAAAATTCACCCCTGGAAGGGTATGATCCATATCAACCATCGACGAGTAAAAGGTTTATAAATTTCTTTTTTCCTTTTTATTTACATTTTCAAAGATAAACCTTGAAATTATATGTAATGCTAATGTTAATTAATGGTTATGTTGTTATAGGAGATGTGATATGTAATGCTAATGTTAATTAATGAACCTATGTTGTTATAGGAGATGTGGGAAGAATTCAACAACTCAAAGCGGACGATAATGAAGTAATAGCACTCCGAGCATGTCACTTTTTCAATAGTTAGTAATTCTTTTTCTATATATATGTCTTGTTGTTAGATATAGTATTAGGCCTATTCACTAAATCCTTAATTCTACATATAGAAATTTTTAAGAATTATTAACTAATTACGTTTTAGTGTTAGCCTCTTAGGTGATATGAAATTAAACTAATTAGATTTAGTTTAGATTTTACACAGTAGTGAAACAAGTAGTTATCAAAGTATTATTGAGTTGTAATATAAAGTGGTTTCTCTAATTGTTATATTTTGTCACATACAGGAAGGAGAAGGATGGTTTGTTTTTATGTCTCAAATAAAAGATATGAATCAAAATGGTGAAAGAAATGGGGCAGGAACGGAAATGGAGAGGTGAATTACTGAAGAGGAAAAGGCTATGTTATTTTGAATTGGAATAATGAATCAGTTAGTTTGTTATCCATCAAAATATATATATGGGCAAAACTGGAATTTTAGTTATGTTAGTTTGGTTTTGTTATTTATTTTTAATGAAATGGGTATATTTGAAATTTTCTTATTTACTTGGATATCTATGTAATTTTAACACTTAATAGGGGGATATATGTTATTGACTCATATTTTTTTTATTAGTCTCATAAAAAAGCCACGTAAATTCGCGAGCCGTAGTTTGCTAATATAAATACAAATAAAATCTACTACAAATACAAATACATCTAATACAAATACAAATAAAATCTACTACAGAAGCATATTTTTAACCTCAGGGACGGATCTTCGGGGTGGCAGGGGTGGGCAGTGGCCCCTCCAAATTTATGTGCTCTTAGTGTAAATTTTATTTTTTTGGAATCCAAAAAAATAAATATTTATGTAATAGCCCCTCCAAGATTTTAGAAAATTTTTAATTGATTGAAGTATATGATTATCTCTCTAAGGGTTTAGGTGTCCAGACTTTTCACATTCTATTCTTCATCCTTGTATATTCTCATATCAAAAAAACTTAGGCATAGCTCAACGGTTCTCCCCATGTAGTTTGTGTCATAGGATAGGGAGAGGTAATGAGTTCGATCCTTAGGGATGACATGATTTTCTCTAAACCAATTGAACACCAATAATGGTGGTATATATTGACCCTATAGAGAGGTTTTGCCGGATTCGTTCACGGACCTCTACCCGGACCACTGCCCGAATGGATGTGTTCCCGGGTACCGTCGATCTGATTCGGGTTTCCGCCCGAACATGTGTGTTACGTGCAAACGATGAGGGTTGTTGAAATAAATGATCTACTGATGCCAAAAAATCGCTTTCAGAAAAAATGTTCTCATATCAAAATCCATTGTTTTGAAGGTCAGTTTTTTACTTATATTATTTAAGACTTTATCATTTAAATACTACGATATTGAGTTATATATTTTACGTATACTATGAACTGTGCCACACATGTAAATTAACCGACTTTTGTTTGTACATCTATTAATTAATGGATAGCGATAGGTGGATAATGGATTAGGAGCTAATCAAGTAGGCACTTTAACACGAGCTGGTGATACGCGTTGGTGTTCTCATTTTCATTATGTTTGTAATTTGCTTAAGATGTTTAATACTGACTATGAAGTTCTTGAGAGTATAATTGAAGATGGATCTTACATTTTTTGAAACGATTTTGGCCCTCCCACTAAATTCATTGAAGATCCGTCTTTGTTTAACCTGTTCAAGAATAAATAATTTTACGACGCCATCAACGTTTGAAATCACTCATTGACTCCATCACAACTGATAACCTTCGGATCAAACATTCTAATAATCGGACCGTCAAAAATATTTACATTTACAAAAAATTGAATTTCAAAACCTCAGGAGAGGGAGGAACAACAAAATAGCCTCCTCTTCTATTTTCCCTTTTTCCATTAATTTTTCAAAAAAACAAAAATTAATTCATTTTTTTTTTTTTAAATAAATAACAACAATCACATCCTTCTTATGTTTTTCTCGACGTTGGGTTTTCTTTCAGCCTAATTTAACAGATTCAACTTATTAAATCTGAGCTGAGTTAGAGTAATTGAACTGATATATCTATCGATATCTACGTATCTATATGCATACATATACATATACATATATTGAATCAATTATTTGGTGAATTTGGAGTCAAATTGATTGAACAAATTTGAAATTCGGATAGAAATGGAGAAAGGTGAAGGCGGAGGGGATTTAAATTTCCCTCCGAAAATCACGCAAATGGAGGCTGCAGCGGTGACGGTAACTGCATCACCGTCGCAAGTTACGATGTCGACGGCAACGGCGATGGATTTTCCGGCGGCAAAGAAGCTCGCGCGCCAGCTGGATTTTGATAGGGTTGGTGGTAGTGCATCGGTTACAGAGACTAGTCGTGTTTTGCCGGAGCATTCACAATCGATAATGATGCAGAAGCCGCCGTTACTACCGTCGTCTCCGTTACAGCCACGGCCGACGTCGTCTCCGATGGTACAACCGCAGTTACAGTTACAATTTGTGCCGATTATGCCGTCGTTGCAGATGAAGCAGTCTCATGTTTCAACTACTTTTCAACCAAGGCCTATGTAAGTATCCTACATTATGCCTAATTTAAACTGGTTTTATTTTGTGGTTGATGTATATGTATGTATAATTTGAAATTTGATTCAATTCAAGCTTATTTTGTTACAGTTGAAGTCTTAATTAGATAAAAATGGCATTTATGAATTTATGATCTAGATGAGTGCTTAATATGTTATGTTTTGAAATTAAGTCATATGACACCTTATTTAGTGAGTATTAATTCATTAAAAACTATATATTGGAGGAACAAGTAAGAAGACAGAACTGTATTCTTTAGGACTACTTACTATTTTGCGTTTAAGTACCGAAAATAGTATAGTGGTAGTGAGAGGTATTTAACATAATCTGTATCAGTTATACATAAAATGGTGCTTCCGAAATTAATAAAAAAATAGTTGACGTTTGCTAGGCATGTAGTTTTTTATACACTGCTGTCGTCATTTGGGCGAACTGTATACGCGGTGTCATAATATTACAACACTTGCATTTCTTGATTTCAGTAGGATCCATATAGGGAATACAAGATTTTGCGAATGGGAATATGGTAAAACCCTGATTTAGACATCTAGTCAATTTATTAGGCTTCGTATTGTTAATAACTTTCAAGTATATTATTCATTAATGTTATTATCTTTCAATCTTGTTGGTACATAATTCGTGCCGCATAAAAGTCAAACTTGTCTTATAGTTGTAGTAAAAATTGCTATTTCTGCCTTTCAGAAAAACAGAATCCCCCAAACCACGACCAAGACAAAATGTTGAAATCAAGGATGGTACTCCTAAGAAGCAAAAGCAATGCAACTGCAAACACTCAAGATGCTTAAAGCTGTAAGTAATTCCTTAGTATTCGTGTGCTCCGTGAACCAAAATTTTCAGTTGTGAACTGCCGATGAATGTGGGAATACTTGGAAATGATATTTTTAATGCTTTATGTCTAGGATTCATTATTATATTTGAATCCTGAACCTAAAGCATAGGATTTTGATACGATGCTGTGATGTTTCTGGCATGCTCTGCTATGATCATTGACAGCTTCTAATTAAGTGCTTGATTGGATTATAAATAAATCAAGTTATGATTTTTGATGAAATTCACATGTTGCTCCGTATATTATGGAAAATTCTGATTCTGATTAGATACATATCTATCATTTTGTGGTCAGATATTGTGAATGTTTTGCATCTGGAATATACTGTGATGGTTGCAACTGTGTAAACTGTTACAACAATGTTGAAAACGAGCCTGCTAGAAGAGATGCTGTTGAAACTACTTTGGAACGCAATCCAAATGCATTTAGGCCTAAAATTGCTAGCAGTCCGCATGCAAACCGTGATAATAGGGTTCGTCTCTTTCTCAATTAAATGATTAATATAACTGTTTCTTGAATCAATGCGGTTTGGACTTTGTCATTATTAATTTCGTACTAATTTGGTACCACCCTTGTGGCCTAGTGGTACGCCCAACACCTTGTGTGTTGGATGGGAGTGGGAGGTCTCAAGTTCGAGTCCACTCCCTTAAAACATTCCAGGATATTTACCCGATTTATGGAGTAACCCCGGGGAGGTTTTACCGACCCGTATTCCAGGATTCCGGCCCGCTCCGCCTGCCCCTCGGGATGGTTTAAGGATCGGGTCCCTATAATGCGGTTCTGGCTTCCGCCCGAAGCGCGTGTATGCGTGGAAATGATTGGATGGGTGGGTTATTCCTCGTCAGTGATTCCAAATACTCGCCATTCAAGAAAAAAAATCATACTAATTTGGTACTAAGGTAATATCAAGTATCTGAAGGTTCTAAAAGAAGTGCACATTGTCATTATTACAATTTCTAAAGTAGAAAAATACACATTGTTTTTTTGAACGACGATATCGACATAGAATGCTCTCATTTGTCACCCACACACGCGTTAGGAGGAAACCCAATTCGCGACGATGCTGGCAGTACCATCGAAGGTTAGGAAAACCCTTCAGAGACCTTCCCAAATCGCATTGATGTTGGCAGTACCATCAAAGGTTGGAAAATCCTTGCTTGGAGTGAGAATCGAACCTGGGTTGGCATTACCCCAAGTTGGATCCCACCCCGTACCAGTCAAGCCAAGCTTCGGTGGTAGAAAAATGCACATTGTGCCAATACAACTTGGTTTTTGTAACTGGTAATGCATATTAAATAATGGACTACTAGTATTGTCCTTTATTGTCAAGTTTTGTACATGCTCATTCTTATCATTCAAACTGCGGTTTTACGTTTGGAGAGATTAAAAAAATAAAGAAAGGATGTTCAGTTTATTTGCGTGCTCTTGAGTCTCAACGGAGAAAATCAATTATCATGTTTTTGTGATCCCAAGTTAAAGGTATCCGAAAATCCACTTGAGAATATTGTACAAATCAATCAATGTATGTGAAAAGCAATGTTGCAAAAATCGCTACTCGGGAAGTAATCGGTCAAAAAATTTTACGGGGTACTTGGCAACTCAGGGAGTACTTGAATGTTGACCAAGTTTGACTTTGACCGATGTTGACCGAACTTTGACCAAATTTCCGAGTAATCTCGTGTTTTGGACAAGTTTTGACTTAGTTTTGACCGATTTTCCCAGTAATCCCGAGATTTGGCCGAGTTTGACTAAGTTTTGACCTCGTTTGACCGAGTTCTGCAACATTGGTGAAAGGTATCCAAGACACTATATTAGTTCACTGTAAAATGTTTCTGTTCCATGGGAGCTATATGCTAAAATGGTCTAGGTTAGATTATATCTTTGGCAATTAAATTATGTTACGCATTTATTTATTCATTTTTCAAATAACTTTTAAATATCAGGAAGATGTTGGGGAAGTTTTATTGGCGAAGCATAACAAAGGATGCCATTGCAAAAAATCAGGATGTCTAAAAAAATATTGCGAATGCTACCAAGCAAACATTCTATGCTCGGAGAACTGTAAATGCATGGACTGCAAGAATTTCGAAGGAAGTGAAGAACGTCAAGCCCTTTTCCATGGCGATTCTACAAATAATTTGACATATCTTCAGCAGGCGGCAAATGCCGCCATCACCGGTGCTATTGGATCATCTGGTTACGGTTCTCCGCCAGTTTCCAGGAAGAGAAGGACCCCTGACCTGTTTTTTGGTGGGCCCATGGAAAAAGATTCATCTAATCAAAAGCTTGCACTGTTTCATCAGGTATTGGCACATAGTAAATTTGCTAAAAAGGTTACTTTTACTTGTTTATGTAAGGTAATATTCATGACCGCGTTTGAAATCTGGCTTATTATTTGGCAGGCGAATCACATAAAAAGTTCTGCTCCTTCCTCTTCTTTGTCTCCTATCTCTGGCCCACGTGTTGCTAATGTTGCACCTGTAGGCCCTTCAAAATTTACGTACAGGTACAGGCATTACATGTTTTGTGTTTCATATGACTGAGGTGACAAGATGGGTAAGGTTGGGTTACGGCTTAAAACAGATACAGGTTCAAATGGATTGGAACGGGTTGGGTTGACTCACAAACACCTCTCTCTCTCTCTCTCTCTCTCTCTCTCTCTCTCTCTCTCTCTCTCTCTCTCTCTCTCTCTCTCTCTCTTAAATTAAATAATTCGTTTAAAAGTCAATAATATCCATACAAATCTGATTCTTTGAATGCGAATGTTTTTTGAGAAAAAAACAAAGATCAATGGGTAGATATTGTCACCTCTTTGATATATCATCGAAGTGCTTGTAATGCTAACTACTCGAGCGGTGAAGGTCTCTTTTAGCAGATCTTATCCGACCTGAAGATCTGAAGGAGCTCTGTTCTGTTTTGGTGGTGTATGCAAACGAAGCTGCCAGGGTAGTTGCAGGTAAAGATAGGATATATCTTGATACTCTTTTACGAATAGAAGCTTATGATCTTTTCTGTTACTGTATGTATGTGTGTGTAATTGTGTGTATATATATATATATATATATATATATATAGACACACACACACACACACATATATATATATATATATATATATATATATATATGTGTATATATATATATATATATATATGTATCATTTGCCCACACATTTTTTTTTTGCTACCCAATTACCATTACAAGTTAAGAAATTTATTTTATTTGTAATTGTTTTCTAACATGGAAGAATTCAAAGCCAATATAGATACGCCATACAATATATGTTCTTTGTACGATTCAATCTCTTATCAACTTATGTAAGTATTTATTCAATATTAAAAGCAAATGTTTATTTGTAATATTACAGATGATCAGAGAGAAAGCGCTGCTGACTCAGCATTCAAGGACCGAATACAAACCCAGAAAGATCCTGACTCTGGCAAAGTGGTGGCGGATGAACTTTCAGGTGGAGCTCAGGCTGATAAAGACGAGTCTACTTCAGATAACGCAGATGTTTCTAAAGGGAGGCCCATGTCTCCTGGAACACTGATTTTGATGTGTGATGAAGAAGACACAGTTTTGGGGCCTACTTCAGCTTCTAATGGATCGGGGCCTGATGGTTCAGGTGCTCCTCCTCAGTTGCCAAATGGTCAAGCAGTGACCGAAACCTATGCTGCACAGGAGAAGATTGTCTTAACTGCGTTTCGGGATTGTCTCAACAGGCTCATCACTTTTGGAGAAATAAAAGGCAAGTCTCCAGTTTATCTTTTATTTGTCAAATGTCTAGAATACCCTTTTTAAGCCTGGAAAACTGGTCGGGTGGGGTCGAAACCCAAATGGGTTTGAGCCAAAACGGGTCATGGGTCGAATGGGCCTCAAAATTCATACGGGTCAAACAGGTCGGGTCGAGATCCATTTTTCCTTATAAATTTTCTTAAAAAACTTATTTTTGAAAGAAAAAAAAAAATTATTATAAAAAATAAATTCTATTTATTACTCCTTACTTTTTTATACAAAAGTTTGTTTTTTTCTAAAAAAATAATTTTAAAATTTTTTTGTTTGTGTTTTTTTTTTCAACATTTTTTGTTTTTCTAATTTTCTATGTTTTTTTAATTTTTTTTTTTTTTTTTTTGCTTTTTTATTTTTCCGTACAATGGGTTGGTAATGGATTTTGACGGGTCTAGATGGACCTTCTAACATATTGAAGGACTAAAGATGGGTCCATATTGGACCCATTCCCTTTGCTTTCTCGAGACCCAATGGACCCAAATGGTTGACCCAAAATGGACCCAATATTTGGTGTATACCTTTTACACACTAAGGGTTCTTTTCTATTCTAACATCTCCCCTCTGCAGAAGCTCAATGCTCTTCGTTGGTCAGAAGCGATTCAGGAAGTCAAAGTCAAATGGAAGTCGTCGAGACCAACACTGGCATTGCACATATAAGTCAAACTACAAGTCAACGTGAACCATTCAGCAACGGCTTTGCAAAGTCTGCGGGCCCAGCCCCTCAAGCGAGTAATGCAGCAGTCAGGACATTTGATAATAATGGTACACATTTGCAAGGTATCCCTTTTCGTGCTGAAAATGGAGAATTGAATTAAAAAACAAAAGAGATATAATCATTGATTGATTACCAGAGTAACCTTTAATCAACTGCAAATGTTAGGCCATTCTTTGTTTATGGCTTTTCTTTGGTACAGTATTGGAAACTACAGTTTAGCCCCTCCCTATTGTTAGAAAACTAACAGAAATATTGTTTTTTTTCCTATCTTTTTTAACCTAGTTTTGTAATCGTAATGAAATTTACAGTGCTGAGCTAGGCTTGTCATAGGCACTAGGTAGTAGTGATTAGTGAAGGTGTAATGTAATATGTGCCTGTGATATCTGTGTATACTGCTAATAGTGACGTTCTATTGTTGCAATAAACAACAATTGTTACTACATTGTTTCAAGTAGTATAGATTAAAACTTTAAAGGTTTTAATAAAGTTGGATGATTATTTATAATGATGTCAGAGGACATGTTTGTAATAAAAACTTCTATAAGAGGGGTGCCATCGGTGATGTCTTTCCCCCGCCCTCACCGTAGTCCGAGTGGACGCCATTGACACAACCATGTGCTCACTCCGCCCTCACATGCCTCCATTGCCGCATTTCGTCCTTTTTAGGTATATTTGAGGGTAAGTTTGTGAATAAATGGTTTGTGCGTAGAGCTTGAATACTTGCACATTAGTTTATTTTATTAATATTGTGGGTACCACTTTTTTTGAGGAAGTTTTCATAGATGATGACAGTGGTTCGGCCTTTGTTTTGTCATGGGAGAAAGTTTGAGGATATGTTGACGTAGCGTTGATCGCGACGTGTAAAAATATAACGACCCTCATTTTTCCATTCTATATTTTTTCAATATTAACTGCCCAAACAATATAATTAAAACTTAATGATCAAACTTTAATCAACAATTGTTAAGTGTTAAGAGTTAGAAAACATATTAATTAACTTTGTGCAATAATTGACAAGTTAATAAAAGATGAAAATAATAAACTGTTAGTCGACACTCGCTACTAATTAAAATTTATGCATTTATGTAATATTATAACTAATAACCTGTAAGTAATAAATAAAAAGTGACATTTATATAAATAATAAAACAATTGGGAACTAAATATATACAAGTCATGAATTAGTAAAAAGAAAATAATACTTATCATGTAGTAAATGTAAAAATAATAATAATAGTAATAGTAATAATAATGAGACTAAAAAAATCTTACATCCTTATGTTGACTAAAAATAAAGTGTAAACTAGTACATCCTTATGTTGACTAATTATAAACTAGTACCACCTATTGTTGACTAAAAATTATAAAACAAAATAAAATCATTAATTAGAACATCCTTATGTTGACTAACACTCTAATACTTGCACTATATAAACACCTAGTTTCTCATTCACAAATCACACCAAAATCCTCTCTCAAAAACAATCTCTCCCTCTCCCTCTCTTGTGATATTCGGATCTTCAAGCTTGTTCTTCGTATTCTTCAAGAATCTTCAAGGAGTTCTTCAAGATTTTCAAGGCTTTGATCTTCCATCTTCATAGTGTTCATCTTTTTTTTGTTAATTATCTTGAATCTTCAAAGGTATAACATAAACCCTAAACTATTTACATAAACTTTGATCTTTGTTAATTCATATTCATATTATAAACTTGTTATTCATAAGTATATACATAAACACACCTAGATTTATATATACATATATACATGTAAAAAAATATATTTTTATATATATATACATATATATACGAATTATATATATATATACATATACATATTAAAACCTTAAAACTACTTATACTAGTACTTAACATGTATACACTATTACTATTACTAGCACCTATAACCTACTACTTATATTGTAGCACAAAAACATTTTGGGATATGTATTAGAGATGTATAGATCTTCGAACTTTCTTGACGAATGGTTTCTACGAGATTCTAGGCAGAGGGTTTGGATTTCCGATTTAAAGGGTCCTATGGCTCAAGCCCCTAGATCTAAATTAGCCATTCGAAGGGAAAGGGGTGATTGGAAGCTTATCTAATACAGCAAGTATCCTAAAATGGAAACACTCATAAAAGTAGAAACTCTCTAGTCATAGAAACTTAGTAAAATAAGAAACTTTCTAAAAATAGAAACTTTATAAAAATAGTAACTTACTAGGAATAGAAACTTAGTAAAACAAACTATACTTAAACACAACATGGGCAAAACACTTAACTACTCTTAAATGTCAATAGGTTGACTTTCCTGCTCACTCGTTCAACTCTCTATTCCGAGGAATAACTCTCTCTCTACTTACTAAGGTGAATTCATAGCCCCACTCTTTATTGCTAGCAAACTTATTTAACTTTTTGGGGTGAGACACATGCTGCTTTTACTATTTACAATTTAGACACAAGTACCAACTGCTAAAACTATGCTATACCCGGCTATGTCCGACTAAGTCCCTACAGTGATATTTTTAAGTGCTGCGGCATGCTTATTTATTGGGGGTAGGCCTATCGGGAGTAACGTCCCCGATACATTTGATGTTATCTTTGTATTGCTTGATAATGAAATTAAACCGACAAGTAGAACTAACTTGTCATGGGGCAAACTTGAACGTTTAGTCTAAATATCACGCACTGGCATAACTTTTTGATCCTGCGGGAGATCAACCTTACAAATTAAATCTTGTGGTCTAAAACAAACGGTCAAACTTATTTGTTAAACCTATGAACTTCACTCAACCTTTTGGTTGACACTTTAGCATGTTTTGTCTCAGGTGCTGTTTGATTCAAGCTCTTATACTTACTGCTGCTACTTGGACATAGGATCAAGAGATATCGCATTTATTACTTCTGCATGTGAACATTTCCATTATTGTTATTCCTATCATTGTAACTACGTTTCATTTTCCGCTGCGTGCTCAATAAAGTTTGTTTTATCATTTAGCATTGTTCTCGTATATTATAATATGTTGGTTGATTTGATATTAAGTCACATTTCACCCAGGCCCTAACTGGGGGTGTGACAGATTGGTATCAGAGCAAACCAGGCTGTTATAGAGAACCAGGATTGCATTTTTATGTGTGCCTTACTTGTTAGCTAGGGTGCCTTAGCAATCTAGGAAACTATAACCTTTCCTGCCTTAGACTTAAAGCACTTAGGATTGTCGTATAATCTTAACAATTATGCTTTAATAAACTTGACTCAAAGATTCTAATCAAGGTCTCTTTCCTAATGATAGGATGTCAAGCTCAAGCATTAACAAGCCCAACAAAGCAACTCACAACCCTACCACCGAAGTAGGTGTTGGACACTCTTCAACTTCGAGACCAGTTCAAAGTCCTCTTTATAGTCCTGCTTCACCACCGCTGAATTATAGCCCGAATACTATTTTAGATTCACATGGGTCTCCTCAATACTACCCAACTCCGAGAACCCAAGATAAGGGAAAACGGCATGAAGAAGTTGGTCCATCAAGGAAGAGAGCCCGATCTCCTTTTTATGATGGTCCTAAGTATGAAATCATGAGATTACGAAACGATACCGAGAGAAACATTGAAGGTCTACTTCGCCACATGGAAAGAGTGGATCGTCGAATGAAGAAACTTATGAAAGAAAACGTCGAGCTAAGAAAGGAGTTGCTGATGCTAAAGTGCGAGGAAGAACGCAACACTCGCTGGGGAAAGCAATCACTTGCTTACCTCAAGGAGGATGTTGATGTCCGAATGAAAATGGAGAAAGGTCGAGTCGACGAACAACTTGCCATAAGAGAGTACAACACTAATGCCGTAAACAGTCGTGTTACCAACCTTTATGACAACTTCGAGTATCTCTATGAGAAACAAAAGACGAAAAATGAGAAAGTTGAGGAGTTTATGAAGAAGGTTGGAGACGAAATATGAAGACTACTTCAATCTTAATATTTCCTAGTTATTTTTCCTATTTTCCATCTATGTAAAGGCTGTGCCTTAAACAATTTCTATTTCCGAATCGTGTAATAAAGGCTTATTTAATGCCTCGTTCTAATAATATAAAGTGTTTTATTAATATCATGCGATATCAATACTTTAGTTTATTCATACTTGTGATTACTCAAACTTATAACTTGTTAAACTTATCAAACATATGTTCACTTTTATGTAGTGACATCATGGTTCGTTCAGCTGCACCTACCGTTAACAACATTGTGTTAACTACTGAGCAATTCCAACAGTTACTCGCTGCTGCCCAAGGCAACGCCCAAGCTAATCATGCTAATACTCAACCAAAACCTTGTTCCTACAAGGACTTTACAAACTGTCACCCTCCCGCTTTTAAGGGAAACGAAGAAGCTGTCGAACTAGTTCGTTGGTTCGAAAAGATGGAATCTATTTTCCGTATTTGCAACTGTGGTGATGATGATCGAGTAAAGTATGCCACTAGCTCGTTGGGTGGTAATGCTTTAACTTGGTGGACTGCTTATGCCAAGTCCGTAGGAATTGATAATGCTAATGCAATTCCATGGGATGAACTCAAAAGTATGATGGTCAACAAATTCTGCCCAAGGAGTCAAGTTCAGAAGCTTGAAGCTGAGTTCTGGGAACTCAGGGTCAAGGGTACTGACATTGAGAATTATACCAATCGTTATCTGGAGCTTTCTACTCTATGTCCTGAAATGTTTCCTACTGAAGCTAGAAGAATTGAGCGGTATATTGAAGGTCTTCCCGAGGATGTTCAAGGGAATGTTATTGCTGCTGAGAAGGTTACTTTGGATGCTGTGATTCTCATGGCACAAAATCTCATGTTGGCCAAGAGAAGAAGGGCGTCGGCCAATAAGCAAGTTGAAACCAAGGGTAATGATGGTAAGAGGAAGTTTGAGCCGTCTCAAGGTTCAACTCAGAATGTTAGTAAAAAGCTTATGGATAGTACAAGGACGAATTATAAGGGCACTTATCCTTTTTGTGTTCGTTGTGAAAGGCATCACCCGGGGCAGTGCACTGCCACTTGTTCGTTGTGTAAGAAAGTGGGACACGTAGCTAAGACGTGTAGGACTCCTCCAAAGAATAAATCTATTGTTCCTGCCAAAGCTCCTCCTACTTGTTATACTTGTGGGGAAAAGGGACACATTAGTCCAAATTGCCCTAAGAAGAGAGATAATCCTGCTACTGGAGCCAATACTACTGCTGCAAAGGGTCGAGCATTTGTTATTACTGCTGCTGAAGCCCGAGATGAAGATGAGGTCATCACGGGTACGTATCTCGTCAATAATTGCTACGCAACTATTTTATTCGATACTGGTGCCGACCGAAGTTACGTATCTAATGAATTTTGTACCCTATTTACTGAAAAGCCTCAACCCTTAGAAACTAAACGATTAGTAGAAGTAGCCAATGGAAAGATCATGAAAGTTGATAAAATTTATAAAAACTGCAACCTAATCTTAGCCAGCAAAGAATTTAAGATAGACCTTTTGCCGGTCGAGCTAGGAAGTTTCGATGTCGTAGTTGGAATGGATTGGTTACGTCCATTAAGAGCTGCGATCATGTGTTACGATAAAACCGTTCATGTTCCATTAGGAAATGGAGAGACTCTTATTATCCAAGGTGAAAAGAGTGGTTCCAATCTCAATATTATCTCCTGTATTAAAACCCGCAAATACCTTATGAAAGGTTATCCAGCTATTCTAGCCCACGTTAATCTGATTGAATCGAAAGAGAAGCGAATTGAAGATGTACCAGTAGTTAAAGACTTTCCCGATGTGTTTCCCGAAGATCTTCCGGGTATTCCACCTCCTCGACAAGTTGAATTCCAAATTGATTTAACTCCTGGTGCTGCTCCTGTTGCTAAAGCACCATACCGTTTAGCACCTTCCGAAATGAAGGAATTATCCAACCAACTCCAAGAACTATTGGATAAAGGTTTCATTCGTCCAAGCTCGTCCCCTTGGGGAGCTCCTATTCTGTTTGTTAAAAAGAAGGATGGTACATTAAGGATGTGCATTGATTACCGCGAACTTAACAAGCTTACTATCAAGAACCGTTATCCGTTGCCACGTATTGATGATCTATTTGACCAACTTCAAGGGTCAAGTGTTTATTCAAAGATTGATTTAAGATCCGGTTATCACCAACTCAAGGTCAAGGAATCCGATATTCCTAAGACTGCTTTTCGCACTCGTTATGGGCACTATGAATTCTGTGTCATGCCTTTTGGTTTAACTAATGCTCCTGCCGTGTTCATGGACCTCATGAATCGTGTTTGTAAACCGTATCTTGACAAATTTGTCATCGTATTCATTGACGACATCTTGATCTATTCGAAGAATGAGAAAGAGCATGAGCAACATTTGCGCATGATTCTTGAACTCTTACGAAAGGAACAACTTTATGCTAAATTTTCTAAGTGCGAGTTTTGGCTCAAAACCGTACAATTTCTCGGACATGTTGTTGATAGAAACGGAATACATGTCGATCCAGCTAAGATTACTGCTATTCAGAACTGGGAGATACCAAAGACTGCAAAGCATATTCGTCAATTTTTGGGACTTGCCGGTTACTATCGAAGGTTTATAAAAGATTTTTCTCTCATTGCCAAACCTCTTACAAAGCTGACTCAAAAAGGGAAGAAATTTGAGTGGTCCGAAGAACAGGAATCTGCTTTCAAGATTCTGAAGGAGAAGTTGACCACAGCCCCGATTCTTTCTTTACCTGAAGGTACCGACGACTTTGTTGTTTACTGCGATGCCTCAAAGCATGGCTTTGGTTGTGTTTTAATGCAACGAGAGAAGGTTATCGCCTATGCATCTAGACAGTTGAAGAAACATGAAGTAAACTATACCACACATGACCTAGAGTTAGGTGCCGTGGTATTTGCATTAAAGATATGGAGACATTATCTCTATGGTAATCACTTTACGGTGTACACTGACCATAAAAGTCTTCGACACATCTTTGATCAAAAACAGCTGAATATGAGGCAAAGTCGATGGCTCGAGACATTGAACGATTATTATTGTGAGCTGAAATATCATCCTGGCAAGGCGAATGTAGTTGCCGATGCCCTTAGTCGAAAAGACGATATTAAACGTGTTCGTGCTTTAAACCTAAAAATCAAATCGAATCTTATTTCACGAATCTGTGAAGCTCAATTGGAAGCTATTAGACCGACACTTATCGAAGGTGAAGGACCTATTGGTTTTGAGAACCAACTTCAAGTGAAAGCTAATGGTACACGGTACTTTGGCAATAGAATCTGGGTTCCTCGTTTTGGTAATCTTCGCGAACTAGTCTTGGATGAAGCACATAAGACTAGATATTCTATCCATCCCGGTTCCAGTAAGATGTATCACGATGTGAAGGAATTCTACTGGTGGCCTAACATGAAAGCCGATATTGCTACTTATGTTAGTAAGTGTCTCACTTGTTTGAAAGTCAAGGCCGAACATCAAAAGCCTTCTGGTCTGTTGACACAACCCGACATTCCGCAGTGGAAGTGGGAAGGTATCACTATGGACTTCGTTACTAAGTTACCTAAGACTTCGAACGGTAACGATACTATTTGGGTCGTAGTTGATCGTCTTACTAAATCTGCACATTTCATACCGATCAAGGAAACCGACAAGATGGAGAGATTAGCACAGCTTTATATTAAAGAAATCGTCTCACGTCATGGTGTTCCTATCTCGATCATTTCTGATCGCGATAGTCGATTTGTTTCTAGATTTTGGAAAACTTTACAATCTGCTCTTGGAACTCAACTCGACATGAGTACAGCTTATCATCCGCAAACCGATGGTCAAAGTGAACGAACCATTCAAACTATGGAGGATATGCTACGTGCTTGTGCAATCGATTTCGGCAAAGGATGGGATAGACATCTACCTTTGGTTGAATTTTCTTATAATAACAGTTATCACTCCAGCATTAAGGCTGCACCTTTTGAAGCTTTATATGGACGGAAGTGTAGATCCCCTTTGTGTTGGGATGAGCTTGAGGACAGACATTTAACTGGTCCTGAAATTATTCACGAAACTACCGAAAAGATCGTTCAAATCAAGCAACGTTTAGAAACTGCCCGTAGCCGACAGAAAAGCTATGCCAATAAGAAACGAAAAGACATCGAATACCAAGTTGGAGATAAAGTCATGTTGAAAGTATCCCCTTGGAAAGGTGTTGTCCGCTTCGGTAAGCGAAGTAAACTCAGTCCACGATATGTTGGACCATTCACAATCACTGAAAGAGTCGGTCCCGTGGCATACCGATTAGAACTGCCAACCGAACTTAGTCAAGTACATGATGTGTTTCATGTCTCAAATCTTAAACGGTGTCTTGCCGATGACACACTCGTTATTCCTCTGGATGATGTCCGCATTGATGAGCAAATGCACTTCGTTGAAGAACCTATAGAAATCATGGAAGGAGAGGTCAAACAAACGCGTAAAAGCAATATACCTATCGTTAAAGTCCGGTGGAATTCGCGTAGAGGCCCCGAATATACCTGGGAACGCAAAGACCATATGAAACGGAAATATCCCCATCTCTTCTCAACTGCTGATGCAAACGAGAAAACTACCTAAAAACTTCGGGACGAAGTTTTCAATAACGGGGAGGTACTATAACGACCCTCATTTTTCCATTCTATATTTTTTCAATATTAACTGCCCAAACAATATAATTAAAACTTAATGATCAAACTTTAATCAACAATTGTTAAGTGTTAAGAGTTAGAAAACATATTAATTAACTTTGTGCAATAATTGACAAGTTAATAAAAGATGAAAATAATAAACTGTTAGTCGACACTCGCTACTAATTAAAATTTATGCATTTATGTAATATTATAACTAATAACCTGTAAGTAATAAATAAAAAGTGACATTTATATAAATAATAAAACAATTGGGAACTAAATATATACAAGTCATGAATTAGTAAAAAGAAAATAATACTTATCATGTAGTAAATGTAAAAATAATAATAATAGTAATAGTAATAATAATGAGACTAAAAAAATCTTACATCCTTATGTTGACTAAAAATAAAGTGTAAACTAGTACATCCTTATGTTGACTAATTATAAACTAGTACCACCTATTGTTGACTAAAAATTATAAAACAAAATAAAATCATTAATTAGAACATCCTTATGTTGACTAACACTCTAATACTTGCACTATATAAACACCTAGTTTCTCATTCACAAATCACACCAAAATCCTCTCTCAAAAACAATCTCTCCCTCTCCCTCTCTTGTGATATTCGGATCTTCAAGCTTGTTCTTCGTATTCTTCAAGAATCTTCAAGGAGTTCTTCAAGATTTTCAAGGCTTTGATCTTCCATCTTCATAGTGTTCATCTTTTTTTTGTTAATTATCTTGAATCTTCAAAGGTATAACATAAACCCTAAACTATTTACATAAACTTTGATCTTTGTTAATTCATATTCATATTATAAACTTGTTATTCATAAGTATATACATAAACACACCTAGATTTATATATACATATATACATGTAAAAAAATATATTTTTATATATATATACATATATATACGAATTATATATATATATACATATACATATTAAAACCTTAAAACTACTTATACTAGTACTTAACATGTATACACTATTACTATTACTAGCACCTATAACCTACTACTTATATTGTAGCACAAAAACATTTTGGGATATGTATTAGAGATGTATAGATCTTCGAACTTTCTTGACGAATGGTTTCTACGAGATTCTAGGCAGAGGGTTTGGATTTCCGATTTAAAGGGTCCTATGGCTCAAGCCCCTAGATCTAAATTAGCCATTCGAAGGGAAAGGGGTGATTGGAAGCTTATCTAATACAGCAAGTATCCTAAAATGGAAACACTCATAAAAGTAGAAACTCTCTAGTCATAGAAACTTAGTAAAATAAGAAACTTTCTAAAAATAGAAACTTTATAAAAATAGTAACTTACTAGGAATAGAAACTTAGTAAAACAAACTATACTTAAACACAACATGGGCAAAACACTTAACTACTCTTAAATGTCAATAGGTTGACTTTCCTGCTCACTCGTTCAACTCTCTATTCCGAGGAATAACTCTCTCTCTACTTACTAAGGTGAATTCATAGCCCCACTCTTTATTGCTAGCAAACTTATTTAACTTTTTGGGGTGAGACACATGCTGCTTTTACTATTTACAATTTAGACACAAGTACCAACTGCTAAAACTATGCTATACCCGGCTATGTCCGACTAAGTCCCTACAGTGATATTTTTAAGTGCTGCGGCATGCTTATTTATTGGGGGTAGGCCTATCGGGAGTAACGTCCCCGATACATTTGATGTTATCTTTGTATTGCTTGATAATGAAATTAAACCGACAAGTAGAACTAACTTGTCATGGGGCAAACTTGAACGTTTAGTCTAAATATCACGCACTGGCATAACTTTTTGATCCTGCGGGAGATCAACCTTACAAATTAAATCTTGTGGTCTAAAACAAACGGTCAAACTTATTTGTTAAACCTATGAACTTCACTCAACCTTTTGGTTGACACTTTAGCATGTTTTGTCTCAGGTGCTGTTTGATTCAAGCTCTTATACTTACTGCTGCTACTTGGACATAGGATCAAGAGATATCGCATTTATTACTTCTGCATGTGAACATTTCCATTATTGTTATTCCTATCATTGTAACTACGTTTCATTTTCCGCTGCGTGCTCAATAAAGTTTGTTTTATCATTTAGCATTGTTCTCGTATATTATAATATGTTGGTTGATTTGATATTAAGTCACATTTCACCCAGGCCCTAACTGGGGGTGTGACAAAAAATGTAGTTATATGAATGGAGTAAAATACATGTGTAATTCATTTTTGAAGCTGGCAAACTTCAAACTTATTCAGGTAGTCAAATATTGCAGGCCAGTGATATGTAAAGGGAAAGTTCTAACAATATAAGTTCAAATAATCCTAAAACGTAGGTGTTAGTATGTGACAATCTTAGGCCACACGCAGTGGACCGTGACCCAACCCGCCACCGACCGCCACCCCTTTCACCCCACCACCACCGAACCGCCACCACCACCGCCAACCATACCCCTCACCCTTCTAACGGGTGTATTTGTGGGGGCCATCATTTTTTTTTTCTTTTCTTTTTCTCATCCAACGGCTACTTCTATTATTTTATTAATTTATTTTTTTTAAACCAATAATACACTACATTTTCTCTATATATACATACACTCTCATTCCATTATTTACCCAACACTACTATCAATTCATATTTCACAAACACAAAAAAAAAATTTCAAATGGAAGTGGAAGATTTATTAAATTCTCAGAGTGAAAGCGAGGAGAGCGTGACGGATAGTGATAGCGCAGAGTCCGATTCCGATGAAGATTTAATTCAAGACGGTTACAACGCGCTTAATAGGGTGTTCATCGGTTCGGTTTTTGGTTTGTTCGGTTTATTCGGTTCGGTGTATTTGGTTTTGAATTTTTTTGGGCAAAACCGAAAACCGAACCAAAAACCGAATTCAAAGTTAAAACCGAACCGAACCGAAAACCGAATTCGAATTCGGATTCGGTTCGGTTTTCGGTTAAAACCGAATATTATGAAAAAACTGAGAACGATGGTAGTTTAATTGTGACGTTATCGATGTCTTAGTTATTTATATACTAAAACAATGACGTACTATTAAATTATCAAAAATTCGATGATTTATTAATATTTACAGCTTAATTATGACTTTTACAACTTCTGTTATTAAGAAGAAGAACATTATAATTTGAGTAACATAATTATAATGCGAGCTACCAAATCGTCATATGAGTGTGAACATATTTTATTAATTGGATCCCAAATTATAATGACATTAAGACATAAATATACAAATTAAATATATAAAAATTTTGAATTCGGTTTTAAATTCGGTTTTCGGTTAAACCGAATTCAAAATTTTCAAAACCGAAAACCGAACCGAAAACCGAATTCAAATTCGGTTTCGGTTTGACTCGATCCGAAAACCATTTTTCAAATTCGGTTTGGTTTTTTTCCGGTTTGGTTTCGGTTTGGTTTTCGGGTTCCACGGTTTCAAACCAAATACTAACCACCCCTAGCGCTTAACTATCTCGATTTGCTTGATGCAATGGACCAAGAAGATGAAGCTCAAAATTCTCGTACAATTTTTAGAAGACGTCGGTTACAAAGAGATCGGATTGATACCGGTAATCGTTTGTACAACGACTATTTCTCGGATAATCCAACATTTTCGGGTGATTGTTTTCGAAATCGATACCGAATGAGTAAGTCATTGTTAAACCGTATTTGTGACGCCCCGTACTAAATCATCATGTACGGACCATCAACAACAAGATCATTACAAGGTCAAACACTATATGCGTTTTCAAAACAAGTTTGCATTCATATCAAAAGGTGACGTCATAACTAACGTCAATTGTTTTACATCAAAAGTATGCTTCAATGAACAGAAGCAAATGTAATAGTACGTGACCCTTAGGTCGTTATAATTCATAGTTCAAAAGTAATTAAGTTTGAATGCAAGATAAAGTAATTCATGCGGAGATAACTCTAGAGCAGCGGGTGTCTACAGGAAGACTAGTACACAGCGGAAGCAAGCAAAGCTTAAACACCTGAGAAAAACATGCTTAAAAATGTCAACACGAATGTTGGTGAGCTATAGTTTAAGTATAACAGTAATGTAAGGTAAGCCACGAGATTTCAGTGCTACAAAGAGCGTTTTAAAAGTAATCCAAATCAGTATGTTTAAGTATATGCTCAACCGTGGGCACTCGGTAACTAACTTGACGTTTAATAATATAATACCCCCTGAAAGTACACTTGGCAAGTGCGTATGTTTACGAAGTATTAAACACTCGTTGATTGCTAGCGCGACTAGCCCGAGTGGGGATGTCAAACCCTATGGATCCATATCTAAGATTCGCGTTCACGGTTCAAAAACCAATGATTAAACGTTACCGAGCTAAAGGGAATGTTTATGCCGTTGTATAACCCACACATATATAAGTTTAAGTACTCGTGCCTAGTATGTAAAACATAAAATCCGCATGTATTCTCAGTTCCCAAAATAAGTTAAAGTAAAAAGGGAATGCTATAACTCACAATGATAAAGTAGCGGTAAAGTCGAGTCGGGAAAGTAAGCAAGTAATGAAGGTTGTCCAAACGGGTCCTCAACCTAAGTCAAATAGTACTAAGTCAGTAAATCGTCCGAATAGGTTTAAAAGTATGTAAATAAGGTCTTAAGGGTCATCATCATTCATCATTTAACAAAAGGTGTAAAGTAGGTTTCGTTTATGAAAGTAGTTTACAACAAAGGCTGACTTCAGTCAGTCACCACGGCCTCTACCCTTACTGAATTAAGGTGAGACCAGTGGCCATGGCTCTGTCTATGAGTCCTTTAAGTGTGGTAAAATTTACAGAAGCAAACTCGTCTTGGCGACGGTCTAAGTGCGAGTAGGTCAGAAATTTCTGCACAACGTTAAAGGACATAGTGACGATCGGAGGGCCATAAATCCTAAACCGTAACTCGGATTAAGACGAGTCCTATATGAAAAGTTATCTACTCGAAAAGATATATTTGAAAATCATGGTTAAAACAGCCCAGGTCTACTGGTCTGTTACAAAAACAGCAGGTCAGTAGGTTTTGGACAGAAACAGTAAGTTTAAGTGAGTTCCGGTGGTCTTGGTGCTTGATGTTCATCATGGTTCTCATCCTTGATGCATATAGCTTCAAGTGTACAACTCATTGATGTATATACATCATCTTAACCAAGTCTTGACCATCATAACCCTAGTGCAAGTCTAAGACATGAAGCACAACTCACTTAAGAGTTGCATGTAGTTTGATGAACCAAAGTTACATCAAAGTCTTAGGTTTGACACTTACATGAACTATAATAGAAATATTGAACTCTAAACTTGAAAATAAAATAACTAATCAAGATCTTAAGATGTAGAACATAGTTCTTAGTTAGATCTTGAAGATCCAAGACTCAAAAGTCTAGATCAAGCATAAGTATACAAAGTTATTTTTAAAGAAAACTTATTTGTGTGTTCTTGAACTTTCAAGTTAACTTCTAGTTCAAGATTAATGAGATCAAAGTTAACTAGTAACATTTGACCAATAATAACATAAATCATAAAATTAAAGTGCAAGTAAATGAAGTAAATAGCTAAGTAAACAAGTAATTAAGTTCATGGTTTGCATACTTTAAAGATTCAAGCCTAAGCTTGATCTTTAAGGAAAGTAAACTTTAAAGTTTATTTCATGAATCACGAGTATGCTTTCAACACATGAACTTACAAACTCTTGAAACAATATAAGTAGAACATAAACTAGTAAATTTAGTTCTTGTGTTCTTGATAAATACAAGATATTATGAAGAATCAAACTAGTAAGTTTGATCTTGTAACTAGTAAAGAACAACTAACAAAGTAAGTAATCAAAAACAATATGGAACAAGTAACAACTAGTAAGTAATTAACAAAGACAAGTATCACAACAATAAACAAATGATGATGATATTTGATGGTTTGCTACGGTTTTTAGGCCAAAAGAAAAGAAGAAGAAAGTCCTTGTTACTTACAAAGTCTAGAGAGAAAAGAGAGAAAATGAAGATGCAAGTAAAAGTGTGTTGTTGTAATGAGAGAATGCAAGTAAGAAATAATGAAAAATTTTGAAACAAAACTCCCCTTATGCCATTGAGAGTGGACGGTTTTTCAAAGGGGATGGGGAAGGAGTTTACACACTAGTCTCTTGCATGTAAAGTCTTAAAAGATTGGTTAAATGGGGTGGTTTCATGAGGATCATGGTGTAAGTATTATGTGACTAGATTCTTCATGTAATAAACTAGCTAGTTTCATTCCAAGGTAATACTTACATATTAATGATGGGCTAAATAATCCTTGTAAGATGTAGGGTGGGCTTATAAGCCCATATTCATGAGTCCATAACATTAATCAAGCCCAAGTTCAAGTAATTAACAAGTTAATCCAATAAAAGTCCAAGTAACTAACTAATGACCTTAGTTAATTAAAATGATTAATAAAATTAATTATGAATGTAAATAATACTCGAAAATATTATTCGTGTAATGTACGTATGTCACAAAGACGTTTCGGGCATTTAAAAGTCAAGTACGGGCAATCATGGCAACATGTAAATGTAATAACATACATTCGTTTAATCACACGTATTAATAATAATAATTATTAATAAATAAAAGTTGGAATTTCCAGGGTCGTTACAGTATTGGTCATGCTATTCTATCATACGAATCTCAACCGAAACCCGATTATTTTAAATATTTTGAACAACGTTTTGATTCAACCGGTCAACTCGGTTTCAATATTTTTCAAAAGTGTACATCGGCGATATGTCAATTGGCGTATGGCATTGCGCCTGATGCATTCGATGAATATTTACACATGGGCGCATCTACATCTCGTGACTGTTTAAACAATTATTGTAAATGTATTATTCATATGTTTGCGCGAGAATATTTAAGGAAACCAACTGAAGAAGATGTTCGTCGATTGCATGCCAAACATTTGGAGATGCACGGTTTTCCGGGGATGTTAGGTAGTCTTGATTGCATGCACTCGGTTTGGAAAAATTGTCCAGTTGCGTGGCAAGGGCATTACCACAGGGGTGATCATGAAGGACCAACAGGGCCGGACCTGGTGCCGGGCTGGTAGTGCGACGGCACTGGGCAGCGAACAACAAGGGGCATCAAGCTCTCTAGTCGAATCTGAAAATTCGTAGTCGAAGAAACTGATTTTTAAATAATTATATCGAGTAATATCATCTTTTGGATAAATAAAATAAGATTGTGTTTCGGTTTGGTTTCAATTTTCTAAAGATTTTGTGAATAATTTAAGAGTTAGGGTTTGTGTTTGAGAAGGAAATTTAATTGCAGGGGTGAATGCGATGCTATGAAGAAGACAACAAACGTTTCACTGTTTACCCCCTCTTTATTATACTAGTATTGTTAGGTTAAGGTCCTCACATTTTATATACTTGAACAGATTAGTCCCTATAGTATATATAGCTGCTCCCTATGAAATATTACCTCGAGAATTACAAATCAAAGGATATTTATATTTTAAAATATTAATATTAAGTACTATTAAAATTAAATTAAATATTTTATTATTTATTATTTATTATTTATTATTACGTTTAAATTACTCCTGTATTACTATTTGTATATATGAACTACGAACTAATCATTTGTCAAAATTTGAAATTTAGTTCGAAGTCTTGCCTCGTCGTTTAGTTGTTTTTCAATTTATACCTTGGATAGTTTATGGATATAGTTGATTTTCAATAAGTAAAATGATAATAGTATCACTAGTATTATAATGATTAATTAAGGATTTAAGTTCATGTAAACTAACTAAATATTAATGTAAATTTATATTTAATATATTTGTATTACGTAAATTCTAATTTGAATATTATATTTGTAAAGTTGTTCCATTATTTTATACGAGAATAATTTATAATTTATTGGATTTGATTAAAGACAATTTTTAAAGGCTGTTATTAAAGTGCATAAAATAGTTAAAATAGTTGTACATGACGGTTAATATTGACGGATATTGGATACTGAAATGTAAAGGTATTTTCTACACGTTAACGATAACTTAGGGTCATCGTTAATAAAATCACAATTTATAATAACAAGTTTAAGATGAACATGGAACATGTAACTTAATTACATTACAATGCAAAACTGGTAGTGGTCTGCCTCTCTTAGCAAGAGGTCAGTAGTTCGACTCTGCTAGGCTGTAACATTACACTCAATGTTATCCCTGACCTGAAGTATCTACCCATGTCGCCTTTCGCTTAGTGCGGAGACAACGAGGAGGGGGGCTTTTACCGGCCATGCCCTCGGATTGGTTCAGGTTTCCTCTAGGGCAGTATTTGGGGCGGGTTATGCAACTACGGGAGATGAACGCGTGGTGGTTTATCTCAAACTGATGTCCATACAAAAAAAAGGGTCGTTCTCTTTCTTACAAAAATTAGTAGGGCATTATATTTTTATTTCGCACTAGGCATCAAAAGATTGTGGACCGGCCCTGAGGACCAACAATAATGCTCTAGGCGGTTGCGTCCTACGATATGTGGATTTGGCACGCTTTCTTTGGTCCAGCGGGTTTGAACAATGATATTAATGTTCTTAATGAATCGGATTTGTTCGAAGATTTATTGGATGGTCGAGCTCCGGAGGTCCGTTACACTATCAACGGGCACGAATTTACAAAAGGGTATTACTTGGTAGATGGCATATACCCAGAATGGGCAACACTTGTCAAGTCGTTTAAATGTCCACTTGAGCCAAAAAATATAAAGTTTAAACGTTTTCAAGAAGCCACGAGAAAAGACGGGGAACGAGCTTTCGGTGTTCTTCAAGGTCGTTGGGCAATACTAAAACACCCAGCAAGACCTTATAGTATCAATAAAATACGTCGAATCATGTACACTTGTGTTATACTTCACAACATGATCACCGAAGACAACGAGCGCAACATATGTGGCCTCGAAGAGGATTATCTCCGACATCAAGAAAACATGCCGCGACATACTTGGCAGGAAAGAGTTGAGCTCCAAGATCGGGTGGATCGAGAGATGCGAGATCGAAGAGCGCATCATAACCTTCGCAACAATTTGATCGAACACATTTGGACACTCCCGGATGATTATATTGTTCGAAACAATTAACGTTATTTATTGTACTTTTTTTATTTATGCATTGTCTTTTATTTATTTAATTATGTAATGTTTTAAATTTTTAATAATATAATGTTTTAATTTTATTTAATAAAATGTTATTTGTATTTATTTATTGTATTTAAGTAATAATTTAAAATTGGTTAAAGTTGGAAATGGAGTGTATGATTGTGAGGGTTTAGTGAAAGAAATGTGAAAGGAATGTTAAAAGGTTTGTGCTGATGGGATGCTGATGTGGAAGAGAAAAGTTCAATGAAAGGATAGAACGATTGTATGTGGCCTTACAACACCATTACACCATCTCTCTTGTTCTATAGCCTAAACTTAATTAGTATGATGCCAAAATTTAACCTTGTTGGAGACTGAAAGGTAGTTTTTAATTATATGATGTACAAGTTTAGCACTTTCATATATGATCTTTTTATGCAAATACTTTCAGTATACATATAGTTACTGATATTGCTTTTAACATACATATAATTCGACGCAATATCATTTATATTTCATCAGCTTTTATCGTTTACTAAGACATTCAAATGTATAAATCACGAGAAAAACGATAAAAGATAATACGAGCTCGAAGTTTGAAGAAAAGACGATAAACGATGGATTTAAACCAAATATATATCAAGATAACGTTACCCGAATACAAGTTCAAGATGAGCAAAGAAGAAGAGTTCAAATAAAAAGTTCCAAGTCGATATACGTAAACACGGGATCAAAAGAGAACAAAACATAAAATAAAAACAAGAAAACTGTCGGCTATTCTTACGCGAATCGTGTGGCCACCTACGCGAAACGCGTAGTAATTTTCTCTTACGCGGATCGTGTGGCCTCCTACGCGAAACTCGTAATATCCAGTCCAGATCCAGATTCAAATGCAAATGGGACGGTTGCTTTTATGTTTTAATATGATTTTTTTTAAGTGGTACAGCAAAGGGATACTTTTGACCTACTACACCAACTATCAACATGTATAATACGGAGTACACTTACAGTTACAAGAAAAGAGAGATACAGAGTGAGGAGAATTAAGTACACATTTCAAGAGACATATTTTCACACATACAAATTAATACAGTACACATCAAATTTATTTTCAAGTATATTTTGTAATCTGTATTATTTTCAACTTCAAGGTTCAATTTTTAGGATAGTTTCAGTTTTCAAGGGTATTGTTCGTGATTAAGGGTATTATTGTGCGCGCTAAAGGGGTGTTATTATTGTAATTTTCTACCGTTTAAAGTAAATGAGAGTGAAGATTTTCGTAAGTATATTCTGTTAATATTATCGTTATCAGTTTTTTATCATTATTATTATGTTTGTATATTTATATTTTTATGTTTTCCTTAGTATAATGAGTAGCTAATTTCCCTAGTGTTTGCTTAGATGTAGAGCCCCTAGTGAAATGGATTGTTATCATTTGTAAAAATTAAAATGTAACTTTAGTATTTTTAACATTGAGCCTAATTAAAAGAACCATTATTATGTATTTGGATATTTAACCCTTGTCACTTAATTTGTTAGATTAATATAACGAAAGTTATTTTTATTTATATAAATTAAGCTTCAACATTAAAAGTGATCTAGACGAACTTATGACTAATTTACTAACACTAAATTAAAAGTAAGGTTCGGTGGTTTGGGTAATATCACGAGTCATATAATAATGAAATTGTAAAAAGGGAAACCGTTATGATTTGGGTTTTGGCGAAGGTCAAAACTAGGTTGGGTCTCAATTTAAATACTTAAGAACTAGTAACTATCTAAATATAATACAATGAAAATTAGATTTAATTTAGTTAGTCAAAACTTATTATTTATTCGAAAGGAAAATATAAGTTTTATACTAAACAATTTAATACGAACTTAAACTTAAAACAATCCATGGACCTAGAGGTGACACATTTAAGTAAACACTCCCATTTATTTATTGTTAATTATTATTTTTTATTATTCACGTACATTTATTCAGTAAAACTAAAAAGAAAAAAAAATATACAACATTATAATTCAAGTTTATACTAGTACTGTTTGTCACCTGGATTATAACATACGCGGATCGCGTATAATTCTACACGATACGCGTACCTTTCAAAACATACGCGGAACGCGTACATCACTACGCGAAACGTGTAAGTACAAATACGAGTACTGTAGCGAACTAGGTTAAAATTTAGGGTTTTAATTATTTTATTATTATATTTAAGTTGTTAATTTATAATTAGTATTAATTTATATTTAGTAATTAGTTTATAACTAGTTAATTATTATAATTCCTATTAATTTATATTAATTTAGTTAAAACATGTTATTTAGTTAATTTAAATAAATTTATATTATAATTGCTCAAAACAAAATTCTAATCAATTAGTTTTATTAAAAGTTATTATCTTATTAATTATCATTTAGAAATAAACTTATTAGTATAATTTCAATTAATTCGCTTTTAAGTTAATAATTATAAATAATGTATTCGTATAAATTAATAAGTAGTTCAATTAAATTAGGATTAAGTTATATTTTATTATTATTATGTAGTATTATCAATTCCTAATCCAAAACCCCCTTAAAATAAGTTTAACTTCAAAGACTATTAAAAACCATTGAACAATGTCTCCCTGTGGAACGAACCGGATTTACCAACAAACTAAACTACACGGATAGGACCAGTTACCTATATATGTTTGAAACCAACCTAAAATGTTTAAAATACCATATATACAATAAATTAATTCGTGTAACAAAACAACTCAAATCCGTTCATAAATAAAGGTACTGTTTCAACGCATCAACTTTTTGGCGCCGCTGCCAGGGATCAGTTACGTTTAAAAGATTTTAATAGACTTTAGGTTATTCGATCCTTTTATAGGAATTTATTCCTAGAAAAGCTTTTAATGTTATGATAGAAATTAATGCATGAATTTACGTTCCTCCAACAATGAATTAACTTCTCCATATCCTGAACCCGAAAGAGAATTTCACGAACGCTTAAGAGCTCAAGAAGTAGAATCTCTCGCTGAGGATTTAGAATCACTTTCATTAGATTCTAACTCTGAACCAGATATTCAACAAATCATAGAACCAGATATGGCTGTTACAAATCAAACAATGGAAGCATTAATGAAGGCGACAAGAACAGGTCAAGGCCACGCAATCATCCAACCTACAATGACTGATGGCTTTGAAATTAAAGGTCAATTCCTTCACATGGTGACTAATACATGCCAATTCGGTGGAGCTCCAAATGAGGATGCTAACGAGCATCTTCGTAAGTTTAACTATTCAAAATTAAGGATGTCTCCGATGAAGTCGCATGTTTGAAAATCTTTCCATGGTCCTTAAAAGACGATGCAAGAGATTGGCTAGACTCATTACCAGAAGGTTATATCGAAAACTGGAATGACATGATGGACAAATTTTTGTCAGAATTCTTCCCTGCTTCAAAAGCAGCAAAATTGCAAAGTGATATAAATCATTTCAAACAAAAGCTTAACGAAATCCTTTATGAAGCTTGGACCCGATTCAACAAAATGCTTAGGGTATGTCCTAAACACGGGTTGAATACATTCCAAAAAGTCCAAAAATTTTATAAAGGAGTAAATGTTGCTACTAGAAAAGATATCGATGTTGCAGCCGGTGGTTCGATAATGAAGAAAACACCAGAAGACGCTCACACAATCATTGCCGATATAGCAGCACATTCCCATAATTGGCATCAAGAGATAGAATTCTATAGATCATCAACCGTTGCTAATATTGAAAGCAATGATGAAATTGCTTCTTTAAAAGTACAAATGGCAAATCAAGCAAGACAAATTGAGAAAGTAACCAAGGAAATGCATGCTATCAGGGTAGGATGTGAAATGTGCCAAGACCCCCATCTTACTAGAGATTGTGATAAAACAACGATGGAAGAGCAAGCAAATTTCCTAGGTTACTTGCGAAAAGGTGAGATGAATTTCAACGATATTCCAGCGATAGAAGCAAATAACCGAAAATATCCTCCAATTAACAACTACCAAATAGGAGGACCTTCAGGTTTAAATAATAATAACTATCAAGAAGGAAATCCGGTTTACCAAAACAACCGGAATTTCCAAAATCAAAATCAAAATCAAAGAAATCCACCACCAGGTTACAATAACCTAAACAACCGAAATCAACCTCAACGAATTTATCAAAATAATTTCCAACACAATCAACCACAACCACAAGCACTTATACAACCACAACCCGAGAAGAAATCCGGTTTAGAAGATCTCTTAAGAGATTTTATGGTTAAGCACGAGCAAACTGCGGAAATTCAAACTCAACAAATTCGAAACCAACAAGCTACGATTCAGAATTTAGAAAGAGATGTTGGAAGGATCTCACAGTTACTATCAGAGAGGCCACCAGGCACTCTCCCCTCAAATACTCAAGTGAATCCCAACAACAATCAAACAAGGAATGAGCATGTAAATGCTATAACTACTAGAAGTGGTTTAACTGTTAACCCAGAAACTAGTAAGACCTCAGAAGTTCCTTTATCTCCTCCTATTTTACAAGAACCTGTTGATATAGATGAGCATGTTGAGAAAGAACAAGAAAAAGAGGATCCACCTGAGATCATATCAAAGAAAAGTGAAGAACCACCATTGAAGGTGCACAAAGCACCTATTCCATACCCGAAAGCATTAAAGAAAGACAAACTCGCGAGCTAATATCAAAAATTTGCAGATATGATCAAGCAAATTAGCATTAGCATGCCACTCGCGGAAGTTCTTAGGGGTATGCCAAATTATGGAAGGTTTATTAAGGATCTCATAGCCGATAAAGGTAAATATGAAGAAGTTTCAACCACATTCCTCAATGAGGAATGCTCAGCGATTTTGCAAAAGCAAAAGATGCCACCGAAACTTGGAGATCCTGGTAGTTTCATTATTCCATATCTGATGGGAGATTCAGTAATGTACGATGCATTAGCTGATTTAGGCGCAAGTATCAATCTTATGCCACACTCCTTATACTTAAAACTAAACCTAGGTGATCTAAAACCAACTAGGATGTGTATATGCCTAGCAGATAGAACTTTTAACTATCCTATTGGTATTGCCGAAAACCTACCAGTTAAAGTCAATCATTTAATCTTTCCTGCCGACTTCGTTGTTCTCGAAATGGAATAAGATAGCAAGGTTCCCCTAATTCTAGGGCGACCATTTTTAAATACCGCTGACGCAATTGTGCGTGTTAAAGACAAAAAGCTTAGTCTAGGTGTAGGGGAAGATAGAGTTACCCTAAACATAGATAAAGCTATGAAACAACCTATCTCTTCCAATGACGAATGTTATAAGGCAGACATTGTTGATTGTTGTGTTGAAAAAGAATTGCAAGAATTACTAAATGTAGACACCTCGAACTTCACCTCAGTGAGTGAAGATGATGAATTCGATGTAGAACTTGAACTTGACGAATTATTGAAAGTAGTAATCGATGAAGATTATTGTGAGGAAGAAATTCCCAAGGAAGATGAACCCTTTGAAGAAATTACTGATGGTAACAGATTCCGAATAAAATCTTCCTTGGAAGAACCGCCAACCTTGGAGCTTAAAGAACTCCCGGAACATTTGGAGTATGCTTTTCTCCAAGGTACATCACAATTACCTGTTATAATTTCATCAAAACTTTTAGATAACAAAAAGAGTAGGTTAATGTCCGTTCTAAAAACTCATAAGAAAGCAATTGCTTGGAAAACAACCGATATTCCAGGGATTAACCCCGCTTATTGTACTCAAAAGATTCTAATGGAAGAAGATTTTAAACCCGTGGTACAAAGACAATGAAGGTTAAACCCTAACATGAAAGAAGTTATCAAGAAGGAGGTTATCAAGTTACTTGATGCCTGAAATGTCCCGTTCTTATTGATTAAAAACGTTCCATATTAATTGATTTCGTTGCGAGGTTTTGACCTCTATATGAGACGTTTTTCAAAGACCGCATTCATTTTTAAAACAAACCATAACCTTTATTTCATAGATAAAGGTTTTAAAAAGCTTTACGTAGATTATCAAATAATGATAATCTAAAATATCCTGTTTACACACGACCATTACATAATGGTTTACAATACAAATATGTTACAACAAAATAAGTTTCTTGAATGCAGTTTGTTGGGATTTAACAAGTTCATAAAACTTAAAACCATATTAAGAATCAATGTAAGCGGAAGCGTGTAATTACATATTTTAAACTTTTTATACTTTAAACCAATTAAAGTTAAATCCCAAAAGGATCAAGTTATGAAATGATGCTTACAAATTAACAAGAAAGGAAGTGATTATACCTCCTCAAAACCAAGTTTGAGGGCTGCTCAAAATGTGCAGAAAGTTGATGAGGATAGTGGTGAAAATGACCTCCAATTTGAACCTTCAAGAGTGCTAAACTCCAACCCTTTGATGTACCAACACACCCTTAAGTTGTTAGACCTTAATCACCTTGGAATCAAGCATGAAACACTCTTGCTTGGCCTTGTAAAAACCGATCAGCAGCTGTCCAGAAAGATGGTGATGAATGGAGCCTCTAACTTGAAGCCTCAAGTGTGCAATACTCCAAGCAATAACCCCAACACCCTTGCCATTGGTTAGGATTTGTTTGACCCTTAAAATGAACTTGAAAAAGCAACTTAAGAACCCTTTTTAGCTGCTGAAACTTTGATTAGAATAGGGCTGAAAATGATGAGTAAGATGATCATGAATGGAGTTCCAAAAATATGAAACCTCAAGTTGTTATACCCCAAACTTATGCACCAACACCCAAGCTTTTGGTTAGGATTTTATGACACTTAAATGAGCAAGATACCAAGCTTAAACACTCTCTTTGTTGCTGTTAGAAATTGGCCAGCAGGTTCATAAGGAAGATATAAAAGTGTTTGCAAGTTCTAAGTGTTGAGAATGAGTCAAATGCTTGGTATATTAAACTTGCATGCACCTAAGGAAGTGTGTTATCAAAAGTAACAAGAATAATCAAGCATGGGGTGTCCTTGGAGGCCACAAAACCGTCCACCATGTCCCATATCCTAATAAGGCTTGATTTTATACAACTTGTAAAATTATACAATGTATTTGCTAGTTACTTGTAATTTTATAAACCAATTTATAAAATATAACACAACATAATTATTTAAACCTATAAATAATTATATATAAATTATCCAAATAATTTATCTCAAGTGATTATATTTTAGAAAGCCCATTTTCTAAAATCCAAGTGTCGCATATTTAATCAACGAACCAATCGCTAAGATTAAATACGAATAAGGTGTCGGTAAGTTTGTTATTGGGTATGACCCGACTTGGATCATAACACATTAGCCACATTAATTTAATATGTCTCTCGGGCATATGAAATACCTTCAATCTCCCACTTGCACGAGAAACATAAGAAATTAATGCAAGTGATGGATACAGCCTAACACACTGTCCATCACCCCTAATATGTTATGACTTTGTGCCATTCAATAACATCATCCCCTTAGAGCTCCCTACTCGAACTGATATATAGGTGAATCTTATCATTATATCCTTTCATCCTAGATGTCATGTCAAATCCAAGAGATACAGAGTGATCACTCTCTTATAGATTTAACTTTATCAGGCCTTAGACATCCGACTCTCAACGAATAAGAGGGACAAATTCCATCTTGACTACATACGTCCTAGATACACACTTTTGTATTATACCTGAGCTCTTCCTTATGTACTACCATATTTCAGAATAGCGAAGGAAAGAATCAAGGCATAATACTCGGTGAATATCAGGACCCAATATGTATCTCAGGTCAGAGGATACGATGATATTCGCCTTTACTCAAGATTACATGTGATCAACCACAAAGGCTCCATACAGTAAATCTTGAGAGCGGGTCTTCCAATATTTGTATCCCACAAATATCTATGAACCTTGGTAGCAACCTTGCCCCACATTCATTCCGTGAATGTATACCAATCCAAGTTCATAATAGTCTAAACCTCACACTCATTCCCATAAATGTGATCGACTACGGAATTTAGAATAATAGCTTATTCATGGATAACCAATATTTGTATCCCACAAATATCTATGAACCTTGGTAGCAACCTTTCCCTACATTCATTCCGTGAATGTATACCAATCCAAGTTCATAATAGTCTAAACCTCACACTCGCTCCCACAAATGTGATCGACTATGGAATTTAGAATAATTGCTTATTCATGGATAAAATATGCAAAATAGGAACATAACTCAAAATAAATTAACCCATAATTATATTAATGAGTTTGAACCACTTCGTTCCATTAAAATACTTAAAACAGACCATATCCAATCACTAGAATATCGAAGCCCTAATGCACAAACACGTCCTTCATGTTTTGCTTGATGTAAGAGCTTCGTGAGTGGATCCGCTATATTAAGATCTGTGTAAACTTTGCGAATACATATCTTTCCCTTTTCAACTTCATTCCTTATGTAGTTGAATCTCCGTTCAAAGTGACGGGTCTTTTGGTGAGCACGAGGTTCTTTGATTTGAGCAATCACACCTTCGTTATCACAAAAGATCTCAAGAGTGTCCTGAATGGTAGGGACCACTCCTAAGTCGTCGATGAATTTCTTCATCCTTGTAGCTTCCTTAGCTGCCAATGAGACGGCGATGTACTCTGATTTTGTAGTGGATAAAGCAACAACATTATGTTTTAAACTCTTCCAAGAGACCGCACCTCCATTTAAAATGAAGACATAACCGGATTGTGATCGAGAATCATTTCGATCAGTTTGGAAGCTCACGTCCATGTAACCTTTTACAGTGAGTTCCTCCTCACCAGACCCGTATATATGAAACATATCCTTAGTCCTTCTAAGGTATTTCAATATACTTTCAACCGCAGTCCCATGACTGTTTCCATGGTTATTCTGGTATCTACTTATCATGCTAAGAGGGCATGACACATCCGGTCTAGTGCATATCATCGCATACATGATTGACCCAATAGCATACGCATATGGGACATTTTTATGCTTTCTTGTTCATCTTTCGTGGTGGGGCACTAAGATGAACTGAGAAGCGTTCCTCTTTGAATAGGTACCAAACCTTTCTTAGAGTTTCCAACTTGAACCTTTTCAAGCCCCTTTTAATGTATGCACTTTGATTCAAACCTATCAATTTCTTGGATCTATCCCTGTAGATCCTTATCCCCAAAATGTATTGTGCTTCTCCAAGATCCTAAATGGAGAAGCAGCTACTTAGCCAAGTTTTTAACTCCTTGCATTTGCGGAATATTATTTCCAAATAATAATATATCATCCACATATAGTACAAGGAACATGATAGTGCTCCCACTAGCTTTCTTGTATACATAAGCTTCATCACCGTTATTAATGAAGTCAAATTTCTTGACTTCCTCATTAAAACAATGATTCCACATTCTCGATGCTTGTTTCAATCCGTAGATTGATTTCTTTAACTTGCATACATTATGTATCCAGGTTTCCATGCATCTTGGTTTTCTCCTTGAAAAGCCATTTACAATCAACTAACTTGGAGTTAGTAGGTTGTGTAACCAATTCCCAAACTTGGTTGTCATACATGGATTGCATCTCAACGTTCATGACTTCCTGCCATTTATCTTTATTAATCCGTGATAAAGCATCTTGGTAGTTCGTTGGTTCATCCAAATTAACCATATAGTAACCGTCCATGAGAATCCAAATCTCTCAGGAGGATTACTAATCCTACCAGATTTACGAACGTTTTGTATACTTTGATCATCCATTTGATCATCTCAACATTTTTATGTTGTGTGCTAGTGTCAACCAAATGTGTATCATCTCCTTGATCTTGAACCTATTCAAGATCTACCTTCCTTCCAAAAGGAACTTAGTTACAAGGAACTCAGCCTTCCGAGCAACAAATATATATGCTCAGATAGATCATAGAATTAGTATCCCATACCATCCTTGGGATATCCTATGGAGATACACTTCGTGGATCGAGCATTCAACTTATTAGGGACGTAACGCTTAGGATAAGCTTCACATCCCCATACCTTTAAGTATGATAGAGATGGAGGTTTTCCAAACTACATCTCATGAGGTGTTCGCTCCACTTTCTTGGTTGGGGCCATGTTTAAAATACGAGCCGCGGAGCATAGACAATAACCCCAAAATATATTTTTGAGTTGATTATGTACTTCATTTTGATATACTTTGAATGCTTCAAATGTTTCGTCCTTGTGTCTTAATAAGTAGACATATCAGAAACGACTGAAGTTTATCAATTAAAGTAATGAAGTATCTTTCACCATTCCTAGTCATGGGCTTAAAGGGTCCACATACATCCGAATGTATTAATCCCAATAAGTCCTTAGCCCTTTCATAGGTCCCTTTGAAAGGTGCTTTAGTCATTTTGCCTTGTAAACAAGATTCACATACATCAAATGAGCCTAGTTCACTTGATTTCAAAAGGCCATTCTTTTGAAGTGTATGTATTCGGTTCTTGTCTATGTGACCAAGGCGACAATGCCATAAGTAGGAATCACTCAAATCCCTTTTGAGTTTCTTGGTGCTTGCTTGGTATATTGAGCTATCAAATGATGTGTTATCATGAACCAATTCATAAATACCATTTAAAGGCGAAGCCTTAAAATAGAACATATCATTTAAAGAAACATGGATATCATCATTAATAAAATTAAGATTAAAACCATATTGTCTTAAGCGGGAAACAGAAATAATGTTTCGAGTCAACAGAGGTGCATACAAAACATTTTTCAAAATTAGCTCCAATCCAGTTTAAAGCTTTAACATAAAGTCTCCTTGAGCTTTTACGTGCACCTTTGCACCATTTCTCATGTGGAGACTTTTATTCCCGCATTTAGTTTACTTCTTTTAAACCCTTGCAATGAATTGCAAATATGAGTTCCACATCCTGTGTCTAATACCCATGTATTAGAAGAAGCAATACTAAGCTCAATGTATTCCATATATACATTACCCGAGGTTTGCCCTGCATCCCTCTTTTCTTTCAACTCCTTTAGGTAGACCGGGCAGTTGCGTTTCTAGTGACCCATCACATCGCAACTAAAGCACGGATCTTCCTTGGGATTTGCTTGTCTGGCAACCTTTTGCTTTTTATTTGGTTGGGGTAACCAACTTCCCTTTTCCTTTGTCCTTGCCTTTGTAGGCGGGTCCTTTTCTCTTAGCCACCTTTGGCTTAGAAGTGGAATTGTTCTTAGACCCACCTTCTTTGATCATAAGCACGGGTGAAGCCCTTTTACCCAATGCTTGATTCGACCGTCTTAAGCATGGCATGTAATTCACCAATGCTTTTATCCCAACCATTCATGTTGTAATTCAACATGAATGTGTCAAACCTTTTTGACACAGAGTTGAGGATAAGGTCCGTGGCTAATCCATTAGACACGTTACAATTTAGACGGTTCAATCGATCAATAAGGCTTTTCATCTTTAGTATATAAGATGAAATGGATTGGGAGTTATTTTCTTTTCGGAGGATGGACCTCAATGATAGGTTATTAAAGTTGATTGGTGCGTTTGGAATGTTGTTGTTTGTTTTTGGCGGCCATCTACAAAATTTGACAAAGTTTGTTTAAGAATTGATTTATAATTTAACAATCAATACCCTTTTAGTTTAATTGATATATTAAATTTTAGAATCCAACGGTAAACCAAATTTTGGTTAGGTGACCTTTATCCCGTTATTTGATTTAGCTAGGTAGTCATTCCATGACAATTGCAATCCTTTTGCAACTTCTAAGGTATGGGATCATGTAATCCTTTTGCATGGCATATTTATCCCATCAACGCCTATTTGTTCCTCATGCTTCGGTGACCCTAAGTTCATGATTCCCAAATCAAGTTGTCCTACTTGTGTAAACGTGTAAACTTAACGTACAGGTGGTTAGGTGACCTTTATCCCACAAGCATGTCAAATTCACCTTAATCATATTAGTTTGCTCATAACGGTTAGGTGACCTTTATCCCATCATGAGTTCCCTAATATGCCTAAGTGTCACACAAAAGGATGGCGTTAAACTTGTTTACCTTGTTTGTAAAAGGGATTTTAAGTTTTCATTAATTCTAGTTTGAGAAAACTTTTATGCCATACACCAACATGCATTTAGTGTATGGTACTTATGAAAAACCATTTTCAAGTCTTGTAATTAGCCAATTACTTGATATAAACCATTTTATATATATGTGATCCTTTTCTTGTTCTTAATAACCATTTATTAAGGTCTTTGGTTGCTTTTAATTTAACCAATTAAATTGTCGTTTTGCTTGTTGTTATCTTGTGATTAATTGTATCAACCAAACATACAATACAATAAACATACAAACAACCACACATGCAAAACAAGTATGTTCACAATCTAGCCATTTTGGTGGACATTTGTTTAGCCGAAAACAAATGTCACCGGGTTAAGGGGTAATAATACAAATTAGGAGATTTCAAATCTCCCACTTAACCTTGCATCCATATGCTCCTTGTGTTCTTCAAGTCTTCATCATCTTGTATCTTCATTTTTACAAAATATGTATCCTAATACATTTTTATCTAGAAAATAAAAATACAACCTAATCTATTTTACATACCAAATATAAAATAAATTACATAACCAAATGAATAATATTACAAACCAATTGAATAAATATCAATCAATCATGCATGCAACCAAAACCAAGGTCAAGGCTTAGATTGTGAACATCATCAACATAAGTGATAGGCAATACAGAATCACAAGTGATCGGCAACACAGAATCACAAGTGATTGGCAGTACAGAATCACAAGTGATCTGCAACACAGAATCACAAGTGATTGGCAACACAGAATCACAAGTGATCGGCAACACAGAATCACAAGTGATTGGCAGTACAGAATCACAAGTGATTTGCAGTACAGAATGCAGAATCACAAGTGATTTTGGCCAAAATGACAACCACCCAAAACCGAAAATTTTACATTCTACTTCATGCATGTTCATAGAATGCAAAATTATAGTGGGTTTAATAACCATCTCGAAGCATATTTCAACAACTTCAGCTCTAGATACCATTGTTGGGATTTAACAAGTTCATAAAACTTAAAACCATATTAAGAATCAATGTAAGCGGAAGCGTGTAATTACATATTTTAAACTTTTTATACTTTAAACCAATTAAAGTTAAATCCCAAAAGGATCAAGTTATGAAATGATGCTTACAAATTAACAAGAAAGGAAGTGATTATACCTCCTCAAAACCAAGTTTGAGGGCTGCTCAAAATGTGCAGAAAGTTGATGAGGATAGTGGTGAAAATGACCTCCAATTTGAACCTTCAAGAGTGCTAAACTCCAACCCTTTGATGTACCAACACACCCTTAAGTTGTTAGACCTTAATCACCTTGGAATCAAGCATGAAACACTCTTGCTTGGCCTTGTAAAAACCGATCAGCAGCTGTCCAGAAAGATGGTGATGAATGGAGCCTCTAACTTGAAGCCTCAAGTGTGCAATACTCCAAGCAATAACCCCAACACCCTTGCCATTGGTTAGGATTTGTTTGACCCTTAAAATGAACTTGAAAAAGCAACTTAAGAACCCTTTTTAGCTGCTGAAACTTTGATTAGAATAGGGCTGAAAATGATGAGTAAGATGATCATGAATGGAGTTCCAAAAATATGAAACCTCAAGTTGTTATACCCCAAACTTATGCACCAACACCCAAGCTTTTGGTTAGGATTTTATGACACTTAAATGAGCAAGATACCAAGCTTAAACACTCTCTTTGTTGCTGTTAGAAATTGGCCAGCAGGTTCATAAGGAAGATATAAAAGTGTTTGCAAGTTCTAAGTGTTGAGAATGAGTCAAATGCTTGGTATATTAAACTTGCATGCACCTAAGGAAGTGTGTTATCAAAAGTAACAAGAATAATCAAGCATGGGGTGTCCTTGGAGGCCACAAAACCGTCCACCATGTCCCATATCCTAATAAGGCTTGATTTTATACAACTTGTAAAATTATACAATGTATTTGCTAGTTACTTGTAATTTTATAAACCAATTTATAAAATATAACACAACATAATTATTTAAACCTATAAATAATTATATATAAATTATCCAAATAATTTATCTCAAGTGATTATATTTTAGAAAGCCCATTTTCTAAAATCCAAGTGTCGCATATTTAATCAACGAACCAATCGCTAAGATTAAATACGAATAAGGTGTCGGTAAGTTTGTTATTGGGTATGACCCGACTTGGATCATAACACATTAGCCACATTAATTTAATATGTCTCTCGGGCATATGAAATACCTTCACAGTTTTTACACAATATCATACAAGCATGGACTCCAAATCTCGTCCTTATTTAAGTATGCGACAGCGGAAGCTCTTAATAATCACCTGAGAATAAACATGCTTAAAACGTCAATAAAAATGTTGGTGAGTTATAGGTTTAACCTATATATATCAAATCATAATAATAGACCACAAGATTTCATATTTCAATACACATCCCATACATAGAGATAAAAATCATTCATATGGTGAACACCTGGTAACCGACATTAACAAGATGCATATTTAAGAATATCCCCATCATTCCGGGACACCCTTCGGATATGATATAAATTTCGAAGTACTAAAGCATCCGGTACTTTGGATGGGGTTTGTTAGGCCCAATAGATCTATCTTTAGGATTCGCGTCAATTAGGGTGTCTGTTCCCTAATTCTTAGATTACCAGACTTAATAAAAAAGGGCATATTCGATTTCGATAATTCAACCATAGAATGTAGTTTCACGTACTTGTGTCTATTTTGTAAATCATTTATAAAACCTGCATGTATTCTCATCCCAAAAATATTAGATTTTAAAAGTGGGACTATAACTCACTTTCACAGATTTTTACTTCGTCGGGAAGTAAGACTTGGCCACTGGTTGATTCACGAACCTATAACAATATATACATATATATCAAAGTATGTTCAAAATATATTTACAACACTTTTAATATATTTTGATGTTTTAAGTTTATTAAGTCAGCTGTCCTCGTTAGTAACCTACAACTAGTTGTTCACAGTTAGATGTACAGAAATAAATCGATAAATATTATCTTGAATCAATCCACGACCCAGTGTATACGTATCTCAGTATTGATCACAACTCAAACTATATATATTTTGGAATCAACCTCAACCCTGTATAGCTAACTCCAACATTCACATATAGAGTGTCTATGGTTGTTCCGAAATATATATAGATGTGTCGACATGATAGGTCGAAACATTGTATACGTGTCTATGGTATCTCAAGATTACATAATATACAATACAAGTTGATTAAGTTATGGTTGGAATAGATTTGTTACCAATTTTCACGTAGCTAAAATGAGAAAAATTATCCAATCTTGTTTTACCCATAACTTCTTCATTTTAAATCCGTTTTGAGTGAATCAAATTGCTATGGTTTCATATTGAACTCTATTTTATGAATCTAAACAGAAAAAGTATAGGTTTATAGTCGGAAAAATAAGTTACAAGTCGTTTTTGTAAAGGTAGTCATTTCAGTCGAAAGAACGATGTCTAGATGACCATTTTAGAAAACATACTTCCACTTTGAGTTTAACCATAATTTTTGGATATAGTTTCATGTTCATAATAAAAATCATTTTCTCAGAATAACAACTTTTAAATCAAAGTTTATCATAGTTTTTAATTAACTAACCCAAAACAGCCCGCGGTGTTACTACGACGGCGTAAATCCGGTTTTACGGTGTTTTTCGTGTTTCCAGGTTTTAAATCATTAAGTTAGCATATCATATAGATATAGAACATGTGTTTAGTTGATTTTAAAAGTCAAGTTAGAAGGATTAACTTTTGTTTGCGAACAAGTTTAGAATTAACTAAACTATGTTCTAGTGATTACAAGTTTAAACCTTCGAATAAGATAGCTTTATATGTATGAATCGAATGATGTTATGAACATCATTACTACCTTAAGTTCCTTGGATAAACCTACTGGAAAAGAGAAAAAATGGATCTAGCTTCAACGGATCCTTGGATGGCTCGAAGTTCTTGAAGCAGAATCATGACACGAAAACAAGTTCAAGTAAGATCATCACTTGAAATAAGATTGTTATAGTTATAGAAATTGAACCAAAGTTTGAATATGATTATTACCTTGTATTAGAATGATAACCTAATGTAAGAAACAAAGATTTCTTGAGGTTGGATGATCACCTTACAAGATTGGAAGTGAGCTAGCAAACTTGAAAGTATTCTTGATTTTATGTAACTAGAACTTGTAGAATATATGAAGAACACTTAGAACTTGAAGATAGAACTTGAGAGAGATCAATTAGATGAAGAAAATTGAAGAATGAAAGTGTTTGTAGGTGTTTTTGGTCGTTGGTGTATGGATTAGATATAAAGGATATGTAATTTTGTTTTCATGTAAATAAGTCATGAATGATTACTCATATTTTTGTAATTTTATGAGATATTTCATGCTAGTTGCCAAATGATGGTTCCCACATGTATTAGGTGACTCACATGGGCTGCTAAGAGCTGATAATTGGAGTGTATATACCAATAGTACATACATCTAAAAGCTGTGTATTGTACGAGTACGAATACGGGTGCATACGAGTAGAATTGTTGATGAAACTGAACGAGGATGTAATTGTAAGCATTTTTGTTAAGTAGAAGTATTTTGATAAGTGTCTTGAAGTCTTTCAAAAGTGTATGAATATATATTAAAACACTACATGTATATACATTTTAACTGAGTCGTTAAGTCATCGTTAGTCGTTACATGTAAATGTTGTTTTGAAACCTTTAGGTTAACGATCTTGTTGAATATTGTTAACCCATTGTTTATTATAACAAATGAGATGTTAAATTGTTATATTATCATGATATTATGATATATAATATATCTTAGTATGATGTATATACAGTTAAATGTCGTTACAACGATAATCGTTACATATATGTCTCGTTTCGAAATCATTAAGTTAGTAGTCTTATTTTTACATATGTATTTCATTGTTAATACACTTAATAATATATTTACTTATCATTTAACATAATTAACCAAGTGTATCAATATCTTAATATGATTCATATGTACCTAGTAAGACGTTGTTATAACGATAATCGTTATATATATCGTTTTCGAGTTTCTTAAATTAATAGTCTCATTTTTATGTATATAACTCATTGTTAAAATACCTAATGAGATACATACTTATAATAAAAGCATGTTAACTATATATATAACCATATATATGTCATCGTATAGTTTTTACAAGTTTTAACGTTCGTGAATCACCGGTCAACTTGGGTGGTCAATTGTCTATATGAAACATATTTCAATTAATCAAGTCTTAAAAAGTTTGATTTCTTAACATGTTGGAAACATTTAATCATGTAAATATCAATCTCAATTAATATATATAAACATGGAAAAGTTTGGGTCACTACAGTACCTACCCGTTAAATAAATTTCGTCCCGAAATTTTAAGCTGTTGAAGGTGTTGACGAATCTTCTGGAAATAGATGCGGGTATTTCTTCTTCATCTGATCTTCACGCTCCCAGGTGAACTCGGGTCCTCTACGAGCATTCCATCGAACCTTAATAATTGGTATCTTGTTTTGCTTAAGTCTTTTAACCTCACGATCCATTATTTCGACGGGTTCTTCGATGAATTGAAGTTTTTCGTTGATTTGGATTTCATCTAATGGAATAGTGAGATCTTCTTTAGCAAAACATTTCTTCAAATTCGAGACGTGGAAAGTGTTATGTACAGCCGCGAGTTGTTGAGGTAACTCAAGTCGGTAAGCTACTGGTTCGACACGATCAATAATCTTGAATGGTCCAATATACCTTGGATTTAATTTCCCTCGTTTACCAAATCGAACAACGCCTTTCCAAGGTGCAACTTTAAGCATGACCATCTCTCCAATTTCAAATTCTATATCTTTTCTTTTAATGTCAGCGTAGCTCTTTTGTCGACTTTGGGCGGTTTTCAACCGTTGTTGAATTTGGATGATCTTCTCGGTAGTTTCTTGTATAATCTCCGGACCCGTAATCTGTCTATCCCCCACTTCACTCCAACAAATCGGAGACCTGCACTTTCTACCATAAAGTGCTTCAAACGGCGCCATCTCAATGCTTGAATGGTAGCTGTTGTTGTAGGAAAATTCTGCTAATGGTAGATGTCGATCCCAACTGTTTCCGAAATCAATAACACATGCTCGTAGCATGTCTTCAAGTGTTTGTATCGTCCTTTCGCTCTGCCCATCAGTTTGTGGATGATAGGTAGTACTCATGTCTAGACGAGTTCCTAATGCTTGCTGTAATGTCTGCCAGAATCTTGAAATAAATCTGCCATCCCTATCAGAGATAATAGAGATTGGTATTCCATGTCTGGAGACGACTTCCTTCAAATACAGTCGTGCTAACTTCTCCATCTTGTCATCTTCTCTTATTGGCAGGAAGTGTGCTGATTTGGTGAGACGATCAACTATTACCCAAATAGTATCAAAACCACTTGCAGTCCTTGGCAATTTAGTGATGAAATCCATGGTAATGTTTTTCCATTTCCATTCCGATATTTCGGGTTGTTGAAGTAGACCTGATTGTTTCTGATGCTCAGCTTTGACCTTAGAACACGTCAAACATTCTCCTACGTATTTAGCAACATCGGCTTTCATACCCGGCCACCAAAAATGTTTCTTGAGATCCTTGTACATCTTCCCCGTTCCAGGATGTATTGAGTATCTGGTTTTATGAGCTTCTCTACGTACCATTTCTCTCATATCTCCAAATTTTGGTACCCAAATCCTTTCAGCCCTATACCGGGTTCCGTCTTCCCGAATATTAAGATGCTTCTCCGATCCTTTGGGTATTTCATCCTTTAAATTTCCCTCTTTTAAAACTCCTTGTTGCGCCTCCTTTATTTGAGTAGTAAGGTTATTATGAATCATTATATTCATAGATTTTACTCGAATGGGTTCTCTGTCCTTCCTGCTCAAGGCATCGGCTACCACATTTGCCTTCCCCGGGTGGTAACGAATCTCAAAGTCGTAATCATTCAACAATTCAATCCACCTATGCTGCCTCATATTCAGTTGTTTCTGATTAAATATGTGTTGAAGACTTTTGTGGTCGGTATATATAATACTTTTGACCCCATATAAGTAGTGCCTCCAAGTCTTTAATGCAAAAACAACCGCGCCTAATTCTAAATCATGCGTCGTATAATTTTGCTCGTGAATCTTCAATTGTCTAGACGCATAAGCAATCACCTTCGTTCGTTGCATTAATACACAACCGAGACCTTGCTTTGATGCGTCACAATAAATCACAAAATCATCATTCCCTTCAGGCAATGACAATATAGGTGTCGTAGTTAGCTTTTTCTTCAATAACTGAAACGCTTTCTCTTGTTCATCCTTCCATTCAAATTTCTTCCCTTTATGCGTTAATGCAGTCAAGGGTTTTGCTATTCTGGATAAGTCTTGGATGAACCTTCTGTAGTAACCAGCTAGTCCTAAAAACTGGCGTATGTGTTTCGGAGTTTTCGGGGTTTCCCACTTTTCAACAGTTTCTATCTTTGCTGGATCCACCTTAATACCTTCTTTGTTCACTATGTGACCGAGGAATTGAACTTCTTCCAACCAAAATGCACACTTTGAAAACTTAGCGTACAATTCTTCCTTCCTCAATACTTCTAACACCTTTCTCAAATGTTCACCGTGTTCTTGGTCATTCTTTGAGTAAATAAGTATGTCATCAATGAAAACAATGACAAAGTTGTCAAGGTATGGTCCACACACTCGGTTCATAAGGTCCATGAACACAGCTGGTGCATTAGTTAAACCAAACGGCATGACCATAAACTCGTAATGACCGTAACGTGTTCTGAAAGCAGTCTTTGGAATATCATCTTCTTTCACCCGCATTTGATGATACCCGGAACGTAAGTCAATCTTTGAATAAACAGACGAGCCTTGTAGTTGATCAATTAAGTCATCGATTCTCAGTAGTGGGTAGCGGTTCTTGATGGTAAGTTTGTTCAACTCTCGATAGTCGATACACAACCTGAATGTACCATCTTTCTTCTTGACAAACAAAACAGGAGCTCCCCACGGTGATGTGCTTGGTCGAATGAAACCACGCTCTAAAAGTTCTTGTAATTGGCTTTGCAGTTCTTTCATCTCGCTGGGTGCGAGTCTGTAAGGAGCACGAGCTATTGGTGCAGCTCCTGGTACAAGATCTATTTGAAATTCAACGGATCGATGTGGGGGTAATCCCGGTAATTCTTTCGGAAATACATCGGAAAATTCTTTTGCAATGGGAACATCATTGATGCTCTTTTCTTTAGTTTGTACTTTCTCGACGTGTGCTAGAACAGCATAGCAACCTTTTCTTATTAGTTTTTGTGCCTTCAAATTACTAATAAGATGTAGCTTCGTGTTGCCCTTTTCTCCGTACACCATTAAGGGTTTTCCTTTTTCTCGTATAATGCGAATTGCATTTTTGTAACAAACGATCTCTGCTTTCACTTCTTTCAACCAGTCCATACCGATTATCACATCAAAACTCCCTAACTCTACTGGTATCAAATCAATCTTAAATGTTTCGCTAACCAGTTTAATTTCTCGATTCCGACATATATTATCTGCTGAAATTAATTTACCATTTGCTAATTCGAGTAAAAATTTACTATCCAAAGGCGTCAATGGACAACTTAATTTAGCACAAAAATCTCTACTCATATAGCTTCTATCCGCACCCGAATCAAATAAAACGTAAGCAGATTTATTGTCAATAAGAAACGTACCCGTAACAAGCTCCGGGTCTTCCTGTGCCTCTGCCGCATTAATATTGATTACTCTTCCGCGGCCTTGTCCATTCGTGTTCTCCTGGTTCGGGCAATTTCTAATAATGTGGCCCGGTTTTCCACATTTATAACAAACTACATTGGCATAACTTGCTCTGACACTACTTGCTCCGTCATTACTCATTCCGACACCATTTGTTCCTTTCGTTCTATTAACCCCTGGTCCGTAGACCTCACACTTCGCCGTGCTATGACCATTTCTTTTACACTTGTTGCAAAATTTGGTGCAGAACCCCGAGTGATACTTTTCACACCTTTGGCATAGCTGCTTCTGATTGTTGTTGTTGTTGCGGTTATTATTGTTGTTGGGATGATTATTGTAGTTGCTGTTGTTGTTGTTGTTGTTGTTGTTGTTGGGCCGTTTGTTGTAGTTGCGATTGATGTTGCGATTGTTGGGATAATTGTTGCGATTATTGTTATAATTGCTGTTGTTGTTGTATTGGTGATTCTTATCACCATTTTCCTCCCACTTTCTTTTGACTTGCTTCACATTGGCCTCTTCAGCAGTCTGTTCTTTAATTCTTTCTTCAATCTGGTTCACTAGTTTGTGAGCCATTCTACATGCCTGTTGTATAGAGGCGGGCTCGTGTGAACTTATATCTTCTTGGATTCTTTCCGGTAATCCTTTCACAAACGCGTCGATCTTCTCTTCCTCATCTTCGAATGCTCCCGGACACAATAGGCACAATTCTGTGAATTGTCTTTCGTACGTGGTAATATCAAATCCTTGGGTTCGTAACCCTCTAAGTTCTGTCTTGAGCTTATTGACCTCGGTTCTGGGACGGTACTTCTCGTTCATCAAGTGCTTAAATGCTGACCACGGTAGTGCGTACGCATCGTCTTGTCCCACTTGCTCTAGATAGGTATTCCACCATGTTAACGCAGAACCTGTGAAGGTATGCGTAGCGTACTTTACTTTGTCCTCTTCAGTACACTTACTTATGACAAACACCGATTCGACCTTATCGGTCCACCGTTTCAATCCGATCGGTCCTTCAGTTCCATCAAATTCCAAAGGTTTGCAGGCAGTGAATTCTTTGTAGGTGCATCCTACACGATTTCCTGTACTGCTAGATCCAAGGTTATTGTTGGTATGTAGCGCAGCCTGTACTGCGGCTATGTTTGAAGCTAGAAAAGTACGGAATTCCTCTTCATTCATATTCACGGTGTGTCGAGTAGTCGGTGCCATTTCCTTCAAAATAGTCAAATGGAACAAGTTAATCATACAGAATATTAAGAGTAGTTAATAGTATTTCGTAGCATAATATGAACTCATTTATAAAAGTTTTTTCTTCATATTAGCATTTTATAAGTTTAAATTCGGGTAGTACCTACCCGTTAAGTTCATACTTAGTAGCTAATATACAATTCAACTACTACAATTCTATATGAAAAACTGATTATAATAATATTTCGCGTTCAAACTTTTATACAATATTTTACAAACTTACAATACCGCTTATTTTACATAAAGCATGAAATATAGCACACAATAACTTTGATACAAGATAGTTGTGAAGATAATTCTAGCTAGTACACAAGTCGTTCAACAAAGGCAATAAAGACACGTAATTCATACGTCCAGAAACAAGTCATGCATTCTGGTTTTACTAGGACTACTTCCCATCCTTGGTCTTGTGGAACATAACCGTTATGGCCGTTGATAAGACAGCGTGTTGTAACGTCGTCAAAGGGACGAGGGTTACGTAATGTCCAACAGTCCCGTAACAATCTAAAAACCTCATTTCTTACCCCAATTACCGACTCCGTCAGTTGTGGAAACGTTTTGTATAATAGTTGTAGCCCGATGTTCTTGTTCTCACTTTGGTGAGAAGCGAACATTACTAATCCGTAAGCATAACATGCTTCTTTATGTTGCATGTTAGCCGCTTTTTCTAAATCACGAAGTCCAATATTCGGATATATTGAGTCAAAATAATTTCTTAACCCGTTGCGTAAAATAGCATTTGGGTTCCCCGCAATATATGCGTCAAAGTAAACACATCGTAACTTATGGGTTTCCCAATGTGATATCCCCCATCTTTCAAACGAAAGTCTCTTATAAACCAAGACATTCTTGGAACGTTCTTCGAATGTCTTACAAACCGATCTCGCCTTAAATAGTTGTGCCGAGGAATTCTGACCGACTCTAGACAAGATTTCATCAATCATGTCTCCGGGTAGGTCTCTTAAAATATTGGGTTGTCTATCCATTTTGTGTTTTTAAACTGTAAAATAGACAAGAGTTAGATTCATAAAAAATACTTATTAATACAAGAAATTTTTACATATATCATAAAGCATAAGCACACTATATTACATATATTACACCACACGAATACAACTATCTTATTCCGACTCTCTTGTTTCTTCTTCTTCGGTCTTGGTTCGTTTTGCCAAGTTTCTAGGGATATATGATGTTCCCCTAATACTAACTGTCGTTTTCCACAACGGTTTAGAAAAACCTGGTGGTTTAGAGGTTCCCGGGTCATTGTTACAACTTAAGGACTTCGGGGGTTGACGATACATATAAAGTTCATCGGGGTTGGAATTAGATTTCTCTATTTTTATGCCCTTTCCCTTATTATTTTCTTTTGCCTTTTTAAATTCAGTTGGGGTAATTTCTATAACATCATCGGAATTCTCGTCGGAATCCGATTCATCGGAGAATTGGTAATCCTCCCAATATTTTGCTTCCTTGGCGGAAACACCATTGACCATAATTAACCTTGGTCGGTTGGTTGAGGATTTTCTTTTACTTAACCATTTTATTATTTCCCCCACCGGTTCTATTTCTTCATCCGGTTCCGATTCTTCTTCCGGTTCCGACTCTTCTTCCGGTTCCTCTTCGGGAACTTGTGAATCAGTCCACGAATCATTCCAATTTACATTTGACTCTTCATTATTATTAGGTGAGTCAATGGGACTTGTTCTAGAGGTAGACATCTATCACATAATATCAAACGCGTTAAGAGATTAATATATCACATAATATTCACATGTTAAAAATATATAGTTTCCAACAAAATTTGTTAAGCAATCATTTTTCAAGTAAACACGGTCGAAGTCCAGACTCACTAATACATCCTAACAAACTCGATAAGACACACTAATGCAAAATTCTGGTTCTCTAAGACCAACGCTCGGATACCAACTGAAATGTCCCGTTCTTATTGATTAAAAACGTTCCATATTAATTGATTTCGTTGCGAGGTTTTGACCTCTATATGAGACGTTTTTCAAAGACTGCATTCATTTTTAAAACAAACCATAACCTTTATTTCATAGATAAAGGTTTTAAAAAGCTTTACGTAGATTATCAAATAATGATAATCTAAAATATCCTGTTTACACACGACCATTACATAATGGTTTACAATACAAATATGTTACAACAAAATAAGTTTCTTGAATGCAGTTTTTACACAATATCATACAAGCATGGACTCCAAATCTCGTCCTTATTTAAGTATGCGACAGCGGAAGCTCTTAATAATCACCTGAGAATAAACATGCTTAAAACGTCAACAAAAATGTTGGTGAGTTATAGGTTTAACCTATATATATCAAATCATAATAATAGACCACAAGATTTCATATTTCAATACACATCCCATACATAGAGATAAAAATCATTCATATGGTGAACACCTGGTAACCGACATTAACAAGATGCATATTTAAGAATATCCCCATCATTCCGGGACACCCTTCGGATATGATATAAATTTCGAAGTACTAAAGCATCCGGTACTTTGGATGGGGTTTGTTAGGCCCAATAGATCTATCTTTAGGATTCGCGTCAATTAGGGTGTCTGTTCCCTAATTCTTAGATTACCAGACTTAATAAAAAAGGGCATATTCGATTTCGATAATTCAACCATAGAATGTAGTTTCACGTACTTGTGTCTATTTTGTAAATCATTTATAAAACCTGCATGTATTCTCATCCCAAAAATATTAGATTTTAAAAGTGGGACTATAACTCACTTTCACAGATTTTTACTTCGTCGGGAAGTAAGACTTGGCCACTGGTTGATTCACGAACCTATAACAATATATACATATATATCAAAGTATGTTCAAAATATATTTACAACACTTTTAATATATTTTGATGTTTTAAGTTTATTAAGTCAGCTGTCCTCGTTAGTAACCTACAACTAGTTGTCCACAGTTAGATGTACAGAAATAAATCGATAAATATTATCTTGAATCAATCCACGACCCAGTGTATACGTATCTCAGTATTGATCACAACTCAAACTATATATATTTTGGAATCAACCTCAACCCTGTATAGCTAACTCCAACATTTACATATAGAGTGTCTATGGTTGTTCCGAAATATATATAGATGTGTCGACATGATAGGTCGAAACATTGTATACGTGTCTATGGTATCTCAAGATTACATAATATACAATACAAGTTGATTAAGTTATGGTTGGAATAGATTTGTTACCAATTTTCACGTAGCTAAAATGAGAAAAATTATCCAATCTTGTTTTACCCATAACTTCTTCATTTTAAATCCGTTTTGAGTGAATCAAATTGCTATGGTTTCATATTGAACTCTATTTTATGAATCTAAACAGAAAAAGTATAGGTTTATAGTCGGAAAAATAAGTTACAAGTCGTTTTTGTAAAGGTAGTCATTTCAGTCGAAAGAACGACGTCTAGATGACCATTTTAGAAAACATACTTCCACTTTGAGTTTAACCATAATTTTTGGATATAGTTTCATGTTCATAATAAAAATCATTTTCTCAGAATAACAACTTTTAAATCAAAGTTTATCATAGTTTTTAATTAACTAACCCAAAACAGCCCGCGGTGTTACTACGACGGCGTAAATCCGGTTTTACGGTGTTTTTCGTGTTTCCAGGTTTTAAATCATTAAGTTAGCATATCATATAGATATAGAACATGTGTTTAGTTGATTTTAAAAGTCAAGTTAGAAGGATTAACTTTTGTTTGCGAACAAGTTTAGAATTAACTAAACTATGTTCTAGTGATTACAAGTTTAAACCTTCGAATAAGATAGCTTTATATGTATGAATCGAATGATGTTATGAACATCATTACTACCTTAAGTTCCTTGGATAAACCTACTGGAAAAGAGAAAAAATGGATCTAGCTTCAACGGATCCTTGGATGGCTCGAAGTTCTTGAAGCAGAATCATGACACGAAAACAAGTTCAAGTAAGATCATCACTTGAAATAAGATTGTTATAGTTATAGAAATTGAACCAAAGTTTGAATATGATTATTACCTTGTATTAGAATGATAACCTACTGTAAGAAACAAAGATTTCTTGAGGTTGGATGATCACCTTACAAGATTGGAAGTGAGCTAGCAAACTTGAAAGTATTCTTGATTTTATGTAACTAGAACTTGTAGAATATATGAAGAACACTTAGAACTTGAAGATAGAACTTGAGAGAGATCAATTAGATAAAGAAAATTGAAGAATGAAAGTGTTTGTAGGTGTTTTTGGTCGTTGGTGTATGGATTAGATATAAAGGATATGTAATTTTGTTTTCATGTAAATAAGTCATGAATGATTACTCATATTTTTGTAATTTTATGAGATATTTCATGCTAGTTGCCAAATGATGGTTCCCACATGTGTTAGGTGACTCACATGGGCTGCTAAGAGCTGATCATTGGAGTGTATATACCAATAGTACATACATCTAAAAGCTGTGTATTGTACGAGTACGAATACGGGTGCATACGAGTAGAATTGTTGATGAAACTGAACGAGGATGTAATTGTAAGCATTTTTGTTAAGTAGAAGTATTTTTATAAGTGTCTTGAAGTCTTTAAAAAGTGTATGAATATATATTAAAACACTACATGTATATACATTTTAACTGAGTCGTTAAGTCATCGTTAGTCGTTACATGTAAATGTTGTTTTGAAACCTTTAGGTTAACGATCTTGTTGAATGTTGTTAACCCATTGTTTATTATAACAAATGAGATGTTAAATTGTTATATTATCATGATATTATGATATATAATATATCTTAGTATGATGTATATACAGTTAAATGTCGTTACAACGATAATCGTTACATATATGTCTCGTTTCGAAATCATTAAGTTAGTAGTCTTATTTTTACATATGTATTTCATTGTTAATACACTTAATAATATATTTACTTATCATTTAACATAATTAACCAAGTGTATCAATATCTTAATATGATTCATATGTACCTAGTAAGACGTTGTTATAACGATAATCGTTATATATATCGTTTTCGAGTTTCTTAAATTAATAGTCTCATTTTTATGTATATAACTCATTGTTAAAATACCTAATGAGATACATACTTATAATAAAAACATGTTAACTATATATATAACCATATATATGTCATCGTATAGTTTTTACAAGTTTTAACGTTCGTGAATCACCGGTCAACTTGGATGGTCAATTGTCTATATGAAACATATTTCAATTAATCAAGTCTTAACAAGTTTGATTGCTTAACATGTTGGAAACATTTAATCATGTAAATATCAATCTCAATTAATATATATATAAACATGGAAAAGTTTGGGTCACTACAATGCTGGGTTAATATACCCTATATCCGATAGCCCATGGGTTAGTCCTGTACAAGTAGTACCCATGAAAGGAGGTACAACTGTCGTTCTTAATGATGATAATGAACCTGTTACTACAAGAACAGTCACTGGCTGGAGATGTGATGACCCGGGAATTTCCGACCAAATTTAAACATAATCTTATATGATTCGACTCGATAAGCAAAGTCTATTAAACCGAGTCTCATTATGTTTGAACTATTTCATGATAACATTTGACCTTTAACTATTTCCGACGATTCACGAACCTTTAATTGTAACTAAGAATGTAAATATAAATAATTATATATAAAACTAATTATATTAGTATTAATGAACTATTAAGTAATTTTGTTATTATAAAAGATAACATTTAATAACTAAAAATTTTCATTTTGAATATATATAGTATATTGTATATAAATGATTCAAACATATTTTACCAACGTTATCAAAATATTAAATGTACAATGTTATACTTTGTAGTTAATTGTTTAATATACATAATTAATCATCTACTCAACATTTAAAACATGATTTTATATATATGGTAGTATACATATATACATAAATATAACTATATATATATGATTTTATACATAATTATTATATTATGTATATGTAGAAATTTATAATATATCTATGATGAAATAATGTACTATTTTAATAAATATATATAATACTTACATATATAAAACATTTATATTTTTCATAATTACATACATAAGTATAATATAATTAGTATGTAAATAAATATTATAATATATTTATATTAAAATGCATAAATATATAATATTCAGTATATGTTACAATACATATTACATAATTATTAAATATTACATAATAATAGATGATATTAATAAATTAAATTTAAATACAAATATAGTTGTTGTAGTAATGTTATTTGTATCGTCAAATATCAATATTTGTATTCATAATATCACTTTATATCATATAAAGATGAAATTGGATGTATAAATTAGATTATTATTACTAATATTATTATTATCGATAAAATATTAATATTATCATAATTAGTATGGTATTATTATTATTATTATTATTATCATTTTTACAATTATTATTATCATTATCATTAATATTATATTTATCATTATTATTAATTTTATTAATATTATTAGATATTAATAGTATTGTTATTATATATTATTATTATTAATTAAAAAAAAACAGTAGGGATCTATATTATACGCGTGACCTCTGTATCCTTTATCTCTATTATTATTATTTTTTTTTGTTTCTTTCCTGCTCCCAACTCGTGAACCTGTGTTGACATTTTCTCCATTTTTTATCAACCGATCTCTATTATTACAACATGATTATGTATAATTGCAAATCAAATAAAAAGAAAATCCAATGGGATTAAAGAGCACAGCGATATTTTTTTTTTCTTCTTCTCTGCACGCTCCAATTTTTTTTTTCTCTTAATTCAATTTCGAATAAAGTTTCAAAATCTAAAAATGCAGAAAGGTTAGAAATCTTTCTTTGAATCTATCTGCAAAATCTCAACTCTCAAATCTTTATATCGATCTTGAATTTTGAAGTCAAAGTTTAGTTTAAAAAAAGTCAACAATTGTTCTTGAGACAAATTCGCGTTCGTGTATATGTTTCTGATCAAATTGACGATTCCAGTAGTTTTTATACATGTTTAGAAAACTATTTCGTGTTATAAACATTATCTATAATGTTATCTATTACGAAATCAATTTTTTTTGTTTTGTTCCAAGAACCGACGCTGCAGTAGGCCTTTAGGATTTTTTTTTTTTTTTTTTTTAGAACCCAAATTATTTTTTTTTCTGTAATGTTTTGAAGCTTTAAAGGGAACCCCGATTTTTTTTTTTTTTTTGGTTATTGATGTTTTGTTGAATCCATGAGACTTGTGGAGAAGAAGAGGAATAGAAGAAAAACAGTTTATATATAAAATTTAAATTCGATATTAGTACAGAGAATCAGAATTGGTGGGATGGTCGAGAGTGTTTGCGTGTGAGCATGTGGTCACGAGATCGAGTCCAGAGGACGGTAGTTTTTTTTTTTTTTTTTTTTGAAACTCTTTTCATGTGAGGTAGTTTTCTTTTCTAATTTTATTATTGTTATTATATATTAATTATTATTAGTATTATTATTATTATTGTGATTGTTTTGATTGTTATTGTTATTGTTATTATTAGTATCATACTTGTTATCATATTTGAAAGTATTATAGACATTACTATTATTATTATGATAGGTATTAATAATATTATTATTAGTAATAAACTTATCATTTTAGTATTTTATCATCATTAGGATTATGATTATGATTATCATTATTATTATTATGAAGGAAATAAAAATATATTATTATCATCAATATTAGAATTTGTACCGGTTTATAAATAATAGTATCATCAGTACATTTACAATTAATAATATCATATTTATCAGTATCATCATTAATATTTACTAGTATTATTATGATTATCATTTATCATTTTATAAATATTAGAACCCTTATTATTAACATAAGTATGGTATTAGTATTAATATTATTTTAGAGTTATTATTATTAGTATCATTAACAGTTATCATTTTCATTTTTTTTGCTATTAGTATTATCATTATTAATAAAATTATTATTATTATTAGTAAATCATTATTATCTAAATTATTATTTTAACAAATAAATCTTTTGTACACTATATATATACTTATGGTATATACTAGGATTGTATTAATAATTCACATAACAAACTAATAAAATTTCATAAATACAATACTAACCACAAATATATGTATATAAATATATTAATGTCACTATTTATATAAACGTAAATCATTATAGATATATATACATAAAATAGATATATATATATAAAATATAACTTAAAATATAATATAAGTATACGTTCTAAAATAAAGGTTAGAATAAATTCTACAAAACTATAATATATAAATAATACATATTAATAAATGAAATTTTGTAACTTACATTATACGTATTAATATATACACAATTGATATAGGTTCGTGAATCCGAGGCCAACCCTGCATTGTTCAATGACGTCATATGTATTTTTACTACAAAATACAGTATCGTGAGTTTCATTTGTCTTTTTACCCTTTATATTTTTGGGCTGAGAATACATGCGCAACTTTTATAACTGTTTTACGAAATTGACACAAGTACGTGAAACTACATTCTATGGTTGGATTATCGAAGTCGAATATGCCCCTTTTTATTAAGTCTGGTAATCTAAGAATTAGGGAACAGACACCCTAATTGACGCGAATCCTAAAGATAGATCTATCGGGCCCAACAAGCTCCATCCAAAGTACCGGATGTTTTAGTACTTCGAAATTTATATCATGTCCGAAGGAGGATCCCGGAATGATGGGGATATTCTTATATATGCATATTGTTAATGTCGGTTACCAGGTGTTCAATCCATATGAATGATATTTTTGTCTCTATGCATGGGACGTATGTTTATGAGAAATGGAAATCTGAAATCTTGTGGTCTATTAAAATGATGGAAACGATTGTTTAAGTTAAACTAATGAACTCACCAACCTTTTGGTTGACACTTTAAAGCATGTTTATTCTCAGGTACGAAAGAAATCTTCCGCTGTGTATTTGCTCATTTTATAGATATTACTTGGAGTCATGCATGGCATATTTCAAAAGACGTTGCATTCGAGTCGTCGAGTTCATCAAGATTATTATCAAGTCAATTATAGTTGGATATATTATGAAATGGTATGCATGCCTGTCAACTTTCGATGTAATGAAAGTTTGTCTTTTCAAAAACGAATGCAATGTTTGTAAAATGTATCATATAGAGGTCAAGTACCTCGCGATGTAATCAACTGTTGTGAATCGTTTATAATCGATATGGACTTCGTCCGGATGGATTAGGACGGGTCTTCACAGGAGAGTCTGTATAGACTACCGTCGTTTGAACGACGCCACAAGGAAAGATCATTTCCCACTTCCTTATATTGACCAAATGTTAGAACGTTTAGCAGGAAAAGAATATTATTGTTTCCTTGATGGATTCTCCGGTTATTTTCAAATTCCCATTGATCCAAAAGACCAAGACAAGACGACATTTACTTGTCCATTTGGTACATTCGCATATCGACAAATGCCGTTCGGATTATGCAACGTGCCAGGCACCTTTCAAAGGTGTATGATGGCAATATTTCATGACATGATAGAAGGAAGTATGGAAGTCTTTATGGACGATTTCTCTGTTTTTGGAGACTCCTTCGATTCATGCCTTTCCAACCTCGAGTGAATGTTAATTCGTTGTGAGGAATCAAATCTTGTTTTAAATTGGGAAAAATGCCACTTCATGGTAAAGGAAGGCATTGTTTTAGGACAAAAGATTTCTAGAGATGGAATGGAAGTAGACAAAGCTAAGATCGATGTAATCTCAAAGCTTCCTCCTCCAACTAACGTTAAAGGAATTCGAAGTTTCTTGGGTCATGCGGGATTCTATCGACGATTCATAAAGGACTTTTCCAAAATCGCTCGACCCATGACTAAACTTCTCGAGAAAGACAGTACATTCGACTTCAATGACGAATGCTAACAAGCTTTCTCCATTCTAAAAAATAAACTTACGAATGCACCCATTATGGTATCACCCGACTGGTCCAAACCTTTCGAACTAATGTGTGATGCTAGTGATTTCGTGATGGGAGCTGTTTTAGATCAACGTCAAGATAACAAATTTCAACCAATTTACTACGCAAGTAAAACACTTACAGGAGCTCAGTTGAATTACACGACTACTGAGAAGGAGCTCCTTGCAGTAGTTTTTTCTTTCGATAAGTTTAGATCTTACTTAGTGTTATCTAAAACAATTGTTTATACCGATCATTCAGCTCTATAGTACTTATTCAAAAAGCAAGATGCTAAACCTAGACTAATTCGTTGGATTCTTCTCCTACAAGAATTCGACATTGAAATTAAGGATAAAAAAGGTGCTGAAAATCTCACTGCAGATCACTTATCCCGTCTTGAAAATCCTAACTTAGAAACACTCGACGAATCTGTTATTCACGATACTTTTTCAGACGAGTTCCTTATGAGAATTGAAATAGAAGAAGAAATTCCATGATTTGCGGACTATGCTAATTATCTAGCCGCAGGAATTCTTGTTAAAAATCAAACTTATCAGCAAAAGAAGAAATTCTTTGCTGATCTGAAGTTTTACTTTTGGGAAAGCCCTGACCTCTTTCGTATAGGAGCTGACCAAGTTATTCGTCGATGTGTATACGGCAAAGAAGCGCAACAAATTCTAGAGCACTGTCATGAAGGACCGGCTGGTGGACATTTCGGACCAAGCTATACAGCCAAAAAGGTTTTTGACTCAGGTTTTTACTGGCCTACAATTTTTAAAGATGCATACAATATGATAAAAACTTGTGATTCTTGTCAAAGATCTGGAAATATCTCCAAGAGAGACGAAATGCCACAACAAGGCATCTTAGTATGCGAAGTATTCGACATTTGGGGTATTGACTTCATGGGTCCATTTCCTGCTTCTAACAAATGCAAATACATTCTCGTGGCAGTCGATTACGTTTCTAAATGGGCTGAAGCAAAAGCCCTACCCACTAACGATGCTCGAGTCGTTGTCAGCTTTCTTAAAAATCTTTTCTCGCATTTTGGGATTCCAAAAGCATTAATCAGTGATCGTGGAACTCATTTTACAAATCAACTACTCAAGAAAGTGCTTAAAAAGTACGGAGTTAATCATCGTTTTTCAACTTCTTACCACCCTCAAACGAGTGGTCAAGTTGAAAACACAAACAGAGGTCTTAAACGTATTTTAGAAAGAACGGTTAAAAATAATCCAAAAATCTGGCATCGAAAGCTAGATGATGCGCTTTGGGCATTTAGAACTGCATTCAAAACACCCATCGGTACTACACCTTTCCGATTGATTTACGGTAAGGCGTGTCATCTACCTGTCGAAGTTGAACACAAGGCATACTGGGCTCTGAAAGAATGTAATACCGATCTTGTGAAAGTTGGAGAAAACCGATTCTTACAACTAAATGAATTAGATGAATTAAGACTACAAGCGTATGAAAACTCTAAAACATACAAGGAGAAAACTAAAAGATGGCACGATGCACGGTTAAAAGAAAAGAAAGAATTTGAACAAGGGGATAAAGTATTAGTATTCCAATCACGTTTTAAGTTTTCACCTGGGAAACTTAGATCCCGATGGACTAGACCATATATAATAAAACAAGTTTTTCCATATGGATATGCAGAATTATATAGCAAAGACGGTGGAACTTTCAAAGTGAACGATCACCGACTCAAATTATACTTTGAAGGGATCAATACTACGGAAGGAGATGAGATCACATTCTACACTAAGGACAAGTAAATTCAGGGTAACTTTAAAGCTTGTTAACTCCATTCTCAAACTTTATTTTCATCTTTAAGAGTGGGGTTTGTTTGGTCTTTCCCTAGCAGACACTAAAGAACTAGTCTTCTCCCTCCATTCTACCTTTTTATTTTCTTCTTTTCATTTGTATTTATTGTTTATTTTCAAGATGCGCAATCAATATGTCTACAACCACTTTTTTTTAATGTGCGATAAAATTTTACCGAGAGATGTGGTGTTAGATATAAAGAGAAGATGCAATCAGGCGAGTAAAGAAATAAGGCAAGAACTTAACGAGAAAAATTATGCCAAAGGAAAATCAAAATCAGCTAAGAAACGTCGAGCGCGTCATTTGGGAAAATGTGTAAAATGTGGAAAACCAGCTCATTACGGAAATTGCCCAAAGAACCAGACGGACTCTAATTTCGAGTACGTAGCCTTATGCCGAGAAGGGCCTTTTAAATGTTCAAAGGAAACCTCTTAAACCAACGAGGTTACGCCTACGAAGCCATGGGGGGCGAAATGATGCGACTCCACTACGAGGCGAGTCAACGCAGTTTCACAATCTAATCCTTTTTCTCGCCAATTGTGTGTTTGTGCATTTTTGTAATTTTGTGCAATTTTGTGTTTTTGTGTTTATGTTTTGGTGTGTTTTAGTTTGTAATTATTTGTTGTATTTTTATTAAAAAGGGTCTACCATTTAAATTTGATAAACCTTGAGTTTAACCTGTTTTCATTGAAAACGATAATGCTAAGTGTAATAACTGAATTGTCGTTTTTCAAATTGCACGAAATTAATTGTTGGATTCATAATATATCTTTTAAATAGTAAACCACAAAAACATAAGAAAATTAAAACTACTAAAAATATATTTTTTTATCAATAACCGTAAAGATATATAACTTGTAAACCTTTGTCGTGGGTAATGATAGGTGTAAAAACCGAGATTGTCTCTACCTAGTTGATAGGAAACAAAGTTTTAAGTTTGAAAATTAGTTGGTTTAAAAGTATATATAAAATTTAAAAAAAAAAGAGTGTATTTTAAATTCATTTAATTTTTATTTTTCATGTACTTGTTTTTAATTCTAAATTTTCTTTTATTAAATTTAAAAAGAAATAGAGTGTTTTATTTTCAAGTTGTTTTTGGAAAATATTAAAACTTTAACTTTTAAAAGTATTAAATTATAAATTGAAATTACAAAATTTATAAACGGATAAAGACTAGGTATACCAACCGAAATTTCCGTTACATCAAATATAAATTTAAAATTGATATTTTGAAATTTAAGTACTTATAAAGTTGATATATATATATATATATATATATATATATATATATATATATATATATATATATATATATATATATATATATATATAATAAGAAATTAAATAAATAAATAAGAATGTTTATGTTTTGTTTTATTTTTATAAAATATTAAAAACCTTAACTTTTAAATTATTAAATTTTATAAATTAATTTTTAAAATTTATAAACGGATAAAGACTAGGTATAACAACCGAAATTTCCGTAGCAACAAATATAAATTTATAAAAGAAATTTTAAAATTTTGATTAATTATAAAGTTGAAAAAAAAAAGGGTCTAAAGCTTACGCGAAACGGGTAGTGTTCCACACGAAACGCGTATAATTGAAAACTACGCGGAATGCGTAGTACCACGCGGAACGCGTAGGTTGAAAAATCTGACCAGATAACTGGTCGAGAGCAGCTTGTTCTTCACTCAAAATTTCTTATTTTTTCTCTGCTGTGAACGAAGGCTAACCCCAAAAATCACCAAAATCACACCCAAACACTAATTTAACACCATCAATCTCCTCCAATTCATCTACCTTTCAACATGCCGAGATTGGTAAGGGTCCTAAACTCGTTTTTACCACTTGTTTTTCAAGTTTTTCATTATTTATTGGTTTAGTCTTAATCCGAATTAATGCATGATATTGTTGAATTTTGTTTGATTAATGCTATATCTATGTTGTTAGTGTGATGTTAAACCCGATTAGCATAAGAATTTGATGTTTAATTGATTATTGAAAAATTAGGGTTTATGTAAATTGGGGAAATTGAAGAATTGCTATTAAATTGTGTTATTTTGGGTCTTTTTTGATGTTTTTAGATGTTTTGATAGTAGTAGAAGCTTTGAATTTAAGTTTGATTGATTGATTTTGTGATTTTAATTTTCGTCTAAATTTGATAATTTTTTGTAATTGTCATGAATCAACTATAGATTGGATTATGATTAGAAGATGGATTATACACAATGTGATTGAATTGGATTATATATGCTTAGCTCATTGCGTGTTTCCAATTATGAATTACACTTTGTTTTTGAAACTTGATTTTTGATTAGGAATTTTTGATTTATTTTTGTTTGTTTTAATTTGTTGTTAAGATTTTGATTCATGTAGTGTTTAAACAAGCTTGTATGTCAAGGATAAACTCTCTGCTGGCATTAACATACTCAATCGGGACAATTCTCTTGTTTTAAAATGTTATGCAGAGATTATTTAGAATGAGAGCTGTTAACCAACAGCAAGGGGAAGAAAAAAGTAACACCAGAAATGAAACAACAACTACAGAATCTACACCCAAACCTGAGATTTCCTGATGATGTACCTAACCGATTACAAAAGGTTAAGGACTTACTTTCTCTGGTCAATAGAAACATCTCTCCAGTATACGTTGTGGACTGGGCTCCTTTAGGACCACCAGTCAATTTAGATGTGCAAATAAGGGGAATTTTAAACCAAAGTTTTACAAACGAATTTGGAATGACTTTGGTTTTTAATGATTTTGAGAGATTGTTTAGTTTAAATAGCCCTGTATATAGAGAATGGTGTTTAGAGTTCTATTCTACCGTTAGAATAAGTTTACACCCAGAAAATATCGATGATATTAATTTTCTACAATTTAGGCTGGGTGGGGTAGATAGAGCAATGTCCCTCAGCGACGTGACTACCGCATTAGGGATTTACACCGTTGAGGAGATGATAGCTCCCGGTTTTAGGGAATATATTTTTACACGGGCTAGATATACAGGTAACTATGATTCTGGTTTAGTCTGGCAATCTTTCACTAATAGAAATACATATGAGCCAGGCCAGGAATCTTATCTAAAGATCACTGATGTTCGCTTTAGAATAATTCATAAGTTTATAGCGAACACAATAAACCAAAGGTCGTTTACTAATACAGATAAAATTAATTATATTGACCTTTGGTACTTGGATGCGATCAGAGATAGGGATACATTTATTAGTATACCCTATGGAGTTGCTTACTTTTTGGCCCATGTTGGTAAGGGTGCTCGAGGGACAAGTGACATGTCGGGGGGTCACTACATCACGTGTCTAGGAAGCTGGTTCGGACTCGACCCGAGTGAATCAGAACCTCCAATCCAACCGGTAGATCAAGCTGTTAAAACTTTAGGATTGGACGTGTATAGGACGGCCAAGGCTATACAAGTGAGGGGTGGGGTAATTAGTTTGAGACGGCAAGAAGTTGTCACTCACGCTCCTATGGAGGAGGATGAGGAACCCGCTAGGGAAACTAGGAGGAGACGAAGACAGCCAGATGAGGCTAGTACGTCTAATGTAGGTGTTTCTGATTTCGATATGCTACAAAATTCGTTTAATTCATTGAGTTTAGATTTAAGGAACTCGTATGATAACTGGGGACGGAGATCAGAAGAACTATACACTAGTTTGTCTAGGCAAATAGGGGAAATTAGGCATACCCAACTGGCTCAGGATAGTATGTTAGAAAACATCCGCTACGATCAGAGGGGCCAGGGAGCACAGTTAGAGTGGGCGCATCATCAGGCATATTTATACGCAGCTAACCCACAACAATACGCACCCTCAACCTTTCCATCATACCCTCAATGGCAAGGACCCAGTGACCCTCTACCTCCACCTTATGATCCCAACGCTGCACTAGCCACAAGTCAGGAAGACTATAGGCGTTTTTATGAGGAACAACGCCTAAACGAACAACGGCAGCAACAGGAGCGAGAACAGGAAGATCAGGGAGGCCCTGCGTGGTCATTTTTCTAGTTTTTCTTTTTAATTTTAGAACATTTTTATTTTGTATTTGTTTGTATTAAGTGATTTTTATGGTGTGTTAATTTATTTTTACCTTTATTTATCTTTACAAAAACTTTTAGTGTGGGGTAAAAATTTTGTACTATTAAAGTACAACCCCATCTCGTTTGTGATTGACATATTTATTGGCAGGTACTTATGATAATGAGATTCGACATAGCGAAACACGAAAGTATTATTGTGATAAAATGGATTGGATATGTTCATACGATAAGCATTTTACAATATCCAATTACTTAACAAATGAAGTTCTATATACTGTACACTTTTTGTCCTCTCAAATTTATACATTTAATCTGATTTTATGTAATGAGGGCATTACATAATCTTAAGTGTGGGGTGGGAATATATAAATTTTCGAGAACTTATAACTTGGTGATTTTTATGAAAATTTTGAAAATTTTTAAACAAATAAATCTAATCAAATTTTTAAGGTAATTACGAGCAATTAAAGATTAGGTGTCAAGAACCGAAATTATTGTCTCCATACATTAAAAATACATAAGTTTATTTGATTGAAATATATAAAAGAAAACCAAGTATAACAGAATTTATAAACCCCATATGTTTAGAACTATTTATCACATTTTTCTATGAAGTATTGCAGATATCATCGCTTTGGAATGTATAAACCTGAATATCTCGTTAAGGAAGTAAAGTCTTCCAAAATGACACACTTGCTAACTTATGTTAGAAGATGTAGTCCAGAACAGCTGTAGGTTGACGAAAAATCTTGAAAATTCATCTCTATCATCGGCTGGAAATCCACCTCACCTCAGCATCAAAAAGGGTTTTTGGTGGTCAGACTTATCCTAACCATGAGATGGATCTGTCTCGTACAATGGGGGGGCACATTGCAAATTAGCTTTTAAGACTAATGAATCTAATCCCCAGATGGATGATCTCCGTAAAGATCAACCGCATCTATGTTTGACCGCGGTCAACATACATATGCCATAACAAATTGAGGTGTACAAACTCATGGTTCACCGATGATATTTGGACACGATATAATTTTATTCTAAAACTTATGCAATTTTATGAATTATATTGTGTAAAACCATTTTTTGGACATTCGGTTTCAAGTTCCATGATACTTCAATTATGGGGGCGGATAGCTTGCTAATCGCCGACTGAGACTACGGTTTTCAGTTACCCTCAACCGGAATTTAAGATTAAAACCGAAAAACGTGTCTAGTGTAAAAACTAGCATGACATTTTATAAAATCATAAAACGTTTTCACAAGGTCCAATTTTCCCTAAGGATCCAAATTTTTAAACCTTAATCACGAGTTTCAACTTTGTTTCTGTTGTCAGAATTTCATTTCGTGTGGTGTGCGTGTGATCCAATAAAAATTGTGTAGTGTTTCTAACTTATTCCATATAGCGTGTGTTTCATTTTGTGTAGCGTGTGTTGTGTGATTTAATGTTCGATAAGGAAAAATATGTAATGTTTCGATTCTATTTAGAAGATGTAATTGCTTGAGGACAAGCAACGTTCAAGTGTGGGGTATTTTGATATTGCTTTTAACATACATATAATTCGACACAATATCATTTATATTTCATCAGCTTTTATCGTTTACTAACACATTCAAATGTATAAATCACGAGAAAAACGACAAAAGATAATACGAACTCGAAGTTTGAAGAAAAGACGATAAACAATGGATTTAAACCAAATGTATATCAAGATAACATTACCCGAATACAAGTTCAAGATGAGCAAAGAAGAAGAGTTCAAATAAAAAGTTCCAAGTCGATATACGTAAACACGGGATCAAAAGAGAACAAAACATAAAATAAAAACAAGAAAACTGTCGGCTATTCTTACGCGAATCGTGTGGCCACCTACGCGAAACGCGTAGTAATTTTCTCTTACGCGGATCGTGTGGCCTCCTACACGAAACGCGTAATATCCAGTCCAGATCCAGATTCAAATGCAAATGGGACGGTTGCTTTTATGTTTTAATATGATTTTTTTTCAAGTGGTACAGCAAAGGGATACTTTTGACCTACTACACCAACTATCAACATGTATAATACGGAGTACACTTACAGTTACAAGAAAAGAGAGATACAGAGTGAGGAGAATTCAGTACACATTTCAAGAGACATATTTTCACACATACAAATTAATACAGCACACATCAAATTTATTTTCAAGTATATTTTGTAATCTGTATTATTTTTAACTTCAAGGTTCAATTTTTAGGATAGTTTCAGTTTTCAAGGGTATTGTTCGTGATTAAGGGTATTATTGTACGCGCTAAAGGAGTGTTATTATTGTAATTTTCTACCGTTTAAAGTAAATGAGAGTGAAGATTTTCATAAGTATATTCTGTTAATATTATCGTTATCAGTTTTTTATCATTATTATTATGTTTGTATATTTATATTTTTATGTTTTCCTTAGTATAATGAGTAGCTAATTTCCCTAGTGTTTGCTTAGATGTAGAGCCCCTAGTGAAATGGATTGTTATCATTTGTAAAAATTAAAATGTAACTTTAGTATTTTTAACATTGAGCCTAATTAAAAGAACCATTATTATGTATTTGGATATTTAACCCTTGTCACTTAATTTGTTAGATTAATATAACGAAAGTTATTTTTATTTATATAAATTAAGCTTCAACATTAAAAGTGATCTAGACGAACTTATGACTAATTTACTAACACTAAATTAAAAGTAAGGTTCGGTGGTTTGGGTAATATCACGAGTCATATAATAATGAAATTGTAAAAAGGGAAACCGTTATGATTTGGGTTTTGGTGAAGGTCAAAACTGGGTTGGGTCTCAATTTAAATACTTAAGAACTAGTAACTATCTAAATATAATACAATGAAAATTAGATTTAATTTAGTTAGTAAAAACTTATTATTTATTCGAAAGGAAAATATAAGTTTTATACTAAACAATTTAATACGAACTTAAACTTAAAACAATCCATGAACCTAGAGGTGACACATTTAAGTAAACACTCCCATTTATTTATTGTTAATTATTATTTTTTATTATTCACGTACATTTATTCAGTAAAACTAAAAAGAAAAAAAAATATACAACATTATAATTCAAGTTTATACCAGTACTGTTTGTCACCTGGATTATAACATACGCGGATCGCGTATAATTCTACACGATATGAGTACCTTTTAATACATACGCAGAACGCGTACATCACTACGCGAAACGTGTAAGTACAAATACGAGTACTGTAGCGAACTAGGTTAAAATTTAGGGTTTATTTATTTTATTATTATATTTAAGTTGTTAATTTATAATTAGTATTAATTTATATTTAGTAATTAGTTTATAACTAGTTAATTATTATAATTCCTATTAATTTATATTAATTTAGTTAAAACATGTTATTTAGTTAATTTAAATAAATTTATATTATAATTGCTCAAAACAAAATTCTAATCAATTAGTTTTATTAAAAGTTATTATCTTATTAATTATCATTTAGAAATAAACTTATTAGTATAATTTCAATTAATTCGCTTTTAAGTTAATAATTATAAATAATGTATTCGTATAAATTAATAAGTAGTTCAATTAAATTAGGATTAAGTTATATTTTATTATTATTATGTAGTATTATCAATTCCTAATCCAAAACCCCCTTAAAATAAGTTTAACTTCAAAGACTATTAAAAACCATTGAACACTGTCTCCCTGTGGAACGAACCGGATTTACCAACAAACTAAACTACACGGATAGGACCAGTTACCTATATATGTTTGAAACCAACCTAAAATGTTTAAAATACCATATATACAATAAATTAATTCGTGTAACAAAACAACTCAAATCCGTTCATAAATAAAAGTACTGTTTCAACGCATCAGTTACTTTTGTATTGAAGCTGTAAATGTGAGGCTCAACGCGAAATATGTCTACCATTAATTATGTTACAAAATTTACAAACAGAATAAGAGTTGGTATTTTATTGTGAATAATGTGGTTTTATTAATGAAGGAATAAATATCTGCCTTTAGATACTTGATAGTGATATGTAGATGTAAAGAGAAAGTTCTAACAGTATAAGTTAAGTTCCTATAACACATAAAATTAGTACTGTAAGTGACAAAATCGTACAACAACACTACGCGTCTACGCAGTCTCTCTTATTCTGTAGCCTAGACTTATTTAGTATGATGCCAAAATTTAACCATGTTGGACATTGAAATGTAGTTTTTATAAGGAAAGTTTTGGCAATATAAGTTGCGCTAAAAAGGGAGTCATTAACGTGTGTCAAATCGTATAGTAGTACCACGTCATCTCACTTGTTCTATAGCAACATATAATTTTGGCCTGGTAGTATAGTAAGTGACCAGGTCTTAGTTAATTGTCTATATAAACAGATGGAGATATCAGTTGATTAAATCACTCAAACAAGTTAAGTACGTATGGAGTACAATTTTGTCCTTATGCAAAATGGTTGCAAATGCAAATATGATACGTGCAGTTTGCATTATCATGTTGTTGCTCGTTGCAACATCGGTACTGGGACGTGATATCCAATGTTGCAATACTGTAGTCCATACCTATTGTCATGCAGCTGCTAACGTTGTTGCTACTTCTGGCAACCGCATACTTGGCAACACTTGCATGGCTACCCATGTTGACCTTAATCCTTGATCAACCCAGCTGTTCTTATGCTCGTCGACCTTGGTGGTTCCGTATGTTGGCGATATGATGTTTTATTTATAGTTTCCTAATGTTGGCAATGTTTAATGTTTCTTACTATGTAAAAACTGTCTGGTTTCTTTCATACTTCTGTTTGCTATAATACAACATGGACTGGACTATGGAGTATACTAGCAACTATTTGCAGGGACCAAAAATAACAATTAATATTTCTTTTACTTTTTCTTTCAAAAATAACGATAACTATATAAACAAAGTCTTTTTATTGACGGATGAAAGAAACAAACAAGGATACAAAACGATACGATACAACAATGATGGGGAACGGTAAGAGTTCTATACTGTGATGACCCGGAAATTTCTGACCAAATTTAAACTTAATCTTTAACGTTTCCGACACGATAAGCAAAGTCTATGAAGTTGAATCTCAAAATTTTAAACTATTCAATTACCCTTCGATTGTTCTCAATGATTCGCGAACAATTATATGTAAATAGATACATATACTATAATTTGAAAACGTAACAAAGTATGGAGTATATGATACTGTGCATTAAACTTATTGGTTTGATTATCTGATTTATATATTTAAATACGGAGTTAAAAGATTATGCCAAACGATTGAATGAAAGGATATTTATTGAGTCCCTTAAGGATTATGATATTATTACGGGTCTCTGTTGTGAGGTCCACGTTGATTTGGGAAATCATTCATTTTTAATAGTATTCAGAATAAATGGTAAAGTGTTTGTTTAAATAACGTAATTTGGACACATACAATAATAAGTAATATTAACAGTTAGAATTAGATATAATTGATTTCAAGTTAATTAGTAAACGATAGTAACATTCGATTGATATTTAGATAAGTTAACTAAAACGTTTAAGATGAACAAGTAAAACACTAATTTACTACAGTATTTTCGAATTGCTACAGTACCCGAAAAGCTACAGTGTTTTCGAAAAATACTATTTGCTACAGTAAACACTATTTGCTACAGTAAAAACGACTTTTGCTACAGCGCTACAGTGAAAACGACTTTGCTACAGTAAAACACTGTAGTGACCTGAACTTTTCCATGTTTATATATATTAATTGAGATTGATATTTACATGACTAAATGTTTCCAACGTGTTAAGCAATCAAACTTGTTAAGACTTGATTAATTGAAATATGTTTCATATAGACAATTGACCACCCAAGTTGACCGGTGATTCACGAACGTTAAAACTTGTAAAAAATATACGATGACATATATATGGTTATATATATAGTTAAAATGATTTTATTATAAGTAAGTATCTCATTAGGTATTTTAACAATGAGTTATATACATAAAAATGAGTCTATTAAATTAAGAAACTCGAAAACGATATATATAACGATTATCGTTATAACAACGTCTTACTAGGTACATATGAATCATATTAAGATATTGATACACTTGGTTAATTATGCTAAATGATAAGTAAATATATCATTAAGTGTATTAACAATGAACTACATATGTAAAAATAAGACTACTAACTTAATGATTTCGAAACGAGTCATATATGTAACGATTATCGTTGTAACGACATTTAACTGTATATATATCATACTAAGATATATTATATATCATAATATCATGATAATGTAACAATTTAACATCTCATTTGATATAATAAACAATGGGTTAACAACATTTAACAAGATCGTTAACCTAAAGGTTTCAAAACAACATTTACATGTAACGACTAACGATGACTTAACGACTCAGTTAAAATGTATATACATGTAGTGTTTTAATATGTATTCATACACTTTTGAAAGACTTCAAGACACTTATCAAAATACTTCTACTTAACAAAAATGCTTACAATTACATCCTCGTTCAGTTTCATCAACAATTCTACTCGTATGCACCCATATTCGTACTCGTACAATACACAGCTTTTAGATGTATGTACTATTGGTATATACACTCCAATGATCAGCTCTTAGCAGCCCATGTGAGTCACCTAACACATGTGGGAACCATCATTTGACAACTAGCATGAAATATCTCATAAAATTACAAAAATATGAGTAATCATTCATGACTTATTTACATGAAAACAAAATTACATTTCCTTTATATCTAATCCATATACCAACGACCAAAAACACCTAAAAACACTTTCATTCTTCAATTTTCTTCATCTAATTGATCTCTCTCAAGTTATATCTTCAAGTTCTAAGTGTTCTTCATAAATTCCATAAGTATAGTTTCATAAAAATCAAGAATACTTCCAAGTTTGCAAGTCTACTTCCAAGCTTTCTAATCCATTCCAAGTAATCATCTAAGATCAAGGAACCTTTGTTATTTACCGTAGGTTATCTTTCTAATTCAAGGTAATATTCATATTCAAACTTTGATTCAATTTCTACAACTATAACAATCTTATTTCGAGTGAAAATCTTACTTGAACTGTTTTCGTGTCATGATTCTGTTTCAAGAACTTTCAAGCCATTCAAGGATCCTTTGAAGCTAGATCCATATTTCTCATTTCCAGTAGTTTTATCCAGAAAACTTGAGGTAGTAATGATGTTCATAACATCATTCGATTCATACATATAAAGCTATCTTATTCGAAGGTTTAAACTTGTAATCACTAGAACATAGTTTAGTTAATTCTAAACTTGTTCGCAAACAAAAGTTAATCCTTCTAACTTGACCTTTAAAATCAACTAAACACATGTTCTATATCTATATGATATGCTAACTTAATGATTTAAAACCTGGAAACACGATGAACACCATAAAATCGGATATACGTCGTCATAGTGAAACAGGGGGCTGTTTTGGTTTGGATAATTAAAATCTATGATAAAATTTGATTTAAAAGTTGTTCTTTTGGGAAAATGATTTTTCATATGAACATGAAACTATATCCAAAAATCAAGGTTAAACTCAAAGTGGAAGTATGTTTTCTAAAATGGTCATCAAGACGTCGTTCTTTCGACTGAAATGACTACATTTACAAAAACGACTTGTAACTTATATTTCTGACTATAAACCTATACTTTTTCTATTTAGATTCATAAAATAGAGTTCAATATGAAACCATAGCAATTTGATTCACTCAAAACGGATTTAAAATGAAGAAGTTATGGGTAAAACAAGATTGGATATTTTTGATCTTTTTAGCTACGGGAAATGTTTAACAAATCTATACAAATCATATCCTAGCTAACTTATATTGTATTATACATGTATTCTAATATATTATGTAATCTTGGGATACCATAGACACGTATGCAAATGTTTTGACATATCATATCGACCCATGTATATATATTATTTGGAACAACCATAAACACTCTATATGCAGTAATGTTGGAGTTAGCTATACAGGGTTGAGGTTGATTCCAAAAATATATATACTTTGAGTTGTGATCTAGCTTGAGACGTGTATACACTGGGTCGTGGATTGATTCAAGATAATATATATCGATTTATTTCTGTACATCTAACTGTGGACAACTAGTTGTAGGTTACTAACGAGGACAGCTGACTTAATACACTCAAATCTTTAAAACATAATAAAAATGGTTGTAATTATATTTTGATCATACTTTGATATATATGTACATATTTGTATAGGTTCGTGAATCGATCTGTGGCCAAGTCTTATTTCCAAGGAAGGAAATATCTGTGAAAGTGAGTTATAGTCCCACTTTTAAAATCTAATATTTTTGGGATGAGAATACATGCAGGTTTTATAAATGATTTACAAAATAGACACAAGTACGTGAAACTACATTCTATGGTTGAATTATTGAAATCGAATATACCCCTTTTATAAAGTCTGGTAATCTAAGAATTAGGGAACAGACATCCTAATTGACGCGAATCCTAAAGATAGATCTATTGGGCCTAACAAATCCCATCCAAAGTACCGGATGCTTTAGTACTTCAAAATTTATATCATATCCGAAGGGTGTCCCGGAATGATGGGGATATTCTTATATATGCATCTTGTTAATGTCGGTTACCAGGTGTTCACCATATGAATGATTTTTATCTCTATGTATGGGATGTGTATTGAAATATGAAATCTTGTGGTCTATTGTTACGATTTGATATATATAGGTTAAACCTATAACTCACCAACATTTTTGTTGACGTTTAAAGCATGTTTATTCTCAGGTGAATACTAAGAGCTTCCACTGTTGCATACTAAAATAAGGACAAGATTTGGAGTCCATGTTTGTATGATATTGTGTAAAAACTGCATTCAAGAAACATATGTCGATGTAATATATTTCTATTGTAAACCATTATGTAATGGTCGTGTGTAAACAGGATATTTTAGATTATCATTATTTGATAATCTACGTAATGTTTTTAAAACTTTTATTGATAAAATAAAGGTTATGGTTGTTTTAAAAATGAATGCAGTCTTTGAAAAACGTCTCATATAGAGGTCAAAACCTCGCAACGAAATCAATTAATATGAAACGTTTATAATCAATATGAACGGGACATTTCAAACACTGTTTGCTACAGTAAACACTATTTGCTACAGTAAACACTATTTGCTGCAGTAAAAACGACTTTTGTTACAGTAAAATACTATTTGCTACAGTATTTTTATGTCGACGAACTAGCAAACAAAAGCGGATCAGGAGGCCATGCGATCGCATGGCAAAAGCACTGAAAACCCATGCGATCGCATGGGGTACTGTAGCAGGCCACATACTATAAAAACTCGATCTGGTTCCAGTTTTATCAATCTATATCTCTCGATATCTCTCTCTATGTATATATTTATATTATTATTATTATTATTATTATTATTATTATTATTATTATTATTATTATTATTATTATTATTATTAAGATTAATATGATTATTAATCTTATCATTATTAGTAGTATTAGTATTATTATTATTATTTATACATAAAATACTACGACGAGGTCATGAGCGTGTCACTTTCAAAACTGGTTTTTAAACGGGATAGAGCTAAGGAAACTATGGGTTATAGCTATGGAGGTTATGGGTAATATTCATGGGTACTGTTCGCAAGTCAAACCTAGTGTTTATCATCTCTGTTGCGTCTACGTACTTTCCTGCAATATTGAATCACAATATTGATACGTGAGCATTCATATCTTATTTTTTTTATATTAATAGTGCATCCCTGACTAGTGCTCGAGTATATATGTTTATGCATGCTTGTATGCTAAATTTTGTCGTTAAACAGTTTATGATGAATCACTAATTAAATACATATATTACTGATAAAAGGTATATGATATGCATGTTTTTGGAAAGCTGGCGAAAAATCAATAACTTTTCATTTAGAAATCGCGTAATTCCGATGAACGAATCAAAAGATATGGTCAACTGAATTATGATTGACGTTAATTGGAATTGCTTTTGAATCTGCAATTAATATTTCAACAACTTGTTTGTAAGATTGATAAATTGGATTTTTGAATATTACCAACCGAGTAAATGAATCCTTATATAAGGTACGTCTCGTTTTGTTGAACTATTGTCAAAATTGACCTTTTGAAATGACTGTTGATAACTTTTGTATGTCGATCTCGAGCATTAGGATTGTGATACACTATGACCTGACCTAGCTTGATAGACATTTATTGACCAATATATGTTCTCTAGGTTGAGATCTACGGTTATTTGGTAATCCGAGTTTCAGTCACATTTTGGTGAACGACTTTATATGCTGCTAAGGTGAGTTTTATTTGCTCCCTTTTTAATTGCTTTTGCAATCTATATTTTTGGGCTGAGAATACATGCACTTTATTTTAAACGCAATGGATACACGTACATACTAAATTCTACACTGAGTTTGAACCGAAAATCCCTTAGCTTTCGTAACTAGTAGCTGCCAGTACATAGGATATGGACTGGTGGGCGCGAATAATAGTATATGGATCCATAGGGCTTGACATCCCGGTCCGAGCTAGAGCGCTAGCCTTTTAACGGACGTGTGTTATTTGAGTTTTGGACACGTTAGTTTGCGTGTATTAAAACGAATGGGGTATTTATCATTATAACGTTAAAGCTTAGTTACCAGGGTGCTCTGTTATGTAGAATCTATTGATAAACGTTTTTGGATGAAACAACTGAAATCTTGTGATCCACTTTTATATACAGATTATACGAAACACTAAAACTATGAACTCACCAACCTTTGTGTTGACACTTGTTAGCATGTTTATTCTCAGGTTTCCTAGAAGTCTTCCGCTGTTTGCTTATATGATAGACAAGCTATGTGCATGGAGTCTTACATGGCATATTTTTCAAGAAAACGTTGCATTCACCAAATCATCACCATGTATCTTATTTTGACTGCATTGTCAACGGAAGTACGGTTGTAAACTATTATTTACGGTGATTGTCTATATGTAGAAATCATCAGATGTCGAAAACCTTTGATTTAAATATTCATATATGGTTTGCCTTTTCAAAAAAATGCAAAGTTTATAAAACGTATCATATAGAGGTCAAATACCTCGCAATGAAATCGATGAATGACGTGTTCGTCCATATGGATTTGGAGCGATCGTCACATATACCTGGCAATTGAGACCTAAATACTCAAATTCGGGTCAAATGGGTCAAGCTATCGGGTCAACTGAGTCTTGAGAAAATTAGGCCTTACAATGTAAATCAAAACCTAAAAAAAAGATTCAAATGAGTTTCTCTCTGATGTGCGCAGAGGTGTATATGAAATAGCTTATATTTTACTAGGAAAAACTATTAAATATGCTACAATTTTACACAAGTTATTTATTTATCTATCGAGTGGATATACTTAAACCTCGCTACAACACTTATAGGCAGTGTACCTAATCGTACAGTAGTGTAGTTTTTAGTAATTCCGGTTCGTCCACAGGGAATCTTTTAAACAAAGCTTAACGCTATATTAGTTTTAATTTATAAAAATACAAATATATAAATAAGTAATATTATTATTATAAAGGGGGGTTTTTACCGTTTAATGACCGGTTTGTCGATTTTTAAAACTTTAGTCGCAGTTAAAACCTAATGTAAAATATTAAAAATAAATACAAGACTTAATTTAAAGCGTAAAGTAAATAACGATAATGAAATTGCGATAAATAAAAGTGTGATAAAATAAAATTGCGATAATTAAAAAGTACGATAATTAAAAGTGCAATTAAATACAATAACAATAAATAAAAAGTACGATAATTAGAAGTGCAATTAAATATAAAATAAAGGAAATTAAATATGAAATAAAAGAATTATGCTTATTTAAACTTCCGTAATCATGATGTTTGACGTGTTGATTTTAGTTTTATGCCCATGAGTTAATTGTCCTTTGTCATGGATTATTCAATATGTCCGTCTGATTTTTGTCCATAACAGTCCATCAGTCATAAATATAAAGTGCGAGTATCCTCGTCAAATTATCCTTATACCCGAAGTTAAATATTCCAACTAATTGGGGACTTAAACTGTAACAAGGTTTTAATACTTTGTTTAATAATTACACCAGGATATCGACTGAGTGTAACCCAAGGTTTTAATACTTTGTTATCAATTATGCCAAGTGCCCTTATACATAATTTCACCCCTGTTTTAATAATTCTAGTGACTATTAATCCATTCCAGTGTCCGGTTAAATGAACGATTATTCGTACATATAAATACCCCGCCCATCGTGTCCGATCGAGTGTATATGGTTATTTATGGGTACGTCCAATTGTAAATCTTTATATTAAAATTAACAAACTATCATTTAGTTAAACAAATATAAAGCCCATTAATAGCCCATAGTCTAATTTCCATAAGTGTCGTTCTTTTATCCAAACCCCAATTATGGTACAAAGCTCAATTACCCAATTTTAGTAATTAGCCCAACATCATGATTACTTCGGTATTAAATAAGCATAATAATAACTTAGCTACGAGACATTAAATTAAAAAGGTTGAACATAACTTACAATGATTAAAAATAGCGTAGCGTTACACGGACAGAATTTTGACTTACACCCTTACAATATTCGCTAACATACCCTTATTATTGGAAATTAAAATTAAAATTAAAATTAAAATATAAATTATATATATATATTTACGTATATATAGAGATAGATAGAATTAGGATGGATAACACGTTCAGAATGTGTTGCCTTTTATAGGCATTTTCTAATTTGGCTGCTCCGCGAGTCGCGACACTCTTGCTCTTCAAACTCCACAAGTCGCGGAGTTCGTAAATCCAGCTCACACAAGTTTGGATCCTAGTCTGCCGACGGATTTTAATAATATAAATATAATATAAATATATAATTTATATAATTAATTATATATTATATTATATTTACATACATAATTAATTTGTAACTTTCGGTCCGTTGCGTCGAGCGTTGAGAGTTGACTCATGTCCCGGTTCCGGATTTTCAAACGTCCTTGCGTACAATTTAATATCTTGTACTTTGCGTTTTGAATCTTGTACTCTTGTAATTTTGAGACATTTCTTATCAATAATTGGTACCTCTTTGATTGTATTTTGTACTTTTGAGCTTTTTGGTCGTTTGCGTCTTCAATTCGTCGAATCTGTCTTTTGTCTTCACCTTTTATTATTTAAACGAATATCACTTGTAAATAGAACAATTTCAACTAAAAGCTTGTCTTTCTTGAGGGATAATGCTATGAAATATATGTTCGTTTTTAGCATTATCAAATATTCCCACACTTGAGCGTTGCTTGTCCTCAAGCAATATAGTCTTGAAATACTAGAATCACTTCTTTATTCTTCATACTTTGTACTTCAGTGATTTCTATACGGCGGTATAAACAATGGTAGTAACGATGTGGTTTACAGTCCCACATGACTATAAAAATTTAGATCCATTAAGGAAATTGGATCTTTATGAAAACATTTGATCTTTTGAAAATTAAATCTAGTTTTTACCCTAGATAAGTTTTCCGGAATAACCCTTCACCGGTGTATGCAAAATGTTTTTGTGGGTTTGGTGGGTTTCAGATTTGAAAATTTTAGCTCAAAATTTATGGTTTTGTGTCACCCACTTACTAACCTTGTATTAGGAAAGCAACACGTCCAGTATACTTGCTCCGTATATTACCTTTCGGTAAACTACCGTCCGGTTGTAAAGAAAAGCGTTGAACAAGCAACTGTTAAGACAATGTCCCCTGACATGCTTTTAATTATGGTCTATAACGTGTCGGACGCAATTACTATCCTTTGTAGGAGCAATAGTAAAGCTCACCCTTATAATTTTTCGGTCTGGCACAAGGTCCTGTCTTTGACCATACTATGCAACCACCGTTCTTACGGTTGACACCCGATTTGGTTCAGGTGACCTAATGAATTCCAGGTGAATTCCTAGGATTTTACTTTCAATGGTAATGAACGCATTGAAAATGGGTTTTTAGAAAACAAATCGGTTTGAAATTTTGATCAAAATATTTTCTCGTTCAAGCTCGAGTTTAGATATCATTGAATTCCATGAGTTTGTAATTCTCAATCTTTAAGGTCAATCTCTAGGATTGAGTAATATCAGTCTTAAAAGCTGATTTTTGATTTTTAAGGAGATTATCCTTTCTGGGGATCTGATTCATTAGTCTTATCCAGCTAATTTGCACGGCGTCCTCCCCATTTTACGAGACAGATCCTCTCATGGTTAGGATAAGTCTGACCACTTGGCGACCCTGTTTTATGCTGAGGTCCGTGGATTTCCTGCTGATTTTAGAGATGACTTTTCTAGGTTTTTCGTCAACCTACAGCTGGTCTGGACGACAACTTCATGACCTAAATCAAGAAGCGCGTTTCTTTTTCGGAAGACTTTACTTCCTTTTAATGATGGAATTGATTCATCGTGTAGATCCATCTTTCTTACAGTAAATCGGGTAAAACTTTTTAGTTTAGTCCAAAGCAAAAGTATTTTCAGTTATTTGTTACAGAAATATGTGACATATGTTTAAAATAACTTGGTAAATTTTCCCACACTTGGCTTTTATTTTCCTTTTTATTGTCCTCTATTCCATTTTAAATGAATTCTAACATTTTGGTTTGTTTCTCAATTTATGTCCTTTCCGAGGTAACAATAATTTCGGTGTTAACACCTAGTTTTATCGTTCATAAATATGTATAAACATAATTTTGAGTTCATTTAATTGAAAATTTTGAAAAATTTTACTAGAATTGGGTAGTCAGTATATAAGACTAGGGCTGTTCTTTATTATCAAAGAGCACTAGATTCTAATACAACTACTGCTTTACTAGTATTTCTAATGGTAACCAAGTGTTTAAATAAAAAAAATTTAAAATCCGAAAGAATTTAACCCCTTCCCACACTTAAGATCTTGCAATGCCCTCATTTGCAAGAAATCAGTAACAATTTAAATTATTGAGGGTGATTAGCGTAGAAAAATGATTAAATTTTACCAAAGTTTCCAAACATATTGGCGTTTATTTGCTGAATGATAAATGGTGCACATCATTTGCTCATTCCGTCTTGTTGTTACATCACATTTGTTTTTCATTTTTTTTTTTATAAAACCTTACACTTTTAGAACATATAATTAATTAAATTTAAAATTTTGTTTCTTTTTAGAATGAGGGTGTTTCGGAACAATGTCCTAGTCCGTCCCTCGACAAAATTTTAAAATTTGTCAATTCAAAGCGCGGTTTTAAAAGTAAAGATTTTTGGATTTTTTAATGTTTTTGGCATACTATAAATCAATAAGATTAAAAATAATGATAATAAAAATTCTCGTCCCTCCCTCGGGTAAAGCAATTTCGGTTCAACGACCTAGTCTTCAACTTACGACGAATTTTTAAAAATCATATTTTTAACTTAGCAAAATAAAGTAAATTTTTTTGTTTTTTAAATTCACACCAAACTTAAATTTAAAATGCATAAAATTAAAAATTCAAACCAAATTTATATTATATATATATATATTTTTTAAACATACAAACTTATATTAAAAATATTAATTTTTTTAAATATTTACAAACTTAAATATATTGATTTTAAAAAGTTTACAATATCAATTTAAGATTTATATATTAATTTTAAAAAATGGTAAAAATAAAATTAAAAATCTTTTTGGCTTTTATCCCACTTTAATCAATCAAATATTATCAAAAATATACGCCCCTCTTTTCGGTAAAGTAATTTCGGTTCCATGACCTAATTTAACTCATGACGAATTTTTGAAATATTTTGGGTTGATTGATTAAAGATATTTATACCTTAAGAATAAACGTTAAATTTTGCAGTGATGTAATAAATTTTTGAATGATAACAATAATTTCGGTCGCAAGACCTAATTTTATCGAATACCAATTTAATACTTTATAACGAACAAATTAGCGTTTATTATCAAAAGGTTAAAAATAAAAATAAAAATAAAAATTGTACAGACTTACCTGTGAGATAGTATTCTTAGTGATATGTTCTAGCCCACTCATAAGATAGTCGGACTAATTGGTTTTTCATGGCTACATAGGCGTAACCTCGAGCATTCAGTGTTTTTTCTTCTAAACATATGAACGGTCCATCTCTGCATAAAGTAACAAATTCGGTGTTTGAATAGGTTTGATTATTTGAACATTTACCTTCGTGTGACCATTTTCCGCATTTGTGACATTTTTCAAGGTGTCGTGCTCTTCTTTTCGCTGCGAATTTTGATTTTCCTTTACCAAATTGTAACTTATTATCTTCGCATCTGGATTCTTTTCTTACTCCGTCCAATTTACCTCTGATTAATGATACGATTTCACTTGGAAGTGTGTCATTATTACGTTTAGTGATCAAAGCGTGTAGCATTAGACCATGGTTTAATTCACAGGAAGTCTTCATTTCGAAAAACCTAAAAAAATAAAAATTCAGAATAGGGGGAGAAGACTAGTTCTTTAGGGTCTGCTAGGGAAAGACCATTCGGGTTCCATTTTCAAGAACTACACGAAAACAGAAAATCTAACTCTAACAGAAATACATATTATCCTTTAAAGACTTGATTCTCCCCACACTTAGTTAGCTGTGGTATCAAAATTGTGATTAACTTCGTTGTCGACTTCCATCGGACTATCTATGTAGTGTTTAACTCTGTGACCATTAACCTTAAATTCAATCCCATTTGAATTTATTAATTCTACTGTTCCGTATGGGAAAATTCTTTTGACTATGAATGGTCCAGACCATCTTGATTTCAATTTTCCAGGAAATAGCTTGAATCGTGAATTGAAAAGAAGAACTCTGTCTCCTTCTTTAAATTCTTTTGAACTTCTGATTCTTTTATCATGCCATTTCTTCGTTCTTTCCTTATAGATTAACGAATTTTCGTATGCTTCATGTCTTAATTCTTCTAATTCGTTTAATTGACTTAACCGTAGACGTCCAGCTTCATGTAAATCAAGATTACATGTCTTCAAAGCCCAAAATGCTTTGTGTTCAATTTCTACTGGAAGATGACATGCTTTTCCATAAACGAGTCTAAAAGGTGTGGTTCCAATTGGAGTTTTATAGGCTGTTCTAAAAGCCCAGAGTGCATCCTCCAATTTTATGGACCATTCCTTCGGATTTGATCCTACGGTTTTTTCTAGAATACGTTTTAAATCTCGGTTGGTATTTTCAACTTGTCCACTCGTCTGTGGATGATAAGCGGTGGAGATTTTATGAGTTACTCCATATCTTTTAAGAACTTTCTCAAGTTGATTATTACAAAAATGAGTTCCCCGATCACTTATTAAAGCTTTCGGTGTTCCAAACCTTGCAAAAAGACGTTTTAAAAAGTTGACTATAACTTGCGCATCGTTAGTTAGGAGAGCTTGTGCTTTCGCCCATTTAGATACATAATCAATGGCTACGAGAATGTATAAATTATTATGAGATTTTGAAAATGGACCCATAAATTCAATACCCCAAATGTCAAATACTTCACATACTTGAATGACATTTTGCGGCATTTCATCACGTTGACTTATTTTTCCGGCCCTTTGACAAGCATCACAGGATTTGCAAAGAAGGTGTGCGTCTTTGTAAATTGTAGGCCAATAGAATCTAGCATCATAAACTTTTCTTGCTGTTAGTTGAGGCCCATAATGCCCTCCTGTTGGTCCTGTGTGACAATGGTTTAAGATTTTACTAGCTTCATCTTCGAATACACATCAGCGTATTATTCCATCGGGACAACTTTTAAACAAATGTGGATCTTCCCAGAAATAGTGTTTTATATCACTGAAGAATTTTTTTCGTTTTTGGTACGATAATCCTTTTTCAAGGAATCCACATACTAAGTAGTTTACATAGTCTGCAAACCATGAAATTTCATTATAATCTATCTTCAATAGATATATTCATCAGGAAAATTGTCTTGTATGGCCGATTCATTTAGAACTTCTAATTCGGGATTTTCAAGACGAGAAATATGATCAGCGGCGAGATTTTCTGCTCCTCTTTTATCTCGGATTTCAATATCGAACTCTTGTAAGAGTAAGATCCAACGGATTAATCTTGGTTTAGCATCTTGTTTCGAAAATAGGTATCTAAGAGCAGAATGGTCGGTATAGACCACCGTTTTTGCTAGAACGAGATATGATCGAAATTTGTCAAAAGCAAAGACAATAGCAAGGAGTTCTTTTTCAGTAGTTGTATAATTTGTTTGTGCTCCTTGTAATGTCTTACTAGCATAATATATAGGTTGAAATCATTTTTCAATCCTTTGTCCTAAAACGGCTCCCATTGCAAAATCACTTGCATCGCACATAAGTTCAAACGGTAGATTCCAATTTGGTGTTATCATGATCGGCGCATTAGTGAGTTTCTCTTTAAGAATATTAAAAGATTTGATACATTCATCTGAAAATATGAATGGAGCATCCTTTTCTAGGAGTTTATTCATAGGAGTGGCAATTTTAGAAAAATCTTTAATGAAACGTCGGTAAAAACCGGCATGCCCTAGAAAACTCCTAACTCCTCTAACATTGGTAGGATGTGGAAGTTTAGCAATTACATCTACTTTAGCTCTATCCACTTCAATTCCTTCCTTTGAGATTTTATGTCCAAGAACGATGCCTTCTTTAACCATGAAATGGCATTTCTCCCAATTAAGAACTAGATTTGATTGTTCGCATCTAATCAGCATTCGTTTAAGATTAACTAAACATGATTCAAATGTATCACCGAAGACTGAAAAGTCATCCATGAAAACTTCCATGCATTCTTCTATCATGTCGTGAAAAATCGCCATCATGCACCTTTGAAAGGTTGCAGGGGCGTTGCAAAGTCCAAATGGCATGCGTTTGTAAGCAAAAGTACCATAAGGGCACGTGAACGTGGTTTTCTCTTGATCTTCGGGTGCTATTGGAATTTGAAAATATCCGGAAAAACCATCAAGAAAACAATAGTAACTATTTTCGGCTAATCTTTCCAACATTTGATCAATGAAAGGTAAGGGAAAGTGATCTTTTCTGGTGGCGTCATTTAATTTTCTATAATCAATACAAACACGCCATCCTGTTACAGTCCTAGTAGGAATAAGTTCATTTTTCTCATTTGTAATGACAGTCATGCCACCCTTCTTAGGCACGCATTGAACTGGGCTTACCCATGGACTATCAGAAATTGGATAAATTAAACCTGCATCAAGCAGTTTAATAATTTCTTTCTTAACTACATCTTGCATATTAGGATTTAGTCTTCATTGGCGTTGCACATACGTTTTATGACCTTCTTCCATAAGGATTTTATGTGTGCAATACGGATGACTTATTCCTTTAATATCATGAATCTTCCATGCAATAGCTGGTTTATTGAAAGGACCCGTTCATATACATTATAAACGATTCACAATAGTTGATTACATTGCGAGGTATTTGACCTCTATATGATACATTTTACAAACATTGCATTCGTTTTTAAAAGGCAATCTTTCTTTACATCGAAAATTGACAGGCATGCATACCATTTCATAATATCCACTATCCAACTATAAATTGATTTAATAATAATCTTTGATGAACTCAATGACTCGAATGCAACGTTCTTCGAAATATGCTATGAAAGACTCCAAGTAATATCTTTAAAATGAGTAAATGCACAGCGGAAGATTTCTTTAACACCTGAGAATAAACATGCTTTAAAGTGTCAACCAAAAGGTTGGTGAGTTCATTAGTTTATCATAATCATTTATTTCCATCATTTTAATAGACCACAAGAATTTCATTTCCAGTTCTCATAAATATACGTCCCATGCATAGAGACAAAAATAATCATTCATATGGTGAACACCTGGTAACCGACATTAACTAGATACATATAAGAATATCCCCTATCATTCCGGGATCCTCCTTCGGACATGATATAAATTTTGAAGTACTAAAGCATCCGGTACTTTGGATGGGGTTTGTTAGGCCCAATAGATCTATCTTTAGGATTCGCGTCAATTAGGGTGTCTGTTCCCTAATTCTTAGATTACCAGACTTTAATAAAAAGGGGCATATTCGATTTCGATAATTCAACCATAGAATGTAGTTTCAATTACTTGTGTCTATTTTGTCAAACATTTATAAAAGCGCATGTATTCTCAGTCCCAAAAATATAAAGGGTAAAAAGGCAAATGAAACTCACCATACTGTATTTCGTAGTAAAAATACATATAACGTCATTGAACAAGTGCAAGGTTGGCCTCGGATTCACGAACCTAAATTAATTGTATATATTTATGTGTTGGTCAATATTTGTCTAACAAATTAGGTCAAGTCATAGTGTACCACAATCCTAATGCTCGAGACTAATATGCAAAAGTCAACAAAAGTAAATTTGACTCAAAATAATTTCCAAAAATCTATACATGATTAATATATAGTTTAAATATCGTTGTTTTATATTTTTAAATATTTTTAAAAGATTTATTAGAGTAAATAATATAATTTATTTATTAATAAATAAAATTTTATATTAAATTTATATAATAAAATATACTTTTATATATATTAAGTAATAAAATTTATAGGGTTCATTTAATATCATAAAGATAATATGATAGGTATTATTAAAGTAAGTTATTACACGTAGTAAAATATGTTTTTATCACATATTTATTTTATAAAATAATATCTATAATGATAGTAAGTAAAAGTTGTATTATTTTGTAATAATAATTATTATTATAAAAATATCAATATTTATAATTACTAAGATGACGTTATGATAAAACGATAATTCTAATTATGATAACTTTAATATTTACGATAATTTTTAATATTATCTTTAAAATAATAATTCTATTTAAAATAATAATAATAATGATATTTTATAGTAACAATGACATTTCTATTAAAATGATAATTTTTGTTAAAATGATAGTTTTAATACTAACGATACTTTTAATAATAATAGTAATGATAAAAATAATAAGAACGATAATTTTATCTAAATCTATATCTTATAATATTTTAATTTCATCATGATACTCTTACCCATTATTTTCTAATCGTTTCGTTTAATAGCTTTTAATCGTCTTTTATATCGTGTTCATAATAATGATAATAATAGTAATCAAAATAATTAGGTGTTACAAATAGTTGTTTTAATTACACTAATATTAATAATGATAGTTACTATAACATTATTAACGATAATACTAATAATTATATTAATGATAATATAGTAATAATAATAATAACAATAACAATAACCATTTTTAAATAATGATATATATATTAATAATGATAATAATAATAATAATACCAATAATAATAATAATAATAATAATAATAATAATAATAATAATAATAATAATAATAATAATAATAATAATAATAATAATTGGATAGTAATAATAATACTAATTATAACTTTAACGATAATAACGATAGTAATAATAAAAAAAATAACAATTTTTAATGATAAATCCCTTTTATTGATAAAGATAATAATAATGATAATAATAAGATAAAACTAGAACGACGATAAAAACGACGATAATAATAATCATTTTTAATAAAAATATCGAAAATTCAATTGATTATAACTTCTAATCCGTTCATCGAAACCATTCGATATCTAAAGGAAAAGTTCTTAATTTTTCGCTAGCTTTCCAAGGACATGCATATCTTATACCTTATCTCAACCGCAAGTGTAACTAATTCAACATTCAACCTAACCTGTCTAATGGCAATATCAAAAGTACAAGCATGCATAATCCTAAATACTCGAGCACTAGTCAGGGATACACTATTAGTATGTAAAAGTTAAATTATGAGTACTCACGTATCAATATTGAGATTCAATATTGCAGGAAAGATACGTAGACGCAACGGAAATGATAAAAACTATATTGACCTCACGAGCATACCCATGAACCATACTCAATCACCTCCATAGCTATAACCCATAATTTCCTTAATCCTATCCCACTCGAAAAACAATTTCGAAATCACTCGGACAGCACTCCGTCGTAATATTTTATGTATACTAATAATATCTTGAAATAATACGGAGTAAATATATATATGTAAATCGATTGAGAGAGTTTAGAGAAAAATATTTTCAAGTTTCTATGAAATAATGAAACCTATTGAATTCTATTTATAATAGATTTTTGAATTATTAAAGTAAATTATTAAAGTATGAATTATTAAATTGAATTATTAAAGTATGAATTATTAAAGTGAATTATTAAAGTATGAATTATTAAAGTATGAATTATTAAAGTGAATTATTAAAGTATGAATTATTAAAGTGAATTATTAAAGTTAAAGTAAAGTAAAAATAAAGTAAAGGTAAAGTTTAAGTATAGTAAAACTATAAAACTATGTACGTATAATACGCGTATAAATATATAATATTAATTTAAATCGTTATATATATTTAATAAAATAAAATATAAATATCATTATCTTTATCATACTAGTTAAGTAATGAGTTGTCAAAAGTGGTTCTAGATATTTATAAAAGTTATATACGTTTTAATAATAAAGTTCTTTTTAAACTGAAAACGTTTTTGTACGTTTGAAACTAAATAGATCAATCGAGTCTTTATGAGATTCAATCTTCCACTATCCTTTGTCTAGTTCTCAATGATTGACAATTTGTTCTTATTTATAAATCAGTTTACCATTTTCCGAATATTGTTAAAATGAAAAGATTTCTCAAATTAACGTGGGCCTTTCAACAGAGACTTGTAATCATAATTCAATATATCTGATAATTCAATCATTTGATCTTATCCTCTAATTCCATTGATAAACATTTTGAAACAGATACAATCATATAAAGTATTTAATCTAATATTTTGTTTACGTTTCAAGTTATAATATATATACACATATACATATATAATCATATTCGTTTAATGGTTCGTGAATCGTTGGAACCTGGTCGAGGTTTAATGAATGTATGAACATAGTTTAAAATTCTTGAAATTTAACTTAACATATATTGCTTATCGTGTCGGAAACATATAAAGATTAAAGTTTAAATTTGGTTGGAAATTTCCGGGTTGTCACTTTTATGAGCTTTCAACACAGAAATGAGTTGCGATTTCTCATTTTTAGTAAGAGAAGACGATATTATTACAGGTAATTCAGATTCACCATGTAAATAAGCGTATTCCAAATGGTTTGGAAGTGGCTTTAACTCTAATGTCGGTGGTTCTTCTATCGATGATTTATATCAATATTTGTCTTCTTCTTTTAGCATTTGAATTTCTTCTGTTGTTGGTTCATATCCATTAGCCATAAGTGTATCTAACATTTCAGTTTCATCAATTGGTTCAGTTCCTTCTCCTAAAGAACATTCTCCTGTTCCTTGTAATTCTGGAAATTCTTCTAATAATTCTGCATGTGATTCTATAGTTTGAATATAATAACATGTATTATCTGCAGATTGTGGTTGTTGCATTGCTCTATCAACTGAAAAGGTAACACTCTCGTCCTCTATACTTAGGGTCAGTTTCTTACCAAACACGTCTATCATTGCTTTAGCCGTGTTTAAGAATGGTCTTCCTAATATGAGAGGAACTTGAGAATCTTCTTCCATGTCCAGAACAACAAAATCTACTGGAAATACTAAAGTACCAACTTTAACTAGCATGTTCTCCATTATCCCTCTAGGATATTTTATTGATCGATCGGCTAGTTGTATGCTTATTCTTGTTGGTTTCAATTCTCCAAGGTCTAGTTTAGTGTATAGTGAATACGGCATTAAATTTATACTAGCACCTAAATCTGCCAATGCTTCTATTGAACTAAGACTACCCAGAAAACATGGAATTGTGAAACTTCCTGGATCAGATAATTTTTCTGGTATCTTATTCAACAGCACTGCTGAACAATTAGCATTCATAGTAACGACCGAGAGTTCTTCCATTTTCTTTCTATTTGTGATCAGATCTTTCAAGAATTTAGCATATCTAGGCATTCCTGAAATCACATCAATGAAAGGAAGATTTACATTTATCTGTTTAAACATATCCAAGAATTTGGATTGCTCGGCTTCAAGTTTCTCTTTTTCATTTTACTTGGGTAAGGAAGTGGTGGTTGGTATGGTTTAACATAAGGTTTAGCCTTAACTGTGTTATCTTCATTAACCTTTTCAACTACCGGTTCTTTTTCCTTATCTTGTTCAGGTTGTGGTTCTTGTGGAGTAGGAATAGCTTCATCAGAAATTACAGGTATTTCAGGTGGTTTAAGTGTAATACCACTTCTTGTGGTAATGGCTTTAGCTGTTTCATTCCGGGGGTTAGCATTTGTATCACTAGGTAAACTTCCCGGTTTTCTTTCACCTATTAACCTTGCTAGGTTACTTACTTCTTGTTCCAGATTTTGAATAGAAGCTTGTTGATTTCTAAATGCTTGAGCATTTTGTTCATTCGTTTGTTTCTGAGATGTGAAAAACTGCGTTTGAGTTTCAACTAGCTTCGTCATCATATCTTCTAAATTTGGCTTTTTATCATCGGTTTGTGGTGGTTTGTTTTGAAAATTAGGTCTTTGCGGATTGTAAGTATTATTGGATACTTGTTGATTGCTAGGACCTTGTTGATTGTTGTATAAAACATTTCGGTTATAATTCTGGTTTTGGTTGTAAATCGATCTTGGTAGTTGATAATTATTCTGATAATTATTTCCAGGCCTTTGATTTACGTATGAAACATTCTCTCTTTGTTCTATTGTTAGTTCAATACTGAGACAATCTTTTGTCAAATGTGGTCCTCCAAACTGCTCACAACTAATTCGTATTGAGTGAATATCCTTAGTCATCTTTTCCATTCGTCTCTCGACAACATCTATCTTTGCGGAAATAGAATCTAAGTCATGGCTAGAATCGGCTCTAGCTGCTTTAGATGATCTAACGATATCTTTTTCTTGATGCCACTCATGTGAGTGGGAAGCAGTGTTATCAATAATTTTGTAAGCATCAGTTTTTGTTTTCTTCATAATAGAACCACCAGCTGCTATGTCTATGTCTTTCCTTGTAGTGATGTCGCATCATTGGTAGAATATTTGTACTATTTGACAAGTGTCTAAACCATGTTGCGGACATCCTCTTAATAACTTTCCAAATCTGGTCCATGCCTCATATAGAGTTTCATTTGGTTTCTGTGTGAATGTAACAATTTCTCCTTGAAGTCTTACGGCTTTAGATGGCGGAAAGAATTGTTTAAGAAATTTTTCAACTAAAACGTCCCATGTATCAATCGCCCCTTCAGGTAACGATTCCAACCAATCTTTGGCTTCTCCCTTTAAAGTCCAGGGAAATAACATGAGATATATCTGTTCATCCTCAACTTCTCTTATTTTAAATAGTGTGCAGATCCTATTAAAGGTACGAAGATGTTCATTTGGATCTTCCTTCGGTGCACCACTAAATTGGCATTGATTAGTCACCATGTGTAGAATTTGTCCTTTGATTTCATAATCTGGCGCATTAATGTCAGGATGAGTAATTGCGTGACCTTGACCAGTGCGTTTAGCTCTCATTCGGTCTTCTATACTTAAAGGTTCCAGATTTTCCATGATTGAATTTGTTGAATCTGAATCACTAGAGGATTCTGATTTAATGGTTGGTTCCTCAACAATCTCTGTTTGAATGATTGGTGGTTCCGGAGGAAAAATTAATGGTTCAGGATCTATGAATCGTTCCTGAATATTCTCCGGATTCTCAATTGTGAGATCGGGTTCAAAAAATGGATTATCGGAAATTTGAATTGGAGTACTTGGTCGACTGGATGACGATTCTAAAGAAAAATCAACGGCGACAATATTTGCTAGATGTCTTGATCGAGTTACAGGTGGTGAACGTACAAAAGGTGGTGAACGTCTTGCTCGGTGCATTCACTGAATATCCTATTAGTTTTTAAAAGGAAAGAAAAATTATATAAGTTATCCAGTTAATAGACTTTTTTGATTTTGCCCTCATTTCGAATAGCCAAAAGATGCAGCAGAGGGGCAGGATTCGTTTGGTCTCAATATAATTGAGTACTGTTTGGCTCCAATAACCCGGTCCACGTACAAATCCAACTATTACTACGAACCAGAAAATTTTGATGTCTATCAATTTAACCACTTAAAATAAATTTTCGTAATTTAAAGAAATTTAGAGAAGAAGTAGAAAAATTCTAACTCCTAAAAACTAGAATGGCGAGAAATAAGAAAGAAAAAGAGCGCGTCGGTATTAAAATTGGAGAAATAAGAAAGAAAAAGAGTGACTTATAAAACTTTAAAACACTTGACTAACCCAGCCTTATTATTATTACTAACTTAAAATTAAAATTGCAAATTGAGATTACTAATTGGAGTGATAATTGATACATAGGTAAAAGGCGTCGAAAAATAAAAATAAGAAAGTAGCGCGTTGAAACTTAAAAAAGAACTAAAAACTAAGAATTAAAAGTTGCGTCTAAAAATATTAAAGCTTAAAAGAAATACTATATCCCAAATGGCAATATCTTAAAAAGGTACTAAAAACTAAAAAAACGTCCCAAAATTCTAAAGCACCTAAATCTTAGTCTAAAGAAAAAGCACTTAAGGGATTTTACGGCAAAGCCTAAAAATCTAGAAATAAAAATAATTATGGTAAAAACTATATCTTAAAAGTAAAAATGAGCGAAAAATACAAAAATTACGCTAAAAACAAATGAAAAGAGACAAAATATAAAAATATATTAAAAGTTGTAAAAAGTACAATTTTTATAAAAATATTATTTTTATATTATTTATTTTATAAAAGTATTAATTTTTTAAACTAATTAAACTAATTAAACTTAAAATACAAATTAAATAAATAAAACTAAATTAATTAATTATTTAAAATAATAACCCTAATTAGGGTTTTAATTAAATAATAATAATAATTATTATTACACCGTAATTAATGCAGAATAGGGTTTCTGTGTGACCTGTCTGGACGGCTCCGCGAGTCGCGGTGAACCCATTTCAATTCCTCCGCAAGTCGCGGAGATTGCAGGTTCAAAAGAGACAAGTCAAGTTTCGACAGGTTCAGTTTTATTTTTTATTTATATTTTATATATTTTTCTGTTTTAATATTTATATAAAATATTTATATAAATTAAATAAAACTTATATTTGAAAAACTAAAATAAAAATAGAAATACTTTATAATTTTATAAAAATCTTAAAAATAGATTTATATATATATATTTTTTTCGGTTTTTTTTTATTTTTGATATAAAAAAATGTATTTTTACAAAAACTAAATAAAACTTAATAAAAATCTTTTTTTTTGTGTGGCGTTTCGCTTCGGCGTTCCCCGGCAGCGGCGCCAAAAATACTTGATGTGCGCAGAGGTGTATATGAAATAGCTTATATTTTACTAGGAAAAACTATTAAATATGCTACAATTTTATACAAGTTATTTATTTATCTATCGAGTGGATATACTTAAACCTTGCTACAACACTTATAGGCAGTGTACCTAATCGTACAGTAGTGTAGTTTTTAGTAAGTCCGGTTCGTCCACAGGGAATCTTTTAAACAAAGCTTAACGCTATATTAGTTTTAATTTATAAAAATACAAATATATAAATAAGTAATATTATTATTATAAAGGGGGGTTTTTACCGTTTAATGACCGGTTTGTCGATTTTTAAAACTTTAGTCGCAGTTAAAACCAAATGTAAAATATTAAAAATAAATACAAGACTTAATTTAAAGCGTAAAGTAAATAACGATAATGAAATTGCGATAAATAAAAGTGCGATAAAATAAAATTGCGATAATTAAAAAGTACGATAATTAAAAGTGTAATTAAATACAATAACAATAAATAAAAAGTACGATAATTAGAAGTGCAATTAAATATAAAATAAAGGAAATTAAATATGAAATAAAAGAATTATGCTTATTTAAACTTCCGTAATCATGATGTTTGACGTGTTGATTTTAGTTTTATGCCCATGGGTTAATTGTCCTTTGTCCTGAATTATTCAATATGTCCGTCTAGTTTTTGTCCATAACAGTCCATCAGTCATAAATATAAAGTGCGAGTATCCTCGTCAAATTATCCTTATACCCGAAGTTAAATATTCCAACTAATTGGGGACTTAAACTGTAACAAGGTTTTAATACTTTGTTTAATAATTACACCAGGATATCGACTGAGTGTAACCCAAGGTTTTAATACTTTGTTATCAATTATGTCAAGTGTCCTTATACATAATTTCACCCATGTTTTAATAATTCTAGTGACTATTAATCCATTCCCGTGTCCGGTTAAATGAACGATTATTCGTACATATAAATACCCCGCCCATCTTGTCCGATCGAGTGTATATGGTTATTTATGGGTACGTCCAATTGTAAATCTTTATATTAAAATTAACAAACTATCATTTAGTTAAACAAATATAAAGCCCATTAATAGCCCATAGTCTAATTTCTACAAGTATCGCTCTTTTATCCAAACCCCAATTATGGTACAAAGCCCAATTACCCAATTTTAGTAATTAGCCCAACATCATGATTACTTCGGTATTAAATAAGCATAATAATAACTTAGCTACGAGACATTAAATTAAAAAGGTTGAACATAACTTACAATGATTAAAAATAGCGTAGCGTTACACGGACAGAATTTCGACTTACACCCTTACAATATTCGCTAACATACCCTTATTATTGGAAATTAAAATTAAAATTATAAATTAAAATATAAATTATATATATATATATATATATATATATATATATATATATATATATATATATATATATATATTTACGTATATAGAGAGATAGATAGAATTAGGATGGATAAAACGTTCAGAATGCGTTGCCTTTTATAGGCATTTTCTAATTTGGCTGCTCCGCGAGTCGCGGCACTCTTGCTCTTCAAACTCCGCAAGTCGCGGAGTTCGTAAATCTAGCTCACACAAGTTTGGATCCTAGTTTGCCGACAGATTTTAATAATATAAATATAATATAAATATATAATTTATATAATTAATTATATATTATATTATATTTATATACATAATTAATTTGTAACTTTCGGTCCGTTGCGTCGAGCGTTGAGAGTTGACTCATGTCCCGGTTCCGGATTTTCGAATGTCCTTGCGTACAATTTAATATCTTGTACTTTGCGTTTTGAATCTTGTACTCTTGTAATTTCGAGACGTTTTTTATCAATAATTGGAACCTCTTTGATTGTATTTTGTACTTTTGAGCTTTTTGGTCGTTTGCGTCTTCAATTCGTCGAATCTGTCTTTTGTCTTCACCTTTTATTATTTAAACGAATATCACTTGTAAATAGAACAATTGCAACTAAAAGCTTGTCTTTCTTGAGGGATAATGCTATGAAATATATGTTCGTTTTTAGCATTATCACTCTCCAACCTATTAAATCCTATACTAAAAATGAAGGAACGGGTCTAATGTGTATCAATACTCAAAGATCAATAAATAGAAATAGGTCTAATGGATTTTGTGAATGGGTCAAATGGGTCGAGTACAAAAGGTTTCATCCGTTAAAATTTATGAAAGTATACATGGTTATATCATTTATTATGTATATTAATATTTCTTATGTATATATAATAAATAATAATAACTAAAATAACGTAATAAATGTAAAAATAAAAAAAAAGCGATGTAACCCATTTGACCCAATTGACCTGTGACCCGTTTCGACCCGTTACCCAAACCGAACCAACCTGATCTAATTTTGACCCGTTTAAAAAATTGACATGTTTGACCTATGACCCATTTCAACCCAAAACCTTTCTGATCCGTTACCCAAACCGACCCAACCTGACCCATTTTAACCCGTTTAAAAAAATTAACCTATTTGACCTATGACCCATTTCAACCCAAAACCTTTCTGATCTATTACCCAAACCGACCCAACCTGACCCATTATTTACCCTTTTAAAATATTAACCCGGTTGACCTATGACCCATTTCAACCCAAAACTTTTTTGATCCGTTACCTAAACCGAACCAACCTGACCCGTTTGCCCGGCATAGGTAAGACAGACCAAATAGAACTAACTAACGCTAACTACAACCGATCATCGTCAACCAAAACAAAAACTGGATTACAAAGACATCTAAACCAACAAAGAAACACAAGAAAACCCACCTAATAAAGTAATACATCCATTCACAAAACCATACAATAAAGCCGGACACAATTACTTATTCCCAAAAGCGTGTTTACCTTACCGAGTCTTGATGGTCAATTTAACCACCGCCCCCATCAACCGTAAGACGGTTGATACATTTACCTGCACGATTGTCAAACGAGCAGGACACGACGTTTGAAGAGCCGTCTTCTCGACGACGGATGAATCAAACCTTTCATTGTCAATTCTTCAAAAAAACCCAATATTTTCACCCGACCTTTATATATACCATTATGTATACTAGAACCACCATCGAGGCCATCCACATGACCTTCTTTGAACAAGTTTTGTACCACTTCTCCAAAATCGATGTTGTCTTCAAGGTCTTTCTCAGAAAACGAATTACGAATTATAACCCGCCCTTGTAACCTTTAACTTATTCGGACAACCACCGACACCTTAGAACCCGACACAAGTTTCTACATAAGTGAAGGCTAATTCCAGCATGAGAAGGAATACTAGACCGAGTTGACTCCCAAGTATGTGTGTCTGTTTATGCAATGCGTATTTAAGATAAATTGTCGGGCGTTTGATTTCGACTTAATATTAAAATTACTTTATATACGCAAAACAAACGTTTTATACAGGATTAACTTTAAAATGACACTCATTAAACACTTTAATTAAAGACAACCTTGTTAGACAAATCCTAAATACTACAGTACTATGGCAACTCTTTATAAACGGCAGCATTTTATACGGGTATTTGCAGCTACTTGGCTGGCATCTATTGGCAACAAAGAATGTTAATATGGAGTATCACTATCCAGAAAGGGTGATATATATACCCAACCAATTTTTACAAATACACAATCAAACATGCTTTACAGTGTTGTACAGTATAAAACTGTAAAACATGTTTGGTACTGTAAAACATGTTTGTTTGTGTATTTGTAAAAATTGGTGTATATATATCACTATCCATCCAGAAAATATAATTCCTTCATCTTCAAGTCTTTCTATCAGATCGAAATCCCCAAAATTTCAAATCCTAATTATATCAATTCCTTACACAATTACACCAACCTCACTCAACGATGTCGAGAGAATTCAACGTCCCTCCAGTAATCTTCCCGTCCGGTGGAAACCCTAACACCGGCCCACAACGCCGTCTCCCAACGGCGCCGTTTCAACCGCCCCGATCATCAAACCCTAGCATCCCCTTCATGTCGTTCGACATCGGTTCATCTCCAGCATCCACGTCATTCACCACACCTCAATTCGGTACCATCTCCAGCGGCGGCGGCGGTGGATCCGCCAATTTCGACGACGAACCACCGCTCCTTGAAGAATTAGGTATCAACACGAAACAAATCTGGAACAAAACAGCTTCAATTTTGAATCCGATTAGAGTAAAATCAGATCTACATGAAGATGCAGATCTATCTGGACCGTTTTTGTTTCTTATGGCATTTGGTTTGTTTCAATTACTTGCTGGAAAACTTCATTTTGGGATCATATTAGGGTGGGTGACTGTAGCTTCATTGTTTTTATATGTGGTGTTTAATATGTTAGCTGGAAAGAATGGGAATTTGGATTTGTATAGGTGTTTGAGTTTGATTGGTTACTGTATGTTGCCGATTGTGATATTGTCTGCGGCCGCATTGTTTGTTCCTCAAGGTGGGATTGTGATATTTGTGATGATGGGAGTTTTTGTAATTTGGGCTACTCGAGTTTGTACTAAGTTGTTGGTGGAATTGGCGTCGTGTGGAGATGAACATCGCGGCCTCATTGGGTACGCTTGTTTCTTGATTTACATGCTTTTTTCGTTACTAGTTGTCTTTTGATCTGATCATGTGTTCCTGTTATGCTTAAGATATGTCATTTGTGTTTAATTTATATGGATATAATGGATGATCACTTATTATCATATAGTTTCTTCTTTTGTCCTCTTATCGCAAGTTAACTTTAAATATATGGAGTAATAGATTTGTTTGTGTACATGTACTATAGAGAATACAAATACTCTTTTAGCTACCTGTTGGCAAAACATGTGTCATTGTAATCCACACGTCAAATGTTGATTTGTAGAGTCATCTAAATTCCTTAAAAACACGAGCTTATTCATTGTTAGCAATGACATGCAAATATAAAATTTACTGCTATTAGATAAAGTGTGCAGTTGTAATAATACCTTTATACAATTGTAAATAACATAATTGCCACAGTTGGTTAATCGTGTAGTGGCTATAACTTCTTAAAGCAAAAACCAACACATTAATTCCAATTAGGAAGCATCCAAAAGATTGAATCTTGAACCACATTTGATCTAAACTGATCTGTACTTAGTGAAACAGTAGGCTGATGTTTAGAATTGTAAATATTACTGTATTTGTAGATGTTTCCGCAGATTAAGATGGCCCCATCTTAAAAATACATAAAACATAATTATCCATGTGCAGACTAAATTTAACGGAAATCTAAAAACTAGCAACAACTTTCATCTACAGAATGCAGTTAATGTTAATTCAAGTATTTAACCCCCCCCCCCCCCCCCCCCCCCCCCCCCCCCCACAAAGGCTTTTACAGTCAAATTTGATTTTCCAAAATAGCGGTTTTAGGTTTTTAAATACTAAGATTTGTGAACGTTTCTGCCAGAGTAGTTGTGTGAGATAAATGGGGATGATCTATGTGCGTAGCATCATATGCAATTGTTGGTGTGCATATTTGTTTAGATCCTACCCTTAGAAATATCATAGTATGCATTAAACAAGCATAAGGGGACTTACTATCTACAGTATAGAATGTAGAAATTATTGTGTAACCCCATGGAACCGATATTAATATTGCAAATAGTTTGTACAAGTACTTAAAAATATTAATAATCAAGTTTTTAACTGTCTTTTCAGAATGAATCTTAAATTTTACAATTGTTACATACCATGTAAAATAAAGATCTTTATGATTCTAGATTACCGTGCGTATAAAAATAAAGTTTCAACCCCCTAAAATGATGTTAAAATCTTTAAGCCGTTCACATTATACAGTATCTGTATAAACAACATAGTGTTCAATTAGATTTGATCAAATTATCAACAATTAAAGAGCATCAGACACAACTTGTGTAATAAAATCGACTGTTGTCCCCGAAAAAGAGTTTCCAGAACCACAGGTTCAAAGCAAGAACAGATGAAAATATGAGTAATGCCAAAGTTTGATACCGATTTAATGGCCAACCGGAAACTTCCGCGAGTTTCTTTAAGAAAGGTAGAGAATTGTTCGTTAAATTTCAGTTCTTAATAGACCATGATGTTACCCACTGAACCCGCAAAGGAATAAGGTCATATTCGTCTTTTAACCTCCCTCCCTCCCAAGTCCGGCATGTGCCCACCACCCTATAGTGTTAAAATCTTGTTATGATCCTTGTTGATTGCTCTTTCAATTGCTTCTGTTGCAGCCCTGTTTCACTCACCTATAGTGACTGATATCTGCTCCACATTTGTTGTTACCTGTGTAAATCTGAAAACATTTTTCCATAGCTGCAACAAATTCCTTCAAGTAAGTCCAATGTAGATTTTAACATTTGTTCTTTCTATAATGGTGCGTCCTCGAGATGTTTCCCATTTTTTCATTGAATGGTATGCCATAGAGGTGCTAAATTGAGTTAACAGATAATGGTAAAAAAAAAGAAAAGAAAAAAAAAGAAGGTAAATTGTGTTGATAGATATCTGGTAAAAAAGGTAACTTTCTGTACAGGTTGACCCACAACGATGTCCCTTTTGCTAGCAACACAACTTTTTTAGAGCATTATAACGAAAAAAACTACAACTACCTATTCTAGTGGCAATGATTTCAGTCTTAAAATTTCTTAAATTTTTGTTGCTTGTGGAAGGATAAGTCCTGAAAGTTCTTAGTTTATGTTGCTTTGGTAGGATAATTAGGCATTTGACAGGTAGTAACCCTAGTGAAACATCACAATCTAAAGGAGCATCAAACAACAAAGAGACTAGACTTACTAGGATGTTAATCTTTTTTGCCAAAAAGACCTTCATTGCAGCATCAAAATGAAGCCTTGATAACGCCTCTAATTCTGGATAATCAGCTCGCTCATCACCCACATCAGCACAAATACTGCTAATGAAAAAAAGCCCAACAAGAGGCGAAAGAATGATGTCCATATTTTCTACTAACTGAAACATATTGGGAAGTTGTGATCACCGCTTTAATCAAACTTAATGATGATCAATAAAAAAGCTTAAACCAAAATCGGAAGGAAATAGCGCACCTGAAGTAACTTGAAGGTTTCAAAGTCGAGATCAGCATGGTACCAGTCAAGACAATCTAATTGGAAATCGAGCATGAGAGTTCTAGTCATTTCGCGTTGTATAAACCCTATCATATTGTCTTCATTAGTTGTTTAATGGCTAAAGAGTTTATGTTGTTTTTTAAACTTTTCCTGCTAGCCACCATTTCATAGAGCACACAATTATACACCCAAACTGAGTCGCGAATTTAGGATGAAATCTCATTGGGATCTCAAGTATATTTTTCTTATATTTGAATGATACTTTAATGATTGTAAACTTGTAAACCTCTAGAAAACACCATAAATTCCAAAAATATAAACAAAATTCCAAAGTAGTGGGGTGATACGACTCCACCACCGACATGTACATTCGCCAATGCCAAAGCTTCTTATGCAACGTTGCAAAGTACCTATTAACCTATTCATAATATTTCATCATATGCACCATATCTAGCTTCCACATTCATTCATTTCATACATGATTAATGAAAAACTGTTAAATTTGTTGACCAAGTATTCCAAAAGCTAATACGGAGTAAAAAATAACGTTAACATCCTTGAGTAATATACTGTATGACAATATAATCAAGGGACAATCACACCAAAATGCAACAGTAGTATGTAATAAAAATGATTTCATTACATTAACAAATAACATGAAAGTAAATTAATCTTACTCTTTATCTGCAATGTGGATGGTTGATAAAATCCACCTACAGATTCAAAAATCAAAAGATAAATATAACAACTAAATCCTTATTTAAAACTTAATAAGATAATTGTGTAACAATGGCGGTATGCAGTTAACCGGAATCCGGTTTTTTAAATCTCATTATCCATATAATTGTGTGGATAGTTTCTTGTTAAAATTATGTGATTATATCATTTACCTAAATACTTCTAGTTTAATAGATAAAATATCTAATTAAATAACTACATAATTATAAAAGGTAAATAGGAAACTGGTTCTCAAAAAATGGTTCAGTTTAAGTTAGAAGCGAATAACTAAAAAAACATAATCTTACTAAAATTGATTTTGAATTCGTACTTATGGTTATAAAAATTGGGTTGTATATATGCATTACTCCGGAGTATATCATTAGTTAAATTCGGTTTTGATTTTAATCGAATTTAATATATTAAATCAAAAATCGAATTTAAATTTGTAAATCGAACCAAAACTGAATGGGAAACCAGAATCAAATTCTATGTAAATTTTTCAATTTTTATTATGTTCGATATTCAAATGAAACTATTAAAGATCAAATATTGAAATTACTTTTATCATACCTATGGTATATTTTGAGTGAGAGTACTACATAAATATTGCATCTCAAACTAATAGTTCAAAGAAAAAATTACGCCGGTAGTACCTGTGGTTTGTACATTTTTGCACCGATACACCTAAACTTTTATTTTTGCACCGTTGATACCTGAGGTTTTATTGAATAACGTATGTGGTGCCTCACACTAACAACCGTTTACTCTGTTAATTTGTAGGGTGTGTGGTTTGCAAATTTAAAAAAATAAATAATAATAAGGGGTAGAACTGAATATTATTAATAGTATGGGGACCAATTATACAAATGTAGCATCATTTTATTGAAACACACTTACAGAGGTAAGAAGATAGTCTAAAAGAATTGTGATAGTTAATGCAAAGGTGGTATTAAAACTATATATACCTCAACTTTACAAATTTTCTCTCTGTCTTGAAATGCGGGCCCTTTTTGGCCGGTAACGTATGCTTTTCAACTTTTCCGATCTATTTCTTTTTCCTCCGGTGAATTTAATCATCCTTTTTTACTCAGCTTCAACTACTTCATTTCAAAAAAATGGCACATTTATACAAACATTCCCAAACCTTCAAACCCACTTTCCCCAATTCCATTCCAATCAATTTTATTCCCACAAATTACCAGCCCTATGTTCTTCATAGTTCCAATTCTCACGCTCCTTTTTCACAGAAATCTACCGTTTTCTTGGGTAATCTTTCAAGATTTACCAATCCTTCTGTAATTCATAATATTCTTAAAGAGTATGGAACAATTTTGGGTCTTTCATGGATTAAAGGTAGATCTTATGCTTTTGTTAAATTTCAAACAGTAACTCAAGCAACTAAAGTGCTAACTTCACTAAATGGTAGAATTATCAATGGTATGAGAATGACAGTAGGTTATGCCAAAAAGGAGTTGAACACTGATATCCTGTCCAACCAATCTTCAATCCCTTTTTCTTCAAATTCAATCCCTGTTCCTTTAAACCCATCTCAAATTCCACCTGTCATCAACCTACCCTACAACGATGATACTGTTAAAAGTATACACTTCACAGCACTAATCATTGACAAATCTCCAATCAGGTCTGCGAAATTACTAAATTGGCTCAAGAGTCGTTTTATTGCCATTAATTCAATCTCTGCGTGGGGCCTTTTTGGGTATATCGTTCAGTGTTCAGACGAAGAGAGTTTTAAAAGAATGACAATGGGACCAACCTTGAATAAAGAGGAATTTCTTGAGGTTATCCCAATGTCACAAAGAAGAAACAAATACTCAAGGTTTGCTAAGGTCGCAATCTCAGGTATTCCTTTCGACTGCTGTCAAGCGAATTGTTCTATTGAGGTTGCTAAGAATTTTGGTAGGGTAGTTCATTTAAATAGCAGTTCACATAACCTTAAAAGATCATATGTTGTGTTCGCTTTAATTGAAATTTTTAGTCCTGGGCCTATTGATACAATGGTTTCTGCTAATGTAGCTAATCAGACCACCTCTAACCTATGGATAGAAGAGGTGAATTACAATGTTGATATTGAATTAGTATCAGATGAAGACATCTTTGAATATAATTCTTTACTTCAATTGTCCACTGATGCTGTGAACGGTCATAAGTTTGAACAGAATGTGGAGTCTCCGGTGTCGGAAGTACAGGTGTCACCGAATATTGTTCTTGAGGAGGGAGAAATTAATGTTACCGTTAGTAATTTCAAATTCCAAAACCCTACAAAAACCAAGAAAACTGTTGAAGTGCATAACTCATTGGAAAAGGTATCTTCTGCTTTGTTGTCTCAAAAAGTTAACAAGTGTGGTTCTAAAATAGTTGCTGAAGAGATCAAAAGGACCCTGTTTAAATCTTCTGATGGTGTTGAATGTAACATCCCGCATTTTTCCGTTAAATTATTTTAACGCCCGTCTTTTTTTTTTAAATAATACCTTTCGTTATTTAAATTCGTAGTTTCCGTTGACTAACGTTCATAATAATTCCGTCATTTAATTATAACACCTCTCGTTAACTTGCGTTTTAAAAATATTCGATCGGTTAAATCCCGCACCCGCTTCTAAACTCGAGGGACTAAAATTGACACGGGGCAAACTAGTTGACTAGGTCAACTAGTCCACCCCAATCACCACCATTCAATCACCTCCATCTCTCTCTCTTTCTCTCTAGCAAGAACACACACACAAACACCCAATTCAATCATTCATCATCTAAATCCGATCTAGGAGGCTTACAACAAAACAAATTACATATTTGGAATCCTCTCTTCATCCTCTACAATTTGATACCAACTTCATCTCGTTTGGGTAACATTTCTAAAACTCTAGATTTCTCTAAATTCGTGTTTTTGACTTGAAATGTTGTTAATTAGTGTCTATGGCTCATTATGATGTCGTGTATGTAATTTGTATGCTCGATTCGTTGTTTTTGGTGTAACTAGTTCAATATGAAAATTACTTGCTAAATCCTTGATTTTGGATGATCAAATGTTGTTAGATTGTTAAAGTGCATGTTTTAAAAGTGTTACTAGTATCATTAGCTTCGTTTTGATGTATAGGTTGATTAAGGAAACTCCAAGAACATGATTAATGATTTTGTGAACTTGGATTAGGGTTTGATGAGCTTTACATGAACTTTTGATGCGTCAAATGCTATGAGATATTGTTGTTAAGTGTTTTGTTGCAATGTGTGTTTGATTACCTTCGAAACGGCATAACATACATGTAAATTGGTTGCCCGAATCATAAAATGCGTTTTTGGAACTTGAACTTTGATTATGAATGTTTAATTACGGTTTTTGGTTGTTGTAAGTGGAAGTTTGATTGATGAAATGTGCTTAGTTGTATTCCTCGTCAAAATACCTTTCCAACGATATATGATAGGCATTATAAGTGTTTGCGGGTCAATTGTTGTGTTAGAATTGATTTTGGCTCGTGCATACTTGGGAAAAACAGAAACAGACCTGCACAGATGGTGGCGCGGCGCGCCCCATCCCCGCGCGGCGCGCAATCTGGCCTGGCCAGATTCTGCCCACTTTGTCCCAATTCACGCGAAATGTTTGACTAGTTACCGACCTCCGATTCACATGAAACTTGTTTTAATATACTTGTATATGAATAATTAGCATAGAAAATTTGTCCGGGACCCGACCCGAACGTGTTGACTTTTGTTGACTTTGACCCGACCAAGTTTGACTTTTTGTCAAACTTAACCAGTTAATTATGCAATCTTTCTAACATGATTCTATACTTGTATCTTGCATGAAACTTGACAATTTGCTTCACATGCTACATAATCGAGTCGTATTGAGCCATAGGACTAATTGAACATCTTTGACCGTTTGTGTTTACCGTTATTGATACAACCTATATGTTTAGGTCAAGACTAGCTTTGTCTTTGCACGCGTCTACTTGTTGAAGTACTTTATTAACTCTTGCACTCAAGGTGAGATCATAGTCCCACTTTTACTCTTTTTGAACTTATATTGGGATGAGAAAACATAAACGATTCTTTTGAACTAAGTGAACACAAGAACGGGAAAACAAACATTCTACGTACGAGTTTAGAACAAAAATCCTCAATTCGATTATCATTAGTTACACTTGCCGGGTGTAAGCGAGAACTTATGTTATATGGCCATATGGGTTGACAACCCTCATCTTTGACGGTTCGCTACCGTCTACGGATGAAATATATTTTCGAGAATCAGTGTTTGTTCTAGCACTAAGTGATGGGGTATACAATGGAAGGAATGTTAAGCTTTGATAATTGGGTGCTCGTGAAACAAACTTTTGGAATGTATTACTATTATTTCATTGATGCAAATCTTGTGGTTCACTTGTACTTACTTACTTAAACCTATGATTTCACCAACGTTTTTCGTTGACAGATTTCTATGTTTTTCTCAGGTCTTGCACGATATGTGAAACATGCTTCCGCTTACTAGTTGATACTTGCATCCGATGTCGAGTATACATGCATTTCATGGAGCGTCTTTTGACTTTACTTTAAACCGTGTCGCCTAGATTTCAATCGTACTTATAACGTTGTAACTTAACTTTTGGTTGAACAATTCTTGTAAACTTTGAAACAATCTTTATTTTGAAATGAAGGCGACATATTTTGGTCAAACGTTATCTTAAAGACTTATAATCAGGTAATGGGACCCACGTAGCCGACGCCGTCACTTGACGATTTGTCGGGGTCGCTACAAGTGGTATCAGAGCGTTGGTTGTAGGGATTTAGAGTTCATTTGTGTCCACCCCGAGTCATAGGGTACATAGGTGAATCTAGACTACAACCGGCATATAGACTAAAGTAGGAATTACTTGACTATTTGTGCATTTATACTCGAACTCTTCTATCATATCTGACTCGTATTCGATCTCGATCTTACGTTGATAAATTTTGTTGACGCGCCACCTTGACTTTATAAAGTAATGTTAAATGCACATGTAAATCAGGGTAATATAATTTCCGGGATTATATTACGGTGATTCACATGGACGTTCCGACATTATGACGTAAAGAATTTAAGGCGAGTCAAGGAAAAATTTCCTCTCTATCCTTATTCCATACTCCGGTTAGTATTGTTGAAAATACTAACCAACGATATTATTGTGTCATGAAGGAACAATGGCTCACCAAGGTCAACACAATACTCCTCTCCAAACTCTAGGACAAGCTCTTCAACGAATGATAACCACCGCCGTGGGTACGGCCGTGGCCGATCACTTTTCTAACAACAACAATCATGGAGCCGGTAATTCAATCGAGGGTTGCTCCTACAAGAACTTCATGAAGTACAATCCTCCCACTTTCGATGGAACCGGAGGACCGGTTACTCTCACCCGATGGTTTGAACAAATGGAGACCGTTTTTAACACAAGCGGTTGTCGAGACCAAGATAAGGTCAAGTTTTCCACCCTCACCTTCACCGGCATTGCTCTCTCGTGGTGGAACACGTATGTACAATTGGTGGGGAGCGATGAAGCCCACACACTCTCTTGGACCGAATTAAGAGAAAGAATGATCACCGAATACTTCCCGCGCGACGAGACTCGAAGGCTCGAACAGGGTCTAAGGAATTTAAAAACGGCCGGAAATGACCTCGAAGCTTATAATCAACGGTTTACCGAACTAGTCTCGATGTGTCCAAATCTCATGACTCCTGAATCCCTAAGAGTCGAACTTTACATGGATGGCCTCCCTAAGAGCATTCAACACAAGGTAATGACATCTCAACCCACTAACCTACAAGAGACTTTAACAATGGCCCGCCAAGCCTTAGAAACGGTGAATGAAATGGAAGCACCGGCACCAATGGTCGAGAACCACCCGAGTAACAACAAAAGAACATGGGAAGCCTCTCAATCAAGCAACCACAACAATAACAACAACCCCGCCAAGAAGCCTTTCGCCTCCAACGACAAGAAAGGCTATACCGGAAAACTACCTTTTTGTAACGAATGCCACAAGCATCACTTTGAAGGATGTGGCAGGTTTCACCACCGGCGCCAAGGACCCGTCGCTCGAAAGATGCCCAACGCACACAGAACGGGTGCTTGCTTCGAATGTGGCCAACTGGGTCATTTTAGGAATGTGTGCCCAAATAAGAAAATCAACCCCAACGCACGCCGTTGAACCTTCAACATCGACACCTAGGATGCCCGGAACGACGATGGACTAGTAACGGGTACGTTTCTTCACAACAAACCGTATACTTCATACTTAATCGATTTCATTACCGTTAGACGTTTTATAACCAAGTCTTTGACTCGTGCTCTTTGCACTCTACTTTTTTTCCCTAGACACTACTTAGGCAATTTAAGCGACCAACGGAAAAATATTGTGTGCCTATAAATATTATCGGAGGACATACGTTAAGAAATTTAACTCGACACCAATAGAACTAAGGAACTCAAAACCTATTCATTAAGGAGAAATTGTTGCCCTACATTTATGTATAGATTATTGTGAACTAAGAAATTTTCGGTTGTAAACCGATACCCTCTCCCTCGCATCCATGACCTCATGATTATTTGCACGAATCCCGTATATTCCAAATCGACCTCCGTTCCGGTTATCACCAATTGGGGGTTAAGGGAGACGATGTCTCCTAAGCCATCTTCCGAACTCGCAACGTTAGTTGTAAATCTCTCTTAGTACCGTTCGATTTATTTAGGACTCCGTCCGTATTCATGAACCTCCTAAACCACGTATGCAACTTATCTAGACAAATCTGTTATCGTATTTAAGGATGACATCTTAATTTATTTAAGTAAAGAAGGAAAACGAACAACATCACCATCTTATGCTCGAACTTTTGAGAAAAGAGCAACTCTATACCAAATTCTCCGAGTGAGAATTTCTGTTGAACGAAGTCCAATTTTCTAGACCATGATGTTAATGGTCAAGGCATTACAATCAATCTCGAAATCAAGCCACATGTAATCAGGAAACTCTACCAACTCGGATTTGTATTCGTAAAAAAAAAAAAAAAAACAAAAAAAAAAAAAAAAAAAAAAATCTTAGATCTCGTCTGTTATTACCGAAGATTCATTTCTGACTTTTCTCGTGTTACATGACTTTTAAACTCGTTAACTCACTAAGGAAAAACTTTAAACCTCTCCGTGTTCGAACCTTGAGCGTGATTCTTCACACCAACATTTCTAGCTAAATTCGTATAGCAACAGGTGGAACTCAAAATATTTCTACTTGAACGCCGAAAGGCATACCCTCTCGACTCAAAATCAACGTAACTGAAATTCGTTATTTTGCGCGAAGAATTCTAATACTAAATTGTAAATCCGATCAATTTTCTCGTCATCACGTACCACACTACATACCTCTGTTATTTCACCGTTACCGTCTGATATTACTGGAATTTAAGATAACACACAATCCAACGATACTTCACTCTTCCTTGACTTAACGCCCTTGTGTTCCTGATAATCGGTCAACTATTGTTCAACCCCGAACTATACAACTACGTGTACTACCTCGTTTCTCTTTCAGACTTCAACTTTTGACAACTAGAGGCACGTTATGGCAACCTCGAGATGTAAGCTCATCCTATTCTAGGTCCTCATTTCACTCCTATCTTTATCGCTCGCATTTCCGTTTAAGGAAACTCCTTGTAACATTTCTCCATGGATAGAGAAACTCCTTATATTACATTAGTATTCGCCACGAGGGTGAATAGTCCTAACGAACATTTTTCGAACCCTAACTGACTTGTTCAAACATATCTTAAGAGATTCTACACCAACACGGTGTATCTTTGTCATTTATCCTGTATCGAAATACTCGTTTCACTTCTAGTTTTACAAGAAACCTTGGGAACTCGCTTAGACACATGTACCGCGTATCTCCCACAACCGACGAACCGAGCGAACGAACGATTTACGTCTTGGAAAGACATGTCACAAACTCGTATTGTCACCTTTAGTAGATCACTCTTACAACAGTAGTTACCACTCGTGTGTTCACGCGCACTTTCCGAAACCCTATATGACCGCTAATGTCATACCCCTGTTCATTTAACCAAAGCATCAACCACCGAAATCTGAACTCCATCAAGAAACAACAATCGAGATCATTCAAATCCGAGGAGGGCTCGAGACGATCCGTAGTCGCCAAAAGAGTTATACCAAACTTAGATGAAAACCTCACAAATCCCAGTGTGTAACCGCGTAATATTGAGAAACCGCACCTTGAAAAGGTGTAATCCATTGTGGGAAATCGAGAAAGGCTGTATCCGCAATATCGAACCTTTTGAAACCTTGGGGCGTATTGGAACCGCTTCCTACCGTTTAGAACTCCCGACTCAATTAAGTTTCCGTTTACCCTACATTTCGTGTAACAAACTTAGAAACGTGTCCTGCGGAACAGGAGCGTGCAATCCTGCTAGATACATCAACTATCGATGACAACTTCTCTTCATAGGGAAACCAGTTGAAACCGGGGATCGTAAAACCAAACCCAAATACAACGTAAAACCCTGACTATCCAACTCATGAGAACACTCAAGGACGTACTTTCACTTATTCATTGCATGGACAACGTAAAGTCTCGAGTAAGAGATATCGACTACTACTTCCAACTAAATTTTGGGACGAAATTTCTTTTGAGGTGTGGATAATGTAACATCCCGCATTTTTCCGTTAAATTATTTTAACGTCCGTCTTTTTTTTTTAAATAATACCTTTCGTTATTTAAATTCGTAGTTTCCGTTGACTAACGTTCATAATAATTCCGTCATTTAATTATAACACCTCTCGTTAACTTGCGTTTTAAAAATATTCGATCGGTTAAATCCCGCACCCGCTTCTAAACTCGAGGGACTAAAATTGACACGGGGCAAACTAGTTGACTAGGTCAACTAGTCCACCCCAATCACCACCATTCAATCACCTCCATCTCTCTCTCTTTCTCTCTAGCAAGAACACACACACAAACACCCAATTCAATCATTCATCATCTAAATCCGATCTAGGCTTACAACAAAACAAATTACATATTTGGAATCCTCTCTTCATCCTCTACAATTTGATACCAACTTCGTCTCGTTTGGGTAACATTTCTAAAACTCTAGATTTCTCTAAATTCGTGTTTTTGACTTGAAATGTTGTTAATTAGTGTCTATGGCTCATTGTGATGTCGTGTATGTAATTTGTATGCTCGATTCGTTGTTTTTGGTGTAACTAGTTCAATATGAAAATTACTTGCTAAATCCTTGATTTTGGATGATCAAATGTTGTTAGATTGTTAAAGTGCATGTTTTAAAAGTGTTACTAGTATCATTAGCTTCGTTTTGATGTATAGGTTGATTAAGGAAACTCCAAGAACATGATTAATGATTTTGTGAACTTGGATTAGGGTTTGATGAGCTTTACATGAACTTTTGATGCGTCAAATGCTATGAGATATTGTTGTTAAGTGTTTTGTTGCAATGTGTGTTTGATTACCTTCGAAACGGCATAACATACATGTAAATTGGTTGCCCGAATCATAAAATGCGTTTTTGGAACTTGAACTTTGATTATGAATGTTTAATTACGGTTTTTGGTTGTTGTAAGTGGAAGTTTGATTGATGAAATGTGCTTAGTTGTATTCCTCGTCAAAATACCTTTCCAACGATATATGATAGGCATTATAAGTGTTTGCGGGTCAATTGTTGTGTTAGAATTGATTTTGGCTCGTGCATACTTGGGAAAAACAGAAACAGACCTGCACAGATGGTGGCGCGGCGCGCCCCATCCCCGCGCGGCGCGCAATCTGGCCTGGCCAGATTCTGCCCACTTTGTCCCAATTCACGCGAAATGTTTGACTAGTTACCGACCTCCGATTCACATGAAACTTGTTTTAATATACTTGTATATGAATAATTAGCATAGAAAATTTGTCCGGGACCCGACCCGAACGTGTTGACTTTTGTTGACTTTGACCCGACCAAGTTTGACTTTTTGTCAAACTTAACCAGTTAATTATGCAATCTTTCTAACATGATTCTATACTTGTATCTTGCATGAAACTTGACAATTTGCTTCACATGCTACATAATCGAGTCGTATTGAGCCATAGGACTAATTGAACATCTTTGACCGTTTGTGTTTACCGTTATTGATACAACCTATATGTTTAGGTCAAGACTAGCTTTGTCTTTGCACGCGTCTACTTGTTGAAGTACTTTATTAACTCTTGCACTCAAGGTGAGATCATAGTCCCACTTTTACTCTTTTTGAACTTATATTGGGATGAGAAAACATAAACGATTCTTTTGAACTAAGTGAACACAAGAACGGGAAAACAAACATTCTACATACGAGTTTAGAACAAAAATCCTCAATTCGATTATCATTAGTTACACTTGCCGGGTGTAAGCGAGAACTTATGTTATATGGCCATATGGGTTGACAACCCTCATCTTTGACGGTTCGCTACCGTCTACGGATGAAATATATTTTCGAGAATCAGTGTTTGTTCTAGCACTAAGTGATGGGGTATACAATGGAAGGAATGTTAAGCTTTGATAATTGGGTGCTCGTGAAACAAACTTTTGGAATGTATTACTATTATTTCATTGATGCAAATCTTGTGGTTCACTTGTACTTACTTACTTAAACCTATGATTTCACCAACGTTTTTCGTTGACAGATTTCTATGTTTTTCTCAGGTCTTGCACGATATGTGAAACATGCTTCCGCTTACTAGTTGATACTTGCATCCGATGTCGAGTATACATGCATTTCATGGAGCGTCTTTTGACTTTACTTTAAACCGTGTCGCCTAGATTTCAATCGTACTTATAACGTTGTAACTTAACTTTTGGTTGAACAATTCTTGTAAACTTTGAAACAATCTTTATTTTGAAATGAAGGCGACATATTTTGGTCAAACGTTATCTTAAAGACTTATAATCAGGTAATGGGACCCACGTAGCCGACGCCGTCACTTGACGATTTGTCGGGGTCGCTACATTGAACCAGACAACTTGGCAAATGCAGATAAGATACAAACGACTCCCAATGGCTCTTTGCAACGTACACCTTACAACCTTAACCTTAATGATTATCCTACCCTATCTAATAATTCGCCAAACAACTCTTCCCATTCTCTTTCCAACCACTCTCCTAAAAATATTACGTGTACCAATAATGATGAAACCTTTGCTGCAAAATTAAAATCAAACCATCCCACTAACATTGAGCAAAATGAGCAATGTCAATGTCATGACAGTAATTGCAAAGCTGAATGTGAAAAACTCAAAGCAAGATGCATTCGGTTAGATTCCGCTGACGTCTCTTTCCTTCATATTAAGAACAAAGGCGGTAAGGATAAAGGTAAGGGCATCGAAGACAAGTGGGTTGATAATGTTCCAAATCTCTCTGGTATGTTCGATACTTCTAGTGAAATCCATCATGTTGTTGGTAATGATTCAAAAGTAAAGGATAACAAAGTCAGTCAAGTTCAATTTGGGGGCAAAAAGCTTTCTTTTAAAGAAGAAATGGTCAAATTTGGTGAGTTTATGCAAAATATGACCGACGATGAGACTCCAACCTACAAATCTAAACCATGAGGATCGGAAACAAGTTAATAGGGCGAATGACGGTGTCAATGCGGTTTGTTGCCTGGTTTGGATTGGTTATGGCCGGTTTCAATTTGAGGTGTCGGCTTTTAAACAACTTCCTTCAATTCTTTCAAAGTTTTTCAAGGTTGTTCGTTTTGTAACGTCTTCGAGGTTTTGGTTCGTATTCCTTCACAATTACTACATCGTCTTCGGTGTTTTTGTATTTGCCGGCATAGCCTCGTTCAAGATGATCTCAAAGTCAATTTAGACTCTAAAGCTCTCCTATGATTTAAGTGCCTTAATTTTGCTCAGAGTGTTGTTCAATGTATTTTTCTATAGTTTGTCGTTTCATTACTTTTGGGCTTTTTATGCCTCTTGCAGTGTAATTTTTCGGTTAGCTTCATTGTTTTGATGAAGTTTTTAATATATTAATTTTTCGCCGTAAAAAAATAAAATAAAACTATATATACCTTTTATTGACCGTAGAACAACTGTATTTGTTGACATTGCTCGTGCAAATCCAAAATCACATAACTGTTTCATACTTTCATATGAGAACAAGAATCAATTATGGCTAGTTAGTTAAGATTTTCTACAGTTCCTCTTCACCTTATAGATGCATGTGATTAATTAACTTAATATAAAATTGATATTCACAATAGATAAGTACTTCCTTAAAAGATCTTATGTACAAATTATTAAAGTAATCATTTGTCATGGCTAATTGGGTGCACACTGCACAGTACACATGTCAACTCATACATTCAGTTTTAACCGTATCAGAAAAATTGTCTGATCCAGAAAATACAAAATGCTAAAAAGTGAATCATAATGCATTTACAACGAATAGTGTGAGAAAACTAGTAGCATCAACATTGCATAATTAGTCGGTCTTTTAGTAATTTGGAGTGTCTGGAATATCAGCCCTATTGTAATTTGTATACCTTTTAGTAATTTGTATAACTGGTCCCCATACTATTAATAATATCCAGTTCTACCCCTTATTATTATTTATTTTTTTAGATTTGTAAACCACACACCCTACACATTAACAGAGTAAACGGTTGTTAGTGTGAGATTATTCAATAAAACCTCAGGTATCAACGGTGCAAAAATAAAAGTTTAGGTGTATCGGTGCAAAAGTGTACATACCATAGGTACTACCGGTGTAATTTTTTCTAGTTCAAAAGTGAAAGAAACAACCTAAAAAGAGTGATATTGCTTGAAGCAATCATATATTACTGGTCATCATTCTTGATCATGTTAAAACAACTACTTTAAGAAATTTCCTTTTTTTCTTCCTTTTGCTTCATGCCTTCATCATCAACATAATTTTTACACCTGTGTTTAACAGGTCAACTATGGAACAAAGCTGTGACAATATAATAATTCATTATCCAAATGCAGGTTTTTAAACAAATAACGTACACTTAACTTCAAGGTTTAAAACTTCATATGTGTCCAAAGTTTGTTTTGTTTGTTTTTGTATGAATAAACGTGAAAGTTAGGATTTTGCTTGTACACAAATAGGAAAAAAATAAATAGACAAGTTTACCCTCAGATCAACAAACGGTGTAAAAACCGTGGCGCCATTCACGAGGGTAATTTGGGAACTTCAACAAAAAAGAAACCAACTTATCATGCCAAACTAACGGGACCAGATGATCAGCTTTCTGTAACGTGTGGTCGTCACAATCTCCGATCTACTTTTTTTTATAAACTTAATTTTTTTAATTATTATTAATTATTATCTCAGTTTCCATAAAACCCATATGTAATAAAACCCCACAAACGCTTAATTATAAAGAAATTAGAGACCTTTACCAGAATCTTGAGAAATGGCAACTGTAGCCAAATTTCAGGCAATTTTGTCGGATGGCCACCGTAGAACCACCCTATCGCCGCCGCTGAAACTGGGTTTCTGCCGGAGATCAGTCTTGTGGGACTCACTCTCAGTTTCTAAACGTGGGTTGTGTGTGCAACCTTGTAGGTCGTTCAAGAAAGATAATGATGAAAAAGATAGGATTTTTAGTAATTTTAAGTTATTGGGAGCGATTAAATCATTGATTATTTGGAATGATAGCTCGATCCAGAAATTGGAAAAGAATTTATCAAAGGTTAGTTCTTGAATTTTGTTTTATGATTACCTGTACTTAAATTATGCGGTTATACAATTAATTTTCACTATTAATTGTAGTAGTACAGTAGTGTATTATTAATTTAAGAATTTATGTGAGTTTATATGTTTTTTTATGTCTTGTTGAAAAGACCTAGTTTTGAATTTGTTATACCTTATTATTCTTGATCTTATCTTATTATTGCTTAATAGAATTGGTTAGAATATTGAAAACTAAATTTAATGTGAAGAGAAATTAGTACCAATAAACTTTGTTCAAGCATTCAATTAAGCAGGTTAATAGCAATATAAATAAAGTAACAAACTTTATGCTAAATTTAGGGGTTAATGAAGTTAATTGTTGTCCCTTATCACTATTGCATGTATCTTTGAAATTGTGTAGATTGCTCTTCATTTAGGGAGATATATTGTAACCATGATGAGCACCGGCGTTGTAGTTGCAGTTGGATTCAATTTAGTAGGTTAGTCAAACAGATATCTTTTGAATAAGATTAAGAGATTTATGAATTAAACACAAAAATTTTAACTGAAGTTTCATATGAAGGTGGAGAAGGTCAAATGAATGATTTGATATGGTATAGTTGGCTTGGAGGCATTATAATTGGAACCATGATTGGTTCAAACATGGTGTTGGATGAAGTTAGCCGTGCAGGTCCACGAAATGTGGTCATAACCGGAAGGTACACATCTCTCTTTCTTGTACAGTTTACAAAGTACGATTACATTTTAAAATGTTCAGTTCAATTCAATTCCATTTCACAACTTTGTGCATCATTGCTTGTACAGTACTAGAGGGCTTGGAAAAGCTCTTGCGCGTGAGTTTTTACTTTCTGGGGATCGTGTCGTTATTGCTTCAAGAAGGTAACTTTAATAATCAAGAATTTCAAGTCATCATATATTTAAATAAAAAATGTTTCATATATTTGTTAACTGATATTTTTTATTTTTTTATTTTCTTATACCAAGAACAGCCAAGAATCTGTTGACATGACCATTAAAGAGCTTGAGGAGAGTTTACAAGAAGGCCTGGAAACCACAAAAAAAGCATCTTTGAAAAAATTAGCATATGCGAAAGTGGTGGGTACTTCATGTGATGTTTGTGACCCTAACGATGTTCGGAAATTAGCAAACTATGCTGTCGACGAACTTGGTTCCATTGACATTTGGGTTAGCACTTAAATTCTTTTATTGCATTCGATTTGCATTAGTAAAATGTTATCGCATAATCACTTTTAAATGCACATCCTTACACCCCTTTTCTGTTCTATAACGTATTAAAAAGAATACGGGAGTTGAATTTTGAAATTAGTTACTTTCTCTGTTGCAAATTATTCTTAACCTTTGAATCAATCCGCAGATAAACAATGCGGGGACAAACAAAGGTTTTAGACCATTGTTAGAATTCAGTGATGAAGATATACAACAGGTTTGTTTCTACTTATAATTATATATTATCTACTAAATGATGTCATTGGAAAGATTTTTCTCAACTCGGAAGTTATTTATGTCTTTCATGTATGATTAGATTGTCTCTACGAATTTGGTTGGATCAATATTGTGCACTCGTGAAGCGATGCGTGTCATGGGTAACCAGGTCAGAGGAGGTCATATTTTCAACATGGATGGTGCCGGTTCGGGTGGTTCAAGCACCCCTTTGACCGCTGTGTAAGCTTTCCTTGACATTGTATTTTATCTTATAAGATTTCGAACGCAGTTTCGTGTTCAGTTTAAGGCTTATTTATATTATTATTATTTTTTTTAACGGTACAGTTTAAGGCTTGTTACTGGTTTTTCTGTTTTAGAATCAGCTGATGATATATGCTTGCGTCGTTGGATCTCTTATTGTTTACCATAGGTACGGGTCAACCAAATGTGGTCTTAGACAACTTCAGTCTTCGTTGTTCAAAGAATGCAAGAAGTCTAACGTTGGAGTTCATACAGCCTCCCCCGGCATGGTTCTGACTGACTTGCTGTTGAGGTAAGATAACCCCGTTGTTGTCGTGTGTGTTATTTTGATTAGAGGCCGAGAGGTGGCTAATTGGTTAACGGACCAAAATGGTTTCAGTCAAACAAATCTTTTAGTTTTTAGTATGGTTCAAAATGAGTTAGGTCTTGTTGGGCCGACCCATAAACAAACGGAGTATTTTTTTAATCAAATTTTCAACCCATCTGTACCGTTAGAGATAAAGCATAACCTAAATGAACCCATGTAAATGGGTTGACATTGTCACCTCTAGAATAGATCAAAGACCATAAGTACTAAATTTGTTCAACTTTTGTGATGCGCAGTGGATCAAGTATTCAGAATAAGCAAATGTTTAACATAATCTGCGAGCTACCGGAGACAGTTGCTAGAACTTTGGTCCCACGGATGCGGGTCGTAAAAGGAAGTGGTAAAGCCATTAACTACTTAACTCCTCCAAGAATCTTGCTTGCTTTAGTCACCGCTTGGTTAAGAAGAAAACGGTGGTTCGATAATGAGGTAATACAAGAATTTTAAAATACGAAGTGTCAAAATTTTTTATATAATTTTATGCCATACACTCAAATGGATCTGCATCGAACATCTTTAAAAGATGAACTGTTGTGTGATGCAGGGAAGAGCATTATATGCTGCAGAAGCAGATAGAATAAGAAACTGGGCAGAGAGCAGAACTCGTTTTTCGTTTACGGATGCAATTGAATTGTACACAGAAAACACTTGGGTGTCTGTGTTTTCACTTTCAGTTGTTTGTGCATTCATAATTCTTGAAAGTACAACCGGACATGCATCACCGGGGACTTAGAGAGTTAGAGATCATAGCATTATAAGATGATGATCCTGCTCAATCTATGACTAAATTGCTGAAGAAATGGATGAGAAATTGCTTCAAGCAACTATGGTTTGTGAATGTATTCAACATTGATATGTTGTGTGGATATTGTATAAAATTTTAGCCCAAAGCAATTAAATTAAATGATATATTCAAATTTGTAAATTTTGATGGTAATATATCATAGACTTGGTTCAAGTATATTATTATATCGTATATACTCGAGTAAATAATATCATCATCCCTGACTCCCTGAGTAAACTGAATGACAGATTTTTGGAATATCGTATCACAGGGGCGAAACTACACGGGGGCAAGGGGCACATGCCCCCAGTGAATTTGAAATGTTCAGTGTTGAAATTTTAAATTTTTTGATTTTACTCCACGTAGATTTGAAATTTTCAAGTTTAAAATTTGATTTTGACCAAAAGCCTCCAGATTTTACTCCAACCTAAAAGCTCAATCACCCAAAAGATTGTATTTTCATGAAAGAATAGAAGAAAAAAATTTACTAAACGCTATTGAAAAAAAAATTCGCCGCCGGTGAAAAAAATTTCTGGTTCCATCACCGATGGTATGATGCATAACGTGTAATCGTGTATATATGGTTTATATATTACGGAGTACATATTTACATTATGTGGGCCACACGAGCATTGTGCGATAATAGGATGATGAGCATCGTGCTCGGATGCTTTGAGTAGATGCTAAACAGATGTGTCTTTCAAAAGGGCTCATAGTTCAGCTATATAAGAGGAACCATATAACTAAGAAATTGAAAGTTCAAGTTTCACTAAAGTGATACGTAAATATTCGTGATTAAAGTTAAAAGCCGAATATGTTATCGTTTATTGTGGCTGTTATAATAGTCAAAACCAACATGAATCCAATCTTGCAAGTGGATATATGTTTCAAGAATCAAATGCTTTGTTATTGTTATTGCTGTTATAATTCAGTAGGCTTATAACTACCTTTAGTGGTTGGATTCTTGATGTTATAATTCAGTAGGCTTATAACTACCTTTAGTGGTTTGATTCTTGATGTTATAATTCAGTAGGCTTATAACTACCTTTAGTGATTTGATTCTTGATTTAGAATACTAATAATGAAGTGTAAGAACAAAGATGATAATGAAGAGAAAGAAAGAAACACTTTGTAAGTGTGAGAAATGGTGCAAGTTTAATGCTTGCATTCATGAGTATTTATAGCCTAAAATCTCAATATAAAAATACATACTTTGTGTACCAAAATTGACTATATGTATACACCAAAATTGACTATCCATATCTATATTATTATTATTATTATAACACTCCCCCTTGGATAGCAATTTTATTTTGTTGAAGATCAACTATAAATTACTGCCTCGTTAAAAACCTTGCTAAAGAAAACCCAGTGGGAAAAAACTTTAGCTAAGGGAAAAAGAGTGCAGCATGGAGTTGACTCCCCCTCAAGTAGACATCGCTTCAGCTGTTACATCTTTTGAACATGTCTCATGCCAATGTTATGAACGTGTGTTCTGAAAATAGCAGTTGGAAGTGCTTTCGTGAAAAGATCAGCAGAGTTTTTGCTAGATTGCACATATCTCATTTCAATCTGGTTGTCCTTAATGAGATTTTGAGTGTATGAGAAGAATCTAGGTGGTATGTGTTTTGTTCGGTCACTTTTGATATACCCTTCTTTTATCTGTGCTATGCAAGCTGCATTATCTTCATAGATAGTTGTTGGACTTTTATCGCGTTCTAGTCCACAAGAATCAGTAATGAGTTGTGTCATTGATCTCAACCAAAAACATTCTCGAGTAGCTTCATGTAATGCAATCACTTCGGCATGATTTGACGATGTAGCAACAAGTGTTTGTTTTTGAGAACGCCATGATATTGCAGTACCTCCATTTAGGAATACATATCCAGTTTGAGATTTAGCTTTATGTGGATCAGATAAATAACCTGCATCTGCATAACCAACCAAATCTTGTTTTGATTTGTTAGAATAAAATAATCCTAAATCAGTAGTTCCTCGAAGGTATCGAAATATGTGTTTGATCCCATTCCAGTGTCTTTTGGTAGGAGCAGAGCTGAACCTTGCCAACAAATTAACTGCAAAAGAAATGTCAGGTCTTGTACAATTTGTAAGATACATAAGAGCTCCAATTGCACTAAGATATGGTACTTCTGGTCCAAGAATGTCTTCTTGATCTTCACATGGACGAAATGGATCAGCTTCAACATTGAGTGATCTAACAACCATAGGAGTACTTAATGGTTTTGCCTTGTCCATATTGAAACGTTTCAAAATCTTTTCAGTATATGTTGTTTGATGTACAAGTAAACCATTAGGCATATGCTCAATTTGTAAACCAAGGCAATACTTGGTTTTTCCGAGATCTTTCATTTCAAATTCTTTCTTTAGAAGTTGAATGGCTTCATGGATCTCTTTATTTGTACCTATGATGTTAAGATCATCAACATAAACAGCTATGATCACATATCCGGATGTTGTTTTCTTAATGAAAACACAAGGGCAAGTAAGATTATTTGTATACCCTTTGCTTATCAAGTAATCACTTAATCGGTTATACCACATACGTCCCGATTGTTTTAACCCATATAAAGATCTTTGTAATTTAATCGAATACATTTCTTTGGGTTTTGCATTTGATGCTTCTGGTACCTTAAATCCTTCAGGTATCTTCATATATATATCACTATCAAGTGATCCATATAGATAAGCAGTCACAACATCCATGAGATGCATTTCTAAATTTTTAGAAACTGCCAGACTGATTAAGTACCTAAAAGTAATTGCATCCATAACAGGAGAATAAGTTTCTTCATAATCAATTCCCGGTCTTTGAGAAAAACCTTGAGCTACAAGTCTAGCTTTATACCTTGTAACTTCATTTTTCTCATTTCTTTTTCGGACAAAAATCCATCTGTATCCTACAGGTTTCACATCTTTAGGAGTGAGAATGATGGATCCGAAAACTTTTCTTTTATTGAGTGATTCTAATTCAGCTCGTATTGCTTCTTTCCATTGAGCCCAATCATGTCTATTTTGACATTCAACCATAGATGTTGGTTCTGGATCATCATCATTATTCATGATGTCATATGCAACATTAAATGAAAATTTCTCATCAAGATTTTTCATTTCATTTCGGTTCCATAATATTTTTGAATATGCATAATTGATTGCAATTTCTGTATTGACATCATCAATCTCCTCTGCAGTAGGAGTACTGATTTGTGGTTCTTCTTGAACACTTTCTTTTACTTCATTATCAGCTGATTTTCTTTTTCGAGGATTTTTATCCTTTGAACCGATTGGTCTTCCACGTTTCTGACGTGGCAAAGATTCATGAGTGACGTTATTGCCAGCTTTTGGAATTTCAATTCGAGCTGGAGTATTTACTGCTGGTATATATGATTTTGTCACCGTTTTTGTATCTGTAAATGCATCAGGCAATTGATTTGCAAGTTCTTGTATATGCATTATCTTTTGAACTTCTGTCTCGCATTCTTTTGTGCGAGGATCAAGATACTTTAATTGAGGTTCACACCATGAAACATCATTTTCTTTATTTTTCATTTCTCCCCCTAATCTAGGGAACAATGTTTCATTAAAATGACAATCAGCAAAACGTGCTGTAAAAACGTCACCTGTCATAGGTTCAATATACCTTAATATTGAAGATGTTTCATATCCAACATATATTCCCAACCTCCTTTGAGGACCCATTTTTGTACGTTGTGGTGTCGCAATTGGAACATACACTGCACAACCAAATGTTCTAAGATGGGAAATATTTGGCTCTTGACCAAAAGCAAGTTGTAGGGGGGAATATTTATGACTTGCACTTGGTCTGATGCGAATCAATGCAGCAGCATGTAAAATTGCATGACCCCATATAGATACAGGGAGTTTTGTTCTCATTATCAATGGTCTAGCGATTAACTGTAAACGTTTAATCAATGACTCGGCTAAACCATTTTGTGTATGCACATGAGCAACAGAATGTTCAACAACAATTCCTATAGACATGCAATAGTCATTAAATGCTTGAGATGTAAATTCACCAGCATTATCAAGTCTCACCCTTTTAATGGTGTAATCAGGAAAATGAGCTCTCAATTTAATAATTTGGGCAAGAAATTTTGCAAATGCCACATTACGGCTTGATAACAGACAAACATGAGACCATCTGCTAGATGCGTCTATTAGAACCATGAAATATCTAAATGGTCCACATGGTGGATGAATTGGTCCACATATATCACCTTGAATTCTTTCAAGAAACATTGGTGATTCTTTCTCAACCTTAAGTGGTGAGGGTCTAGTTATCAATTTTCCAAGAGAGCAAGATGTACATGGAACCATTGTATCATGATGGATTTTTCTATCCTTTAGTGGATGTCCATGAGTACATTCAATAATCCTTTTCATCATTGTTGATCCTGGATGGCCTAATCTGTTATGCCATAAACTGAATACACCAGGATCAATATATTTTTCGTTAACTACCATATGTATTTCTGGTACATTTATATGTGTATAATGTAATCCAGAACTAAGTCTTGGCAGTTTTTCAACCACATGACTCTTGTCAGTGATACTTAAATATTTCTCATTTTCTGTTGTCACTGACTGATAATCATACCCGTTAAGGTATATGTCGGAGAAACTCAATAAATTTCTGCTTGACTTGGGAGAAAATAAGGCATCATTTATTAAAAATTTTGTACCATTTGGTAGTATGAAATTTGCCTTTCCTATCCCTTTTATCAAGTTAGCAGGTCCTGATATTGTATGTATAGTTCCTTCCGTTGGTTTTAGATCAATAAAATATTTCTCGGATTTAAGTATAGTGTGTGTAGTTCCACTGTCTGCTATACAGAGATCTCCACCACTTGATTGATGTTGTATTCCATCAAAATTCATATTGAACTTCATATATAAGAAATAAATAGTGAGTACATTAATATTACACAATATTTTAAACGCAAATAGATAGTACTGAAACATTTAGCAAACATAATGACAAAGACAGACGATATTAAATCGTTTATTTTTCAAAAGACACACAACTTAAACATTCAAGAAATCTTCATATAAATCAGATGGTTTCTCAGTGACTGTTGGATCAATATTATCCACAAAATTTACTTCCTTTTCTTTACCTTTCAGCGAATCCTGATACATCTTAACAAGATGTTTAGATGTTCGGCAAGTATTAGCCCAGTGGCCCATTCTACCACATCTGTAGCAAGATTCTTCAGAATTTTTAGAAGAATTTTCTTCAACATCTTGTTTAATGGGCTTGTTTTGTGGTTGATATTTATATTTTCGTGGATTACTATTTCTTTGACCACCACGGCCACGACCACGACCACGTCCACGCCCATTACCATTACCATAAGGATGGTTTCTACCATAGTTATGGCTTTTGGCATGATGATGGTGATGGTTATTATAACCACGACCTTGCCCGCGTCCTTGTCCCTGTTTATAATTATTTGCAGTATTTGCTTCAGGGATTGCAAGTGTACCAGTAGGACGGGATTGCTGATTTTTCATTAATAGCTCATCATTTTTGCTCTGCAACTAAGAGATATGAATTAAGTTCAGGATATGTTTTGAACTTTAGCATTCTCAAATTTCTTTGCACTGTGATGTTTGCAGCATTCATTGTGGAGAAAGTTTTCTCCATCATGTCTGCATCACTAATTTCATGTCCACAGAATTTAAGTTGTGAACATGTATTATACAGAGCTGAGCTGTATTCATTTACTTTCTTAAAGTCTTGGAACCTTAATGTTCTCCATTGTTCCATTGCAGCTGGAAGTAAAATTTCTCTTTGATTATTGAATCTGCTTTTGAGACCTTCCCATAAAACATGGGGATCTTCTACAGTCACATAATTATTTTGTAAGCATTCATCAATATGTTGATGAATAAAGCAACATGCCGTAGCTTGTTCTTTTTCAGAACAAGTGTTGTTTTCATTTATGGTTTCAAGAATGCCCATTGATTTAAGATGCATTTTTACTTTTATAACCCATGGCATGTAGTTGTTTCCAGTTGATTCTAAAGGAGTAAATTTAAGCTTTTCCAGATTCGACATTTTCTATTATCAAAAATTAAAACAAACATCATGATAAATTAGAGTCAATTTATATTCATAAGTATATAAACATTAAACATAAATTTAATATAACATAAATGATAAGTAGGTGACAGTGTCGACCATGTGTAAGCAATCATAAATAAATGTTATATAACAAAAATATAAATATTAGTAAACATAAATGAAAATTTGGCGACAGTGTCGACCATATATTTTTTCAGGTGGTATAACCGACCTATATCATTCTGGTGGTATAACCGACCATATATCATTTTGGTGGTATAACCGACCATATATCATTTTGGTGGTATAACCGACCATATATCATTTTGGTGGCAGAGCCAACCATATTTAGTATTAAGATTATCGTGCTGATAACGTGTTATAATTCAGTAGGCTTATAACTACCTTTAGTGGTTGGATTCTTGATGTTATAATTCAGTAGGCTTATAACTACCTTTAGTGGTTTGATTCTTGATGTTATAATTCAGTAGGCTTATAACTACCTTTAGTGATTTGATTCTTGATTTAGAATACTAATAATGAAGTGTAAGAACAAAGATGATAATGGAGAGAAAGAAAGAAACACTTTGTAAGTGTGAGAAATGGTGCAAGTTTAATGCTTGCATTCATGAGTATTTATAGCCTAAAATCTCAATATAAAAATACATACTTTGTGTACCAAAATTGACTATATGTATACACCAAAATTGACTATCCATATCTATATTATTATTATTATTATAACAATTGCATTCTAGAAAGCATGTGACATAAAATGGAACGAAAGTATGTAAATCGGGTCAACCGGGCTCCAATAATGGACCTAGTAAACGGTCAATCATTTGAATTCACATAATATGGCACAATCGATAATAAGGCCGGCCCATGTGAGCCTATTCTTTGTTTTTGTGCTCTTTTTTATCTGATAAAAAATAATACTCGTAATATATACATATGTTTATTATTTCGTTGAAAACGCATAATGTAAAGTCAGATACATATATTAATTAAATTAATTAATATTAATTAATTAATAATATATCATTTGAACTTATGAATTTACTATTCACCAGCATATTATATTCAGTTAATGGTATTTTTGTCTTTTGTCACTCACTTTAAAGGTATTTTTGTATTTTCACAACAGCACTCAGGGCTATTTTCGTCTTTCTACTGCAAGTGATATTTTACTCCCACCTACCCACCTCCCTCCACCCTCTCCATTCCATCGACCTCTTGTTAGAATCAAAATTAAAGATACTATGAAAGCAGAATAAAGCATTAGATAAGGAAATGAGGTCACAAATTTGAATATCATAGGGACCACATAGAAATATCTAAAAAAAGTGCTCAAATTAGAACCCTATTATTTTTCTTTAGGTTTTCCATTTTATTTATGCATTACTTATTGTTGTACTAAAAATGATTGTTGTACAAAAAAATATGAAGTTACACCAAAGAACATTCATGTACGTTGGAGTATATGAAGTGGGGCAACTCATTTTTGGCGTCCAGTCACCGGAACATGGTCACTCGCAACGGGTCCCAACAATAGGCCGGAGATGTTTTTTTTATTTTTTTTTAATATTTAAGGTTCATCCGATTGTTTTTACTTTAGTTTTTCTACCTAGTTAATTTTGTTATTTTTTTGTCACTTTATCTTTATAAGTACTACAAGTAATAGTTATCATGAATCATGAATATCGATATCAATTATCCACCTTTTAAGCATTAGTATATCTAACTAACAATGACGGTGAATTATTCATTATATATGAATAATGCATCTAAGTTGTTACGATTGAATATTTTAAGAATTTTCAATTATGGTATTTGATTGGTGGATGTTTGAAAATGTACCATTTGGTGCAATATTAAAAGGATATTAGGAAGGTTGTCACCGTGTTATGGTTCAATCAAACCCATTTTGTCTTTCATTTACAGCAAACACCATTTACCAACTCTATACTCTGACTTATTTAATATTTAAATAGAGTAAATTAATTCTTACTTCATACAACACAATAGTATTAGTATTTAGTTTAGTATCTACACTACTATAACACCATCTTTATTTATCACGCCCGTGTTACACCCGATGTGCCCCTAACACGTCGCAAGCACGCTGCTAACGCGGGTAGGTTTTGTCGACGGCGTGATGGAACCAGGCACGAAGAAGAAGACTACTTGTAGGGATGGTTTTAGTGACGTGGCATGTTTCAAATGGTTGATTGGTGACATGGTTGAACTGAAACGGATACATTGACTAATTTAAATGCAACGACTAGAAAAATAAATACATATACCAAAATAAATACAATTTTCATTTATAAAATACACTTCAAACACCTCATTTTTTACACTTCATCTCATATATATATTTTCTCCCACTTTTCTACTTCACTAATTTCTAAACAATGTTAAACCTGAACCCAAACAAGTGGTCGATGTATAATAATATTTTAACCGACATTGGCGAGCCGACAACTCCCGGCTCGTCATCTTGAAACCAATCTCGACTAAAATTTGATTTTGCTAATTACAAGAAATTTTTGACTTCACAGTTTTTTATATTTAAATGCAACAAATTATATGCAAATGTTAATTAACGCTTATATCATTAATAAAGATATGTTCATTACCAAAAATTACATGTTAAATTCATAATTATATGAAATGTTCAGATTTTCACAAAAAAAATATGCACAGATGAACAACAAACTATATATCTGATTAAATATAAGTTTATTGAAATTATTTTATGTTCATTCTTACTATCTATCAACGTTTATGGATGATTTTCTACTTGCTTGTGAAAATCTTTGTAAATTAAAAATTCTCGTAGTTTTCGTTTTTTTTTTTCGTTTGAAATTTTAACTATATATTAATACATAAATATAAATATATAAATATAATTATAATAAAAATTACTAGTATAATATAATTATAAATAAATAAATAAAACAAAAAAAAGGTATAAATTGCAGTCTACTAAAGACAAAAAAACATAAAAAAATAAAATAAAAACAAAGCAAGCGTGGCCCCTCCGTGTTGGGCCCACCGTTATATACAACCTGTTATCCATACTCACATAAACTAATGTATCTATAATCATACCACAATACTCAATTTCCCCTCGATCAATCTAATTTAATTCTTTCATTTTTTTTCTTCCAATTAAGCGTCTTCCACGGAGTAAATCTCGCCTGAAACAACCCCATACAAAATCCACGCCGGTGACTACCGCCGGTAATAACAATTCTATTCCTATTATGTCGTCTCCACCGCCGGTCTCTTCACCATCACCACCCACTAACACCACATCACCACCACCACCAGCTATCACTACCCCACCACCCGCCGCCACTGCCCCACCACCATCCGCCCCCTCCTCTCCACCACCACCAACCCCCTCAGCTCCACCACCAACCACCCCGGCAGCTCCGCCGCCAGCTACACCATCCCCACCACCCCCCGTCACCCCAGTCTCGTCCCCGCCACCACCCGCTTCCTCTCCACCGCCACCCACTACCACCTCCCCACCACCTTCCACCCCCACTCCAACCACACCATCGCCACCGTCACCACCTGGGTCTACCCCTTCTAACCCGCCGCCATCGCCACCCCCTCCAAGAAACAGCCCACCATCTCCGCCATCGCCACCCCCTCCAAGAAGCAGTTCATCATCTCCGCCGCCTCCCGGTAGTGTCTCTTCATCCCCACCGGCGTCTAACAATTCATCCGGTATATCAACAGGGGCTGTTATTGGGATCGCAATCGGTGGTGTTTTGATACTTGCAATTTTTAGTCTTTTATTTATTTGCTGTAAAAAGAAAAAAAGAAGAAGCCATGATCATGCTGATTACTATGTTCCCCCACCCCCTCCACCTAAAGGTATAATTTTTATTATTTTTTCACAAAACTTCATTAGGGTTCTTATTTTATTGATTGATTGTGAATATAATTCTAGTTACATTTTAGGTTTATTTGAATATAATTCTATTGAGATTCAAAAAAACCAATAAGCCCTTAAAAAGGAACGTGTTGAACTCGTAAGCAGAAATGAGATTTTTTTTAAAAAAAAAAAAAAAAAAGTCTTGAAATAAGATTACATTTTCATGTAACTATTTTAGCATGAAGTTGCACAAAAATGCAAGTATTTCATTAAAAATGGTAAAAGCTAAAGTACTTAAGTTGTATTGCATTTAGGTGTAATTAAGTATTGAAAATGACATTACATTATGGTGTTTGATGGTATAGTTGATTATGGTGGTGGACCACAACAATGGCAGCATAATGCGCCACCTCCGGGTGATCATGTTGTTATGATGCCGCCACTAAAACCTCCACCGATGGGTGCAAGACCGCCACCTTCACCCGCTAGAACACCATCACAACAACCTCAACAACATCCTCCATTTAACAGCGGTGGTTCAGGGTCAAATTACTCCGGTGGTTCAAGTTCACTTCCGCCACCTACTCCTGGCCTATCACTCGGGTTCTCGAAAAGTACATTTACATATGAAGAACTAGCAATGGCTACTAACGGGTTTTCGGAGGCTAACCTTCTTGGTCAAGGTGGGTTTGGGTACGTGCATAAAGGGGTCCTACCAAATGGTAAAGAAGTAGCCGTTAAACAATTGAAAGTCGGAAGTGGACAGGGTGAACGTGAGTTTCAAGCCGAAGTTGAGATCATTAGTCGTGTTCATCATAAACATCTTGTTTCATTGGTTGGATATTGCATTAGTGGAGATCAAAGAATGCTTGTTTATGAGTTTGTTCCTAACAACACTATGGAGTTCCATTTACACGGTACGTTAATTTCATCAAATTTAATAAAAAGATTTGAGCTTTATTCCATTATCATTAATAAAATGTCAACAAATGTCTAATTAGTGTTTGGTATGTTAATTTCATCAAATTTTTTAAAGATTTGAGCTTTATTCCATTATCATTAATATAGTGTCATTAAATAAATTTCCAAATAATGTTTCAGGGAAGAATCGTCCTGTGATGGAGTTTGCAACGCGAATGCGTATTGCTCTTGGATCAGCAAAAGGGCTGGCTTATCTTCATGAGGACTGTAAGTTCGCTTTTTATAATGTTCGTCATGTAATGTTTTGACAAAATGGTAAATTAGAAACAGTAGTCTTACAACACCTTGTTTATGTTTGCAGGCCATCCCAAAATCATCCATCGTGATATCAAGGCTGCTAATATTCTTATCGATATGAACTTTGAAGCAAAGGTAGGATATTTTCTTGTTTCTTAATTGCCTTTTTGACGTGCACGAGCTTTTATTTATAAAGTTGACATTTTTCTTCAGGTTGCTGATTTTGGGCTTGCCAAGATTACTTCTGATCTTGCTACTCATGTTTCAACCCGTGTTATGGGAACTTTCGGGTATGCCTGATTTCTTGAAATATGCAATTTAGTTCAAACTTTAACGTATTATTTATTTATTTATTTTGATTTGAATTTAATGTGTGTAGTTATCTAGCACCAGAGTATGCGTCATCAGGCAAATTGTCGGAGAAATCTGACGTTTTCTCATATGGGGTCATGCTTTTAGAATTGATTACTGGACGCAAACCTGTTGATTCTGCTAATACTTATATGGACGATAGTTTAGTCGATTGGGTAAGTATTCATGGTCGTTTTTTTGTTATCTTACATTTATCAGTTTCTAAAAGAATTAGAAAGTTTCAAAGGACACAATTTTGATCATATGGCTTATATGTATGAAATGATGAAAATGCAGGCAAGACCGTTGCTAACTCGGGCTCTAGAAGATGGAAACTTTGACTCTCTTGTTGACTCGCGCTTACAACAAAACTACAACCATAACGAAATGGCTAGAATGGTATCATGTGCAGCCGTATGCGTCCGCCACTCAGCTCGTCGCCGGCCCAAAATGAGCCAGGTGGTTCGAGCCTTAGAAGGTGACGTGTCCCTTGCTGATCTAGACGAAGGCATTAAGCCTGGACACAGTTCAGTCTACAACGGGAGCTCGGATTACGACACGGCTCAGTACAACGAAGACATGATTAAGTTCAGGAAAATGGCTTTAGGCACACAAGAGTATGCTAGCAGTGAGTATAGCCGACCCACGAGTGAATACGGGTTGAACCCGTCGGGTTCAAGTAGTGAAGGGGTGAATACCCGAGAAATGGAAATGGGCAAGTTGAGGAAAGACAGTCGTGGTTATAGCGACGGGTTCTGATTTTTTTTTTTTTTGACAAGAATTGTACAAAAGTTTATGCTAATTATTTTTTCGACTTGTATTTAATTTGAATTGGTCTTTTTTATAAGTTCTTTTTGAATTGAACGATATATAAATATAAATTAAATGATAATATATACACAATAATTACAATTATTTGAATTTGAATCATTCAAAGAGAGTTGGTTAACTTGGTTAGACATTTGTTATTATTAGACTAGAATGAAATGAATTATATACTTTGTTTATTTAAGTTGACAATACAATTGCAGTACATAATATATTAATCCAAGGGCCTGTAGAATTTTCGATAACAAATATTGAAAGAATCTATTTATATTTTGTAAGGTTCTTTGTTTTTTTTTTTTTTATTATTAATTAACACGTCTAACACAAAAGTTAAATCATAATTTATTATGTATGACTATTTGGAACCGATACTACGAGTATATATTTAGAAAGATGATATATACACTCGTAGAATCATGGGTGTGTTTAAATGAAATCTTTTAATAATATATTTTAGGTATTAAGTGAATTTAAACGATAAAGTTAATTAGTTTAATGACCCGATGGATTACGACTAAGAAACTTCTCGTTGTTTTTACAGACGCGTTGATATACTTAACTTGATCGGAATAAATGAACTGCATATATTCTCTCACCACCATCTTTCAATTTTTATCACAATTACTATTTTCCTTGTCATAAAAACCTACATGGAACCTTTTATTGAGACGTGTATTTCGTATTAATATATAACGTAATTAATCTCGTAAATAGAACTCATATTTGAATTTGAATAATAATATAATAATAATTAATAATTAATGAGAGTGAATTTTTTTCCCGAAAAACATGAAATAAATAAATAAGAAGATTTAATTTAATTAGTCATTAATTAGATTAATGATATCACTTTAAGGGCTTAGATTTTTTTCTTTTTCTTTTTGATTATTTCTTAACAAAGAAATTAATATAATAATGACATAATCATTATAGAATTTTAATAGAAACTATAGACATGTGTTGTTTGTTTTTTAAAATGTTTATGTCTGAAGATTTGCGGACTATGTTTGTAAAGAAGATGTGGTATAAAGATCTGAATACTGAAAAATGTTTGTTTTTATGTCTGTAAAATAGATTAATCTTATCTGCTACACTTATAAGTACATTTTTTAAAATCTGCGAGTTTGCAAACAAAATAAGATATTATTTTATCTTAAGTCATCGTAAAGTCAAACATTTTGTAGTAAAAATGTTTGTAGGGGGGCGTGCAGACATAAGACGTGTTATAAGATTTGCACACTTAAAAACAAGCGATACCTTAATTAGTGCTTGCTAAGGAAAAAAATAGACCGAGCTTCAATTTTCTCCTTAATCCGTTATAATGAAACATACTTAAGTAGTTAGATTAAGGGCATGAAAATGATTTTTTTACTATTGTTGGAACAGCTTGTTAAAAAATAATCTTAACATACAAAAGTTCTGTATTTGATTACGAGCTAGGGTTACGAAACAACCGGTTTACATTTGGGGTGGTTCCTTTCCAAAATTAAACCCGTTCAATTCCAACAGCTCACTACCTGCTGTCGTGAGTTGCGAACCAAGAAGCGAAACAAGTCCAAAAGTTGAAGCTTGAATCTTTTGATGCTATCCCTGATTTAATAAATTGAACCCCTTTTAATTGCTCAATTTAGGGTTTTAAAAACCCTCGCAATAAAGGTATGGAATTATAGTGTGATTTTCATTAAATAAATGAAGTACTTACGATTTGTAGCTGTAATATATGTTTTTTTTTTTTTTTTTTTTTTTTTTTTTTTGGGTAAGCAATTAAACCCTCCTATGAACGAGCACATTGGCTCCCTCATAGAAGGTAAAACCTCGGGTAATCAAGCCCCCCGAGCGCGAGACCTGATACCGGGTGAATTGCGCATTATGCGCACCCTCTAGTCACACTCCCTTTTTGAACAATTTGGCATAGCCAGGAATTGAACCCGGGTGGTGTGCTTTATTGGGCAACTCGGTGGCCACTCAGGCAAGCCTGAATGGTTAATATATGTTTTTTATGTTATGTATCTGTTTTAAAATAAAATGTTGGATGATGAACATGTATTATGTTGAAATTCACAAATGGGTTTTTTAATTATGATGATGATTTTTAGGTGTTGTAGTTGGTTTGGGTTGAAGATATAAATAGCACATCCTACTTTAAATTTAAGTGTTAGTTGTTGTTGTTCACCAAGTTCTTTAAAAAGAATGTAAGTTGTGATAAAATTTGGTGACTTTGTAAGAAGAAGAGTGATAGAGAAAATGAATTATAATAAGGATGATGTTCGATTTAGAAGAATTAGAACTTTCAGAAGTAGAAATTAATCAAGATAATAAGAAGAGTTTTGGTGGATATTGAATCTAGTTGAAACTATAAGTCAACTCTTCAAGAGCTAAATTGCAATATTAGCTACATTAACGTGTATATTTGAATAACCTACTGCAAAACAAGACTTTGGTGTCTGCCTCAATGATTAGTTCTGTTTATCAAGATGATTCAATATTCATTAAAGTTATGTTACCAAGTCTTTAGTCTATGGATTTTGGGTGATGGACAAATCCATTAAAATGGTGAATTAGAGAATTTTTAATGGAATCCACTCTTACTTGGTTCTCAACCATCATCCGAGGACATCATTGAGAACAAAGCTTCCTCGACCATCTTCAAAGTCTACGTTCTTACTTTGGTGTTTTTTCAACTTATTGCAGAACGGATGGATTAAATTAGATGATTGTATACAATGCATTGATATTTTTATATCAGTTTAATTGATTAATGTAACGGGTTTCGATTATTCTAAGAATAGTGTTATGGATGACACAAGTTCAATTCTTTGAGATAGTTTGATATGAGTGAGATGATGTAGATGTAGATGTAGTAGTCAATTCTAGATAAAAGTTTAGTAACAATCGAAAATGTTTTTAAGAGCTTGTAATTGCCATTAATTTTAATCGTGAATTACCAAATAAATTTTATAGGTGGTACAGCGTACGAGATTGTAGCCATTATGGTATAGCGATAAAGAATAGTTACATAGACTCACTCTCAATTTAAGTAGGGTCGAACAAAAAGTTGAATTAACTAAACGATAATTGTATTGTATTGATCATCATAAACCGGACCGAATTAATCAAACCAAACATATAACCACGGACCTGGTTAACATTTTTGGTATGTTAACTGTTAATTTCATCAAATTTTATAAAAAGATTTGAACTTTATTCCATTATCATCAATATGATGTCATTATATGTATAATCAATGTTTCAGGGAAGAATCGTCATGTGATGGAGTTTGCAACACGAATGCGTATTGCTCTTTGATCAGCTAAAGGACTGGCTTATCTCCATGAGGACTGTAAGTTCAATTACGTTAACGTTCATATAATGTTTTGACAAAATGGTAATAATAATAATAAATAAATAAATAAAAAACAGTTGTTTTACAGCACCTTTTCTACGCAATGGCGGAGACAGTAGGGTGGCTTAGGGGTGCTCAACCGCCCCCAACTTGCTATTTCGAAACAAATATTTAGTATATTAATTTGAGAAAATTATCTTAACTAATCGGTCCAATAGTCAATTAGTAATCTTACATCTTTTTGTATTACGAGTCTAGCTTGTTGGTGTATCTAAGATTGTTATTAGACATCCGTCTTATGTTATGTAAACTTAGTTACTAAGAAAACTTAACTATTAAGATTTCTTAGCTATTAAGTATTCTTAGCCATTCAGTATTCTTATCCATTAAGGATACTTAGCTATTAAGTAATCTTATCCATTAAGGATACATAGATATTTTAGTATCCTTAGTTGTTAAGAAATTATCGATATTCGTGATACTTACCTCTTAAGTTTTCTTAGAGGTTAAGAAAGTTAGTTTTTTGTAGCCTATAAATAGGAGTTGTAATCAAGAGTTGTATAAGATAACAAATCTTCAAATAATATAACCAACCTTCAAATTATTTCTATTCTACACTTTTATTATGTATTCTAATCTACTTAGCAACAAAGTCTTGCTATCTTAATCTTTAGCATCAAAGTCTTGCTATTCTAATCTTTAGCAACAAAGTCTTGCTACCTTAATCTTTCAAGAGTAGATTTATATTCTATTCTTGAACATTTACAGTGGTATCAGAGCTCTCTTCTTAAGGGACTGTTTTATTCACGATAAAGAAATTTTAGACTAGACATGACATCTAGTTCAACTGCTCCAGCAATTCCAACATTTAATGGATTGCACTATCATATTTGGGCAGTAAAGATGAAGACATATTTGAAGTCTCAAGGTTTATGGAAGGTTGTAGAGACTGATGAAGATCCTCCAGCACTCAGAGCAAACCCAACTGTTGCTCAACTAAGAAATTATGAAGAAGAGTTGCTGAAGAAAGATAAGGCACTTACCTGTTTACATTCAGGACTTGCTGATCAAATTTTCACCTCAATAATGGACTTGGACACACCAAAAGCTATGTGGGATAAAATTCAAGATACCTATGAAGGTTCTGATAGAGTAAAAGCTGTCAGATTATTGACTCTCAGACGAGAGTTTGAATTGTTGAAAATGAACGATGATGAACTCGTAAAAGATTATTCATCGCGAATAGTGGATGTTGTTAATCAAATTAGACTTCATGGTGACAAGATTTCAGACCAGAAAGTGGTGGAGAAAATAACGATAAGTGTTCCTCAAAAGTTTGAAGCTAAAATTTCCGCAATAGAAGAATCTTGTGATGTTAGTATGCTTACAGTTTCTGAACTAACTAGCAAGCTTCAAGCACAAGAACAAAGGGTCTCTATGAGATCTGAAGAAAAGGTTGAAGGTGCTTTTCAAGTGTCTTTCAAAAATAACAAGGCTGGAAATTCAAGACAAAAAACGTACAAGAAAGGAAATTACAAAGGTACTTTTCCTCCATGTAAAATTTGTCAAAATACAAATCATGAAGAAGTTGATTGTTGGTTCAAAGATAAACCAAACTTTAAGTGCAATTTTTGCAAAAGGTTTGGACATATTGAGAAATATTGTAGAGCAAAGAAAAATCTGGGCCAAACAAAAGAATTTCAGTTAGCAAATGTTTCTGAGGAAGATCAGGAAGCAACTGAACACTTGTTCATGGCCTCGCATGTCGATTACAAAAGTAGAGATGTGACTGCTGATGAAGGAGCCTATTGGGATTGGAAGATGAAAGAAGTTAAAAGGCATGAAGCTACTATTTCAAGTCTCCAAAATGAATCTCATTATGATGATCCAAAATTTGAGGTCGAAGACACAACTGACACCGAAGTTTTGAGAACCAGAAAAATTGTTGATATTTAAGAGTCTTGTAATCACATTGTTATGGAGCCCAAAAGCTATATTGAACCTTCCAAACACGATGAATGGAATGAAGCCATGAAAGCAGAACTTGAAATGATTAAGAAAAATGAAACACGGAAGCTTGTTGATCTGCCAAAGGGTGTGGACTTTGGAGAAACTTTTGCTCCAGTGGCTCATTATGACGTGATCAAGGTATTGATAGCTCTAGCTACTCAACGCAATTGGAAAATACATCATCTTGATGTGAAATCTGCATTTTTGAATGATGAACTTGAGGAGGAGATTTATGTAAAGCAATCTCAAGGCTTTAAAGTAGTTGGTCAAGAAGAAAAAGTGTACAGACTATATAAGACACTTTATGGTCTAAAGAAAGCACCAAAGGCGTGGTATTCTGAGATCGACACTCATTTGATGAATCATAATTTTAGGAGGAGTTTAAGTGCATTTTGCTGGAACTCAAAGAAGCAAAGAATTGTCGCACAATCTACTGCAGAGGCAGAATATATAGCAATCGCATATGCTCTTAATCATGCTGTTTGGATGAGAAATGTGCTGTCCGACTTGGATCTAACTCAAGAATGTCCAACAGTAATCTATTGTGATAACAAGTCTGCTATTGCTATAGCAGAGAATCCGGTGCAACACGGAAGAACAAGCACATCAATATCAAATATCATGCTATTAGAGAAGCCGAGAAGAATGGAAAAGTCTAGCTGAAATATTGCTGATGATCAATTGGCAGATATGCTTACAAAGTCTCTCACGGGAATGAAGCTAGATCAATTGAAGACTCGACTTATGATGTCCAACAACAATCTTAAGGAGGAGTGTTGGTGTATCTAAGATTGTTATTAGACATCCGTCTTATGTTATGTAAACTTAGTTACTAAGAAAACTTAACTATTAAGATTTCTTAGCTATTAAGTATTCTTAGCCATTAAGTATTCTTATCCATTAAGGATACTTAGTTATTAAGTAATCTTATCCATTAAGGATACATAGATATTTTAGTATCCTTAGTTGTTAAGAAATTATCGATATTCGTGATACTTACCTCTTAAGTTTTCTTAGAGGTTAAGAAAGTTAGTTTTTTGTAGCCTATAAATAGGAGTTGTAATCAAGAGTTGTATAAGATAACAAATCTTCAAATAATATAACCAACCTTCATATTATTTCTATTCTACACTTTTATTATGTATTCTAATCTACTTAGCAACAAAGTCTTGCTATCTTAATCTTTAGCATCAAAGTCTTGCTATTCTAATCTTTAGCAACAAAGTCTTGCTACCTTAATCTTTCAAGAGTAGATTTATATTCTATTCTTGAACATTTACATAGCTATTCTATATTTTATCAGCCCAAGCTCACAATATATTTAAATGAAATTTCATTTAGAGATTCGACAACTATATTATAAGATCTTACTACACAATATACGAAATAAAATCTGATGTCATTCCCGACTTTCTCTAAAGGTTTTTTTTTAATTGTTTTTTCTTTAATAATTTGCGTCAAAGTTCAAATATATATATTTTTATTATTTACTACATACTACTAAAATTATTGACGAAAATTTATTAAATATAAATGAAAGATAAATAAAAAAATGGATGATATTTGTGAATCTTTTTTATGAAGGAAATGAAAGAAAAACACAATGACATGAAATTAAAAGAAAGGAAGTGAATGGAAACAAATGAAAATAATATGAAATGAAAGGAAACAAATGGAAATAAAAGAAACAAAAGAAAATGAAAGGAAACATTAAGGAAATGTAAGGAAATAAATGATATTCACAATGATTTTATTTGATATACTTTACATCTAAAAATAAAACGATTAGAAAGGAAGATTATGTTATTTTATTGTAACATATAATATATATTGCTATTCTTTATAAATAAGTCGAGCCCCCCTTAACCTAAAATTCTAGCTTCGCCTCTGTTTCTACGTTTGCAGGCCATCCCAAAATTATTCATCGTGTATCAAGTCTTCTAATATTCTTATCGATATGAACTTTGAAGCAAAGGTAGGATATTTTCTTGTTTCTTAATTGCTTCTTTGACGTATACGAGTTTTCGTTTATAAAGCATTTTTCTGCAGGTCGCTGATTTTGGGCTTGCCAAGATTACTTCCGATCTTGCTACTCATGTTTCAACTCGTGTGATGGGAACTTTCGGGTATGCCCATTTTTATTGATAAATATACATTTTAATGTCAAATTTTATCGTACGGTATATTATTTTTAACTTTATTTTTTTAATTTGGGAAAATGTGTGTAGTTATCTAGCACCGGAGTATGCGTCGTCAGGCAAACTGTCAGAGAAATCTGATGTTTTCTCATATGGGATCATGCTTTTAGAATTGAATACTGGACGCAAACCTGTTGATTCTGCTAATACTTATATGGACGGTAGTTTAGTCGATTCGGTAAATATTCATGGTCTTTTTTGCATACATTTATCAGTTTTATAAAGAATAAAAAAGTTTCAAAGGATAAATGTTTGATCATATGGCTTATATGTATGAAATGATGAAAATGCAGGCAAGGCCATTGCTAACTCGGGCTCTAGAAGATGGAAACTTTGACTCTCTCGTTGACTCGCGGTTACAACAAAACTACAACCATAACGAAATGGCTAGAATGGTCTCGTGAGCAGCCGTATGCGTCCGCCACTCGGCTCGTCGCCGGCCTAAAATGAGCCAGGTGGCTCGAGCCTTAGAAGGTGACGTGTCCCTTGCTGATCTAGACGAAGGCATTAAGCCTGGGCATAGTTCAGTCTACAACAGGAGTTCAGATTACGATACGGCTCGGTACAACGAAGACATGATCAAGTTCAGGAAAATGGCTTTAGACACACAAGAGTATGCTAGCAGTGAGTATAGCCGACCCACGAGTGAATACGGGTTGAACCCGTCGGGTTCAAATAGTGAAGGGGTGAATACCCGAGAAATGGAAATGGGCAAGTTGAGGAAAGACGGTCGTGGTTATAGCGACGGGTTCTGATTTTGTTTTGACAAGAATTGTACAAAAGTTTATGCTAATTATTTTTTCGACTTGTATTTAGTTTGAATTGTTTTTTATAAGTCCTTTTTGAACGATATATAAATGATAATATATACACAATAATTACAATTACAATTCTTTGAATTTGAAACATTCAAAGAGAGTTGGTTAACTTGGTGAGACATTTGTTAACGTTAGACTAGAATATGAAATGGATATATACTGACAGTTGGTTTTACACGGTTATATACTTTGTTTATTTAAGTTGACAATATAATAATTGCAGCTGTCATTTGTAATTTTGTAATAGTTTATTGATTGCATGTTTTCCTGCTTAGACTACCTCTTACTTGGCGTCGTTTTCACCATTTCTTCTGAGTGTTGAAAATAACACCCATGACACTCTTATGTGGAGTCGTTTTTGACATTTATGTGAAGGTCGGGCAAGTTAATGACGGGCATAGATGACATATTACACCCAATTAAAACACGTTATGTCAAATTCTTATTATTATCTTTTTCAATCAACTCTCAATTATACAAATATCTTGTCGCATCATCCAAACTTTTTAACAGCACGTCCAATAATGACATTGTCATGTCACAATCATCCCACCTAAAAACCCTAAAAATGTCTCCACATTACCGTCATTGTAACGAGTAGTCTAATACAATAGTCAAGGGCCATTAGAATTTTCGATGAATAAATATTAAAAGAATTTATTTTTGCAAGGTTAATATATCTGATTTTTTAAACAAATACTCCGTATTATACATTAAGATAGACGATATACTTTCAATGTTTAGTAAGGAAAATATAACGAGCTTCAGTTATCCCTCTTAATTGGTTCTTTAATTTTTCGGTATACTAAAGTTGACAAGAATCAAATTTATATAATTAAATATTAAGGGTGTGAAAATCATTTTATATTTATACTATTGTTAGTGACAGCTTGTTAATGAATGTTTTTAATACATAAATGGTGATATTTCAACTACCAAATATACAACCCATGAAACGTTACCATTTTGTACGTACCAAATACTCCGTAGTCCGTACCAGACTTCGGCATACTTTACCGGTTTCATTGTTAATTATTATTTAATTAAGACAAAATTTCATTCCTCGTCCCTGAACTTTACATCAACTTTGAGTCCTCGTCCTTTTTCTTTTTTTTGTGCATCCCTCGTCCCTAATGTATCACAATTATACATCCCTCATCCTCCCGTCTACTTTCTGTCAAATTCAGCCGTTAGTTCAGTCATGTGCTAAACATGTGAGGGTACTTTAGTCTTTTTATATTATTTTCTTTTCTTTATTATTTAATTTATTTTTTCACCCTCATCCTTATCATCTCATATTAATCATCCCCAAATTAAAAACCCTAATTTTATATTTCCACCAAATCTATCTTCAACCCCATCACCGCCACCATCTTCAACCACCACCACAAATCTCTTTCATTATTATCTATCGATTCTGAACAAATTATTATCAGAAAATTTCTACATCGAAGTTCAAAATCATCAATTGAATCATCAGTAAACTCTGTCACTGAAGGATATAATTTCTTCACTCGGTACAGATCATTGTTGGGGATGGCTTTGTGATATACGCAATTAGGGAGCTGATTCTCTTATCCAGGTACAGTTATAGTTAATGTTGTGCAATTATAGCTGAAGATGATGATTACGAAGGGTACAATTATAGCTTAAGCGGCAAATTGTCTGCTGTTCGTATTGTGTTTCTCAACAGATTTATTCAAGAGGTTAGTTTGGACCTTTCCTATCCTTTCAGTTGAATGAGTAAGCTCGGTATCTTCTCTATTATTGTTGAAGGATCTTTTTTTTTTTTTTGGGATTTTAGTTTTTATATCACATTGATGGTAGTTGGACTTGGTGTTGGTTAATCATTTAATGGATAGATTCTTATATTTTTGTTTTAGTCAAGGACTAAATGCTTATTTATTTTTTTATTTTTTTTTATCATTTTTGAAACAATGTTGCAGCTCTGCCTATTTTGTGGCATTGGTAGCTCCCAATACAGAAGAGGCGATCAAGTTTGTTCATAAAGTTGGTGGGTTTGAATGGCTAATTCAGAAGTATGAGATGGATGGATCTGTTGCAATTAAGTTGGACCTCTCATTAGAGACTCCAATAATATTAATACCACGGAATTCTCCAGCGGCGACTATTTGATGGTGATTTTGATTGTAATTATATTTTTTTCATTTATGTTTTTAAGATTTAATGGTGGTGTATTGGGTTCTTGTTTTTATTAAAAGAGATTAAAATGGTAAAGAAAAATGTAAATTGACGAAAATACCCTCACATGCTTAGCACATGACTGACCTAACGGCTGAATTTGACAGAAAGTAGACGGGAGTACGAGGGATGTACAATTTTAATACATTAGGGACGAGGGATGCACAAAAAAAAGAAAAAGGACGAGAGCTCAAAATTGATGTAAAATTCAGGAACGAGGAATAAAATTTTATCTTTAATTAATCAACCGGCTGATTTTAAACTGAAACTAAGTCAAATGTTCAATAGCTAGATATCAGCAATATTAGCTACATTAACGTGTATATGTGAAAAGGAAGGTTCATAGGAAGGAACTCAAAGCAAAGTGAGAGAGAATGGGAGAGAGAGAACAGAGAGAGAGAGTGAGTCCGGCAAAGAGGGACAACGGAAGAGGCTGGGATAGGTTCAACGGCAACTTTGAGAACAACTACGAGAAGAGAAACAACAACCGACTAACATCCTACGTGTTTTTCAACTTCGGGGAAGAATGGAAAGTGGTGGACTTCTGGAAACTCTTCAAACCTTATGGGGCGGTTCGGGACGTTTACGTGGCAAGCAAGAGACTACGTAATGGAAACCGATTCTCCTTCGTTAGGTTCGGTGATGTGAAAGACGGTGATAGTTTGCTGAAGGATCTGGAAAAGGTTAAGTTCAATGGCAATAGCATTCGTATCTTCAAAGTGACCAGGCGTAATCCCAAAACTGTAATCCCAAAACTGAAGGTATGGCGGAGGCACAAAAGAGCTATGAGATCCCACTCAACAATAGGGGTCAAAACAATGGTCATCAAGATGGACGACGATTCTCAGAAGTGGTTGGCGATTTGCGAAACCTGTTGAACAACAAAAAGACGGGAAATTTGAACTCAAACTGTGAAGGGGTGGGGTTGAAAGAAAAAGTTGTGGTAGTTGATGAAGAGGTGGGCAACAATAATACACTGCAAAAGGCTATTGTATGCGAAACCAAAAGCAAAGACATTCATTCAAATTTTATCAATATTTGTAAGGCAGAAGGATTTGAGAATCTTGAAGTTAAGTTCCTGGGCGGTTTAGGTTTGTTGATTGTCTTCAGCACTGAAGAAGCTGCCCTAAGCGTTTGCAATAGAGACGACCATCCATTAAAACGCTGGGTCCACAAAGTTAAGAGGGGGGATTTCTCCTGTTGGCCTGAAGGTCGTATGTGTTGGTTAAGGATAAGCGGTGTACCAGTTCCTTGTTGGTCAGACAAAACGTTCTCTTCTATCGCGGAATGGTGGGGTGATGTATACGGATTGGATAATTGCACATTAACAGGCAATCAAAACTTGTTGTACGATAGGGTCTTTGTAAAATTACATGAACCTGACTTCGTAAAGGACTCAATCAAACTTGCGTTTAGGTCTAAATCCTATTTTATTTATGTGGAAGAAGAAAAGCCGACATGTCCGGTCAAAACCAAACTTGATGATTCAAGTTCAGAATCAGATTCACTTTACTCTGGTTACAATACAGATATGGTTAATTCAGACGATGCATCTTGTAGTGATGACGATATTTACTCCATTGAGGAAGAAGAAGATTTTCCCTTAAGAGATAATGCTAGCCAAATGGAGAAAGATTCAGGTAACAAAAAATCGTCGGAAAACGGCGATGGTGTGGAGGTGGAATACCAAGGATCTTCTTGCTTGGGGATGAGGAAACTTTTTGGGGAATACGATGAGAAGGAGGCTGTGTCAGAGACCAGAGAAGAGGGTAATTATTAAAACGACCCGTCCTAATCCATCCGGACGAAGTCCATATCGATTATAAACGATTCATAACAGTTGATTACATCGCGAGGTACTTGACCTCTATATGATACATTTTACAAACATTGTATTCGTTTTTAAAAGACAAACTTGCTTTACATCGAAAGTTGACGGCATGCATATCATTTCATAATATATCCAACTATAATTGACTTAATAATAATCTTGATGAACTCAATGACTCGAATGCAACGTCTTTTGAAATATGTCATGAATGACTCCAAGTAATATCTCTAAAATGAGCAAATGCATAGCGGAAGATTCCTTTAATACCTGAGAATAAACATGCTTTCAAGTGTCAACCAAAAAGTTGGTGAGTTCATTAGTTTATCATAAATATTCATTTCCATCATTTTAATAGACCATAAGATTTTCATTTTCATTTCTCATAAATATACGTCCCATGCATAGAGACAAAAATAATCATTCATATGGATTGAACACCTGGTAACCGACATTAACAAGATGCATATAAGAATATCCCCTATCATTCCGGGAAATCCTTCGGACATGATAAAACAACATCGAAGTACTAAAGCATCCGCTAAAACGGATGGGGTTTGTTAGGCCCAATAGACCTATCTTTAGGATTCGCGTCAATTAGGCGTGCACTAATTCTCAAAATTAGTGATGTTCCCTAATTCTTAGGTTACCAAGCAAAAAGGGGCATATTCGGCTTCGATTATTCAACCATATAATGTAGTTTCGATTACTTGTGTCTATTTCGTAAAACATTTATAAAAATTTCGCATGTATTCCCAGCCCAAAAATATAAAGGGTAAAAAGGCAAATGAAACTCACTATCCAATATTTTGTAGTAAAAATATTCATACGACGGAACTGAACAATGCAAGGTTGGCCTCGAATTCACGAACCTATATCATTTTTATATATATTAAAACACATAATAACAATTAACAAGTTTATATATTAATATTATTAGTATACTTCTTATATTAAGAATTTGTATGTTATATTAATAAATAAATAAATTATATCTATTTTATACATTTTAGATGCTTAGTAGTTATATAACAGATTCTTATTAAAGTATTTTAATTAGGATATAATATATGTTATTTATTATAAATATTATATATTAATGCTTGAAAATATTAAATAATGTATTAGAACTCATATTTATATATATATGCTTTAATATATTTATATATTATTTGTAACTTAATTATAATAACATTTTATTAAACAAAATAGTATCTAATATTAATATAGATGTAAAATATATAAATGTCATTTGTTTATTAAAATAAAATTTATAATACTAAAATAGTGAAAATAATAGTAATGATGATAATAATAATAATAATAATAATTTAAATGATAATTTTTGTAATAATATTAATGATAACAAAAATAATAATGATAACTATAATAACCATAAAAATAGTAATTTTATTCATAATGATAATAATAATAATAATAATAATATTAATACTAATAATATTTATCTTAATAATACTAATGATAATAATAATATCAATTATATTAATGTGAGTAATGATAATAATTAACCTAACAATAATAACAATTAATAATAATAATAATAATAATAATAATAATAATAATAAAAATAATAATAATAGTAAAAATAATAAATAGAGTAAAATTACTACCTCAAAGAAGTAGCCCTAAACAAAATGCCCAAGTCTGAGTTTGAACCCGCGACGTCCCGCTAACCTGATAACATCCTTAATCATATTTATTATTATCGTTATTTAACATAACATTAACGAATCATAATCATCATTCTTATACTCGTCACTCATCATCGTGATCTTATTTATCATTATCATCAAATATATCATCATAATCATATCGTACCCATAATTATAATATGATTTCTATTATTATGATAACCATAAATCATCATCTTTTCTTACTAATCATCACCCTCATAAACGCAACCATCATCAATTTAGTGTTCATCATTGTCATCCTTTCGGCCCAACAGGAAAAGAGATACGGCCCAAGTGAGAATTATATATTATCTCGGCCCAATACAGAAACACAGCCCAACATGTTAAATATACATGGAACTCCATTTAGCAAATTTAATAAGCCCAATACATTTTAAATAAAACGATCGATAAATTCATGGTTGAGAAGGATTCGTTTGGGAGCTGCAACTACAACGTATCATTCTTAATATCATAATTCGATCCAGTCAAGAATATAATTTGTGTCTCGACCCAATTACAAAACAACCCCCTTGGTCCCAACTAATACGCATGCAGAAGTTTAAAGACTTGTTTATTTGTAAGTGGGTTGTTTGTGAATTGGTTGTCTGCCATTACTTGTTAACTTGTCCCACCATAGATAAGGAAGAATAAGCAAATGATATCCATGCATATGTTCGGTCAAACAATACATGACCCCATAACCGATTTAATCTATTTTTATATAAATTGCATAATGAGCAAAAGGTTGTGGGGTTAGTCTGTACTAGTACTTCCAACGCACCATCTCACTCATGGTATTCATCATGATTATTTATGCTTCTAATAAAATAATCAAGTAAACTTCCCTTTTGTTTAAAAGTGTCGGCCACACAACAGGAAGGAGGAAAAGAGAATTAGCCACCATCATTATTATTTGTGTAATAGCAATTGGGTTGGTGTAGTCTTTTGCGTTTGAAGTCGGACAGTATACAAAAAAATGATCAAGCAAGAGTAGTAGTATATGGGTTGTGATGATTGTTGAAAAAAGATAAACGGGAAATTGATGATTAGATGGTGGTGTTTGTTTGATAGGGTTTGGGGGGTTCTCAAACGAAGCAACAACAAAAATAAAAACAGGAAAGGTAAGCTGCAGAAATATTGTTTATATATCACAGCAGCAGCACTAACAGATCAATGGTCCAATAAGGTGTTTGGTTAGTACAAACAACAAATGGGTTTTGGTCATGGTGGCGTGTTTGGTAACGTTTGGTTGCAGGTAGGTCTTCGGTTCCAAAACAAAATAAAGATAGAACAGATGCAGCAGACAACAGTGATGATGTTAGGTGGTAGTGATGAGTGTTCATGGTGAATGATATTCGGCGAGGGTTGGTGATGTTTGCGGTTATTTGATTGAAAAGAGAAAGAAAGAGAGAAAGGAAGATGGTAGTGATGTGGTGATCCTATCATTTAGCAGCTTCCATCATTATATGATGATAATACAGATGTTAATTCAACAATTGAAGTAGTAATTTGTTTGTTAGTTAGTGTATGTTAGTCGACAAGTATTCACAGAGTAACAGAAAACAAGGATCTAAATCTCTTATATTGACTAAAAGAACGCGTTTGATTATATAAATATATAAGCATACATCTGTAATTATATGTATATATTGTATATGTAATTATATAAATCTGTAGTTATATTTGTTTATATATAACTATGTATATATCTGTTTTCATAACACGTATTTTTCTATATCAGCAAGTATATATATACGTAGTGTTATATGTATATCATTAATTATATATGTATTTACATACATAATTCTGTTATTTTGTATATGTATATATATATATTTATATATCTCTGTATTTATATAACTTTTTGTATATGTATATATATCAATTTCTTAAATTTTGATATTTAATAAATATAAATATATTAAGGTTATTAATAATACTAATAATAATATTATTAATAATATTATTAATAAAGAGCTTAGTAATAATATGACAAACAATAATCTTATTATTAACAATGATGATAATTTTAATGATCTTAATTACTAATAATGATAATAATAATAAAAATGATAATAGTAATCTTATTAGTTTTATTAATGATAACCGTAACATTAATAATAATATAATAACTTATACATACCAAATTTTATATATATATTTTATATTAAAAATAATAATATCAATATTACAATTTTCAATTTTAACAATAATAAAAGTAATGATAATAATATCAATGTAACAATTATATTTAAACTTACAGTTAACTTTGATATAATATCATTTATCATTTATGTAATATTTTATGATGATATTTACTGAATAGTTAATATTTTTTTATTTTATATATATTTTATAGAAATCATATATAGATTCATAATAACATATATATATATATATATATATATATATATATATATATATATATATATATATATATATATATATATATATATTATATTTACATATTTATATACAAACAAGTGTTCGTGAATCGTCGACGCAGTAAAAGGGCAATTGATTATATGAACACAGTTCAAAGTTTTTGAGATTTCAACATTACCGACTTTGCTTATTGTGTAGGAAACATATAAAGATTAAGTTTAAATTTGGTCGGAAATTCCCGGGCCGTCACAATTATTGTTGCCCTAGTCCCAAAAAAGGGGAAACGTGTGAAAAGAGTAATATAGGTAATAATGCAGATGACTCGTGTGATTTTAGCGATTCAATTTCCACTTCATCCTCGTCAGCCAATGTGTGGAAGGAGGTGTCGAGTGGGCCCAAGGTGAACACGGGGAGAAATAACGAATTCGAAAAGGTTAACATAGGTGGGCTTGGATGCACCCAAAGTAATTCGAATGGGCTTGGGCCCAATTCAGGCAAAGCAGATGATGGTAATTACGGCCCAACAGAAGATGGATTTTCACCTGCATCAGAAAAAGGTGAAAAAATTGGGCTTGGGCCTAAAACGAATAGAAGTACAAAGGATAAAACTGATCCAACAAATGATGGAAAAGAATTCCCATCCGGATGCTGTGAAACAGGACCGACTGGCCAGGGTTTAAATCAAACAATTAGACAGAAAGCATCTTCATCCACAAGCTCCAAATACATCGAGGTTTCTTGTTGCAACGAATGCTATTGGTATACAATGGGTAACATGCGTGCTTCATCTTGAGTCAAGCGAATCAAAAAGGCTACTAGAGGTGGAAAGAATTGCGAAAAGGACCAAACCAGAAAGTGTAAGACCTGTGGCAAAAAGTCGAAAAATAGGGGTTCAAAGGATTTGGGCAATTCGCAGCAGGTGTCAGGGGATAGTACCAAATTAAGGCGCTACGGGGAGAAAATCGGACTAAGGTGGCAACACCCTAATCCTCAGTAATCTCCTTTCCCTTCTATCATTTTTTGTATGTTATTATGAAGATTCTTTCGCTAAATGTTCGGGGGTTTGCTGTAAAAGGAAAATTCGGGTGGGTAAAAAATTTGTGTGTTAAAAAAAGACCTAGTATTGCGGCATTCCAGGAAACAAAATGTAGACCTGTTGGTGATCAGTGGGTTTGTTCACTTTGGGGGAATAGTGACTTTGGGTACGTTCAAAAGGAGGCGATAGGGAGCTCGGGTGGGTTACTACTGATCTGGGATAGTTCTTGCTTTGAGATAATTAATGCGGTTGGAAATGATTTCTTTTTAGCAATTAAAGGTAAGTGGAAGACCTCGGGGCTTGAGTCTATTATTGTTAACGTATACGGACCTCACAATGACCTTAATAAGAAGCTGTTTTGGAGCTCTCTTGATTCGGTTATGTGAGGTGTTGATACGACTTGGTTACTATGTGGGGATTTCAACGAGGTTAGGTGTGCCGAGGATAGGTTCAATAATCAATTTCTTCAACATCATGCTACCATGTTCAATGAGTTTATCATGAGAAATAAACTATTCGAGATACCAATTAGCGGGAAAAAGTACACTCGGATAAGTGACGACAGGACAAAGTTTAGTAAAATTGATAGATTCCTCGTTAATGATAAATTTTCGCAATTGTGGGAAGATCTTTCAATCATCGCGTTGGAAAGAAATTTGTCGGATCATTGCCCGCTAGTTCTCCGGGACAAAGTAATTGACTACGGGCCAAAACCTTTTAAGGTTTTCGATGAATGGTTAGACAAAGAAGGTGTGGAAGAAAAAATCCGTGAAGCATGGCAATTATCGGTTCGTGGGTTCAAAAATGATTGTATTTTTAGGGATAAAATGAAAAATGTCAAAAACGCTTTAAGGACTTGGAGCTCCAACTCTTTTGGTAAACTAGATGAGGAGATTAATAATCTCAAAAAGATGGCCACAGATTGGGAATTAAGGGCAGAGTCGAGGGTTCTTAGTGAGGTTGAAAGAATAGAGTGGTTAGATTGTAGAAGGAAATGGATGGAAAAAGAAAAGGTGAAGTCGAACATGCTCAAACAAAAGGCGCGAATTAAATGGTCTCTAGAGGGGGATGAAAACTCTAAATACTTTCATGCATCGTTACAGCGGAAGTACAATAAGTGCAACATAAGGGGACTGAACATAAATGGACATTGGTGCGAAAACCCGGAGGAAGTAAAAGAGGTTGTGCATGCTCACTTTGAAAATATTTTCAAGGCTAGAAATTCAAACAGACCCTCCATTGCTTCATGGGCTGTTGTGGACTTGCGTTTTGGACAGGTAGGGCAGCATGAAAACAGCCTTCTTGAGGCGCTGTTCAGCGAAGGCGAAATATGTTCGGCGATAAATGTGATGACCCGAAAATTTCCGATCAAATTTAAACTTTAATCTCTATATATATCCGACACGATAAGCAAAATCTGTAATGTTGAGTCTCGAAAGTTTTGAAACTATATTTCTGTAATCAAATATCCTTTGACCATGCCAAACGATTCACGAACAATTATGTGTAAATAAATATATATATACATATACATATGTTCGATTTTAAATTGAGTTATATTAATGAAACATTGAACGGATTAGTTATTGTGAATATAAGATATGAGATCTATTTTATGAACTTGGAAATGCTATCAAGGTATTGAATGAATAATATGTTACATAAATGTATTTGTTCAACCTAAGTTTATCAACGAGATTATAAGATAATATCAAATGATTGAATTATCAGATACATTGAATTATGATTATGAGTCTCTGTATGAGGTCCACTTTGAATTAGGAAACCCTTACTTTTAACGGTATTCGGAAAAAATGGTAAAGAGATTTGTAAGTAAGAACAAAGTGTCACTTATCGAGAGTTAGACAAAAGTTAGTGGAGAATTGAATTACATAATACTTGATTGGTCTATTTTCAAACGTGCTAAAACGATTTTCAATGAAATACAATTTGGTTATTAAAACATCTCTGTTTAAATAACATAAGTTGGAATATTGGTTGTTAGATAAATAACTTGCAATGTGCATTTACAACGTGTTTATAAATATTAAATTATATATGATTTTAAAATAATTAAACGATAGTAACACTTGTTGATTTAATTCGATCAATATTAAGATATTTTATTTAAGGTATGGAAGGTAAGTGAAACGTTGGCGCATAAATGAAATTATATCAAATTAAGTTTGAAGTATAACGTAACGTGCTAAAAGGACTTTCTAACGAACTTAAAATAAAATTAGAACTATTATCAGTTGTGAAAAACTAAGTATTATATTACCACATTAATATTTCCATTATACACGATACGTACGAGTTAATATTTTTAAAATGAAAATATATATATATTTTTCGAAGTGATAAATTTATGATATCAAGTTAGTCATAAAATGTTTTGATTTAAACTAATGTTATAAAAAAAATGTTTTGATAAATAACGAGACTATGAGTTATAAAAGGAAATGACCAAAATACTCAAAAGATTAAGTTATACTTTGAGGGGAGGTAAATATCACAAAACGTTTAATTTAAAATAAAATATTTTGATAAACAACGAGACTTTGATTTAAATAAGTAAATGACCACAACCCTAAATTTTATAAGTGATATTTTTATAAAGATAAATTATTGATAATTAAGTCTAATTTTTATTAAAGGTACACGTCACATAACTTAAAAGGCTAGTTTTTTTTTTTTTTTTTTTTTAAACGTACGAAACTTCGTTTGAAAAACCGGAAACGGGACATGAGTCACGTGACAACGTCCGTGTCATTTTTGTAAAAATTATATTTTTACCATGACCGTAAATATAATATAATATATAAGTAATTATATAAATTTAATATAATATATATATTAATATAAAACGACTGTCGGCATAAAAGGTTAAATGATTATGTGATGTAACCTGCCTTCATGTGAGCCGTCTATAAATCAAATGCGTTTGGGATTGAATGGATTCATAATTGCACTCATTTCTTCATATTAGTACGTAGGTATTATATATCTTATAATTAAAGATTATTATATTATTATTAATCTTATTATTATTATTATTATTAGTATTAGTATTATTATTATACATAAAATATCACGACGAAGTCATGAGTGAATTATTACAAGACGGGTCTTGCGAGCGGGATAGAGCTAAGAAAGTTATGGGTTATAGCTATGGAGGTCATGGGTATGGATCATGGGTATAGCTCATGAGGTCAAATTAGTGTTTATCATCTTCGTTGCGTCTACGTACCTTTCCTGCAATATTGAATCTCAATATTGATATGTGAGTACTCATAATTTAATTTTTACATACTAATAGTGTATCCCTGACTAGTGCTCGAGAAATTAGGATTATGCATATTTGTACATTTGATATTGCCCTTAGATAGGTTATGTTGAATCTTAAAGGTTGTTATACTAGGGATGAAATAAGGTATAAGATATGCATGTCATTGGAAAGCTAGCGAAAAATTAAGAATTTTTCATTTAGATATCGAATGGATTCGATGAACGGTTAGAAAGTTATGAATTAAACAATTAATTTCGTAATTAAAATTGCTGATAATAATTAGTGAACTAACTTTCTGGGTAATAAAAAGTGGTTATTTGGATTCTACTCGTCGAGTAGATGAATTTTCATATAAAGCACGTCTCGTTTCGTTGAACGGTTGTCAAGTTATGGATAAAAGAAGTTTTGTAAATTTTGATGAAACGTCGATACGGAAACTGAAATTCTCGCTTATCTGCGTTGTTTCAGATTAAAACAAAAATACCACTGAATTCTTTGCTGTAAGGTCTAACAAACCACTCTAGCCAATTGTCAATTCGAGTCTCGACGATTTTTCTAAAAATCGTCAAAGTTGACTATTGGGTCACATTTTAAAATTCTAAAAAGAGCTGAAACTTTTTTGTTAAAAATGTCAGTTTTGTATCAGTTGTCATGGTCGACCTGATGTGTGTTTACTTTTGCCAAAAATCATGTTATATCTTTGTGGTAACGAGAATTTGAAGGCTTTGACCGTTTGTCAATCCGAGTTTCGAGGAATTTTCTAAAAATCTCCAAAGTAGACTACTCGGTCACTTTTGTAAATTTATTAAAGCTGAAAAATTAACTTTGAAACGCCGAAACCGCGTTGGCAACTACGAGTTGTCTAGGTTTAGTTTACTTCTGTAAAAATTAATGCTTAATCTTTTTGGTAATGTGTAACTTTTATCTTTGGCCGTTTATCAATCGGAGTTCCGATAATTTTTCTAAAAATCGCTGAAGTGGCCGTTTAGTCATGTTTGACCGAAAAATCATTTTTGTATAAGTTATTGTATTTTTGCATGCGACCTCGTTTTTACTTTAACCTTTGACTTTTGCACATTAGTCTCGAGCATTAGATTGTGGTACACTATGACTTGGCCTAATTTATTAGACAAATATTGACAAATACATAAATATATATAATTACTATAGGTTCGTGAATCCGAGGCCAACCCTACACTTGTTCAATGATGTTATATGTATTTTTACTACAAAATACAGTATGGTGAGTTTCATTTGCTCCCTTTTTAAATGCTTTTGCAATATATATATTTTTGGGACTGAGAATACATGCGCTGCTTTTATAATTGTTTTACGAAATAGACACAAGTAATCGAAACTACATTCTATGGTTGAATTATTAAACCGAATATGCCCCTTTTTATTAAGTCTGGTAATCTAAGAATTAGGGAACAGACACCCTAATTGACGCGAATCCTAAAGATAGATCTATCGGGCCTAACAAACCCCATCCAAAGTACCGGATGCTTTAGTACTTCGAAATTTATATCATGTCCGAAGGAGGATCCCGGAATGATAGGGGATATTCTTATATGCATATTGTTAATGTCGGTTACCAGGTGTTCACCATATGAATGATTATTTTTGTCTCTATGCATGGGACGTATATTTATGAGAACTGGAAATGAAATTCTTGTGGTCTATTAAAATGATGGAAATAAATGATTATGATAAACTAATGAACTCACCAACCTTTTGGTTGACACTTTAAAGCATGTTTATTCTCAGGTGTTAAAGAAATCTTCCGCTGTTCATTTGCTCATTTTAAAGATATTACTTGGAGTCTTTCATAGCATATTTCGAAGAATGTTGCATTCGAGTCATTGAGTTCATCAAAGATTATTATTAAATCAATTTATAGTTGGATAGTGGATATTATGAAATGGTATGCATGCCTGTCAATTTTCGATGTAAAGAAAGATTGTCTTTTAAAAACGAATGCAATGTTTGTAAAATGTATCATATAGAGGTCAAATACCTCGCAATGTAATCAACTATTGTGAATCGTTTATAATGTATATGAACGGGTCCTTTCAGTTGGTATCAGAGCGGTGGTCTTAGCGAACCAGGTCTGCATTAGTGTGTCTAACTGATAAGTCGTTAGGATGCATTAGTGAGTCTGGACTTCGACCGTTTCTGCATGTCAAAAGTTTTGCTTATCGTTTATAGTCGGAAATCATCTTCTTATCATCCATAGGAAATTACCTGCTTATCATTATTAGTCTAGACACGTCTTGCTACATTAATTGCATGAGTAGTGTATAGACAAACTTCATATCTTAGCGTATCTGCTAAATCATATCTTATCGTATCTGTTACTTTAAACTTTACCTGACATACCCCGCAAATTCCTCCGTAATCAATGAAATCTTTTGATCTCTATATATAGATATCCTATGTAAATAGAATATCACCCGATAGCCGAAAAATCATTTTTATATCCAAAATCCTTTATCCAATCGTACGAAATGGAATTTGTCATCAGTTCAAGTCACTCGGATTCCGAAATGGAATCTCACTCAAGCTCCGAAAGCAGTGTGACCGGAATGGATCAACCAATCAGTCATCACCTATTCTGGATGAATTGGGGATGGGTTCGTAGCCTCCTCAATCATTGGAAACAAGAAGAAGGCGATCCTTTCCATCCACCACATTGCCCTCTTGGCGAAGAACCTGAAGCACTTACCGGCGAACCTGTTCGAGACACCATTTTCTCTCTCATTTCCAGGGTATCTCGTCACGATTATATACTACATCAAATTCTAGATTTTATTTATCCGCTCGTTTCGACCGACAATCATCCTGGAATAATAGAAGAAGTCAACGAACTTCGCGCTCGGGTAGTGGCTTTGGAGAATATGGTGCAGAGATTACAAACACCAGTAGCAGCACCAGCAGCATAACCAGTACCACCATCATCAACGCCAACAGTACCATTACCACCTCCAACCACAACCGCGTTGTAAACCTCAACTTCACAATCTGTCCCACGAGCATCAACGTCATACGCACCATAGATACCAAGGAGTACCAACAACAATAACTGACGAAGTATTAATTCATAACTTCATTGGAGAAACATTCCTAGGCGATTATATAATCTCTAAAGTCTTAGAGATTATCTAATCTAGCCCTAACCATAAATCAGTTAAGCGAACCAAAATGATAGAAAGAAGAGTAGAAACCCTGACAAAAATGGTGTGTGATTAACAAGTTAAACTTGTTTTACCAACAGCATCAACAGTACCATCAACGTCACCAGCATCGTCAGTACAGTCAACATCAGAATCAACAACACCTATAACATCACAAACTCCGTCAGTTCAAGAATTACTGTGAACATCATTACGAATCAATAACGTGTATATTGTATCAACAAGTTATGAAGAATTAACTCATTCCCTCTGAAGAAATTATATATATATATATATATATATATATATATATATATATATATATATATTTTTTTTTGAAATAAAAAACAAATCTTTCCGTGCTAAGCTATTGTGTGTGAATCTTAACTACTCAGTTAATTCATATTACAAATATGCAATAATGTACGTCCCTCACCCGCGACTTAACCATCGTTAACTACAATCTCTGTCTCAATTCAACAAATTCCAATTCCTAATAAATCAAGTATATATTTGATTTACACTTCATCATTGATGTAACCGAAACTTTTCAGATAACATCATTCGTACTTTGCGAAGTTCACAAGAATTTAATGAAAACCAACATCACTTCTCAACAAATAACGAAGTATTGATTCATAATTTCAATATTATTGAAGAAATACTTATGTAACCTCTAAACCTTCAAGGAATTATTCAATTCTAGTTCCAACCGTAAATCGAATGAGTTTAATTTAGTATTAACTCATTAAAATCTATGTTACATCTGAGGAGAATATATACATATATATTTTCATAAAGACTGTAATAAAATTCTTATGTACAAAATATTAATTGTGAAAATTTTTTAACGGGTAGGTAATACCCGAGAGATATATATAAATTCACAATTAATATGTTACATTCTTCGAATCAGATTAAGCAAATTATCAATTATACTTCCTACTTTCATAATAATATACATTCTTTCATAGAAATCAAAACAACCATACTCATTCAAACCCAATTACGTATTCTGATTTTAAAATCTCAGAATTCAATTCGAGATATAACCGGTACCATTACTTTTAGATTCCTACATCTTTCAAAGCTATACTTTGACTTCAAAAGTGTGTTAGAACATCAAATGTATACAAACGATTACAATCTATGTTCAAACCCTTCAAAAATCTCTGAAGACACTTCAAATAATGAGCAATCGAGATGATGATCCAACCACATATTACCCACAGTTATGTACTTAAAAAGCTCTCGAAACCAAAGTCATAATTCAACACATATCTGTGTCAGATCTTTTGGCATTTATTAGCAAAAATAACCTTGCAATTCCTTTGCAAAGTAGCAAATTATATCACAGCTCCAGCAAGACAACTTCGATTTTTTCATTCGGAGTAGCCTTATCATAATTTTGATATATGTGATTACCCTTTTGTTACCGGAGAACCTTTCATATTCCACCACATTAGCAATAAACTTACCAACAACTTCACTGATCTTGGGCATTCCGAAGAATCTTTATATTTATCGAAACCTCATCATTTACTCATCTCATACGAATCATTGGGAGTTAGCAATTAGTATTTTGAAATCTCACAGCATGTTGACGCCAACAGTTATACATAACGTCTATTTCCAAGGCTTACATACTTCGAATGTGAAGTTTCTGAAAAACACTCTGAACCGCGAACTAGTTCTCGAAATGCTGATGAAGCAACAAAAACTGTAAACGACCTTAGCAGTAAAAAGTTTGATGATAAAGATTAGTGTATTAACAAAGCTCAGAAATAGAGAAGTTTTGGAACTGGAAAACGGATTGAGCAAAGTATGAAGGAGGCTGTGGACAAATCACAAAGACTAAACCTGCCTTCAAAGAATCCAAATGATTCAGTATCTGCTGAAGTCATTAACGAATACCTTGCTCCTGACACTAAACCCTTACAGACAATATTCTTCATCATCCTCTGATATTAGAAATTCTAAGATATCATCGTATCTTTCATTATAAATATCCTCCATATTTCTGAAGATATTTCCATAACTATTCTTATCTGGAATCATTTATCTCTTTGCGCTATCTGTATTACATCAAAAAGAAAACTGTTTAGTTCCTATACTCTGTAAACCTTTGAGTTTAAAATATGAATGTTTTTGAAGTAGTGTTGGAAACTGAAGCATGAGTTAGTATAATATAATGACACTTGATCAACGTGATTATATTACAGTAATTCATGCTGGGTTTCTAATGGAACGTGATGATTCACAGAACATACCGTCATCATGTGCCATTTACACGACTCTTACATTCTATCTAATCTCTAAACATATCAAGAAAATATTTCTTGATGATTCGGTCTTTTTCAGGGTATTCTGGTAATTTGACAAATCAAGATAGTACCCTTTCAAATTCCATCTTAGAACAATTACTATGTTCATTCTGAAATCCATACCTACGAATTCTGGACCATTACAAGAGCTATTTAATCGCAAGAAGAAGAAACGAAAGGATAAAGCTCCGAAATAGAAACTGGGGTATAAACCGCAGTAAATAGAAGAGAGCATTAACTGTGGATGACGATGATTATATAAGACAGAAGCAGGGACATCGAAATATAAGGGGGGATATAAAATCTAGCAACAACCCGAAAATTACAAACCGTATATATCGATGCATATAGCAACGTAAAGAAACGGGAGAACTAAAAACACTATAAACCCTAGGGTATAGTAAAAGTAAATAGATTCTTCCGGTGGCAGATTAAAAAGAAGAATGACAGATATGAAAGTTAAGAGGATATCAAGGATCAGGATGGGATGGAGCATATTAATGAGTACTTTAAAGTATGAATTGAGGAAGAAAGAATAGAAGGTGTGAGTTGTAAGGAAACGAAGGGGGTGGATTTATAGACAGAGCAATCAAAGCAGATTATCGCGTATAACCAAAGAGGATCCTAATCTCCTTAATTACCGACGAATCAAATCTTATTATGGAGATCTTCTTCTAAATTCCTTAAATTTCGGAAGTCAATCTTAACTACCCCACCTGTTAGGTCAAACCTGCATTTATTCATTTTCACTCTTAGGTGATAGCTTCATTCGTGCTCTTCACAAAAACAAATCGTTTTATCTATATCACTCAATTATGATAAAACTCTATTATCGATTCATATTCATCATGAAAACATTTTATTAGTTAGCCATGACGACCTCGATCAAATTTCGGGACGAAATTTCTTTTAACGGGTAGGTAATGTGATGACCCGAAAATTTCCGATCAAATTTAAACTTTAATCTCTATATATATCCGACACGATAAGCAAAATCTGTAATGTTGAGTCTCGAAAGTTTTGAAACTATATTTCTGTAATCAAATATCCTTTGACCATGCCAAACGATTCACGAACAATTATGTGTAAATAAATATATATATACATATACATATGTTCGATTTTAAATTGAGTTATATTAATGAAACATTGAACGGATTAGTTATTGTGAATATAAGATATGAGATCTATTTTATGAACTTGGAAATGCTATCAAGGTATTGAATGAATAATATGTTACATAAATGTATTTGTTCAACCTAAGTTTATCAACGAGATTATAAGATAATATCAAATGATTGAATTATCAGATACATTGAATTATGATTATGAGTCTCTGTATGAGGTCCACTTTGAATTAGGAAACCCTTACTTTTAACGGTATTCGGAAAAAATGGTAAAGAGATTTGTAAGTAAGAACAAAGTGTCACTTATCGAGAGTTAGACAAAAGTTAGTGGAGAATTGAATTACATAATACTTGATTGGTCTATTTTCAAACGTGCTAAAACGATTTTCAATGAAATACAATTTGGTTATTAAAACATCTCTGTTTAAATAACATAAGTTGGAATATTGGTTGTTAGATAAATAACTTGCAATGTGCATTTACAACGTGTTTATAAATATTAAATTATATATGATTTTAAAATAATTAAACGATAGTAACACTTGTTGATTTAATTCGATCAATATTAAGATATTTTATTTAAGGTATGGAAGGTAAGTGAAACGTTGGCGCATAAATGAAATTATATCAAATTAAGTTTGAAGTATAACGTAACGTGCTAAAAGGACTTTCTAACGAACTTAAAATAAAATTAGAACTATTATCAGTTGTGAAAAACTAAGTATTATATTACCACATTAATATTTCCATTATACACGATACGTACGAGTTAATATTTTTAAAATGAAAATATATATATATTTTTCGAAGTGATAAATTTATGATATCAAGTTAGTCATAAAATGTTTTGATTTAAACTAATGTTATAAAAAAAATGTTTTGATAAATAACGAGACTATGAGTTATAAAAGGAAATGACCAAAATACTCAAAAGATTAAGTTATACTTTGAGGGGAGGTAAATATCACAAAACGTTTAATTTAAAATAAAATATTTTGATAAACAACGAGACTTTGATTTAAATAAGTAAATGACCACAACCCTAAATTTTATAAGTGATATTTTTATAAAGATAAATTATTGATAATTAAGTCTAATTTTTATTAAAGGTACACGTCACATAACTTAAAAGGCTAGTTTTTTTTTTTTTTTTTTTTTAAACGTACGAAACTTCGTTTGAAAAACCGGAAACGGGACATGAGTCACGTGACAACGTCCGTGTCATTTTTGTAAAAATTATATTTTTACCATGACCGTAAATATAATATAATATATAAGTAATTATATAAATTTAATATAATATATATATTAATATAAAACGACTGTCGGCATAAAAGGTTAAATGATTATGTGATGTAACCTGCCTTCATGTGAGCCGTCTATAAATCAAATGCGTTTGGGATTGAATGGATTCATAATTGCACTCATTTCTTCATATTAGTACGTAGGTATTATATATCTTATAATTAAAGATTATTATATTATTATTAATCTTATTATTATTATTATTATTAGTATTAGTATTATTATTATACATAAAATATCACGACGAAGTCATGAGTGAATTATTACAAGACGGGTCTTGCGAGCGGGATAGAGCTAAGAAAGTTATGGGTTATAGCTATGGAGGTCATGGGTATGGATCATGGGTATAGCTCATGAGGTCAAATTAGTGTTTATCATCTTCGTTGCGTCTACGTACCTTTCCTGCAATATTGAATCTCAATATTGATATGTGAGTACTCATAATTTAATTTTTACATACTAATAGTGTATCCCTGACTAGTGCTCGAGAAATTAGGATTATGCATATTTGTACATTTGATATTGCCCTTAGATAGGTTATGTTGAATCTTAAAGGTTGTTATACTAGGGATGAAATAAGGTATAAGATATGCATGTCATTGGAAAGCTAGCGAAAAATTAAGAATTTTTCATTTAGATATCGAATGGATTCGATGAACGGTTAGAAAGTTATGAATTAAACAATTAATTTCGTAATTAAAATTGCTGATAATAATTAGTGAACTAACTTTCTGGGTAATAAAAAGTGGTTATTTGGATTCTACTCGTCGAGTAGATGAATTTTCATATAAAGCACGTCTCGTTTCGTTGAACGGTTGTCAAGTTATGGATAAAAGAAGTTTTGTAAATTTTGATGAAACGTCGATACGGAAACTGAAATTCTCGCTTATCTGCGTTGTTTCAGATTAAAACAAAAATACCACTGAATTCTTTGCTGTAAGGTCTAACAAACCACTCTAGCCAATTGTCAATTCGAGTCTCGACGATTTTTCTAAAAATCGTCAAAGTTGACTATTGGGTCACATTTTAAAATTCTAAAAAGAGCTGAAACTTTTTTGTTAAAAATGTCAGTTTTGTATCAGTTGTCATGGTCGACCTGATGTGTGTTTACTTTTGCCAAAAATCATGTTATATCTTTGTGGTAACGAGAATTTGAAGGCTTTGACCGTTTGTCAATCCGAGTTTCGAGGAATTTTCTAAAAATCTCCAAAGTAGACTACTCGGTCACTTTTGTAAATTTATTAAAGCTGAAAAATTAACTTTGAAACGCCGAAACCGCGTTGGCAACTACGAGTTGTCTAGGTTTAGTTTACTTCTGTAAAAATTAATGCTTAATCTTTTTGGTAATGTGTAACTTTTATCTTTGGCCGTTTATCAATCGGAGTTCCGATAATTTTTCTAAAAATCGCTGAAGTGGCCGTTTAGTCATGTTTGACCGAAAAATCATTTTTGTATAAGTTATTGTATTTTTGCATGCGACCTCGTTTTTACTTTAACCTTTGACTTTTGCACATTAGTCTCGAGCATTAGATTGTGGTACACTATGACTTGGCCTAATTTATTAGACAAATATTGACAAATACATAAATATATATAATTACTATAGGTTCGTGAATCCGAGGCCAACCCTACACTTGTTCAATGATGTTATATGTATTTTTACTACAAAATACAGTATGGTGAGTTTCATTTGCTCCCTTTTTAAATGCTTTTGCAATATATATATTTTTGGGACTGAGAATACATGCGCTGCTTTTATAATTGTTTTACGAAATAGACACAAGTAATCGAAACTACATTCTATGGTTGAATTATTAAACCGAATATGCCCCTTTTTATTAAGTCTGGTAATCTAAGAATTAGGGAACAGACACCCTAATTGACGCGAATCCTAAAGATAGATCTATCGGGCCTAACAAACCCCATCCAAAGTACCGGATGCTTTAGTACTTCGAAATTTATATCATGTCCGAAGGAGGATCCCGGAATGATAGGGGATATTCTTATATGCATATTGTTAATGTCGGTTACCAGGTGTTCACCATATGAATGATTATTTTTGTCTCTATGCATGGGACGTATATTTATGAGAACTGGAAATGAAATTCTTGTGGTCTATTAAAATGATGGAAATAAATGATTATGATAAACTAATGAACTCACCAACCTTTTGGTTGACACTTTAAAGCATGTTTATTCTCAGGTGTTAAAGAAATCTTCCGCTGTTCATTTGCTCATTTTAAAGATATTACTTGGAGTCTTTCATAGCATATTTCGAAGAATGTTGCATTCGAGTCATTGAGTTCATCAAAGATTATTATTAAATCAATTTATAGTTGGATAGTGGATATTATGAAATGGTATGCATGCCTGTCAATTTTCGATGTAAAGAAAGATTGTCTTTTAAAAACGAATGCAATGTTTGTAAAATGTATCATATAGAGGTCAAATACCTCGCAATGTAATCAACTATTGTGAATCGTTTATAATGTATATGAACGGGTCCTTTCAATAAAAGGCTGTGGTAGTTCGAAAGCGCCTGGACGGGATGGCTTTAACTTGCGTTTCTTCGAAAATTTTTGGGATATCATAAAGCATGATTTAATTGAGGCGATTTCAAATTTTTGGTGTGATGGAAAAATATCAAACGGGTGTAACGCCTCTTTTATTACTCTTGTTCCAAAAAAATTAGAGCCTCTTAACCTCAACGACTATCGGCCGATTAGTCTAATTGGTAGTTTTTACAAAATTGTGGCGAAGATGCTCTCGAACCGTCTTAGAAAAGTTGTCCCGAAGCTTGTAGGCCACGAACAAAGTGCTTTTTTAAAGGGTAGAAACATTTTTTTTTGAACATCGATTGGGATCACCCAAGGGGGACTAAATCACCCGTTGTGATCATCTCCCTTTTCGATTATGCCAATGCAACGATAATAACCCCGCCCCCACCGCTGCCCGGGAGGAAACCTTGAAACTGATCCAAGGGCACGGCCAAGTAAAACCCTCCTCCCCTTTACCCCCCCAAACGATATGGGAAAGGTGCCATGGGTGGATACTTCATAGCAGGGATGAAATTGTGTTTTTAATATGTAGCTAACGGGGGTAGAAACATTACTGATGGTGCTTTAATTGCAAATGAGACGGTGGACTTCCTTAAGCAAAAGCATATGAAAAGTTTAGTGTTTAAATTCGATTTCGAGAAAGCCTTCGATTGTTTGAGTTGGGATTTTTTAATGGAAATAATGGGAATTATGGGGTTCGGGTCAAAATGGAAGAGTTGGATCCTATCTTGTCTTCAATCGGCTAGCATATCCGTTCTTGTTAATGGATCACCTACAAAAGAGTTCAAGTTAGGCTGGGGGGTGCGACAAGGTGATCCGCTTTCGCCTTTTCTTTTCATACTTGCGGCGGAAGGCCTAAATCTCTTAACAAAGGTCGCAGTTAGAAGTAGTTTATTTGATGGTGTCCGAGTTGGTAAAGATAATGTACTCATCTCTCACCTCCAATATGCGGATGATACAATTTTTTTCGGATCTTGGAGTGTCGGGAACATCGAAAACCTCATGTCTCTCCTTAAGTGATTCGAGCTTACTTCGAGTTTGAAAGTAAATTACAACAAAAGTAAGTTATTTGGCATTGGAATTGAAAAAAATATTGTTAAATCTACGGCTAACCTATTCGGGTGCAATATTGGGTCTTTTCCCTTTACAATATCTCGGGCTTCCTATAGGTGCAAAAATGAGTAAGTATAGTAGTTGGAAACTGGTGATAGACAAATTTGAGAAAAGGTTATCAGAGTGGAAAGCATGTACGGTGTCGTTCGGTGGGTGTTTGACTCTTGTTAGTTCGGTTCTCAATAGCTTGCCGTTGTACTACTTCTCGCTCTTCCGTGCCCCTTCGTGTGTGTTAAAAAAATAAGAGTGCATAAGACGTTCCTTCTTTTGGGGCGGGGCGGGGAGTGATTCCAAAATTGCTTGGGTTAAATGGGACGAGGTCATTCTTCCTTTCGAGGAGGGTGGGCTAAACTTGGGGTCATTAAAAAATAAAAACTTAGCTTTGATTGGCAAGTGGTGGTGGAGGTTTAAAATCTAAACCACTTCGTTGTGGGTCAAAGATATTTCGAGTATTTACGGGTCATCGGGACATTTGGGGTCGGGTGGGACACATCATTCGTGTTTTTATAACTCTACTTGGAATACTATTGTTAATGTGGGAGAATATATAGACTCCTTTGGTATTAATTTCAGGAATTCCTTCATGAAGACAATTGGTGACGGTAGTTTCACCTCATTTTGGAACGATCCGTGGCTAATTAATGGTGCGTTAAAAGACAAGTTCAAGAGGCTATCTAGGTTGGATACAAATCTTCAAGCAACTGTGATGGACCGAACAAATTGGGACGGCGAACATTGTGTTGGAAGGTGGGAATAGCTCGACAGCCTGCTGGCCGAGTCACTGATGAACTACAACAGCTCGATCGCCTTCATGATCAGCAACATCGCGACAAGGATAAGGCGGATTCATGGGTGTGGACGCTTGTAAATAACGCTACATTTTCAACCAAAGCTGTTACTAATATTATTAAATCATATACCTTTAAAGTTGGTAATAATAGTATGGAGACTTTGAGAAATAATTTGGTTACGAAGAACGTCGAGATTCTAGTGTGGAGAGCTAGGCGTAGGCGTATCCCGGTTTTAGAGGAACTAGACAAAAGAGGCGTCGACCTAAATTCAATCTGTTGCACGATTTGTGATGGCGGGATTGAGTCGGTTGACCACTCGCTTGTTCTATGTCCTCTAATGTCACGACCCGGAAAATTTCGACTAATTTTAACCCAAATTCTCGATACGATTTAATATTCTTGACACGATAAGAGAAATCTGTTAGGTTGAGTCTCCAAAATTTTGAACTGTTTTATATATTCAATTGACCTTCGACCATTCTCGACGATTTACGAACAATTAATTGTGTATAGATATGTATATATATAAAGGTGTACATAATAAATTAAAATATATTAATAAAATTTTATAGTTACTAGAATTAAAAACGTAAAATAAATTATGTTTGGTATTACTAAAAATTATCATTTTTAATTAAAATTATTACTACCATTTTTATTATTATTATCATTATTAAATTTATTAAGATCATTATTATTGTAATTATTAATATCATCATATTATTATTATTATTATTATTATTATTATTATTATTATTATTATTATTATTAGTATTTTAATTATCATTAATATAATTATAATTAATAAATATAAATATTATTTATATAAAATTATATATACGGATTTGAAATCATAATCTATTTCACATAGCTATCATCCCGTAGATAATTGAAACACTGATTGGCTTACTGTTTCTTCTTGTATCCTTTCTCACAATCTCAATTGATTGCCTGCATAAGAGTAAAATATTATTATATATTACTGTTCCCTATTCGTCCGTGAACTAAATCACATCTTATTGAATTAAGAATTTCTGTAGGTTATATATATTACCATCTTCTCCCACTCTCTTTATTCATCTCTCTTGTGTGTTATTAGAAAACTTATGTATTTCTTCTTCTTCTTGATAACTGACCACCATCTCCAAACTTCACCCTCATGATCGGCAACCGAGATCATCATCCACCATTTACACTTCAAACCCTCGCTCACTTTAACTAGTCACATCCCTATTTCTCTATCCTTCTTCATCCTTGATCTCTATTCATAAATTCAAGAACAAACCCATTTGAACTATCACATCTCTAACTGCTACTGCCGCTTTGTTATTTCCTGCCCATCAACTCCTTCAACCATTCACAACCCAAATCGCCACTATCCTCCTCAAACTCTCATCTTCCATCACTGTTATTTCTGTTTTAAATCAAGAACAACCACCACCGGTTAAACAATTCACCACCTTTACATATTTGAAACCCATTTGTTTACTTTATGTTATGTCGATGTAAACAAACCACCCTCGTCATCTTCTCAACCCATCATCACTTTGATCCTCTCCTTCACCCTACACTTTCCACCATCTTGAATCCCTCTCCTTCTCACTACAAACATGAAAACCACCATCACTTGCATCAACGGCTACTGCAACAATGATTTATTTTTGTTGATTCGTCTATTGCAGGCTACTATTAGTTTCCACGATCACCGTCACCAAAACTTAACAAGTGAGATGTTACTTACTTGTATACCGTCACTATTTTTCTGTTTCCTGTATAAACCACAAACACCACATCGTGAACCCCACAACCAAAATCATCATCTAGTCACCCGTTAACTTCTGTTTTCTGTTTCTATTCTCTGACCCAAAACCACTTCAACCCCCACTTAGACCCGTCACTATGTTAAATGACCAAACCATTACATCTTCGTCAATACACCATCACAACCATTTTCTTTCCTGTTTTTTTTCCCTTCATTATCTTGATCACCTCGCCACCTCGTAAACTATCAACAACCACCTCACGTCACCGTTATTTATTTCGTTTTGCAACTACTGTTATCATGTGCTGCTGTGTACGTCTACTATTTTTGTTCAGCAAGAAAAAGGGAAAAACAAGAAAACAAAATATGAAGTAAAGAATATTGATGTATGGGGTATTAGTTTATAACGTTCTATTCTCACACTAATGAATTTATGGGGACAAATTGAAGGTGAATGGCCGACAGACGGGTAGGGTTGTTGGGTCACATGCACTTCACTAGTTAATTTTCATGATTAAAAATAAAAAGAAACCGAAATTTTCCTTTTAAATTATCGATTTATACAACTGATCGATTACCTGCTTGAAATGGGGCCATGATATGTTATTTGGAAGTGATTCGATTTTTCCATGTTGGGCCGAGGCACATGGGCCGTGACCTCTGGTTGGACTTGTGTTGTATTCCTGGCTCGAGAGATTTAATGAGAGGAAGATAAACGAATGATAAGGGTTATATAGATTCCGGTTATTCATTAAAACAGAAAAACGAAATAGCTTAGATGGTTAATGTGATGGTGGGTGAACGAGAGGTCTTGGGTTCGAACCCTGTCTGGGGTATTTTTGATGGAAAAACTTTTAAAGGTAGCCCTCCTCCTTATTATTATTATTATTATTATTATTATTATTATTATTATTATTATTATTATTATTATTATTATTATTATTATTATTATTATTATTATTATTATTATTATTATTATTATTATTATTATTATTATTATTATTATTATTATCATTATTATTATTATTATCATTTGTATTAATAGGATTATTAAGATTGTTATCGTTATTACTATTATTATTATTAAAATTATTATTATTTTAACATTAAAATTATTATTTTAACATTATTATTATTATTATTATTATTATTATTATCTTCATTTGTATTACTAATAACTACCATTAATATTATCATTATTATTACAACAAATATTATTTATATAAAATATAATTATTATACGTGACATAATTATAGTAATATCTATGTAATAAATATTAATAAATGTAATTAATTAAGTTATTAATGGAACACATAATTTAAATCACTAATAAGATATAAATCTGTTCGATTTCCATTACATGTGTTAATATACATATAAATGATATAGGTTCGTGAATCCAAGGCCAACCCTATACTTGTTAAATGACGTCATATGTATTTTTACTACAAAATACAGTATGGTGAGTTTCATTTGCTCCCTTTTTAATTGCTTTTGCAATATATATTTTTGGGCTGAGAATACATGCGCTGCTTTTAAAAATATTTACGAAATAGACACAAGTACTTAAAAATATATTCTACGTTGAGTTGTACCACTGGCATATTTCCCTGTAGCTTGGTAACTACTATTTACATGGGTATTGTAAACGCGAATCCTGTTGATAGATCTATCGGGCCTGACAACCCCAACCGGACTGGACGACCAGTATTCAACGGTTGCACAGTACTTCGTTTCGTGACTACACTTGGTACGGTGTAGTGAGATTTCATAATAAAGGGAATATGCGACGTTGATTAAATGTTAATTATGGTTACCAAGTGCTCAACCACTTAGAATGCTTTACATACACTTGCGAGTGTATTATGTTTATGATTATGAAATCTTGTGGTCTATTAATATATTGAAATGATTGTTATGATAAACCTATGAACTCACCAACCTTTTGGTTAACACTTTTAAGCATGTTTATTCTCAGGTACGAATTAAGTCTTCCGCTGTGCATTTGCTCATTTTAAGGACAATACTTGGAGTCGATCATCGCAATGGGACCAAATGTTAATGACTTCGTCCAGGTGGATAAGGACGGGTCGTTACAGGTGGTATCAGAGCGGTGGTCTTAGCGAACCAGGTCTTGCATTAGTGTGTCTAACTAATAGTTGATTAGATGCATTAGTGAGTCTGAACTTCGACCGTGTCTGCATGTCAAAAGTTTTGATTATCATTCCGTGTCGAAAATTTCCTGCTTATCATTCTTAGTCTAGACACGTTTTACTGCATTGACTGCATGAATAGTGTATAGATAAAATTCATATCTTAGCGTATCTGCTACTGTAGACTTTGTCTGACAGCTTCCGTAGATTCCTCCGTAACTTATGGGATTTTAGTATTATATATGCATATGTAAATTATGTATTGCAGGGTACTAATCTACATCCTATAATCTATTTCTTATCGAAAATCCTTCATCTGATCATATGAGATGAATCCCTCAACCAGTTCGAATTCCTCGGATTCCGATAGTTATTCCGACAACTATTCCGATATGGATTTTCACTCAAACTCTGAAAGCAGTGTGACCGAAATGAATCAACCAATCAGCCATCCCCAATACATCTGATGTGTTCGTAGTCGACTTAACCAATGGAGACGAGAAGAAGGCGATCCCTTCCACCAACCGAATTCACCTTTTGGCGAAGAACCTGAATCACTTACCGGCGAACCTGTTCGAAACACCATTTTCACTCTCGTTGCCCGAATATCTTGCCACGATTATATTCTATCCACAATTCTAAACCTTATTCATTCGCTCGTTCCGACCGACAATCATCCCGGAATAATAGAAGAAGTCAACGAACTTCATGCTCGAGTAGTAGCTTTGAAGAGTACGATGCACAACTTGCAGGCATCACCGTCAACACCGGCACCCACAGTACCACCAGCATCAACACCAGTATCACCAACCCAAGTTTCAACATCACATGCCTCAACATCTCATTCTGTACCTCGAGCATAATCATCGTTCTACGTATCGTCCTATCTACTTTATTTTCGTTCTACGTATCGTTCTATATCAATTACCTTTGTTCTACATGACGATTATGTAATCTCTAATGTTTTAAAGATTATATATTCTTGTTCTAACAGTAAATCAAATGAGATTAATATCATATTAACTCATTAAATCCATGATTACATCTGAAGAAAATATATATATGCAAGTATATTTTCATAAAGATTGTAATTTAAAATTTGTTTGTACAAACTGTTAATGGTGAAAATATTTTAACGGGTAGGTAATACCCAAGGAATATTTAGATTTCACATTAATAAGTTGCACTGTACATTCTTCGACTCTGATTCAACAGTCAGTCACTATTCTACTTATATCCATAGATATACGTATCCGTTCATCACAGAATCCATTTTCGTTCAATTTCATATTTGGATTTTGACCTATCAGAATCCAACAAGTGGCATAATGAAGAAAATATCGGACAAAATAAAATTTGTTAGAAACAAACGAACTAACTAATTGAAATATTATTAAGAATCCACGCTAACTGTTCCTAGCTAACTGTTCCTAGCTATCTGGTTACGTTTTATTTATCGCAATTTAATTATCGCAATTTACATTCTCGCAATTTACATTCTCGCAATTTTATTTATCGTCATTTAATTTCTGTATTTATTTTACGCACTTTAAATAACGGGACACGTATACAAGGTTTCGACATATCATATTGACCCATCTATATATTTATCTTGGAACAACCATAGACACTCTATATGCAAATGACGGAGTTAGCTATACAGGGTTGAGGTTGATTCCAAAATATATATATAGTTTGAGTTGTGATCAATACTGAGACCGGTACACGGGTCACGATACGTATTAATTAATTCGAATATTATATATTAAATTATATATGAATATATTGGACTATTGGACAATTGGACTATTGGACTGCTAACTTTGGACAATTAAAATGAATTAAAATATTGATTTTAACATATGAAACTAAACAATTCTTCAAGTTTGCCACTTGATTTTCATCTTAAACCTCATTCGTATCTTGACGATTACAATTTGCGTTCAAACCTTTCATGATTCTTGAAAACATCTCAATCGAGAAGAAGAACCAACCGCACTTCATCTATGGAAGAAAAGATCTATGCATATAGTTATGCACCTGAAAAACCCTCGGAAACTGAGTAAACGTTTAACGCATATTCGTGCTAGCTCCTTTGGCGTTATTATTACCCAAAATAACTTTGCAATTCCTCTTCAAATTAGCCAATTTTGTCACAGCTTCAGCAGAGCAACTTCGACCTTTCATTCGAATAAGTCTTATTATAACCTTGATATATACAATTGGCTTTCCTCATCGTTACTGGAGAACCTTTTATATTCCATCCTATTACCATCAGCGTTTAATCCTCTAAAAATGCAATTCTCCTGAAACCACCTCGATTGATAACCAATGATTCAGATCCGTTAACTTTGAAAATGCTGACGAAGTAGCATGTTGTAGATGGTCTTAATGGCCAAAAAGTTAATGATAAAGAAGGAAGTATTAGGAACGCTCGATAGAAAATTTGATACTGAAAAATGAATTGAGCAAATCATGAAGGAGACTGTGGACAAATCACAAGGAGTAAACATATACTTAACGAATCCAGACGATTCAGTATCTGACGAAAACTCTAGCGAATATCTTGCTCCTAATTAGTCTAAATCCTTGCGGACGGAATTCTTCATCATCTTCTGATCTTAAATATTTTAAATTCTAAGATATCATCGTATCTTTCGTTATAAATATCTTAGATATTTTTGAAGATACCTTCATAAATATCTTTTTTCAAAATTATCTATCTCTTCGTACCATCCGTGTTACGTCATAAAGGAAACTATTTTAGTTTCTAAATTTCTTTAAAAATTCGAGTTTGAATTATGAATGATTTTCTAGAGAAGTGTTGGGAATTGAAGCATGAGTTAGTATAATATAATGACGTCAGGCCAACGTAATTATATTACAGTAAGTCATGCTAAATTTCTAATGGAATATGATGAAGGTTCACAGATCTTACCCCCATCATGTGCCATGTTACACGACTTTTTCATTCTACTAAATTTCTAAGCATATCACGGAAATATTCCCTTGATATTTCTGTTATTCCGTAATTCCAACAATTGCTAATAAATCGTGCTAATACATCTTCTTTCTGTTTAGAAGATTTTCTTTGAATTCCATGAATTCCGGAAATCAAGCATAACTACGTTAAAAGTTAAGATGAATCTCTATTTCTTTATTTCAATCTTTTGCGATAGCTTCACTTATACTCTTCGCGTAATCGAATTGTTTTATTTATATTACTCAATGATGATAAAACTCGATTTAACAACTCATATCGTCATGAAAACATTTTTATTGTTAGCCATGACGACCTCTATCAAATTTCGGGGACGAAATTTATTTAACGGGTAGGTACTGTCACGACCCGGAAAATTTCGACTAATTTTAACCCAAATTCTCGATATGATTTAATATTCTTGACACGATAAGAGAAATCTGTTAGGTTGAGTCTCCAAAATTTTGAACTGTTTTATATATTCAATTGACCTTCGACCATTCTCGACGATTTACGAACAATTAATTGTGTATAGATATGTATATATATAAAGGTGTACATAATAAATTAAAATATATTAATAAAATTTTATAGTTACTAGAATTAAAAACGTAAAATAAATTATGTTTGGTATTACTAAAAATTATCATTTTTAATTAAAATTATTACTACCATTTTTATTATTATTATCATTATTAAATTTATTAAGATCATTATTATTGTAATTATTAATATCATCATATTATTATTATTATTATTATTATTATTAGTATTTTAATTATCATTAATATAATTATAATTAATAAATATAAATATTATTTATATAAAATTATATATACGGATTTGAAATCATAATCTATTTCACATAGCTATCATCCCGTAGATAATTGAAACACTGATTGGCTTACTGTTTCTTCTTGTATCCTTTCTCACAATCTCAATTGATTGCCCGCATAAGAGTAAAATATTATTATATATTACTGTTCCCTATTCGTCCGTGAACTAAATCACATCTTATTGAATTAAGAATTTCTGTAGGTTATATATATTACCATCTTCTCCCACTCTCTTTATTCATCTCTCTTGTGTGTTATTAGAAAACTTATGTATTTCTTCTTCTTCTTGATAACTGACCACCATCTCCAAACTTCACCCTCATGATCGGCAACCGAGATCATCATCCACCATTTACACTTCAACCCCTCGCTCACTTTAACTAGTCACATCCCTATTTCTCTATCCTTCTTCATCCTTGATCTCTATTCGTAAATTCAAGAACAAACCCATTTGAACTATCACATCTCTAACTGCTACTGCCGCTTTGTTATTTCCTGCCCATCAACTCCTTCAACCATTCACAACCCAAATCGCCACTATCCCCCTCAAACTCTCATCTTCCATCACTGTTATTTCTGTTTTAAATCAAGAACAACCACCACCGGTTAAACAATTCACCACCTTTACATATTTGAAACCCATTTATTTACTTTCTGTTATGTCGATGTAAACAAACCACCCTCGTCATCTTCTCAACCCATCATCACTTTGATCCTCTCCTTCACCCTACACTTTCCACCATCTTGAATCCCTCTCCTTCTCACTACAAACATGAAAACCACCATCACTTGCATCAACGGCTACTGCAACAATGATTTATTTTTGTTGATTCGTCTATTGCAGGATACTATTAGTTTCCACGATCACCGTCACCAAAACTTAACAAGTGAGATGTTACTTACTTGTATACCGTCACTATTTTTCTGTTTCTTGTATAAACCACAAACACCACATCGTGAACCCCACAACCAAAATCATCATCTAGTCACCCGTTAACTTCTGTTTTCTGTTTCTATTCTCTGACCCAAAACCACTTCAACCCCCACTTAGACCCGTCACTATGTTAAATGACCAAACCATTACATCTTCGTCAATACACCATCACAACCATTTTCTTTCCTGTTTTTTTTCCTTCATTATCTTGATCACCTCGCCACCTCGTAAACAATCAACAACCACCTCACGTCACCGTTATTTATTTCGTTTTGCAACTACTGCTATCATGTGCTGCTGTGTACGTCTACTATTTTTGTTTAGCAAGAAAAAGGGAAAAACAAGAAAACAAAATATGAAGTAAAGAATATTGATGTATGGGGTATTAGTTTATAACGTTCTATTCTCACACTAATGAATTTATGGGGACAAATTGAAGGTGAATTGCCGACAGACGGGTAGGGTTGTTGGGTCACATGCACTTCACTAGTTCATTTTCATGATTAAAAATAAAAATAAACCGAAATTTTCCTTTTAAATTATCGATTTATACAACTGATCGATTACCTGCTTGAAATGGGGCCATGATATGTTATTTGGGCCGTGATTCGATTTTTCCATGTTGGGCCGAGGCACATGGGCCGTGACCTCTGGTTGGACTTGTGTTGTATTCCTGGCTCGAGAGATTTAATGAGAGGAAGATAAACGAATGATAAGGGTTATATAGATTCCGGTTATTCATTAAAATAGAAAAACGAAATAGCTTAGATGGTTAATGTGATGGTGGGTGAACGAGAGGTCTTGGGTTCGAACCCTGTCTGGGGTATTTTTGATGGAAAAACTTTTAAAGGTAGCCCTCCTTATTATTATTACTATTATTATTATTATTATTATTATTATTATTATTATTATTATTATTATTATTATTATTATTATTATTATTATTATTATTATTATTATTATTATTATTATTATTATTATTATTATTATTATTATTATTATTATTATTATTATTATTATTATTATCATTATTATTATTATTATCATTTGTATTAATAGGATTATTAAGATTGTTATCGTTATTACTATTATTATTATTAAAATTATTATTATTTTAACATTAAAATTATTATTTTAACATTATTATTATTATTATTATCTTCATTTGTATTACTAATAACTACCATTAATATTATCATTATTATTACAACAAATATTATTTATATAAAATATAATTATTATACGTGACATAATTATAGTAATATCTATGTAATAAATATTAATAAATGTAATTAATTAAGTTATTAATGGAACACATAATTTAAATCACTAATAAGATATAAATCTGTTCGATTTTCATTACATGTGTTAATATACATATAAATGATATAGGTTCGTGAATCCAATGCCAACCCTATACTTGTTAAATGACGTCATATGTATTTTTACTACAAAATACAGTATGGTGAGTTTCATTTGCTCCCTTTTTAATTGCTTTTGCAATATATATTTTTGGGCTGAGAATACATGCGCTGCTTTTAAAAATATTTACAAAATAGACACAAGTACTTAAAAATATATTCTACGTTGAGTTGTACCACTGGCATATTTCCCTGTAGCTTGGTAACTACTATTTACATGGGTATTGTAAACGCGAATCCTGTTGATAGATCTATCGGGCCTGACAACCCCAACCGGACTGGACGACCAGTATTCAACGATTGCACAGTACTTCGTTTCGTGACTACACTTGGTACGGTGTAGTGAGATTTCATAATAAAGGGAATATGCGACGTTGATTAAATGTTAAGTATGGTTACCAAGTGCTCAACCACTTAGAATGCTTTACATACACTTGCGAGTGTATTATGTTTATGATTATGAAATCTTGTGGTCTATTAATATATTGAAATGATTGTTATGATAAACCTATGAACTCACCAACCTTTTGGTTAACACTTTTAAGCATGTTTATTCTCAGGTACGAATTAAGTCTTCCGCTGTGCATTTGCTCATTTTAAGGACAATACTTGGAGTCGATCATCGCAATGGGACCAAATGTTAATGACTTCGTCCAGGTGGATAAGGACGGGTCGTTACATCTAAGTCTTGAGATTTGGACAAAGATATACAATTGATGGGGTTTTGGGGGATTGACAAACTTAAGCATTAGTGAAATCTTCAAGGGTCAAGCAAATTGTGCGATGTCAAATTTGGGTTCGAAGATATGGCAGGCAGTCGAGTGGACATGTGGTTACCTTATTTGGAAAAATCTCAACTACAAGGTTTTTAAAAATAATTGTTGGACGACACCGGTGGCACTAAGTGAGATACAAGTGATGAGCTACGAATGGATCGCGAAAAGATGCAAATCGAAGCAAATAGATTGGCATACTTGGTTTCATAATAGTGTTCTTGTGTAATAGTGTCAAATGTTACTATCTTGGCAACATTGACACCTTGCGTGTAATATGGATCGAGTTAGAGGCGTGTGTATTGTGGCCTTCATATTGTGTATTACTTGTGTATAGATTAATAAAATGTTTGCTTTAAAAAAAAACGTGTATATGTGAATAACTTATTGCAAAATGAGACTTTAGTGTCTGCCTCAATGACTCTGTTTCAAGATCAAATGAGAAAAAAAAGAAACGAAATGAATGAGAAGGAAGATTATTCTTCCAATTTAGAAGAAAAAGATGAAAAGAAAATTATACTAAATAATATATAAATAATATATGTACTTCTTCCCCCTACCTTCCAACATTAAAACTGAGAAATAACAATTCACTTTATTTGATTATTTCACTTCATATACTTTTCCTTCAAAATAAAACTAGAAAACAAAGCCTTAGAGTTATGTTACCAAGTCTTTAGTCTATGGTTTTTTGGTGAAGATGTGTCTGTCATAATTTATGACAAATCCACTAAATTGTGTATTAGAGCATTCTTAACGAAGTCGGTGCTTACTTGGTTCTGACCCGTCATCCGGGGACACCATTGGAAGCAAAGCTTCCTCAACTGCCCTCAAGGTTTATTTAATTATATCACTTTCGAGCTTTTTCACGTTATTGCAAAATGGGTGGATTGAATTAGATGATCGTATTTAATGCATTAATCTAGTTATATTAAGAAGATTGTCATGGATGACACATATTCAATTCTCATTCAGTTAGGGAGCAAGTTTGAGAAACTGTTGGGGTTTGGAGAAAGTTTTGTGATGGTTAGGTATGATCTTAAGAGCTTGTACATTACAAACCTTCTGATTCCTAAATTTGATAACCAACCATGATTTTTATGCATGCAACATTGCCCTAATTCATCAAATCGATTGGACCATACCAATTTTGATAATAATTACCATAATTTTTAGTCGTAAATTATCAAAAGGAAGTATAGTACTATAATGTAAACCATCTTTTATAGTATGGCAAATTACATAAAAAGGTAACCAGTTTTACCTGTTTTTCTATTTTCAGTAATCTTTTTCATTCAGATATTAAAAAAAAGTCTTTTTTCAAAAGTTAATAAAATTAAGAGGTGACGTTAACTTTCTCTATTAAACGCCAAAGTGGCATTCCACACCCATACTCACTGTGATTTTCAGTTGATGCAAACATCCAACCGATTTATTTGAAAAGTTTTTAAATAAAATGTGCCTGCTTAAAGTGACAAGGGTTAAATTTGTAACTAAACTTAATAGTTAAAATACAAACAACAATTTCCTTCGTTACCCGAACGACACTGAATGTTTGAAAGGAGGTAATTCGTACATTCAACAGTTTTATAAGGACGAAAACAAAAAATAAGACGAAAAGTGCAAAAATTGTTCATCTTTTCCTGATTGTGAATTTGTATTGTTAGGCTCTGTTCTAGAGTTTTATAATGGAAGGAAAAGAAAGGAACCAGGAAGAATTTAAAAAATATATGGTGTTCATGAGTTTTGGTCGGAAAGAAAGGAAAGGAAATGAATTGTTCATTTTGCCTAATTTTCTTTCCAATATTTCCTTCCAAATTGGAAGGATTCCACTCCACTCCCTTCCATTCATTTCATTTCATTTCATTTCATTTCATTACTTTTCTTTTAGATAGAAGAACAAATCCTTAATTTCTGATTCAAACCCTCATAAACTTATTATTACTTATATGCTCAGTTCTCTATTGTAGATTATAGAAATAGTAACTAAATCAAAGAGTTTCATCGGAATCAATGGCGTGCCGTCGTCGAATGCTGCTCAAAGTCATAATCCTCGGCGACAGCGGGTCTGCATATCTATCTGAATCCATAATTTTACTCAATTATGATTCATAATTGTTTTCATATATTTAAATGTTTTTATGTGTTTAACAACTGTTTATAGGGTTGGTAAGACATCTCTTATGAATCTTTGTCCTTCACCGGTATCTAAACTTCAAAAATTTGTATTTAAGTATATATAATCACAAGATTATGCTATTAAAAGTATAATGTAGTGGTTCTATTTCCTTAATTTGTGCTAATATAGATATGTGAATAGAAAGTTTAGTAATCAACACAAGGCTACAATTGGAGCTGATTTTTTTTAACTATATAAGTTCAATTTAAGGACACGCTTTTCACATTGCAAGTCTGATCTATATCATATATGACCCAATGTATCTGATTACGTAGGACATGATCTGCATTTCTGCCATATACGATTTCTCAAACTATATTTTGTTATGCAAGTTGATATGTAAATCAAGTCAGCAATTACGAAAGTAGATTTGCCTGACAAGCTCGTACTTAATTACTTGATTTTGATGTCAGAGTTTAGATCACATTATGACGGTGTCATCCAGATTTAACCTAGAGATTAGACAAATAGGAAACTCATTGATGCTACTTAAATGCTTTTACTTTAGTTCTATGATAACTTCTCATCTTATGAAGTTAACATTATATTTTTTTGATATTTGGACACATATCAAGATTTCGCTTATAAAATATACTTTCGTTTAGAAAGATATTACCTTGCTTAAAAAATTGTCTTTTGTATGAGGGTGAATTTTTAATTATAAGACAATAATCGGAGGATGGAGTGCTGATAATCTTGATTATGTAGCTTATGCACCCGCTGGCAATGGATAAACTTTAATTTGAAAACTTATTTTTCAAAAAGTTATATTAAGTTCTAATTTCATATAGACTGATAACCCATATGAATCTCATTTCATCTTGGCTGTTTTTAGGTCTGTCACTTGATATGTGAAATGGCTAACACACATTATAAGTCACTGGGTACACACTTGGATTCAACTATTTGTTTCATATTTCTAAACCATTAATATTTTTTCTATTGATGCAAGATTTGTGTTGCATTCACAAGATTTCATAGGATTTGTTAGAAGTTAGAACACTCATATTCCACATATTATACATGTATAATTAGTAATTACACATATTAGAAATTATATCTACTCATATCTCACTTTTTCTTTTACAAATCTTTTATCAAGAACAAGCTTCGTGTTGCTTACAAAAGTCAATATTAATTACTTGCCTTTGATACCTCAAGACTATATAAGTCATATGATCAACAATTATTGTCCTTTAAAACCTTTTTATTTTTTTTAGAAAACTGATATATGTATGGAAAAAAAGACCATGAATACTTACCCAATCGACTAAACTATCGTCCATATAAGTATTAGCGGAATCAACAGGTTTACGACCAGTAATCAATTCTAAAAGCATGACCCCATATGAGAAAACATCATATTTCTCTGACAGTTTGCCTAACGACGCATACTCCGGTGCTAGATAACTATTCACATTTAATTCAAATAAAAAAAATTAATAAAGATGATAAAATTTTATATTTAAATGTATATTTATCAATAAAAAACAGGCATACCCCAAAGTTCCCATCACATGGGTTGAAACATGAGTAGCAAGATCAGAAGTAATATTGGCAAGCCTAAAATCAGCAACCTGTAGAAAAATGTAAACTTTATAAACGAAAGCTCGTATACGTCAAAAAGGCAATTAAGAAACAAGAAAATATCCTACGTTTGCTTCAGAGTTCATATCGATAAGAATATACGCAGCCTTGATATCACGATGAATGATTTTGGGATGGCCTGCAAACATAGAAAAGGTGCTGTAGAACAACTGTTTTTTATTACCATTTTGTCAAAACATTTTATCAACGTTAATGAAATTGAACTTACAGTCCTCATGGAGATAAGCCAGCGCTTTAGCCGATCCAAGAGCAATACGCATTCGCGTTGCAAACTCCATCACATGACGATTTTTCCTTGAAATATTGTTTATACATGTAATGACATTATATTAATGATAATGGAATAAAGCTCAAATTTTGCAAAAATTTGATGGAATTAACATACCAAACATTATTTAGACATTTAATGACATTTTATTAACGATAATGTAAAAAGATCAAATCTTTTTATAAAATCTGATGAAATTAACATACCATGTAAATGGAACTCCATAGCTTTGTTAGGAACAAACTCATAAGAGCTTGTACATTACAAACCTTCGATTCCTAATTCATCAAATCGATTGGACCCTACCAATTTTGATAATAATTGCCATAATTTTTAGTCGTAAATTATCAAAAAGAAGTATAGTACTATAGTGTAAACCATCTTTTATAGTATGACAAATTACATAAAAAGGTAACCTATTTTACATGTATTTCTATTTTCGGTAATCTATTCCATTCAGATATAAAAAAAAAATCTTTTTTCAAAAGTTAATAAAATTAAGAGGTGACATGAACTTTCTCTATTAAACGCCAAAGTGGCATTCCACGCCCATATTCACTGTGAGTTTCAATTGATGCAAACATCTAGCCGATTTATTTGAAATTTTTTTAACTAAAATGTGCCCGAGTTAAGTGACAAGGGGTAAATTTGTAACTAAAGTTAATAGTTAAAATACAAACAGAAATTTCCTCCGTTACCCGGAAGGCACTGAATGTTTGAAAGGGGGTAATTCGTACATTCAACAGTTTTATAAGGACGATAACCAAAAATAAGACGAAAAGTGCAAAAATTGTTCATCTTTTCCTGATTGTGAATCTGTATCGTTAGGCTCTGTTCTAGAGTTTTGTAATGGAAGGAAAAAAAAGGGACCAGGACGAAATTAAAAAATATATGGTGTTCATGAGTTTTGGTTGGAAAGAAAGGAAAGAAAATGGATTGATCATTTTGCCTAATTTTCTTTCCAATATTTCCTTCCAAATTAAAAGGATTCCACTCCCCTCCCTTCCATTCCTTTCATTTCATTTCATTTCATTTCTTTTAGATATAATAACAAAGCCTTAATCTCTGATTCAAACCCTTATAACCTTATTATTACTTATATACTCAATTCTATATTATAGATTATAGATATAGTAACTAAATCAAAGAGTTTCATCAGAATCAGTGGCATCCCGTCGTCGAATGCTGCTCAAAGTCATAATCCTCGGTGACAGCGGGTCTGCATATCTATTTGAATCCATAATTTTACTCAATTATGATTCATAACTGTTTTCATATATTTAAATATTTTTATGTGTTTAACAACTGTTTACAAAGTTGGTAAGGCATCTCATATGAATCAGTATCCTTCACCAATTTTTAAATTTCAAAAATCTGTATTTAAGTGGATATAATCACAAGAGTATGCTATTAAAAGTAAAATGTAGTGGTTCTATTTTCCTTAATTTGTGTTAATATAGATATGTGAATCAAAAGTTTAGTAATCAGTACAAGGTTACAATTGGAGCTGATTTTTTTAACTATAGAAGTTCAATTTGAGGAAAGACTTTTCACATTGCAAGTTTGATCTATATCATATATGACCCAATGTATCTGATTACGTAGGACATGATCTGTATTTATGCCATATACGATTTCTCTAACTATATTTTGTTATGCAAGTTCATATTGTAGATTTGCCTGACAAGCTAGTACTTAATTACTTGATTTTGATGTTAGAGTTTAGATCACATTATGAGGGTGTCATCCAGATTTAACCTAGAGATTAGACAAATAGGAAACTCATTGATTCTACTTAAATGCTTTTACTTTAGTTCTATGATAACTTCTCATCTTATGAAGTTAACATTATATTTTTTTTTGTATTTGGACACATATCAAGATTTCGCTTATAAAATATACTTTCGTTTAGAAAGATATTACTTTGCTTAAAAAATTGTCTTTTGTATGAAGGTAAAATTTTTAATTATAGGACAATAATTGGAGGATGGAGTGCTAATAAGCTTGATTATGTAGCTTATGTACCTGCTGACAGTGAATAATCTTTAATTTGGAAACTTATTTCTCAGAAAGTTATATTAAGTTCTAATTTCATATAGATTGATAACCCATATGAATCTCATTTCATCTTGGCTGTTTTTAGGTGTGTCACTTGATATGTGAAATTGCTAACACACATTATAAGTCAATGAGTACACACTTGTATTCAATAGTTTGTTTCATATTTCTAAACCATTAATGTTTTTTCTATTGATGCAAGATTTGTGTTGCATTCACAAGATTTCATAGGATTTATTAGAAGTTAGAACACTCATATCCCACATATTATACATGTATAATTAGTAATTACACATATTAGAAATTAAATCTATCTCATATCTTACCTTTTTCTTTCACAAATCTTTTATCAAGAACAAGCTTCGTGTTGCTTACAAAAGTCAATATTAATTACTTGCCTTTGAGACCACGGGACTTTATAAGGCATATGATCAATAATTATTGTCCTTTGAAAATTGTAACAACCCAAACCAATAACCAACCGAACGCACAAACCAATTTTTTTTTATAACAGTGGAGTGCGCCACGCGCACCCCCTCAGGGTGCGCGGCGCGCACATGTCAATTTCAGTTCTGTCCGGTTTTGCAATTTTTCAAATAAAGATCTCCCACCTCCCAACATATTTAGACGAAACGCTTTTCACAACATGATATAATAGTTAAAACTCACACGATTCAAACATAAAATGAGTTTTACAAAATGGGGCCCACATCGGTCGTTTTACGAGTTTCGTACAAATCATGAGTTTCGACCACATTAGTAAAATTCCAAATGACACTATGAGCATGGTGTTTGGGGTTAAACTACCCAAGTCTCGGTCAAACTCCAAAAGCTATCACATCCTAAAAGCGTCCCCTAAACAACAAGCGGGATCTCTAATCCATTCGAATGCCCTTACCCTTGTCAACGCCGGAGCCTATAAAAAGATAAACAACGAGAGGGTAAGTAGAGCTTAGTGAATGCAATAATTATAAACATACATATATAATATACCTACTTGCAAACACTCATACACATACCGCATACATGTTAGCAACACAATTCGCTTATCATCAATACGAGGCTACCCACCTCCAATACCACAAGCTAGCATAACAATCGCATAAATATATATAACTCGAACAATATAACATGCTTTCGCTTACAACACAATAACCATGATTAACCAATCGTACAAGGGAATGGCACTCGCGAAAGGCCAACGGAGTTCATAACATCCATTAGTGTACTTAGTACCTCGTATCACTAATCCCTAGGGTGGCACCTTAACACCTCGATGCTTCACTCTTTACTTTACAGAGTGGCGTCTTAACACCTTGACACTTCACTCCTAGGTGGCATCTTAACACCTCGATGCTTCACCCCGAGTGGCATCTTAACACCTCGATGCTTCACTCGTCAATTACTTAGAGTGGCATCTTAACACCTCGATGCTTCACTCGTCACGTGAAACGTGGTGTCTTAACACTTCGACACTTCACATCTCACGCTACAACAAATAAATACATTATATACCTACGCTGCTATGCATATAATTATTCCACTCACCTTAACGATTCGGTGATGGTTTTATACTTTCGCAAGCTTCAAAGCAAAGTACCTAATATAATAAGTACTTCAATCAATACATAATCTAGTTGGACTAAATACCAACAATTCACTTATGTGCATTTAATGACTTAATGCATTAAATGGCCCATTTTTACCAAAACCGCCCTTAAGGGTCAAGAACACCATTAATCACTTAAAAGCTAGTGATTAAGGTCCAACAACACTAACTATAACATAATTAGGGTAATTCATACCCATAATCCCCAACTAGGTCAATCATTAACCCCTTTGACTCATTTAAAGTCAACATACCCATTTCGGGTCATCCACTAACCCAACTAACACCCATTTACCAATTAGCTAGGTGTGCTAGTAATTAACTAACCAATTAGGACTCATAAACATCAATTACCACTTTGAAACCCTAGGTTAGTTACCATTGAGTCTTCATGACTCAATCTTACCCAAGAACACCAAAAATCGTAAAAATATGGGTTTTATGTTCACTATCCCAAACCCTAACCCTTACACAAAATCAAAGTAAGGAAATTAAAGTTAGAACATACCACTACAACCAAAACGTAGCTAGAGAAGAGATGAACAACTTTATAACTCGAGCTAAGACTCAAAACTAGCTCCTTCTTCCTTTGCTTGAGTTTTCTCACACAAGAATCTCACTCTCTCTCTAAAATTGAAGTGGATAGGATGAGGTTGTTAGAAATGGAGTGAATGACACCCCAAGATCTGACCTACTGGCCTCCAACTCGTCCACAAGTGAAATTACCAAATAGCCCATCAAAATATCTAATTAAAACATGCAGAACCCGGCTACAGTGAGGAGTGTACCACGCGCACCCCTATGTGTGCGCTGAGCGCACCCAGCCCATATCACTCTCTGACTTCCGTTTTAATATACAAAGTCACCCACACTTCATGTACCATAATTACACTGCTGTACAATTATTATAAGGGTCTTACAACTCTCCCCCACTTGAATCGGAGCACGTCCTCACGATCCAAGCCGCATGACAAGAGGGAAGATACACTAACACAAACTCTTCGGGCTCCCAAGTAAACTCGGAACCTATACTATGACGCCATTGAACTTTATAAGTTCTCACCTCTTTATTCCTCAACCGTTTGACCTTCTCATCGAGTATAGTAATCGGCTCCTCAATATACTCTAACTTATTGTTTAGCTCAATCTCATCTAATGGTACCCAAGAAGAATCATCCGCAAGATACTTACGGAGATGGGAAACATGAAATGTATTATGGATCCCCGCAAGCTCTTCTGGTAATTCCAAACGATACGCAACTTCACCAACACGAGCTAGAATTTTAAATGGCCCAATAAACCGAGGAGCTAACTTTCCCCGTTTTCGAAACCAAATAACACCTTTCCATGGCGAAACCTTAAGCATCACCATGTCACCTTCTTGAAATTCGATCATTCATCTACGCTTGTCGGCATACGACTTTTGTCTATCTTGCGCCCTTTTCAAATGATCCCGAATCATATCAATCTAGCTATTCGTCTCTAAAACCAAATCGGTACTCCCGATTTCTTTTTGACCAACCTCACCCCAACAAATCGGAGTTCGGCACCTCCGCCCATAAAGCATCTAGTAAGGTGGCATCCCGATACTAGTATGATAACTATTATTGTATGAGAATTCCACCAAAGGTAAGTGCTCATCCCAACTACCACCGAAATCAATAATACACGCCCGTAACATATCCTCCAAAGTTTGATTCGTACGTTCGGTTTGACCGTCCGTTTGAGGATGATACGCCGTGCTCAATTTCAATTGTGTGCCCATATCTTCATGAAATTTTTCCCAAAACCGAGATGTGAAACGGGTATCTCGATCTGAAATAATAGATATAGGAACCCCATGTCGAGCGACTACCTCCTTGATAAACAATTTAGCCAAAGTCTCCGATGATGTCGCTTCCCGAATGGGAAGAAACAAAGCACTTTTTGTCAATCGGGCAACTATCACCTAAATTGAATCAAATTGGGTTCTCGCCGTCTTTGGTAACTTTGTGATAAAATCCATGGTAATGTGCTCCCATTTCCACTTCGAGATTTCTAACGGTTGTAACTTACCATACGGCTTTTGGTGTTCGACTTTAACTTGCAAACACGTGACACATTGCTCAATATACTTAACAACATCACGTTTCATGCCCGGCCACCAATACTCCTTCCTTAAATCAAGATACATTTTTGTTGCGCCCGGATGAATGGAATACTTTGACTTATGTGCTTCATCAAGTAGCACTCGTCGATAATCCCCCATCTTAGGCACCCACACTCTTCCTTGAAAAGACATCAAACTACGCGAGCCCATAGTAATGAACTCCGATTGCCCCACTATTCGTTCCGCATGCTTGTTGTGAACGTAAGCCTCTATTTGAATCACACCAAGTTTTTCAAGAAAATCGTTAGTAATAATCATACGTAACAATCCCAATCATAACGCCGGGTGATGACTCTTTCGACTTAACGCATCCGAGACCACATTCGCCTTGCCCGGATGATAAAGTATTTCACAATCATAATCTTTTACTACATCCATCCACCTACGTTGACGATAATTCAAATCTCTTTGATCGAAAAGATGCTTCAAACTCTTGTGATCCGAATAAATCATACACTTGACACCATACAAGTAATGGCGCCAAATTTTCAACGCATGCACAACCGCCGCCAACTCAAGATCATGAGTCGGATATCTCGTTTCGTGTTCCTTTAATTGTCGAGAGGCATAAGCGATGACTTTACCCCGTTGCATTAGAACACACCCGAGCCCATTTAAAGAAGCATCACAATAAACCGTCATGTCTTCTACACCTTCCGGCAATACTAACACCAGAGCTTGACATAACTTCTCTTTTAACAATTGAAAAGCAGTTTCTTGCTCGTTCTCCAAATTAAATCTTGCGTTCTTTCTCGTCAATTTCGTCAATGGAGAAGCGATCTTAGAAAAGTCTTGGATAAACCGACGATAATAACCTGCCAATCAGAGAAAACTTCCGATTTTCGTAGGCGTAGTCGGCCGTCCCCAACTCTTGACCGTCTCTATCTTCCCCGGATCTACTTGAATACCATTTTCGTTCACAATATGGCCAAGGAATTGAACTTCCCTTAGCCAAAATTCACATTTAGAGAATTTAGCATACAACTCCTCCTTCCGCAACGTCTTTAACACACCCCTCAAATGATGTTCATGTTCCTTCATACTTTTCGAATAGACAAGTATGTCATCAATGAACACAATTACTGACTTGTCCAACATAGGTTGGCACACTCGGTTCATAAGGTCCATGAAGGCCGCCGGTGCATTCGTAAGACCAAAAGGTATAACTACAAACTCAAAATGCCCATAACGCGTTCGAAAATCCGTTTTCTCAATATCTTCCTCACAGACCCGCATTTGGTGATAGCCGGACCATAGGTCAATCTTAGAGAAATACGTAGCACCTTGGAGTTGGTCAAACAAATCTTCAATCCGAGGCAATGGATAACGATTCTAGATTGTCACTTTATTCAACTCCCGGTAATCGATGAACATCCGCATACTACCATCCTTCTTTTTCACGAATAAAATCGGAGCGCCCCATGGCGAAGCACTCGGTCGGTTAAAACCCTTTTCAAGTAGCTCTTGGGTTTGATTTAACAACTCTTGCATTTCCGTCGGCGCTAAACGATAAGGAGTTTTAGCAATGGGAGTAGCTCCTGGAACCAACTCAATGCAAAATTCAACTTGTCTTTTCGCCGAAACACCCGGTAACTCATCTAGAAAAGCGTCTTCAAACTCATTTACCACCGGAATTTCACGAATGGGTGGTGGCTCATCCCGAGTATCAACAACATGGGCAAGAAAAGCCATGCCACCACTAACAAGGAAACGACGTGCCCGTGCAAAAGTGCATATCGGCACAAGTGTTCTACGCTTATCACTGTGAATAATTAACTCTCCCCCACTTGGGGTCTTCACACGAATAAATTTTTCATGGTATGCAATATCGGTTCTATTATGATCGAGCCAATCCATACCAACAACGTGTAACAACCCAAACCAACCCGCGACCAAACCACGTGAAAATACAAAATAAAAAAAAAAATTGCTGTACAGTGAAGTGGCGCGGCGCCCCAGGATAGCCGTGCGGCGCGCCATTCAGGCCTGTCCGGAAAGTTTCAAATGCGAAAAAGATCGACTAGTTCCCGACATTTTTAGACGACACGCTTTTAACCACACATTCAAATATGTAAAACTATCACGATTTAAACATAAAAATGATGTTTTACAAGCGGGGCCCACACGACCCAAAATACAAGTTTAATACAATTTATAAGTTTCGACCACCAAAAAGTTTAAGTACCAAACTACACTATGAGCATGGCGTTTGGGATTAAACTACCCACGTTTCGGTCAAACTCCCAAAAGTCAACACATCCAAAAGCGTCCCCTAACGAAGCGGGATCTCTAATCCAAGGTAATGCCCTTACCCTTATCCACAACTGAACCTATAAAAAGTAAACAACGAGAGGGTAAGCAAAGCTTAGTGAATGCATTAATTATACGAATACATATATAATTATACCTACTTGCATACACTTACACAAATCGCAAACATGCTAGCAAACACAATTAGCTTATCGTCACAGTAACAAGCTATAATTCACCAATTCTACAAGCTAGCATAACAACCGCATATAAATATAACTCGAATAATATAATATGCTTACAACACAAATAACCATGGTTAAACAATCGTACAAGGGAACGGCGCTCCCGAAAACTCCATCGGTGTTCATAACATCCGTTAGGGCACTTAACACCTCACACCACTAACCCCTAGGGTGGCACCTTAACACCTCGGTACTTCACCCCGAGTGGCATCTTAACACCTCGATGCTTCACTCATATTTTACGGAGTGGTGTCTTAACACCTCGACACTACATTCCTAGGTGGCATCTTAACACCTCGATGCTACACCCGAGTGGCATCTTAACACCTTGATGCTACACTATTCATGTGAAACGTGGTGTCTTAACACCTCGACACTTCACATTTCACGCTACAACAAATAGATACATTATATACCTATGCATATAATTATTCCACTCACCTCAAAACTCTTGTGGAAAGTTACCCGAGCTTGCAAGACCTCAAAGTAACGCACCTATCATAATATACATATTATCAAACGCAAACTCAAGTTGGTCAACCGATCCTTTCACCATTCCAAAGCCATTTTGACCCAAGGTGCAATTTTAACCCATTTGAACCCTTAACCCTAATTTTGGGTTAACACACACCAAAACCCTAATCATTAACCAAGATGGGTTTAAAACACTTTTCAATCACAAAGTTTATGCATCAAACACATACATTTACCCACTTAGGTCCATCATGACCCATTTGACCATTTAAAGTCAATACACCCATTTCGGGTCACCCACTAACCCACTTAACACCCATTTACATATATATAAGTGTGCTAGTACATTAACTAACCAATTTAGGCTCATAAACATAGTTTAATAATTTGAAAACCCTAGTTAGTCATCTTTGGGTCTACATGACCCAAATTCACCCAAAAACACTCAATATCCTAACAAATGGGTTTTTGGTTCATCACTTACCCCAAACCCTAACCCATAATCAAATTAAAATCAAGAAATCAAGATTAGAGCATACCACTAGCACCAAAATGTAGCTAGAGGATAGATGAACAACTTTAAAGCTTGCACTTAGACCCGATTCAACCTCCTTCTTCTTTATTTTGAGTTTTCTCACACTAGAACAACCCTCTCTCTCTAAAATTGAATTGGAGAAGATAAGGTGGTTGTGAATGGAGTGGATGAGCTCCTAAAACTGATCTAAGGCATTAAATTCGGACCCCAAAGTGATTTTACCAAAATGCCCTCAAAATATCTAATTAAAAAGAAAATGGGAATATGTCGCAGACAGATGGCGCGGCGCGCCATATAGCCGTGCGGCACGTGACTCCCCCAGTTCAGAATTCTTCCATGTTTTAAATATATACAACAAAACCCCGCTTCGAGTATCGTAAATTCGCTTATATACAAGGATAATATTTGGGTCTTACAACTCTCCCCCACTTATTCGGATTGCGTCCTCGCAATCCAAGCCGCATGACAAGAGGGAAGATAAAGCAACACGAATTCTTCAGGCTCCCAAGTGAACTCGGAACCTTTACTCCGTCGCCATTGAACCTTAAAGGTTCTCACCTCTTTATTCCTCAACATTTTCACCTTCTCATCAAGGATAGGAATCGGTTCCTCGACATATTCTAACTTGTTGTTTAGCTCAATTTCGTCTAATGGCATCCATGAAGAATCATCCGCAAGACACTTACGGAGATGGGAAACATGAAACGTGTTATGGATCCCCGCAAGCTCTTTGGGTAATTCCAAACGATACGCAACTTCACCAACACGAGCTAAAACCTTGAATGGCCCAATAAACCGAGGAGCTAACTTCCCCATTTTCGAAATCGAATAATACCTTTCCATGGCGAAACCTTAAGCATCACCATGTCACCTTCTTGAAATTCGATCGTTCGTCTACGTTTGTCAGCATACGACTTTTGTCTATCTTGAGCCTTCTTCAAATGTTTTCGAATAATATCAATCTTGTTATTCGTCTCCAAAACCAAATCGGTACTCCCGATTTCTCTTTGACCCACTTCTCCCCAACAAATGGGAGTTCGACACCTTCGCCCATAAAGCATCTCATAAGGTGGCATCCCGATACTAGTATGATAACTATTATTGTACGAGAATTCCACCAAAGGCAAATGCTCATCCCAACTACCACCGAAGTCAATAATGCACGCCCGTAACATATCTTCCAAAGTTTGATTCGTACGTTCGGTTTGACCGTCCGTTTGAGGATGATACGCCGTGCTCAACTTCAATTGTGTACCCATATCTTCATGAAACTTTTCCCAAAACCGAGATGTAAAACGGGTATCTCGATCCGAAATAATAGATATAGGAACCCCATGTCGCGAGACCACTTCCTTGATAAACAACTTAGCCAAGACCTCCGATAATATCGCTTCTTTAATGGGAAGAAACAAAGCGCTTTTCGTCAATCGATCAACTATAACCCAAATCGAATCAAATTGGGTTCTTGCCATTTTAGGTAACTTTGTGATGAAATCCATGGTAATGTGCTCCCATTTCCATTTCGGGATTTCTAACGGTTGCAACTTACCATACGGCTTTTGGTGTTCGGCTTTTACTTGTAAACACGTGTTGCATTGCTCAACATACTTCACAACATCACGTTTCATGCTCGGCCACCAATAATCTTTCTTCAAGTCATGATAAATTTTTGTCGCACCCGGATGAATGGAATATTTGGACTTATGTGCTTCATCAAGTAGCACCCGCCGGTAATCACCCATCTTAGGCACCCACTGTAGTGACCCGAACTTTTCCATGTTTTTATATAATAAATGAAATTGATATTTACATGATTAAATGTTTCCAACATGTTAAGCAATCAAACTTGTTAAGACTTGATTAATTGAAATAGGTTTCATATAGACAATTGACCACCCATGTTGACCGGCGATTCACGAACGTTAAAACTTGTAAAAACTATATGATAACATATATATGGATATATATATAGTTAACATGATATTATGATAAGTAAACATATCATTAAGTATATTAACAATGAACTACATATGTAAAAACAAGACTACTAACTTAATGATTTTGAAACGAGACATATATGTAACGATTATCGTTGTAACGACATTTAATGTATATATATCATATTAAGATATATTAATACATCATGATATCATGATAATGTAATAATTTAACATCTCATTTGATTTAATAAATAATGGGTTAACAACATTTAACAAGATCGTTAACCTAAAGGTTTCAAAACAACACTTACATGTAACGACTAACGATGACTTAACGACTCAGTTAAAATGTATATACATGTAGTGTTTTAATATGTATTCATACAGTTTTGAAAGACTTCAAGACACTTATCAAAATACTTCTACTTAACAAAAATGCTTACAATTACATCCTCGTTCAGTTTCATCAACAATTCTACTCGTATGCACCCGTATTCGTACTCGTACAATACACAGCTTTTAGATGTATGTACTATTGGTATATACACTCCAATGATCAGCTCTTAACAGCCCATATGAGTCACCTAACACATGTGGGCACCATCATTTGGCAACTAGCATGAAATATCTCATAAAATTACAAAAATATGAGTAATCATTCATGACTTATTTACATGTAAACAAAATTACACATCCTTTATATCTAATCCATATACCAACGAACAAAAACACCTACAAATACTTTCATTCTTCAATTTTCTTCATCTAATTAATCTCTCTCAAGTTCTATCTTCAAGTTCTAAGTGTTCTTCATAAATTCTACAAGTTCTAGTTTCATAAAATCAAGAATACTTCCAAGTTTGCTAGCTTACTTCCAATCTTGTAGAGTGATCATCTGATATTGCTCAAATTAGACATATCTTTAGTCGCAATATCAAGTTCTATCATTGTTTATTTTGTGTGTAAACATAGTATTTTCGTTTGTATTCCATTTTATTGTAAAATAGTTAGAATCATTGTGTAATTGAAGAAATATGGAAGATTTTGGATGATACTACTCAGAGATCGAAAACAAGTCAAAAAGTCGATGAATAGTAGAGTGCGCCAAGGAGTGCGCCAAGGAGTGCGTTCAGCTCACTCATCCAAATTTTAATCAGAGAATTCTGGGATTGAAAACTAGAGTGCGCCAAGGAGTGCGCTCAGCTCACTCGTCCAAATTTTGATCAGAGAATTCTGGGATCGAAAACAAGTCAAAAAGCATGAATAGTAGAGTGCGCCAAGGAGTGCGCTCAGCGCACTTTCTCCGCGCATTCTGACGTGTAAAGCAGATCTGGACGTGCAACTCGAGCTGTAAAGTGGAATTGTGGTAGGTAAACAGTGCGCTCAGCGCACCCCAAATAGTGCGCTTGGCGCACCTGATAATGCTAAAAACGAACATATATTTCATAGCATTATCCCTCAAGAAAGACAAGCTTTTAGTTGCAACTGTTCTATTTACAAGTGATATTCGTTTAAATAATAAAAGGTGAAGACAAAAGACAGATTCGACGAATTGAAGACGCAAACGACCAAAAAGCTCAAAAGTACAAAATACAATCAATGAGGTTCCAATTATTGATAAGAAACGTCTCAAAATTACAAGAGTACAAGATTCAAAACGCAAAGTACAAGATATTAAATTATTCGCAAGGACGTTCGAAAATCCGGAACCGGGACCAGAGTCAACTCTCAACGCTCGACGCAACGGACTAAAAATTACAAGTTAACTATGTATATAAATATAATATAATATATAATTATACCATAAAATAGCTTGATGTTATGCGAGGTGTATATAAAATAGCTTATATTTTACAAGGAAATACTATTAAATATGATACAATTTTACACAAGATATTTATTTATTTATAGAATGGATATACTTAAACCTTGCTACAACACTTATAGGCAGTGTACCTAATCGTACAGTAGTGTAGTTTTTAGTAAGTCCGGTTCGTTCCACAGGGAATCTTTTTCACAAAGCTTAACGCTATATTAGTTTAAATTTATAAAAATACAAATATATATATAAGTAATATTATTATTATAAAGGGGGGTTTTTACCGTTTAATGACCAGTTTGTCGATTTTAAAAACTTTAGTCGCAGTTAAAACCAAATGTAAAATATTAAAAATAAATAAAAGACTTAATTTAAAGCGTAAAGTAAATAACGATAATGAAATTGCGATAAATAAAAGTGCGATAAAATAAACTTGCGATAATTAAAAAGTACGATAATTAAAAGTGTAATTAAATACAATAACAATAAATAAAAGTGCTATAATTAGAAGTGCAATTAAATATAAAATAAAGGAAATTAAATATGAAATAAAAGAATTATGCTTATTTAAACTTCCGTAATCATGATGTTTGACGTGTTGATTTTAGTTTTATGCCCATGGGTTAATTGTCCTTTGTCCTGGATTATTTAATATGTCCGTCTGGTTTTTGTCCATAACAGTCCATCAGTCATAAATATAAAGTGCGAGTATCCTCGTCAAATTATCCTTATACCTGAAGTCAAATATTCCAACTAATTGGGGACTTAAACTGTAACAAGATTTTAATACTTTGTTTAATAATTATACCAGGATGTCGACTGAATGTAACCCAAGGTTTTAATACTTTGTTATCAATTATGCCAAGTGTCCTTGTACATAATTTCACCCCTGTTTTAATAATTCTAGTGGCTATTAATCCATTCCCATGTCCGGTTAAATGAACGATTATTCGTACATATAAATATCCCGCCCATCGTGTTCGATTGAGTGTATATGGTTATTTATAGGGACGTTCAATTGTAAATCTTTATATTAAAATTAACAAACTATCATTTAGTTAAACAAATATAAAGCCCATTAATAGCCCATAGTCTAATTTCCACAAGTGTCGTTCTTTTGTCCAAACCCCAATTATGGTACAAAGCCCAATTACCCAATTTTAGTAATTAGCCCAACATCATGATTACTTCATTTTAAATAAGCATAATAATAACTTAGCTACGAGACATTAAATTAAAAAGGTTGAACATAACTTACAATGATTAAAAATAGCGTAGCGTTACACGGACAGAATTTCGACTTACACCCTTACAACATTCGCTAACATACCCTTATTATTAGAATTTAAAATTAAAATTAAAATTAAAATATAAATTATATATATTTACGTATACATATATAGAGAGAGATTGAATTTTTTTTGGATATTTTTGCGATCAAACTGCGTTTGCTTTTATAGGGATTTGAGTCCAGGTGAGCTCCGCAAGTCGCGGCCTTTTCCCTCTTTGAACTCCGTAAGTCGCGGAGTTCGATTTTACAGCTCACACCATTTTGGAGCCTTTCTTGCCGACGGATTATTATATAAATATAATATATATATAATTTATATAATTAATTATATATTATATTATATTTATATACATAGTTAACTTGTAATTTTTAGTCCGTTGCATCGAGCGTTGAGAGTTGACTCTGGTCCCGGTTCCGGATTTTCGAACGTCTTTGCGAATAATTTAATATCTTGTACTTTGCGTTTTGAATCTTGTACTCTTGTAATTTTGAGACGTTTTTTTTATAAATAATTGGAACCTCATTGATTGTATTTTGTACTTTTGAGCTTTTTGGTCGTTTGCGTCTTCAATTCGTCGAATTTGTCTTTTGTCTTCACCTTTTATTATTTAAACGAATATCACTTGTAAATAGAACAGTTGCAACTAAAAGCTTGTCTTTCTTGAGGGATAATGCTATGAAATATATGTTCGTTTTTAGCATTATCAAATATTCCCACACTTGAGCGTTGCTTGTCCTCAAGCAATATAGTCTTGAAATACTAGAATCACTTCTTTATTCTTCACACTTTGTACATCAGTGATTTCTATACGGCGGTATAAACAATGGTAGTAACGATATGGTTTACAGTCCCACATGACTATAAAATTTAGATCCTTTAAGGAAATTGGATCTTTATGAAAACATTTGATCTTTTGAAAATTTTAATCTAGCTTTTACCCTAGATAAGTTTTCCGAAATAACCCTTCACCGGTGTTTGCAAAATATTTTTGTGGGTTTGGTGGGTTTCAGATTTGAAAATTTTAGCTCAAAACTTGCGGTTTTGTGTCACCCACTTGCTAACCTTGTATTAGGAAAGCAACACGTCCAGTATACTTGCTCCGTATATTACCTTTCGATAAACTACCGTCCGGTTGTAAAGGAAAGCGTTGAACAAGCAACTGTTAAGGCAATGTCCCCTGACATGCTTTTAATTATGGTCTATAACGTGTCGGACGCAATTACTATCCTTTGTAGGAGCAATAGTAAAGCTCACCCTTATAAATTTTCGGTCTGGCACAAGGTCCTGTCTTTGACCATGCTATGCAACCACCGTTCTTACGGTTGACACCCGATTTGGTTCAGGTGACCTAATGAATTCCAGGTGAATTCCTAGGATTTTACGTTCAAAGGTAATGAACGCATTGAAAATGGGTTTTCAGAAAACAAATCGGTTTATAATTTGATCAAAATATTTTCTCGTTCAAGCTCGAGTTTAGATATCATTGAATTCCATGAGTTTGAATTCTCAATCTTTAAGGTCAATCTCAAGGATTGAGTAATATCAGTCTTAAAAGCTGATTTTTGATCTTTAAGGAGATTATCCTTTCTGGGGATCTGATTCATTAGTCTTATCAAGCTAATTTGCACGGTGCCCCCCATTTTACGAGATAAATCCTTCTCATGGTTAGGATAAATCTGACCACTTGGCAACCCTATTTTATGCTGAGGTCCGTGGATTTCCTGCTGATTTTAGAGATGACTTTTCTAGATTTTTGGTCAACCTACAGCTGGTCTGGACGACAACTTCTTAACCTAAATCAAGAAGCGCGTGTCTTTTTCGGAAGACTTTACTTCCTTTTAACGATGGAATTGATTCATCGTGTAGATCCATCTCTTCTTTTCTTTCATCGGGTAAAATAGTTTAGTTTAGTCCAAAGCAAAAGTATCTTCAATTATTTGTTACAGAAATATGTGACATATGTTTAAAATAACTTGGTAAATTTTCCCACACTTGGCTTTTTTTTTCCTTTTTATTGTCCTCTATTCCATTTTAAATGAATTCTAACATTTTAGTTTGTTTCTCAATTTATGTCCTTTCCGAGATAACAATAATTTCGGTGTTAAAACCTAGTTTTATCATTCATAAATATGTATAAACATGATTTTGAGTTCATTTAATTGAAAATTTTGAAAAATTTTACTAGAATTGGGTAGTCAGTATATAACACTAGGGCTGTTCTTTATTATCAGAGAGCACTAGATTCTAATACAACTACTGCTTTACTAGTATTTTTAATGGTAATCAAGTGTATAAAGTAAAAATTTTAAAAATCTGAAAGAATTTAACCCATTCCCACACTTAAGATCTTGCAATGCCCTCATTTGCAAGAAATCAGTAAAAATTTAAATTATTGAGGGTGATTAGCGCAGAAAAATGATTAAATTTTACCAAAGTTTCCAAACATATTGTTGTTTGTGTTGAATGATAAATGGTGCATATCATTTGTTCATTCCGTCTTGTTGTTATTTCACATATATTTTGCATCTTATCGTCAAAATTAGTTGCTTTTGCTGAATTTAATGCCAGTCTTTGAAAATGCGTTGTTTTACCCTGTTGTGTACATAAGATAAACTGCAAACATATATACATATTTTTGAAGTTTGGTATATTACCCCACATTCAAACATTATTAAAATCTAAAAATAAAAATTAGTAAATTATAAAAACTAATACAATTCCAACATAAGTATTAAATGTATCAACATTACAAATTATAAAATAAATAAAACTAAGTAGACTAGGGATGATACTAATACCAGTAGGGGTTCCTTGCATAACCATATGTGTTATAAAATGCTTCGGCTGGGTTATACGTAGGATACGGTGGTTGGATCTCTATAGACCAGGGAGGAAATACGGGCGATGGAGTAGGAATATAGTTTCTACCTACATGTTGGCAATGAGCTATGATTTGGTTTTGATGAACTTGCCAATCTTCAAATGCTCGATGTCTAGCATTTTCATACTCTTGTGAAGCTATAAACCTTTGCATTTCTGTCATTTCATTTCCTCCTCCCACATTACCTGGCTGTTGGTTTCTCTCAACCTGTGGATGTCTACCATGGTATTGTACTGCGGCGTTATTTCGCCTCTTCAAAACCTTCGCACCATGGTATACATTTAAACCTATTGTATCGCGGGGTTCTGGTTCTTCTACTAATAATCCCCCCGACTTATATCCACACCGAGATATTCAGCAATCAAAGTAATAAATATACCACCTCCTATTATGCTATGCGGTCTCATCCCCCTAACCATAGCTGATAAATAATAACCCACACAATAAGGTATACTTACAGCGCTTTGTGGGTCTCGAATACACATGTGGTAAAACAAATCCTGTTCATTTACCTTTTCCTTATTCTTACCTCTTTGTGTAATCGAATTAGCTAAAAACCTATGAATTACTCTTAACTCTGCTCTATCTATATCCAAATAAGAGTAATTTCTCCCTTTAAACCGGTGATGGCTAGTCATTTGACTCCATACACCATGCGTATCAAAATTTTCATCAATTTTCCTACCGTTCAATATCAACCCTCTACAATCGGCAGATGCTAACTCCTCAGGCGCATATATACGTAAGGCCTGAGCCATGTCTAGTAGAGACATGTGGCGCATCGAACCTCCTAACAAAAATCTAATAAAAGATCGATCGGTTAAACTAACTACCCGATCATTTATTTCTATACTACACAATAATTCTTCACACCATACTTTATATACAGGTCTACGCATGTTGAATAAGCATACCCAATCATTAAAAGTAGAATTACCATACCTCTGTGTAAGTAATTCTCTAATTGGCCCGGCTAATTCTACAGCTTCTAACGGAGCCCATTCTATTACCCTAGGTACTTCAACAGCTTTAGAATGAAGAGTATGCAAACCCCTTTGGTATTTTGAATAATCTATCCAACGTCTGTCAAATCTCAAGTTCGGGTGCAAATCTTCCAAGTGCATATCTGAAAATGTCATGACTGGATGAGGTATATCTTGTTTTTAATAACTATCAACATCCTGTTGTTCCGCATTCTCAGGAGGAGCATTGCGAGCTTGGGATGAAGATTCACCCCTTTCAGTCTGCAAAACACATCAAACACAATTTTTGTGCATCCAAATATGCATTAGTGTCAGCAAAATCATCAATCAAAATAATTACAATGACATGTTCAATTTATATCAAACTTAAGCTCATTTTCATATTTTTATCAAATCTACACTTTTTCAAATAAGCATATACGAAAATGTTCGCCAAGTTCATAAGCATTCAACTTAAATAACATGTCAAAATAATCATTACTAGCAATTAAACAAGTTTCAAATGGCATTGTCTCTTAAAAATCAAGTTCATGAATTTTAGACTTGAAAAAGTCCACTTTAATTCTCAAAATCATGTTTAGGCTTAAAGTTTGGATCATTTAACTACCTAAACATGTTACACTACTTAATTTAGCAACAATTCATGACAAAAATCGGCCATAACCTGTTTATATCAAAAAGTCCCAAATTGCTCAAGAACACAAAACCTAGATTACTCAAAATTTGAAGTTTAAGGCTTCTAATCATGTTAAATAGCATCAATCTAGGTTATACAAGCATAATACATAAGCAATTTAAGCATAATTACACTAAAAAGTATCAAAATCGAATTGGGGAAAAAATTGCTCAAGAACACCAATTTTCGGATTAAATGGTGTTTAGGTGTAGAAATTTACCGTTTTTCTTGAGTAATTCCTTGATAGCATCTTTCTCAACATGATTTTAGTAAAAAATGTGATGATTTTTGGTGAAAAAATTCGGATTTTAGAGGTGATTTTCGGTAATTTTCGCAGTTTTATGTGTGTGGTAGTGTGCAGACTGATCTGTTCGGCCCTTTTATTTTTTTCTGTATTTTTGGAACTCCGCGACTTGCGGTGTTTGACTCTTTCAAACTCCGCAACTCGCGGCGTTTTTTTTTTTTTTTATATAAAACCTTATACTTTATAAAACTTATAATTAATTAAATTTTAAAAATTTGTTTTTCCTTTAGGAGCAAGGGTGTTTCGGATCGATGTCCTAGTTCGTCCCTCGACAAAATTTTAAAATTTGTCAATTCAAAGCGCGGTTTTAAAAGTAAAGATTTTTGGGTTTTTTTTAATGTTTTTGGCATACTTTAAGTCAATAAGATTAAAAATAATGATAATAAAATTTCTCGTCCCTCCCTCGGGTAAAGCAATTTCGGTTTAAAGACCTAGTCTTCAACTTACGACGAATTTTAAAAATCATATTTTTAACTTAACGAAATAAAGTAAATTTTTGTTTTTAAATTCACATCAAACTTAAATTTAAAATGCATAAAATTAAAAATTCACTTTTTAAAAATTAAAAATTCACACCAAACTTAATTTAAAAATTAATATTATAAATTCACAACAAACTTACATTATATTTTCATTTTTATACATGCAAACTTATATTAAAAATATTAATTTTTCAAATATTTACAATTTTAAGTATATTGATTTTAAAAAGTTTACAATATTATTTTAATATTAATTTTAAAAACAAAGTAAAAATAAAATTAAAAATCTTTTTGGTCTTTTATCCCACTTTAATCAATCAAATATTATCAAAAATATGCGCCCCTCTTTTCGGTAAAGTAATTTCGGTTCCATGACCTAATTTAACTCATGACGAATTTTTGAAATATTTTGGGTTGATTGATTAAAGATATTTATACCTTAAGAATAAACATTAAATTTCGCAGTGATGTAATAAATTTTTGTATGATATCAATAATTTCGGTCGCCAAACCTAATTTTATCGAATACCAATTTAATACTTTATAGCGAACAAATTAGCGTTTATTATCAAAAGGTTAAAAATAAAAATAAAAATAAAAACTGTACAGACTTACCTGTGAGATAGTATTCTTAGTGATATGATCTATCCCATTCATAAGATAGTCGGTTTAATTGGTTTTCCATAGCTACATAGGCGTAACCTCGAGCATTCAGTGTTTTTTCTTCTAAACATATGAACGGTCCGTCTCTGCATAAAGTAACAAATTCGATGTTTGAATAGGTTTGATTATTTGAACATTTACCTCCATGTGACCATTTTCCGCATTTGTGACATCTTTCTAGGTGTCGTGCTCTTCTTTTCGCTGCGGATTTTGATTTTCCTTTGCCAAATTGTAACTTATTATCTTCGCATCTGGATTCTTTTCTTACTCCGTCCAATCTTTCTCTGATTACTGATACTATTTCACTCGGAAGTGTGTCATTATTACGTTTAGTGATCAAATCATGTAGCATTAGACCATGGTTTAGTTCACAGGCAGTCTTCATTTCGTAAAAACCTAAAAAAACAAAAATTCAGAATGGGGGGAGAAGACTAGTTCTTTAGGGTCAGCTAGGAAAAGACCATTCGGGTTCCATTTTCGAGAACTACACGAAAACAGAAAATCTAACTCTAACAGAAATACATATTATCCTTTAAAGACTTGATTCTCCCCACACTTAGTTAGCTGTGGTATCGAAATTGTGATTAACTTCATTGTCAACTTCCATTGGACTATCTATGTAATGTTTAACTCTGTGACCATTAACCTTAAATTCAATCCCATTTGAATTTATTAATTCTATCGTTCCGTATGGGAAAACTCTTTTGACTATGAATGGTCCAGACCATCTTGATTTCAATTTTCCAGGAAATAGCTTGAATCGTGAATTGAAAAGAAGAACTCTGTCTCCTTCTTTGAATTCTTTTGAACTTCTGATTCTATTATCATGCCATTTCTTCGTTCTTTCCTTATAGATTAACGAATTTTCGTATGCTTCATGTCTTAATTCTTCTAATTCGTTTAATTGACTTAATCGTAGATGTCCAGCTTCATGTAAATCAAGATTACATGTCTTCAAAGCCCAAAATGCTTTGTGTTCAATTTCTACTGGAAGATGACATGCTTTTCTATAAACAAGTCTAAAAGGTGTGGTTCCAATTGGAGTTTTGTAGGCTGTTCTAAAAGCCCAGAGTGCATCCTCCAATTTAATGGACCATTCCTTCGGATTTGATCCTACGGTTTTTTCTAGAATACGTTTTAAAATTCGGTTGGTATTTTCAACTTGTCCACTTGTTTGTGGATGATAAGCAGTGGAGATTTTATGAGTTACTCCATATCTTTTGAGAACTTTCTCAAGTTGATTATTACAGAAATGAGTACCCCGATCACTTATTAAAGGTTTCGGTGTTCCAAACCTTGCAAAAAGACGTTTTAAAAAGTTGACTACAACTCGTGCAACGTTAGTTGGGAGAGCTTGTGCTGCCGCCCATTTAGATACATAATCAATGGCTACGAGAATATAGAGATTATTATGAGATTTTAGAAATGGACCCATAAAGTCAATACCCCAAATGTCAAATACTTCACATACTTGAATGACATTTTGTGGCATTTCATCACGTTGACTTATTTTTCTGGCTCTTTGACATGCATCACAGGATTTGCAAAGAAGGTGTGCGTCTTTGTAAATTGTAGGCCAATAGAATCCAGCATCATAAATTATATATATTTACGTATACATATATAGAGTGAGATTGAATTTTTTTGGATGGATAAATGGTGCACCAAAGCTCGATTTTTATAGGCCTGTGATCTGGAAAAGATGCTCATGCGATCGCATGGATTTATGCCTTCCAGGCCATGCGATCGCATGGCCAGCTGGGGAGAGCCACATTTGGTTGTTTTCTTCTGCCGACGTTTATTTAAATATAATATAATATATATATTAATTTTAAGAATTAATTATATATTATATTATATTCATATGCATAGTTGACTTGTAATTTTTAGTCCGTTGCGTAGAGCGTTGAGAGTTGACTCTGGTCCCGATTCCGGATTTTCGAACGTCCTTGCGAATAATTTAATATCTTGTACTTTGCGTTTTGAATCTTGTACTCTTGTAATTTTGAGACGTTTCTTATTAATAATTGGAACCTCATTGATTGTATTTTGTACTTTTGAGCTTTTTGGTCGTTTGCGTCTTCAATTCGTCGAATCTGTCTTTTGTCTTCACCTTTTATTATTTAAACGAATATCACTTATAAATAGAACAGTTGCAACTAAAAGCTTGTCTTTCTTGAGGGATAATGCTATGAAATATACGTTCATTTTTAGCATTATCAAATATTCCCACACTTGAGCGTTGCTTGTCCTTAAGCAATATAGTCTTGAAATACTAGAATCACTTCTTTATTCTTCACACTTTGTACATCAGTGATTTCTATACGGCGGTATAAACAATGGTAGTAACGATATGGTTTACAGTCCCACATGACTATAAAATTTAGATCCTTTAAGGAAATTGGATCTTTATGAAAACATTTGATCTTTTGAAAATTTTAATCTAGCTTTTACCCTAGATAAGTTTTCCGGAATAACCCTTCACCGGTGTTTGCAAAATATTTTTGTGGGTTTGGTGGGTTTCAGATTTAAAAATTTTAGCTCAAAACTTGTGGTTTTGTGTCACCCACTTGCTAACCTTGTATTAGGAACGCAACACGTCCAGTATACTTGCTCCGAATATTACCTTTTGGTAAACTACCGTCCGGTTGTAAAGGAAAGCGTTGAACAAGCAACTGTTAAGGCAATGTCCCCTGACATGCTTTTAATTATGGTATAAAATGTGTCGGACGCAATTACTATCCTTTGTAGGAGCAATAGTAAAGCTCACCCTTATAATTTTTCGGTCTGGCACAAGGTCCTGTCTTTGACCATGCTATACAACCACCGTTCTTACGGTTGACACCCGATTTGGTTCAGGTGACCTAATGAATTCCAGGTGAATTCCTAGAATTTTACGTTCAAAGGTAATGAACGCATTGAAAATGGGTTTTCAGAAAACAAATCGGTTTATAATTTGATCAAAATATTTTCTCGTTCAAGCTCGAGTTTAGATATCATTGAATTCCATGAGTTTGAATTCTCAATCTTTAAGGTCAATCTCAAGGATTGAGTAATATCAGTCTTAAAAGCTGATTTTTGATCTTTAAGGAGATTATCCTTTCTGGGGATCTGATTCATTAGTCTTATCAAGCTAATTTGCACGGTACCCCCCATTTTACGAGATAAATTCTTATCATGGTTAGGATAAATCTGACCACTTGGCGACCCTGTTTGATGCTGAGGTCCGTGGATTTTCTGCTGATTTTAGTGATGACTTTTCTAGATTTTTCGTCAACCTACAGCTGGTCTGGACGACAACTTCTTAACCCAAATCAAGAAGCGCGTGTCTTTTTCGGAAGACTTTACTTCCTTTTAATGATGGAATTGATTCATCGTGTAGATCCATCTTTCTTACAGAAAATCGGTTAAAACAGTTAATTATCGTCCAAAACAAAAGTATCTTCAATTATTTGTACAAAAATATGTGATATATATTTTGAATAACTTGGTGAAAATTTCCCACACTTGGCTTTTATTTTACTTTTTATTGTCCTCTATTCCATTTTAAATGAATTCTAACATTTTGGTTTGTTTCTCAATTTATGTCCTTTCCAAGGTAACAATAATTTAGGTGTTAACACCTAGTTTTATCGTTCATAAATATGTATAAACATGATTTTAAATTCATTTAGTTGAAAATTTTGAAAATTTTTACTAGAATTGGGTAGTCAGTATATAAGACTAGGGCTGTTCTTTATTATCAGAGAGCACTAGATTCTAATACAACTACTGCTTTACTAGTATTTTTAATGGTAACCAAGTGTATAAAGTAAAAATTTTAAAAATCCGAAAGAATTTAACCCCTTCCCACACTTAAGATCTTGAAATGCTCTCATTTGCAAGAAATCAGTAACAATTTAAATTATTGAGGGTGATTAGCGTAGAAATGATTAAATTTTACTAAAGTTTCCAAACATAGTTGTGTTTGTTTGCTGAATGATAAATGGTGCATATCATTTGTTCATTCCGTCTTGTTGTTATATCACATTTATTTTGCATCTTGTCTTCAAAATTAGTTGCTTTTGCTGAACTTAATGCCAGTCTTTGAAAATGCGTTGTTTTACCCTGTTGTGTACATAAGATAAACTGCAAACATATATACATATTTTTGAAGTTTGGTATATTACCCCACATTCAAACATTATTAAAATCTAAAAATAAAAATTAGTAAATTATAAAAACTAATACAATTCCAACATAAGTATTAAATGTATCAACATTACAAATTATAAAATAAATAAAACTAAGTAGACTAGGGATGATACTGATACCAGTAGGGGTTCCATGCATAACCATATGTGTTATAAAATGCTTCGGCTGGGTTATACGTAGGATAGGTGGTTGGATCTCTATAGACCAGGGAGGAAATACGGGCGATGGAGTAGGAATATAGTTTCTACCTACATGTTGGCAATGAGCTACAATTTGGTAAAGGAAAATCAAAATCCGCAGCGAAAAGAAGAGCACGACACCTAGAAAGATGTCACAAATGCGGAAAATGGTCACATGGAGGTAAATGTTCAAATAATCAAACCTATTCAAACACCGAATTTGTTACTTTATGCAGAGACGGACCGTTCATATGTTTAGAAGAAAAAACACTGAATGCTCGAGGTTACGCCTTTGTAGCTATGGAAAACCAATTAAACGGACTATCTTATGAGTGGGATAGATCGTATCACTAAGAATATTATCTCACCGGTAAGTCTGTACATTTTTTATTTTTTTTTATTTTCATTTTTAACCTTTTGATAATAAACGCTAATTTGTTCGCTATAAAGTATTAAATTGGTATTCGATGAAATTAGGTTTGGCGACCGAAATTATTGATATCATACAAAAATTTATTACATCACTGCGAAATTTAACGTTTATTCTTAAGGTATAAATATCTTTAATCAATCAACCCAAAATATTTCAAAAATTCGTCATGAGTTAAATTAGGTCATGGAACCGAAATTACTTTACCGAAAAGAGGGGCGCATATTTTTGATAATATTTGATTGATTAAAGTGGGATAAAAGACCAAAAAGATTTTTAATTTTATTTTTACTTTGTTTTTAAAATTAATATTAAAATAATATTGTAAACTTTTTAAAATCAATATACTTAAAATTGTAAATATTTGAAAAATTAATATTTTTAATATAAGTTTGCATGTATAAAAATAAAAATATAATTTAAGTTTGGTGTGAATTTATAATATTAATTTTTAAATTAAGTTTGGTGTGAATTTTTAATTTTTAAAATGTGAATTTTTAATTTTATGCATTTTAAATTTAAGTTTGATGTGAATTTAAAAATAAAAATTTACTTTATTTCGTTAAGTTAAAAATATGATTTTTAAAATTCGTCGTAAGTTGAAGACTAGGTCTTTAAACCGAAATTGCTTTACCCGAGGGAGGGACGATAAATTTTATTATCATTATTTTTAATCTTATTGACTTAAAGTATGCCAAAAACATTTAAAAAACCCAAAAATCTTAGCTTTTAAAACAATCGCTACAAAAAGACAAATTTTAAAATTTTGTCGAGGGACGAACTAGGACATCGATCCGAAACGACCTCGTCCTAAATAACAAGGGAAACACAATTTTAAAATTAATTACGTAATTGTTTTATAAGTTATAGATAGTTAAAAAAAAAAAAACCAAACGCCGCGAGTTGCGGAGTTTGAAAGATTCAAACACCGCAAGTCGCGGAGTTCCAAAAATACAGAAAAAAATAAAAGGGCCGAACAGATCAGTCTGCACACTACCACACACATAAAACTGCGAAAAATACCGAAAATCACCTCTAAAATCTGAATTTTTTCACCAAAAATCATCACATTTTTTACTAAAATCATGTTGAGAAGGATGCTATCAAGGAATTACTCAAGAAAAACGGTAAATTTCTACACCTAAACACCATTTAATCCGAAAATTAGTGTTCTTGAGCAATTTTTTACCCAATTCAATTTTGATACTTTTTAGTGTAATTATGCTTAAATTGCTTATGTATTATGCTTGTATAACCTAGATTGATGCTATTTAACATGATTAGAAGCCTTAAACTTCAAATTTTGAGTAATCTAGGTTTTGTGTTCTTGAGCAATTTGGGGCTTTTTGATATAAACAGGTTATGGCCGATTTTTATCATGAATTGTTGCTAAATTAAATAGTGTAACATGTTTAGGTAGTTAAATGATCCAAACTTTGAGCCTAAACATGATTTTGAGAATTAAAGTGGACTTTTTCAAGTCTAAAATTCATGAACTTGATTTTTAAGAGATAATGCCATTTGAAACTTGTTTAATTGCTAGTAATGATTATTTTGACATGTTATTTAAGTTGAATGCTTATGAACTTGGTGAACATTTTCGTATATGCTTATTTAAAAAAGTGTAGATTTGATAAAAATATGAAAATGAGCTTAAGTTTGATATAAATTGAACATGTCATTGTAATTATTTTGATTGATGATTTTGCTGACACTAATGCATATTTGGATGCACAAAAATTGTGTTTGATGTGTTTTGCAGACTGAAAGGGGTGAATCTTCATCCCAAGCTCGCAATGCTCCTGCTGAGAATGCGGAACAACAGGAGGTGGATAACTACTACAAATAAGATATACCTCATCCAGTCATGACATTTTCAGATATGCACTTGGAAGAGTTGCACCCGAACTTGAGATTTGACAGACGTTGGATAGATTATCCAAAATACCAAAGGGGTTTGCATACTCTTCATTCTAAAGCTGTTGAAGTACCTAGGGTAATAGAATGGGCACCGTTAGAAGCTGTAGAATTAGCCGGGCCAATTAGAGAATTACTTACACAGAGGTATGGTAATTCTACTTTTAACGATTGGGTACGATTATTCAGCATACGTAGACCTGTATATAAAGTATGGTGTGAAGAATTATTGTGTAGTATAGAAATAAATGATCGGGTAGTTAGTTTAACCGATCGATCTTTTATTAGATTTTTGTTAGGAGGTTCGATGCGCCACATGTCTTTACTAGACATGGCTCAGGCCTTACGTATATATACGCCTGAGGAGTTAGCATCTGCCGATTGTAGAGGGTTGATATTGAACGGTAGGAAAATTGATGAAAATTTTGATACGCATGGTGTATGGAGTCAAATGACTAGCCATCACCGATTTAAAGGGGGAAATTACTCTTATTTGGATATAGATAGAGCAGAGTTAAGAGTAATTCATAGGTTTTTAGCTAATTCGATTACACAAAGAGGTAAGAATAAGGAAAAGGTAAATGAACAGGATTTGTTTTACCACATGTGTATTCGAGACCCACAAAGCGCTGTAAGTGTACCTTATTGTGTGGGTTATTATTTATCAGCTATGGTTAGGGGGATGAGACCGCATAGCATAACAAGAGGTGGTATATTTATTACTTTGATTGCTGAATATCTCGGTGTGGATATAAGTCGGGGGGGATTATTAGTCGAAGAACCAGAACGCCGCGATACAATAGGTTTAAATGTATACCATGGTGCGAAGGTTTTAAAGAGGCGAAATAACGCCGCAGTACAATACCATGGTAGACATCCACAGGTTGAGAGAAACCAACAGCCAGGTAATGTGGGAGGAGGAAATGAAATGACAGAAATGCAAAGGTTTATAGCTTTACAAGAGTATGAAAATGTTAGACATCGAGCATTTGAAGATTAGCAAGTTCATCAAAACCAAATCATAGCTCATTGCCATCATGTAGGTAGAAACTATATTCCTACTCCATCGCCCGTATTTCCTCCCTGGTCTATAGAGATCCAACCATCGTATCCTACGTATAACCCAGCCGAAGCATTTTATAACACATATGGTTATGCATGGAACCCCTACTGGTATCAGTATCATCCCTAGTCTACTTAGTTTTATTTATTTTATAATTTGTAATGTTGATACATTTAATACTTATGTTAGAATTGTATTAGTTTTTATAATTTACTAATTTTTATTTTTAGATTTTAATAATGTTTGAATGTGGGGTAATATACCAAACTTTAAAAATATGTATATATGTTTGCAGTTTATCTTATGTACACAACAGGGTAAAACAACGCATTTTCAAAGACTAGCATTAAGTTCAGCAAAAGCAACTAATTTTGACGACAAGATGTAAAATAAATGTGATATAACAACAAGACGGAATGAACAAATGATATGCACCATTTATCATTCAGCAAATAAACACAAATATGTTTGGAAACTTTGGTAAAATTTAATCATTTCTACGCTAATCACCCTCAATAATTTAAATTGTTACTGATTTCTTGCAAATGAGGGCATTGCAAGATCTTAAGTGTGGGAAGGGTTTAAATTCTTTTGGATTTTTAAAATTTTTATTTTATACACTTGGTTACCATTAAAAATACTAGTAAAGCAGTAGTTGTATTAGAATCTAGTGCTCTCTGATAATAAAGAACAACCCTAGTCTTATATACTGACTACCCAATTCTAGTAAAATTTTTCAAAATTTTCAACTAAATGAATTTAAAATCATGTTTATACATATTTATGAATGTTAAAACTAGGTGTTAACACTGAAATTATTGTTACCTTGGAAAGGACATAAATTGATAAATAAACCAAAATGTTAGAATTCATTTAAAATAGAATAGAGGACAATAAAAAGGAAAATAAAAGCCAAGTGTGGGAAATTTTCACCAAGTTATTCAAAATATATATCACATATTTTTGTACAAATAATTGAAGATACTTTTGTTTTGGACGATAATTAACTGTTTTAGCCGATTTACTGTAAGAAAGATGGATCTACACGATGAATCAATTCCATCATTAAAAGGAAGTAAAGTCTTCCGAAAAAGATACGCGCTTCTTGATTTAGGTTAAGAAGTTGTCGTCCAGACCAGCTGTAGGTTGACGAAAAATCTAGAAAAGTCATCACAAAAATCAGCAGGAAATCCACGGACCTCAGCATCAAACAGGGTCGCCAAGTGGTCAGATTTATCCTAACTATGAGAAGGATTTATCTCGTAAAATGGGGGGCACCATGCAAATTAGCTTGATAAGACTAATGAATCAGATCCCCAGAAAGGATAATCTCCTTAAAGATCAAAAATCAGCTTTTAAGACTGATATTACTCAATCCTTGAGATTGACCTTAAAGATTGAGAATTTAAACTCATGGAATTCAATGATATCTAAACTCGAGCTTGAACGGGAAAATATTTTGATCAAATTATAAACCGATTTGTTTTCTGAAAATCCATTTTCAATGCGTTCATTACCTTTGAACGTAAAATCCTAGGAATTCACCTGGAATTCATTAGGTCACCTGAACCAAATCGGGTGTCAACCGTAAGAACGGTGGTTGCATAGCATGGTCAAAGACAGGACCTTGTGCCAGACCGAAAAATTATAAGGGTGAGCTTTACTATTGCTCCTACAAAGGATAGTAATTGCGTCTGACACGTTATATACCATAATTAAAAGCATGTCAGGGGACATTGCCTTAACAGTTGCTTGTTCAACGCTTTCCTTTACAACCGGACGGTAGTTTACCAAAAGGTAATATTCGGAGCAAGTATACTGGACGTGTTGCGTTTCTAATACAAGGTTAGCAAGTGGGTGACACAAAACCACAAGTTTTAAGCTAAAATTTTCAAATCTGAAACCCACCAAACCTACAAAAATATTTTGCAAACACCGGTGAAGGGTTATTCTGGAAAACTTATCTAGGGTAAAAGCAAGATTAAAATTTTCAAAAGATCAAATGTTTTCATAAAGATCCAATTTCCTTAATGGATCTAAATTTTATAGTCATGTGGGACTGTAAACCATATCGTTACTACCATTGTTTATACCGCCGTATAGAAATCACTGATGTACAAAGTGTGAAGAATAAAGAAGTGATTCTAGTATTTCAAGACTATATTGCTTGAGGACAAGCAACGCTCAAGTGTGGGAATATTTGATAATGCTAAAAACGAACGTATATTTCATAGCATTATCCCTCAAGAAAGACAAGCTTTTAGTTGCAACTGTTCTATTTACAAGTGATATTCGTTTAAATAATAAAAGGTGAAGACAAAAGACAGATTCGACGAATTGAAGACGCAAACGACCAAAAAGCTCAAAAATACAAAATACAATCAATGAGGTTCCAATTATTGATAAGAAACGTCTCAAAATTACAAGAGTACAAGATTCAAAACGCAAAGTACAAGATATTAAATTATTCGCAAGGACGTTCAAAAATCCGGAATCGGGACCAGAGTCAACTCTCAACGCTCGACGCAACGGACTAAAAATTACAAGTCAACTATGCATATGAATATAATATAATATATAATTAATTCTTAAAATTAATATATATATTATATTATATTTAACTAAACGTCGGCAAAAGAAAACAACCAAATGTGGCTCTCCCCAGCTGGCCATGCGATCACATGGTCTGGAAGGCATAAATCCATGCGATCGCATGAGCATCTTTTCCAGATCACAGGCCTATAAAAATCGAGCTTTGGTGCACCATTTATCCATCCAAAAAAATTTAATCTCTCTCTCTATATATGTATACGTAAATATATATAATTTATATTTTAATTTTAATTTTAATTTTAAATTCTAATAATAGGGGTATGTTAGCGAATGTTGTAAGGGTGTAAGTCGAAATTCTGTCCGTGTAACGCTACGCTATTTTTAATCATTGTAAGTTATGTTCAACCTTTTTAATTTAATGTCTCGTAGCTAAGTTATTATTATGCTTATTTAAAACGAAGTAATCATGATGTTGGGCTAATTACTAAAAATGGGTAATTGGGCTTTGTACCATAATTGGGGTTTGGACAAAAGAACGACACTTGTGGAAATTAGACTATGGGCTATTAATGGGCTTTATATTTGTTTAACTAAATGATAGTTTGTTAATTTTAATATAAAGATTTACAATTGGACGTCCCTATAAATAACCATATACACTCAATCGGACATGATGGGCGGGATATTTATATGTACGAATAATCGTTCATTTAACCGGATACAGGAATGGATTAATAGCCACTAGAATTATTAAAATAGGGGTGAAATTATGTACAAGGACACTTGGCATAATTGATAACAAAGTATTAAAACCTTGGGTTACACTCAGTCGACATCCTGGTGTAATTATTAAACAAAGTATTAAAATCTTGTTACAGTTTAAGTCCCCAATTAGTTGGAATATTTGACTTCGGGTATAAGGATAATTTGACGAGGACACTCGCACTTTATATTTATGACTGATGGACTGTTATGGACAAAACCAGACGGACATATTAAATAATCCAGGACAAAGGACAATTAACCCATGGGCATAAAACTAAAATCAACACGTCAAACATCATGATTACGAAAGTTTAAAGAAGCATAATTCTTTTATTTCATATTTAATTTCCTTTATTTTATATTTAATTGCACTTCTAATTATAGCACTTTTATTTATTGTTATTGTATTTAATTGCACTTTTAATTATCGTACTTTTTAATTATCGCAAGTTTATTTTATCGCACTTTTATTTATCGCAATTTCATTATCGTTATTTACTTTACGCTTTAAATTAAGTCTTTTATTTATTTTAAATATTTTACATTTGGTTTTAACTGCGACTAAAGTTTTTAAAATCGACAAACTGGTCATTAAACGGTAAAAACCCCCCTTTATAATAATAATATTACTTATATATATATATTTGTATTTTTATAAATTAAAACTGATATAGCGTTAAGCTTTGTGAAAAAGTTTCCCTGTGGAACGAACCGGACTTACTAAAAACTACACTACTGTACGATTAGGTACACTTCCTATAAGTGTTGTAGCAAGGTTTAAGTATATCCATTCTATAAATAAATAAATATCTTGCGTAAAATTGTATCATATTTAATAGTATTTCCTTGTAAAATATAAGCTATTTTATATACACCTCGCATAACTATTAAAAAGGCGTCTAATACAGGCCTGAGGTATGGTAATTCTACTTTTAACGATTGGGTACGATTATTCAGCATACGTAGACCTGTATATAAAGTATGGTGTGAAGAATTATTGTGTAGTATAGAAATAAATGATCGGGTAGTTAGTTTAACCGATCGATATTTTATTAGATTTTTGTTAGGAGGTTCGATGCGCCACATGTCTTTACTAGACATGGCTCAGGCCTTACGTATATATACGCCTGAGGAGTTAGCATCTGCCGATTGTAGAGGGCTGATATTGAACGGTAGGAAAATTGATGAAAATTTTGATACGCATGGTGTATGGAGTCAAATGACTAGCCATCACCGATTTAAAGGGGGAAATTACTCTTATTTGGATATAGATAGAGCAGAGTTAAGAGTAATTCATAGGTTTTTAGCTAATTCAATTACACAAAGAGGTAAGAATAAGGAAAAGGTAAATGAACAGGATTTGTTTTACCACATGTGTATTCGAGACCCACAAAGCGCTGTAAGTATGCCTTATTGTGTGGGTTATTATTTATCAGCTATGGTTAGGGGGATGAGACCGCATAGTATAACAAGAGGTGGTATATTTATTACTTTGATTGCTGAATATCTCGGTATGGATATAAGTCGGGGGGGATTATTAGTCGAAGAACCAGAACCCCGCGATACAATAGGTTTAAATGTTTACCATGGTGCGAAGGTTTTGAAGAGGCGAAATAACGCCGCAGTACAATACCATGGTAGACATCCACAGGTTGAGAGAAACCAACAGCCAGGTAATGTGGGAGGAGGAAATGAAATGACAGAAATGCAAAGGTTTATAGCTTTACAAGAGTATGAAAATGCTAGACATCGAGCATTTGAAGATTAGCAAGTTCATCAAAACCAAATCATAGCTCATTGCCATCATGTTGGTAGAAACTATATTCCTACTCCATCGCCCGTATTTCCTCCCTGGTCTATAGAGATCCAACCATCGTATCCTACGTATAACCCAGCCGAAGCATTTTATAACACATATGGTTATGCATGGAACCCCTACTGGTATCAGTATCATCCCTAGTCTACTTAGTTTTATTTATTTTATAATTTGTAATGTTGATACATTTAATACTTATGTTGGAATTGTATTAGTTTTTATAATTTACTAATTTTTATTTTTAGATTTTAATAATGTTTGAATGTGGGGTAATATACCAAACTTCAAAAATATGTATATATGTTTGCAGTTTATCTTATGTACACAACAGGGTAAAACAACGCATTTTCAAAGACTGGCATTAAGTTCAGCAAAAGCAACTAATTTTGACGACAAGATGCAAAATAAATGTGATATAACAACAAGACGGAATGAACAAATGATATGCACCATTTATCATTCAGCAAACAAACACAAATATGTTTGGAAAATTTGGTAAAATTTAATCATTTCTACGCTAATCACCCTCAATAATTTAAATTGTTACTGATTTCTTGCAAATGAGGGCATTGCAAGATCTTAAGTGTGGGAAGGGGTTAAATTCTTTCGGATTTTTAAAATTTTTACTTTATACACTTGGTTACCATTAAAAATACTAGTAAAGCAGTAGTTGTATTAGAATCTAGTGCTCTCTGATAATAAAGAACAGCCCTAGTCTTATATACTGACTACCCAATTCTAGTAAAATTTTTCAAAATTTTCAACTAAATGAATTTAAAATCATGTTTATACATATTTATGAACGATAAAACTAGGTGTTAACACCGAAATTATTGTTACCTTGGAAAGGACATAAATTGAGAAACAAACCAAAATGTTAGAATTCATTTAAAATGGAATAGAGGACAATAAAAAGGAAAATAAAAGCCAAGTGTGGGAAATTTTCACCAAGTTATTCAAAATATATATCACATATTTTTGTACAAATAATTGAAGATACTTTTGTTTTGGACGATAATTAACTCTTTTAGCCGATTTACTGTAAGAAAGATGGATCTACACGATGAATCAATTCCATCATTAAAAGGAAGTAAAGTCTTCCAAAAAAGACACACGCTTCTTGATTTAGGTTAAGAAGTTGTCGTCCAGACCAGCTGTAGGTTGACGAAAAATCTAGAAAATTCATCACTAAAATCAGCAGGAAATCCACGGACCTCAGCATCAAACAGGGTCGCCAAGTGGTCAAATTTATCCTAACCATGAGAAGGATTTATCTCGTAAAATGGGGGGGGGGGCACCGTGCAAATTAGCTTGATAAGACTAATGAATCAGATTCCCAGAAAGGATAATCTCCTTAAAGATCAAAAATCAGCTTTTAAGACTGATATTACTCAATCCTTGAGATTGACCTTAAAGATTGAGAATTCAAACTCATGGAATTCAATGATATCTAAACTCGAGCTTGAACGAGAAAATATTTTGATCAAATTATAAACCGATTTGTTTTCTGAAAACCCATTTTCAATGCGTTCATTACCTTTGAACGTAAAATCCTAGGAATTCACCTGAAATTCATTAGGTCACCTGAACCAAATTGGGTGTCAACCGTAAGAACGGTGGTTGCATAGCATGGTCAAAGACAGGACCTTGTGCCAGACTGAAAAATTATAAGGGTGAGCTTTACTATTGCTCCTACAAAGGATAGTAATTGCGTCCGACACGTTATATACCATAATTAAAAGCATGTCAGGGGACATTGCCTTAACAGTTGCTTCTTCAACGCTTTCCTTTACAACCGGACGGTAGTTTACCAAAAGTAATATTCGGAGCAAGTATACTGGACGTGTTGCGTTCCTAATACAAGGTTAGCAAGTGGGTGACACAAAACCATAAGTTTTGAGCTAAAATTTTCAAATCTGAAACCCACCAAACCCACAAAAATATTTTGTAAACACCGGCGAAGGGTTATTCCGGAAAACTTATCTAGGTTAAAAGCTAGATTAAAATTTTCAAAAGATCAAATGTTTTCATAAAGATCCAATTTCCTTAAAGGATCTAAATTTTATAGTCATGTGGGACTGTAAACCATATCGTTACTACCATTGTTTATACCGCCGTATAGAAATCACTGATGTACAAAGTGTGAAGAATAAAGAAGTGATTCTAGTATTTCAAGACTATATTGCTTGAGGACAAGCAATGCTCAAGTGTGGGAATATTTGATAATGCTAAAAACGAACATATATTTCATAGCATTATCCCTCAAGAAAGACAAGCTTTTAGTTGCAACTGTTCTATTTACAAGTGATATTCGTTTAAATAATAAAAGGTGAAGACAAAAGACAGATTCGACGAATTGAAGACGCAAACGACCAAAAAGCTCAAAAGTACAAAATACAATCAATGAGGTTCCAATTATTGATAAGAAACGTCTCAAAATTACAAGAGTACAAGATTCAAAACGCAAAGTACAAGATATTAAATTATTCGCAAGGACGTTCGAAAATCCAGAACCGGGACCAGAGTCAACTCTCAACGCTCGAAGCAACGGACTAAAAATTACAAGTTAACTATGTATATAAATATAATATAATATATAATTAATTATATAAATTATATATATATTATATTTATATAATAATCCGTCGGCAAGAAAGGCTCCAAAATGGTATGAGCTGTAAAATCGAACTCCGCGACTTGCGGAGTTCAAAGAGGGAAAAGGCCGGGACTCGCGGAGCTCACCTGGACTCAAATCCCTATAAAAGCAAACGCAGTTTGATCGCAAAAATATCCAAAAAAAATTCAATCTCTCTCTATATATGTATACGTAAATATATATAATTTATATTTTAATTTTAATTTTAATTTTAAATTCTAATAATAAGGGTATGTTAGCGAATGTTGTAAGGGTGTAAGTTGAAATTCTGTCCGTGGAACGCTACGCTATTTTTAATCATTGTAAGTTATGTTCAACCTTTTTAATTTAATGTCTCGTAGCTAAGTTATTATTATGCTTATTTAAAACGAAGTAATCATGATGTTGGGCTAATTACTAAAATTAGGTAATTGGGCTTTGTACCATAATTGGGGTTTGGACAAAAGAACGACACTTGTGGAAATTAGACTATGGGCTATTAATGGGCTTTATATTTGTTTAACTAAATGATAGTTTGTTAATTTTAATATAAAGATTTACAATTGGACGTCCCTATAAATAACCATATACACTCAATCGGACACGATGGGCGGGATATTTATATGTACGAATAATCGTTCATTTAACCGGACACGGGAATGGATTAATAGCCACTAGAATTATTAAAACAGGGGTGAAATTATGTACAAGGACACTTGGCATAATTGATAACAAAGTATTAAAACCTTGGGTTACACTCAGTCGACATCCTGGTGTAATTATTAAACAAAGTATTAAAATCTTGTTACAGTTTAAGTCCCCAATTAGTTGGAATATTTGACTTCGGGTATAAGGATAATTTGACGAGGACACACGCACTTTATATTTATGACTGATGGACTGTTATGGACAAAAACCAGACGGACATATTAAATAATCCAGGACAAAGGACAATTAACCCATGGGCATAAAACTAAAATCAACACGTCAAACATCATGATTACGGAAGTTTAAATAAGCATAATTCTTTTATTTCATATTTAATTTCCTTTATTTTATATTTAATTGCACTTCTAATTATCGCACTTTTATTTATTGTTATTGTATTTAATTGCACTTTTAATTAGCGTACCTTTTATTTTATCGCACTTTTATTTATCGCAATTTCATTATCGTTATTTACTTTACGCTTTAAATTAAGTCTTTTATTTATTTTTAATATTTTATATTTGGTTTTAACTGCGACTAAAGTTTTTAAAATCGACAAACCGGTCATTAAACGGTAAAAACCCCCCCTTTATAATAATAATATTACTTATATATATATTTGTATTTTTATAAATTTAAACTAATATAGCGTTAAGCTTTGTGAAAAAGATTCCCTGTGGAACGAACCGGACTTACTAAAAACTACACTACTGTACGATTAGGTACACTGCCTATAAGTGTTGTAGCAAGGTTTAAGTATATCCATTCTATAAATAAATAAATATCTTGTGTAAAATTGTATCATATTTAATAGTATTTCCTTGTAAAATATAAGCTATTTTATATACACCTCGCATAACATCAAGCATTTTTGGCGCCGCTGCCGGGGAACTTAAACGCCGAAAGCGCAACGCTAATATATATATAAAAAAACAAAAAGATTTTTATTTTTTTTGTTTACTTTTATAAAAATACGTTTTTATAAAAAATACATTTTATATATTCGAAAATATAAAAAGAAAACAAAAATATAAATATTTTTAAGAGTTTGTTAAATATTTAAGTTTTATAAAGTTTCTTTATTTTTATTTTATAAAAATATAAGTTTTATTTATTTTGTTTTTATTTTAAACATAAAATCGAAAAAAAAAACATTTATAAATCTAGTTTTAAGAGTTTTATTTATAAAATTATAAAATATTTCTATTTTTATTTTAGGTTTTAAAATATAAGTTTTATTAAATTTATATAAATATATTTTATTTAAAACAGAAAAATAAATAAATAAAATATAAATAAAACTGACCTGTTGAATTTTGACCTGCATCTCGTCTGAGCCTGAACCCTCCGCGACTCGCGGAGTTATTGAACCGGACCAACCGCGACTCGCGGAGACGTCTGACACGGGCCGCACAGAACCCTAACATCGCATTAATTACGGAGTATATTTTAATTTTTATTATTAACACCCTAATTAGGGTTTATTTAGTTAATTAATATTAATTAATTTAGTTTTATTTATTTAATTTGTAATATTAAGTTTATTTAGTTTTATTAATATATAAATTAATAGTTTTATAAAATAAATAATATAAAAATAATATTTTTATAAAAATTGTAATTTTTACAACTTTTAGTATATTTTTATATTTTGTCCCTTTTTATTTGTTTTTAGCGTAATATTTGTATTTTCGTTCATTTTTAGTTTTAAAACATAGTTTTTGCCATAGATATTTTTATATCTAGATTTTTAGGCTTTGCCGTAAAATCCCTTAAGTGCTTTTTCTTTAGACTAAGATATATGTGCTTTAGAATTTTGCGACACCTTTTTAAGTTTTAGTACCTTTTTAAGATATTGCCATTTGGGATATAGTTTTTCCTGTAAGCTATAATATTTTTAGACGCCTTTTACCTATGTATCAATTATCATTCCAATTAGTAATCTCAATTTGCAATTATAATTTTAAGTTAGTGATAGTAATAAGGTTGGGTTAGTCGAGTGTTTTTAAGTTTTATAGTCATTCTCTGTTTCTTTCATTTTTCGACGCCTTTTTCAATTTTTTTTCTTTTTCGACCTTTTTCGACACGCTTTTTTTCTTTCTTATTTCTCGCCATTCTAGTTTTAGGACATAGATTTTTTTTCTACTTCTTATCTATACTTCTTAAAATTACGAAAATTTATTTTAAGTGGTTAAATTGATAGACATCAAAATTTTCTGGTTCGTAGTAATAGTTGGATTTGTACGTGGACCGGGTTATTGGAGCCAAACAGTCCTCAATTATATTGAGACCAAACGAATCCTGCCCCTCTGCTGCATCTTTTGGCTATTCGAAACGTGGGCAAAATCAGAAAAGTCTATTGATTGGATAACTTATATAATTTTTCTTTCCTTTTTAAAAACTAATAGGATATTCAGTGAATGCACCGAGCAAGACGTTCACCACCTTTTGTACGTTCACCACCTGTAACTAGATCAAGACATGTAGCAAATATTACCGCCGTTGATTTTCCTTTAGAATCATCATCCAGTCAACCAAGTACTCCAGTTCAAATTTCCGATAATCCATTTTTTGAACCCGACCTCACAATTGAGAATCCGGAGAATATTCAGGGACGATTCATAGATCCTGAACCATTAATTTTTCCTCCGGAACCACCAATAATTCAAACAGAGATTGTTGAGGAACGAACCATTAAATCAGAATCCTCTAGTGATTCGAATTCAACAAATTCAATCATGGAAAATCTGGAACCTTTAAGTATGGAAGACCGAATGAGAGCTAAACGCACTGGCCAAGGTCACGCAATTACTCATCCAGACATTAATGCGCCAGATTATGAAATCAAAGGACAAATTCTACACATGGTGACTAATCAATGCCAATTTAGTGGTGCGCCGAAGGAAGATCCAAATGAACATCTTCGTACCTTTAATAGGATCTGCACACTATTTAAAATCCGAGAAGTGGAGGATGAACAGATATATCTCATGTTATTTCCCTGGACTTTAAAGGGAGAAGCCAAAGATTGGTTGGAATCGTTACCTGAAGGGGGGATTGATACATGGGACGTTTTAGTTGAAAAATTTCTTAAACAATTCTTTCCGGCATCTAAAGCCGTAAGACTTCAAGCAGAAATTGTTACGTTCACATAGAAACCGAATGAAACTCTATATGAGGCGTGGACAAGATTTGGAAAGTTATTAAGAGGATGTCCGCAACATGGTTTAGATACCTGTCAAATAGTACAAATATTCTACCAAGGATGCGACATCACTACAAGGAAAGACATAGATATTGCAGCTGGTGGTTCCATTATGAAGAAAACCGAAACTGATGCTTACAAAATTATTGATAACACTGCTTCCTACTCACATGAGTGGCACCAAGAAAAAGATATTGTTAGATCATCTAAAGCAGCTAGAGCTGATTCTAGCCATGACTTAGATTCCATTTCCGCAAAGATAGATGCTGTCGAGAGACGAATGGAAAAGATGACTAAAGATATTCACTCAATACGAATTAGTTGTGAGCAGTGTGGAGGACCACATTTGACAAAAGATTGTCTCAGTATTGAATTAACAATGGAACAAAGAGAGAATATTTCATACATAAACCAAAGGCCTGGAAATAATTATCAGAATAATTATCAACCGCCAAGACCGATTTACAATCAAAACCAGAATTATAACAGAAATGTTCCATACAACAACCAACAAGGTCCTAGCAATCAACAAGTATCCAATAATACTTACAATCAGCAAAGACCTAATTTTCAAAACAAACCACCACAAACCGATGATAAAAAGCCGAATTTAGAAGATATGATGACGAAGCTAGTTGAAACTCAAACGCAGTTTTTCACATCTCAAAAACAAACTAATGAACAAAATGCTCAAGCATTTAGAAATCAACAAGCTTCTATTCAAAACTTGGAACAAGAAGTAAGTAACCTAGCAAGGTTAATAGGTGAAAGAAAACCGGGAAGTTTACCTAGTGATACAAATGCAAACCCCCGGAATGAAACAGCTAAAGCTATTATCACAAGAAGTGGTACAACACTTAAACCACCTGAAATACCTGAAAATTCTGATGAAGCTATTCCTACTCCACAAGAACCACAATCTGAACAAGATAAGGAAAAAGAACCGGTAGTTGAAAAGGTTAATGAAGATAACACAGTTAAGGCTAAACCTTATGTTAAACCATACCAACCACCACTTCCTTACCCAAGTAAAATGAAAAAAAGAAAAACTTGAAGCCGAGCAATCCAAATTCTTGGATATGTTTAAACAAATAAATGTCAATCTTCCTTTCATTGATGTGATTTCAGGAATGCCTAGATATGCTAAATTTCTGAAAGATCTAATCTCAAATAGAAAGAAAATGGAAGAACTCTCGGCTGTTACTATGAATGCTAATTGTTCAGCAGTGCTGTTGAATAAGATAACAGAAAAATTATCTGATCCAGGAAGTTTCACAATTCCATGTTTTCTGGGTAGTCTTAGTTCAATAGAAGCATTGGCAGACTTAGGTGCTAGTATAAATTTAATGCCGTATTCACTATACGCTAAACTAGACCTTGGAGAATTGAAACCAACAAGAATAAGCATACAACTAGCCGATCGATCAATAAAATATCCTAGAGGGATAATGGAGAACATGCTAGTTAAATTTGGTACTTTAGTATTTCCAGTATATTTTGTTATTTTGGACATGGAAGAAGATTCTCGAGTTCCTCTCATATTAGGAAGACCATTCTTAAACACGGCTAAAGCAATAATAGACGTGTTTGGTAAGAAACTGACCCTAAGTATAGAGGACGAGAGTGTTACCTTTTCTGTTGAGAGAGCAATGCAAGAACCGCAATCTGCATATGATACATGTTATTATATTCAAACTATAGATTCACATGCAGAATTGTTAGAAGAATTTCCAGAATTACAAGGAACAGGAGAATGTTCTTTAGGAGAAGGTACTGAACCAATTGATGAAGCTGAAATGTTAGCTACACATATGGCTAATGGATATGAACCAACAACAGAAGAAATTCAAATGTTAAAAGAAGAAGACAGATATCGATATAAATCATCGATAGAAGAACCTCCGACACTAGAGTTAAAGCCACTTCCAAACCATTGGGAATACACTTATTTACATGGTGAATCTGAATTACCTGTAATAATATCGTCTTCTCTTACTCAAAATGAGAAATCACAACTCATTTCTGTGTTGAAAGCTCATAAACCAGCCATTGCATGGAAGATTCATGATATTAAAGGAATAAGTCCTTCGTATTGCACACATAAAATCCTTATGGAAGAAGGTCATAAAACGTATGTGCAACGCCAACGAAGACTAAATTCTAATATGCAAGATGTAGTTAAAAAAGAAATTATTAAACTGCTAGATGCAGGTTTAATTTATCCAATCTTTGATAGTCCATGGGTAAGCCCAGTTCAATGCGTACCTAAGAAGGGTGGCATGACTGTTATTACAAATGAAAAAAATGAGCTTATTCCTACTAGGACTGTAACAGGATGGCGTGTATGTATTGATTATAGAAAATTAAATGACGCCACCAGAAAAGATCACTTTCCCTTACCTTTTATTGATCAAATGTTGGAAAGATTAGCCGAAAACAGTTACTATTGTTTTCTTGATGGATTTTCCGAATATTTTCAAATTCCAATAGCACCCGAAGATCAAGAGAAAACCACGTTCTCGTGCCCTTATGGTACTTTTGCTTATAAACGCATGCCATTTGGACTTTGCAACGCCCCTGCAACCTTTCAAAGGTGCATGATGGCGATTTTTCACGACATGATAGAAGAATGCATGGAAGTTTTCATGGATGACTTTTCAGTCTTCTGTGATACATTTAAATCATGTCTAGTTAATCTGGAACGAATGCTTATTAGATGCGAACAATCAAATCTAGTAATTAATTGGGAGAAATGCCATTTCATGGTTAAAGAAGGCATCGTTCTTGGACATAAAATTTTAAAAGAAGGAATTGAAGTAGATAGAGCTAAAGTAGATGTAATTGCTAAACTTCCACATCCCACCAATGTTAGAGGAGTTAGGAGTTTTCCAGGGCATGCCGGTTTTTACCGACATTTTATAAAAGATTTTTCTAAAATTGCCACTCCTATGAATAAACTCCTAGAAAAGGATGCTTCATTCATCTTTTCAGATGAATGTATCAAATTTTTTAATATTCTTAAATAGAAACTTACTAATGCGCCGATCATGATAACACCAAATTGGAATCTACCGTTTGAACTAATGTGCGATGCAAGTGATTTTGCAATGGGAGCCGTTTTAGGACAAAGGATTGAAAAACGATTTCAACCTATATATTATGCTAGTAAGACGTTACAAGGAGCACAAACGAACTATAAAACTACTGAAAAAGAACTCCTTGCTATTGTCTTTGCTTTTGACAAATTTCGTTCATATCTCGTTCTAGCAAAAACGGTGGTCTATACCGACCATTCTGCTCTTAGATACCTATTTTCGAAACAAGATGCCAAACCAAGATTAATCTGTTGGATCTTACTCTTACAAGAGTTCGATATTGAAATCCGAGATAAAAGAGGAGCAGAAAATCTCGCCGCTGATCATCTTTCTTGTCTTGAAAATCCCGAATTAGACGTTCTAAATGAATCGGCCATACAAGACAACTTTCCTGATGAATATCTATTAAAGATAGATTATAATAAAATTCCATGGTTTGCAGACTATGCAAACTACTTAGTATGTGGATTCCTTGAAAAAGGATTATCGTACCAAAAACGAAAGAAATTCTTCAGTGATATAAAACACTATTTCTGGGAAGATCCACATTTGTTTAAAAGTTGTCCCGATGAAATAATACGCCGATGCGTATTCGGAGATGAAGCTAGTAAAATTTTAAACCATTGTCACACAGGACCAACAGGAGGGCACTACGGGCCTCAACTAACAGCAAGAAAAGTTTATGATGCTGGATTCTATTGGCCTACAATTTACAAAGATGCACACCTTCTTTGCAAATCCTGTGATGCTTGTCAAAGGGCCGGAAAAATAAGTCAACGTGATGAAATGCCACAAAATGTCATTCAAGTATGTGAAGTATTTGACATTTGGGGTATTGACTTTATGGGTCCATTTCCAAAATCTCATAATAATCTCTATATTCTCGTAGCCATTGATTATGTATCTAAATGGGCGGAAGCACAAGCTCTCCCAACTAACGATGCACGAGTTGTAGTCAACTTTTTAAAACGTCTTTTTGCGAGGTTTGGAACACCGAAAGCTTTAATAAGTGATCGGGGTACTCATTTCTGTAATAATCAACTTGAGAAAGTTCTCAAAAGATATGGAGTAACTTAAAAAATCTCCACTGCTTATCATCCACAAACAAGTGGACAAGTTGAAAATACCAACCGAGCTTTAAAACGTATTCTAGAAAAAACCGTAGGATCAAATCCGAAGGAATGGTCCATTAAATTGGAGGATGCACTCTGGGCTTTTAGAACAGCCTACAAAATTCCAATTGGAACCACACCTTTTAGACTTGTTTATGGAAAAGCATGTCATCTTCCAGTAGAAATTGAACACAAAGCATTTTGGGCTTTGAAGACATGTAATCTTGATTTACATGAAGCTGGACGTCTACGGTTAAGTCAACTAAACGAATTAGAAGAATTAAGACATGAAGCATACGAAAATTCGTTAATCTATAAGGAAAGAACGAAAAAATGGCATGATAAAAGAATCAGAAGTTTAAAAGAATTTAAAGAAGGAGACAGAGTTCTTCTTTTCAATTCACGATTCAAGCTATTTCCTGGAAAATTGAAATCAAGATGGTCTGGACCATTCATAGTCAAAAGAGTTTTCCCATATGGAACAGTAGAGTTAATAAATTCAAATGGGATTGAATTTAAGGTTAATGGTCACAGAGTTAAACACTACATAGATAGTCCGATGGAAGTTGACAACGAAGTTAATCACAATTTCGATACCACAGCTAACTAAGTGTGGGGAGAATCAAGTCTTTTAAAGGATAATATGTATTTCTGTTAGAGTTAGATTTTCTGTTTTCGTGTAGTTCTCGAAAATGGAACCCGAATGGTCTTTCCCTAGCAGACCCTAAAGAACTAGTCTTCTCCCCCCATTCTGAATTTTTATTTTTATTTAGGAAATGAAGACTTCCTGTGAACTAAACCATGGTCTAATGCTACACGCTTTGATCACTAAATGTAATAATGACACACTTCCGAGTGAAATAGTATCAGTAATCAGAGAAAGATTGGACGGAGTAAGAAAAGAATCCAGATGCGAAGATAATAAGTTACAATTTGGTAAAGGAAAATCAAAATCCGCAGCGAAAAGAAGAGCACGACACCTAGAAAGATGTCACAAATGCGAAAAATGGTCACATGGAGGTAAATGTTCAAATAATCAAACCTATTCAAACACCGAATTTGTTACTTTATGCAGAGACGGACCGTTCATATGTTTAGAAGAAAAAATACTGAATGCTCGAGGTTACGCCTTTGTAGCTATGGAAAACCAATTAAACGGACTATCTTATGAGTGGGATAGATCGTATCACTAAGAATACTATCTCACAGGTAAGTCTGTACATTTTTTATTTTTTTTATTTTCATTTTTAACCTTTTGATAATAAACGCTAATTTGTTCGCTATAAAGTATTAAATTGGTATTCGATGAAATTAGGTTTGGCGACCGAAATTATTGATATCATACAAAAATTTATTACATCACTGCGAAATTTAACGTTTATTCTTAAGGTATAAATATCTTTAATCAATCAATCCAAAATATTTTAAAAATTCGTCATGAGTTAAATTAGGTCATGGAACCGAAATTACTTTATCGAAAAGAGGGGCGCATATTTTTGATAATATTTGATTGATTAAAGTGGGATAAAAGACCAAAAAGATTTTTAATTTTATTTTTACTTTGTTTTTAAAATTAATATTAAAATAATATTGTAAACTTTTTAAAATCAATATACTTAAAATTGTAAATATCTGAAAAATTAATATTTTTAATATAAGTTTGCATGTATAAAAACAAAAATATAATTTAAGTTTGGTGTGAATTTATACTATTAATTTTTAATTTAAGTTTGGTGTGAATTTTTAATTTTTAAAATGTGAATTTTTAATTTTATGCATTTTAAATTTAAGTTTGATGTGAATTTAAAAACAAAAATTTACTTTATTTCGTTAAGTTAAAAATATGATTTTTAAAATTTCTCGTCCCTCCCTCGGGTAAAGCAATTTCGGTTTTGTAGCTATATAAATAAATATCTCGTTCCTTATCCATTCCCGTGTCCGGTTAAATGAACTACTTTACAAAAATGCTTGATGTTATGCGAGTTGTATATAAAATAGCTTATATTTTACAAGGAAATACTATTAAATATGATACAATTTTACACAAGATATTTATTTATTTATAGAATGGATATACTTAAACCTTGCTACAACACTTATAGGCAGTGTACCTAATCGTACAGTAGTGTAGTTTTTAGTAAGTCCGGTTCGTTCCACAGGGAATCTTTTTCACAAAGCTTAACGCTATATTAGTTTAAATTTATAAAAATACAAATATATATATATATATATATGTAATATTATTATTATAAAGGGGGGTTTTTACCGTTTAATGACCGGTTTGTCGATTTTAAAAACTTTAGTCGCAGTTAAAACCAAATGTAAAATATTTAAAATAAATAAAAGACTTAATTTAAAGCGTAAAGTAAATAACGATAATGAAATTGCGATAAAATAAAAAGTACGATAATTAAAAGTGCAATTAAATACAATAACAATAAATAAAAGTGCGATAATTAGAAGTGCAATTAAATATAAAATAAAGGAAATTAAATATGAAATAAAAGAATTATGCTTATTTAAACTTCTGTAATCATGATGTTTGACGTGTTGATTTTAGTTTTATGCCCATGGGTTAATTGTCCTTTGTCCTGGATTATTTAATATGTCCGTCTGGTTTTTGTCCATAACAGTCCATCAGTCATAAATATAAAGTGCGAGTGTCCTCGTCAAATTATCCTTATACCCGAAGTCAAATATTCCAACTAATTGGGGACTTAAACTGTAATAAGATTTTAATACTTTGTTTAATAATTACACCAGGATGTCGACTGAATGTAACCCAAGGTTTTAATACTTTGTTATCAATTATGCCAAGTGTCCTTGTACATAATTTCACCCCTGTTTTAATAATTCTAGTGGCTATTAATCCATTCCCGTGTCCGGTTAAATGAACGATTATTCGTACATATAAATATCCCGCCCATCGTGTCCGATTGAGTGTATATGGTTATTTATAGGGACGTCCAATTGTAAATCTTTATATTAAAATTAACAAACTATCATTTAGTTAAACAAATATAAAGCCCATTAATAGCCCATAGTCTAATTTCCACAAGTATCGTTCTTTTGTCCAAACCCTAATTATGGTACAAAGCCCAATTACCCAATTTTAGTAATTAGCCCAACATCATGATTACTTCGTTTTAAATAAGCATAATAATAACTTAGCTACGAGACATTAAATTAAAAAGGTTGAACATAACTTACAATGATTAAAAATAGCGTAGCGTTACACGGACAGAATTTCGACTTACACCCTTACCACATTCGCTAACATACCCTTATTATTAGAATTTAAAATTAAAATTAAAATATAAATTATATATATTTACGTATACATATATAGAGAGAGATTGAATTTTTTTTGGATGGATAAATGGTGCACCAAAGCTCGATTTTTATAGGCCTGTGATCTGGAAAAGATGCTCATGCGATCGCATGGATTTATGCCTTCCAGGCCATGCGATCGCATGGCCAGCTGGGGAGAGCCACATTTGGTTGTTTTCTTCTGCCGACGTTTATTTAAATATAATATAATATATATATATATATATATATTAATTTTAAGAATTAATTATATATTATATTATATTCATATGCATAGTTGACTTGTAATTTTTAGTCCGTTGCGTCGAGCGTTGAGAGTTGACTCTGGTCCCGGTTCCGGATTTTTGAACGTCCTTGCGAATAATTTAATATCTTGTACTTTGCGTTTTGAATCTTGTACTCTTGTAATTTTGAGACGTTTCTTATCAATAATTGGAACCTCATTGATTGTATTTTGTACTTTTGAGCTTTTTGGTCATTTGCGTCTTCAATTCGTCGAATCTGTCTTTTGTCTTCACCTTTTATTATTTAAACGAATATCACTTGTAAATAGAACAATTACAACTAAAAGCTTGTCTTTCTTGAGGGATAATGCTATGAAATATATGTTCGTTTTTAGCATTATCAAATATTCCCACACTTGAGCGTTACTTGTCCTCAAGCAATATAGTCTTGAAATACTAGAATCACCTCTTTATTCTTCACACTTTGTACATCAGTGATTTCTATACGGCGGTATAAACAATGGTAGTAACGATATGGTTTACAGTCCCACATGACTATAAAATTTAGTTCCTTTAAGGAAATTGGATCTTTATGAAAACATTTGATCTTTTGAAAATTTTAATCTAGCTTTTACCCTAGATAAGTTTTTCCCGAATAACCTTTCACCGGTATTTGCAAAATATTTTTGTGGGTTTGGTGGGTTTCAGATTTGAAAATTTTAGCTCAAAACTTGTGGTTTTGTGTCACCCACTTGCTAACCTTGTATTAGGAATGCAACACGTCCAGTATACTTGCTCCGAATATTACCTTTTGGTAAACTACCATCCGGTTGTAAAGGAAAGCGTTGAACAAGCAACTGTTAAGGCAATGTCCCCTGACATGCTTTTAATTATGGTATATAACGTGTCGGACGCAATTACTATCCTTTGTAGGAGCAATAGTAAAGCTCACCCTTATAATTTTTTGGTCTGGCACAAGGTCCTGTCTTTGACCATGCTATGCAACCACCGTTCTTACTGTTGACACCCGATTTGGTTCAGGTGACCTAATGAATTCCAGATGAATTCCTAGGATTTTACGTTCAATGGTAATGAACGCATTGAAAATGGGTTTTCAGAAAACAAATCGGTTTGTAATTTTTGATCAAAATATTTTCTCGTTTAAGCTCAAGTTTAAATATCATTGAATTCCATGAGTTTGAATTCTCAATCTTTAAGGTCAATCTCAAGGATTGAGTAATATCAGTCTTAAAAGCTGATTTTTAATCTTTAAGGAGATTATCCTTTCTGGGGATCTGATTCATTAATCTTATCAAGCTAATTTGCACGGTGTTCCCCCCATTGTACAAGATAAATCCTTCTCATGGCTAGGATAAATCTGACCACTTGGCGACCCTGTTTTATGCTGAGGTCCGTGGATTTCCTGCTGATTTTAGAGATGACTTTTCTAGATTTTTCGTCAACCTACAGCTGGTCTGGACGACAACTTCTTAACCTAAATCAAGAAGCGCGTGTCTTTTTCGGAAGACTTCACTTCATTTTAATGATGGAATTGATTCATCGTGTAGATCCATCTCTTCTTTTCTTTCATCGGGTAAAACAGTTTAGTTTAGTCCAAAGCAAAAGTATCTTCAATTATTTGTTACAGAAATATGTGACATATGTTTAAAATAACTTGGTAAATTTTCTCACACTTGGCTTTTATTTTCCTTTTTATTGTCCTCTATTCCATTTTAAATGAATTCTAACATTTTAGTTTGTTTCTCAATTTATGTCCTTTCCAAGGTAACAATAATTTCGGTGTTAACACCTAGTTTTATCGTTCATAAATATGTATAAACATGATTTTAAATTCATTTAGTTGAAAATTTTGAAAAATTTTACTAGAATTGGGTAGTCAGTATATAAGACTAGGGCTGTTCTTTATTATCAGAGAGCACTAGATTCTAATACAACTACTGCTTTACTAGTATTTTTAATGGTAACCAAGTGTATAAAGTAAAAATTTTAAAAATCCGAAAGAATTTAACCCCTTCCCACACTTAAGATCTTGCAATGCCCTCATTTGCAAGAAATCAGTAACAATTTAAATTATTGAGGGTGATTAGCGTAGAAATGATTAAATTTTACCAAAGTTTCCAAACATATTTGTGTTTGTTTGCTGAATGATAAATGGTGCATATCATTTGTTCATTCCGTCTTGTTGTTATATCACATTTATTTTGCATCTTGTCGTCAAAATTAGTTGCTTTTGCTAAACTTAATGCCAGTCTTTGAAAATGCGTTGTTTTACCCTGTTGTGTACATAAGATAAACTGCAAACATATATACATATTTTTGAAGTTTGGTATATTACCCCACATTCAAACATTATTAAAATCTAAAAATAAAAATTAGTAAATTATAAAAACTAATACAATTCCAACATAAGTATTAAATGTATCAACATTACAAATTATAAAATAAATAAAACTAAGTAGACTAGGGATGATACTGATACCAGTAGGGGTTCCATGCATAACCATATGTATTATAAAATGCTTCGGCTGGGTTATACATAGGATACGGTGGTTGGATCTCTATAGACCAGGGAGGAAATACGGGCGATGGAGTAGGAATATAGTTTCTACCTACATGTTGGCAATGAGCTATGATTTGGTTTTGATGAACTTGCCAATCTTCAAATGCTCGATGTCTAGCATTTTCATACTCTTGTAAAGCTATAAACCTTTGCATTTCTGTCATTTCATTTCCTCCGCCCACATTACCTGGCTGTTGGTTTCTCTCAACCTGTGGATGTCTACCATGGTATTGTACTGCGGCGTTATTTCGCCTCTTCAAAACCTTCGCACCATGGTATACATTTAAACCTATTGTATCGCGGGGTTCTGGTTCTTCGACTAATAATCCCCCCGACTTATATCCACACCGAGATATTCAGCAATCAAAGTAATAAATATACCACCTCCTATTATGCTATGCGGTCTCATCCCCCTAACCATAGCTGATAAATAATAACCCACACAATAAGGTTTACTTACAGCGCTTTGTGGGTCTCGAATACACATGTGGTAAAACAAATCCTGTTCATTTACCTTTTCCTTATTCTTACCTCTTTGTGTAATCGAATTAGATAAAAACCTATGAATTACTCTTAACTCTGCTCTATCTATATCCAAATAAGAGTAATTTCCCCCTTTAAATCGGTGATGGCTAGTCATTTGACTCCATACACCATGCGTATCAAAATTTTCATCAATTTTCCTACCGTTCAATATCAACCCTCTACAATCGGCAGATGCTAACTCCTCAGGCGTATATATACGTAAGGCCTGAGCCATGTCTAGTAAAGACATGTGGCGCATCGAACCTCCTAACAAAAATCTAATAAAAGATCGATCGGTTAAACTAACTACCCGATCATTTATTTCTATACTACACAATAATTCTTCACACCATACTTTATATACAGGTCTACGCATGTTGAATAAACGTACCCAATCGTTAAAAGTAGAATTACCATACCTCTGTGTAAGTAATTCTCTAATTGGCCCGGCTAATTCTACAGCTTCTAACGGTGCCCATTCTATTACCCTAGGTACTTCAACAGCTTTAGAATGAAGAGTATGCAAACCCCTTTGGTATTTTGGATAATCTATCCAACGTCTGCATATCTGAAAATGTCTTGACTGGATGAGGTATATCTTGTTTATAATAGCTATCAACATCCTGTTGTTCCGCATTCTCAAGAGGAGCATTGCGAGCTTGGGATGAAGATTCACCCCTTTGAGTCTGCAAAACACATCAAACACATTTTTTGTGCATCCAAATATGCATTAGTGTCAGCAAAATCATCAATCAAAATAATTACAATGACATGTTCAATTTATATCAAACTTAAGCTCATTTTCATATTTTTATCAAATCTACACTTTTTCAAATAAGCATATACGAAAATGTTCGCCAAGTTCATAAGCATTCAACTTAAATAACATGTCAAAATAATCATTACTAGCAATTAAACAAGTTTCAAATGGCAATATCTCTTAAAAATCAAGTTCATGAATTTTAGACTTGAAAAAGTCCACTTTAATTCTCAAAATCATGTTTAGGCTCAAAGTTTGGATCATTTAACTACCTAAACATGTTACATTACTTAATTTAGCAACAATTCATGATAAAAATCGACCATAACCTGTTTATATCAAAAAGCCCCAAATTGCTCAAGAACACAAAACCTAGATTACTCAAAATTTGAAGTTTAAGGCTTCTAATCATGTTAAATAGCATCAATCTAGGTTATACAAGCATAATACATAAGCAATTTAAGCATAATTACACTAAAAAGTATCAAAATCGAATTGGGGAAAAAATTGCTCAATAACACCAATTTTCGGATTAAATGGTGTTTAGGTGTAGAAATTTACCGTTTTTCTTGAGTAATTCCTTGATAGCATCCTTCTCAACATGATTTTAGTAAAAGATTTGATGAAAAACGGTCAAAAATTGCGAATTTGGTGTGTGTTTTTCGGTATTTTCGGGTGTATTTTCGCAGTTTGGAGTGTAGTTGTGGGTGGACTGATCTGTTTCTTTGCGTTTTATTTTTTTCTGGGTTTTTGTTCCTCCGCGAGTCGCGGCATTTGGACCTTACAAACTCCGCAACTCGCGGCGTTTGGTTTTTTTTTATATAAAACCTTATACTTTATAAAACTTATAATTAATTAAATTTTAAAAATTTGTTTTTCCTTTAGGAGCGAGGGTGTTTCGGATCGATGTCCTAGTTCGTCCCTCGACAAAATTTTAAAATTTGTCAATTTAAAGCGCGGTTTTAAAAGTAAAGATTTTTGGGTTTTTTTTAATGTTTTTGGCATACTTTAGTTTAATAAGATTAAAAATAATGATAATAAAAGTTCTCGTCCCTCCCTCGGGTAAAGCAATTTCGGTTTAAAGACCTAGTCTTCAACTTACGACGAATTTTAAAAATCATATTTTTAACTTAGCGAAATAAAGTAAATTTTGAGTTTTTAAATTCACACCAAACTTAAATTTAAAATGCATAAAATTAAAAATTCACACCAAACTTAATTAAAAATTCATATTATAAATTCACACCAAACTTATATTTAATTTTGTTGTTATACATACAAACTTATATTAAAAATATTAAAATTTTTCAAATATTGACAAACTTAAATATATTGATCTTACAAAGTTCACAATATTAATTTAAGATTTATATATTAATTTTAAAAACATGGTAAAAATAAAATTAAAAAACTTTTTGGCTTTTATCCCACTTTAATCAATCAAATATTATCAAAAATATGCGCCCCTCCTTTCGGTAAAGTAATTTCGGTTCCATGACCTAATTTAACTCATGACGAATTTTTGAAATATTTTGGGTTGATTGATTAAAGATATTTATACCTTAAGAATAAACGTTAAATTTCGCAGTGATGTAATAAATTTTTGTATGATATCAATAATTTCGGTCGCCAAACCTAATTTTATCGAATACCAATTTAATACTTTATAGCGAACAAATTAGCGTTTATTATCAAAAGGTTAAAAATAAAAATAAAAATAAAAACTGTATAGACTTACCTGTAAGATAGTATTCTTAGTGATATGATCTATCCATTCATAAGATAGTCGGTTTAATTGGTTTTCCATAGCTACATAGGCGTAACCTCTAGCATTCAGTGTTTTTTCTTCTAAACATATGAACGGTCCGTCTCTGCATAAAGTAACAAATTCAGTGTTTGAATAGGTTTGATTATTTGAACATTTACCTCCATGTGACCATTTTCCGCATTTGTGACATCTTTTTAGGTGTCGTGCTCTTCTTTTCGCTGCAGATTTTGATTTTCCTTTACCAAATTGTAACTTATTATCTTCGCATCTGGATTCTTTTCTTACTCCGTCCAATCTTTCTCTGATTACTGATACTATTTCACTCGGAAGTATGTCATTATTACGTTTAGTGATCAAAGCGTATAGCATTAGACCATAGTTTAGTTCACAGGCAGTCTTCATTTCATAAAAACCTAAAAAAATAAAAATTCAGAATGGGGGGAGAAGACTTGTTCTTTAGGGTCTGCTAGGGAAAGACCATTCGGGTTCCATTTTCGAGAACTACACGAAAACAGAAAATCTAACTCTAACAGAAATACATATTATCCTTTAAAGACTTGATTCTCCCCACACTTAGTTAGCTGTGGTATCGAAATTGTGATTAACTTCATTGTCAACTTCCATTGGACTATCTATGTAATGTTTAACTCTGTGACCATTAACCTTAAATTCAATCCCATTTGAATTTATTAATTCTATCGTTCCGTATGGGAAAACTCTTTTGACTATGAATGGTCCAGACCATCTTGATTTCAATTTTCCAGGAAATAGCTTGAATAGTGAATTGAAAAGAAGAACTCTGTCTCCTTCTTTAAATTCTTTTAAACTTCTGATTCTTTTATCATGCCATTTCTTCGTTCTTTCCTTATAGATTAAAGAATTTTCGTATGATTCATGTCTTAATTCTTCTAATTCGTTTAGTTGACTTAACCGTAGACGTCCAGCTTCATGTAAATCAAGATTACATGTCTTCAAAGCCCAAAATGCTTTGTGTTCAATTTCTACTGGAAGATGACATGCTTTTCCATAAACAAGTCTAAAAGGTGTGGTTCCAATTGGAGTTTTGTAGGCTGTTCTAAAAGCCTAGAGTGCATCCTCCAATTTAATGGACCATTCCTTCGGATTTGATCCTACGGTTTTTTCTAGAATACGTTTTAAAGCTCGGTTGGTATTTTCAACTTGTCCACTTGTTTGTGGATGATATGCGGTGGAGATTTTATGAGTTACTCCATATCTTTTGAGAACTTTCTCAAGTTGATTATTACAGAAATGAGTACCCCGATCACTTATTAAAGCTTTCGGTGTTCCAAACCTTGCAAAAAGACGTTTTAAAAAGTTGACTACAACTCGTGCATCGTTAGTTGGGAGAGCTTGTGCTTCCGCCCATTTAGATACATAATCAATGGCTACCAGAATATAGAGATTATTATGAGATTTTGGAAATGGACCCATAAAGTCAATACCCCAAATATCAAATACTTCACATACTTGAATGACATTTTGTGGCATTTCATCACATTGACTTATTTTTCCGGCCCTTTGACAAGCATCATAGGATTTGCAAAGAAGGTGTGCGTCTTTGTAAATTGTAGGCCAATAGAATCCAGTATCATAAACTTTTCTTGCTGTTAGTTGAGGCCCATAGTGCCCTCCTGTTGGTCCTATGTGACAATGGTTTAAAATTTTACTAGCTTCATCTCCAAATACACATCGGCGTATTATTCCATCGGGACAACTTTTAAACAAATGTGGATCTTCCCAGAAATAGTGTTTTATATCACTGAAGAATTTCTTTTGTTTTTGGTACGATAATCCTTTTTCAAGGAATCCACATACTAAGTAGTTTGCATAGTCTACAAACCATGGAATTTCATTATGATCTATCTTCAATAGATATTCATCAGAAAAGTTGTCTTGTATGGCCGATTCATTTAGAACTTCTAATTCGGGATTTTCAAGACGAGAAAGATGATCAGCGGCGAGATTTTCTGCTCCTCTTTTATCTCGGATTTCAATATCGAACTCTTGTAAGAGTAAGATCCAACGGATTAATCTTGGTTTAGCATCTTGTTTCGAAAATAGGTATCTAAGAGCAGAATGGTCGGTATAGACCACCGTTTTTGCTAGAACGAGATATGAACGAAATTTGTCAAAAGCAAAGAAAATAGCAAGGAGTTCTTTTTTAGTAGTTGTGTAATTTGTTTGTGCTCCTTGTAACGTCTTACTAGCATAATATATAGGTTGAAGTCGTTTTTCAATCCTTTGTCCTAAAACGGCTCCCATTGCAAAATCACTTGCATCGCACATTAGTTCAAACGGTAGATTCCAATTTGGTGTTATCAAGATTGGCGCATTAGTGAGTTTCTCTTTAAGAATATTAAAAGATTTGATGCATTCATCTAAAAAGATGACTGGAGCATCCTTTTCTAGGAGTTTATTCATAGGAGTGGCAATTTTAGAAAAATCTTTTATAAAACGTCGGTAAAAATCGGCATGCCCTAGAAAACTCCTAACTCCTCTAACATTGGTGGGATGTGAAAGTTTAGCAATTACATCTACTTTAGCTCTATCCACTTCAATTCCTTCTTTTGAAATTTTATGTCCAAGAACGATGCCTTCTTTAACCATGAAATTGCATTTCTCCCAATTAAGTACTAGATTTGATTGTTCACATCTAATAAGCATTCGTTCCAGATTAACTAGACATGATTCAAATGTATCACCGAAGACTGAAAAGTCATCCATGAAAACTTCCATGCATTCTTCTATCATGTCGTGAAAAATCGCCATCATGCACCTTTGAAAGGTTGCAGGGGCGTTGCAAAGTCCAAATGGCATGCATTTGTAAGCAAAAGTACCATAAGGGCACGTGAACGTGGTTTTCTCTTGATCTTCGGGTGCTATTGGAATTTGAAAATATCCGGAAAATCCGTCAAGAAAACAATAGTAACTGTTTCCGGCTAATCTTTCCAACATTTGATCAATAAAAGGTAAGGGAAAGTGATCTTTTCTGGTGGCGTCATTTAATTTTCTATAATCAATACAAACACGCCATCCTGTTACAGTCCTAGTAGGAATAAGCTCATTTTTCTCATTTGTAATGACAGTCATGCCACCCTTCTTAGGCACGCATTGAACTGGGCTTACCCATGGACTATCAGAAATTGGATAAATTAAACCTGCATCTAGCAGTTTAATTATTTCTTTTTTAATAACATCTTGCATATTCGGATTTAGTCTTCGTTGGCGTTGCACATACGTTTTATGACCTTCTTCCATAAGGATTTTATGTGTGCAATACGAAGGACTTATTCCTTTAATATCATGAATCTTCCATGCAATGGCTGGTTTATGAGCTTTCAACACAGAAATGAGTTGTGATTTCTCATTTTCAGTAAGAGAAGACGATATTATTACAGGTAATTCAGATTCGCCATGTAAATAAGCGTATTCCAAATGGTTTGGAAGTGGCTTTAATTCTAATGTCGGTGGTTCTTCTATCGATGATTTATATCGATATCTGTCTTCTTCTTTTAGCATTTGAATTTCTTCTGTTGTTGGTTCATATCCATTAGCTATTAGTGTAGCTAACATTTCAGCTTCATCAATTGGTTCATTACCTTCTCCTAAAGAACATTCTCCTGTTTCTTGTAATTCTGGAAATTCTTCTAACAATTCTGCATGTGAATCTATAGTTTGAATATAATAACATGTATCATCTGCAGATTGCGGTTGTTGCATTGCTCTATCAACTGAAAAGGTAACACTCTCATCCTCTATACTTAGGGTCAGTTTCTTACCAAACACGTCTATCATTGCTTTAGCCGTGTTTAAGAATGGTCTTCCTAATATGAGAGGAACTTGAGAATCTTCTTCCATGTCCAGAACAACAAAATCTACTGGAAATACTAAAGTACCAACTTTAACTAGCATGTTCTTCATTATCCCTCTAGGATATTTTATTGATCGATCGGCTAGTTGTATGCTTATTCTTGTTGGTTTCAATTCTCCAAGGTCTAGTTTAGCGTATAGTGAATACGGCATTAAATTTATACTAGCACCTAAGTCTGCCAATGCTTCTATTGAACTAAGACTACCCAGAAAACATGGAATTGTGAAACTTCTTGGATCAGATAATTTTTCTGGTATCTTATTCAACAGCACTGCTGAACAATTAGCAGTCATAGTAACAGCCGAGAGTTCTTCCATTTTCTTTCTATTTGAGATTAGATCTTTCAGAAATTTAGCATATCTAGGCATTCCTGAAATCACATCAATGAAAGAAAAATTTACATTTATCTGTTTAAACATATCCAAGAATTTAGATTGCTCGGCTTCAAGTTTCTCTTTCTTCATTTTACTCGGGTAAGGAAGTGGTGGTTGGTATGGTTTAACATAAGGTTTATCCTTAGCTGTGTTATCTTCATTAACCTTTTCAACTACCGGTTCTTTTTCCTTATCTTGATCAGGTTGTGGTTCTTGTGGAGTAGGAATAGCTTCATCCGAAGTTACATGTATTTCAGCTGGTTTAAGTGTTGTACCACTTCTTGTGGTAATGGCTTTAGCTGTTTCATTCCAGGGGTTAGCATTTGTATCACTAGGTAAACTTCCCGGTTTTCTTTCACCTATTAACCTTGCTAGGTTAGTTACTTCTTGTTCTAAGTTTTGAATAGAAGCTTGTTGATTTCTAAATGCTTGAGCATTTTGTTCATTAGTTTGTTTTTGAGATGTGAAAAACTGCGTTTGAGTTTCAACTAGCTTCGTCATCATATCTTCTAAATTCGGCTTTTTATCATCGGTTTGTGGTGGTTTGTTTTGAAAATTAGGTCTTTGCTGATTGTAAGTATTATTGGATACTTGTTGATTGCTAGGACCTTGTTGGTTGTTGTATGGAATATTTCGGTTATAGTTCTGGTTTTGATTGTAAATCGGTCTTGGCGGTTGATAATTATTCTGATAATTATTTCCAGGCCTTTGGTTTATGTATGAAATATTCTCTCTTTGTTCCATTGTTAATTCAATACTGAGACAATCTTTTGTCAAATGTGGTCCTCTACACTGCTCACAACTAATTCGTATAGAGTGAATATCCTTAGTCATCTTTTCCATTCGTCTCTCGACAGCATCTATCTTTGCGAAAATGAAATCTAAGTCATGGCTAGAATCGGCTCTAGCTGCTTTAGATGATCTAACGATATCTTTTTCTTGGTGCCACTCATGTGAGTGGGAAGCAGTGTTATCAATAATTTTGTAAGCATCAGTTTCGGTTTTCTTCATAATGGAACCACCAGCTGCAATATCTATGTCTTTCTTTGTAGTGATGTCGCATCCTTGGTAGAATATTTGTACTATTTGACAGGTATCTAAACCATGTTGCGGACATCCTCTTAATAACTTTCCAAATCTTGTCCACGCCTTATATAGAGTTTCATTCGGTTTCTGTGTGAACGTAACAATTTCTGCTTGAAGTCTTACGGCTTTAGATGCCGGAAAGAATTGTCTAAGAAATTTTTCAACTAAAACGTCCCATGTATCAATCGCCCCTTCAGGTAACGATTCCAACCAATCTTTGGCTTCTCCCTTTAAAGTCCAGGGAAATAACATGAGATATATCCGTTCATCCTCAACTTCTCTTATTTTAAATAGAGTGCAGATCCTATTAAAGGTACGAAGATGTTCATTTGGATCTTCCTTCGGCGCACCACTAAATTGGCATTGATTAGTCACCATGTGTAGAATTTGTCCTTTGATTTCATAATCTGGCACATTAATGTCTGGATGAGTAATTGCGTGACCTTGGCCAGTGCGTTTAGCTCTCATTCGGTCTTCCATACTTAAAGGTTCCAGATTTTCCATGATTGAATTTGTTGAATCCGAATCACTAGAGGATTCTGATTTAATGGTTCGTTCCTCAACAATCTCTGTTTGAATGATTGGTGGTTCCGGAGGAAAATTTAATGGTTCAGGATCTATGAATTGTCCCTGAATATTATCCGGATTCTCAATTGTGAGGTCGGGTTCAAAAAATGGATTATCGGAAATTTGAATTGGAGTACTTGGTCGACTGGATGACGATTCTAAAGGAAAATCAACGGCGGTAATATTTGCTAGATGTCTTGATCTAGTTACAGGTGGTGAACGTACAAAAGGTGGTGAACGTCTTGCTCGGTGCATTCACTGAATATCCTATTAGTTTTTAAAAGGAAAGAAAAATTATATAAGTTATCCAATTAATAGACTTTTCTGATTTTACCCACGTTTCGAATAGCCAAAAGATGCAGCAGAGGGGCAGGATTCGTTTGGTCTTAATATAATTGAGGACTGTTTGGCTCCAATAACCCGGTCCACGTACAAATCCAACTATTACTACGAACCAGAAAATTTTGATGTCTATCAATTTAACCACTTAAAATAAATTTTCGTAATTTTAAGAAATTTAGATAAGAAGTAGAATAAAAATCTATGTCCTAAAACTAGAATAGCGAGAAATAAGAATGAAAAAGAGTGCGTCGAAAAAGGTCGAAAAATGAAAAAGAAAAAGAGTGACTTATAAAACTTAAAAACACTCGACTAACCCAACCTTATTACTATCACTAACTTAAAATTATAATCGCAAATTGAGATTACTAATTGGAATGATAATTGATACATAGGTAAAAGGCGTCTAAAAATATTAAAGCTTACAGGAAAAACTATATCCCAAATGGCAATATCTTAAAAAGGTACTAAAACTTAAAAAGGTGTGGCAAAATTCTGAAGCACCTATATCTTAGTGTAAAGAAAAAGCACTTAAGGGATTTTACGGCAAAGCCTAAAAATCTAGAAATAAAAATATCTATGGCAAAAACTATGTTTTAAAACTAAAAATGAACGAAAAATACAAATATTACGCTAAAAACAAATAAAAAGGGACAAAATATAAAAATATACTAAAAGTTGTAAAAATTACAATTTTTATAAAAATATTATTTTTATATTATTTATTTTATAAAACTATTAATTTATATATTAATAAAACTAAATAAACTTAATATTACAAATTAAATAAATAAAACTAAATTAATTAATATTAATTAACTAAATAAACCCTAATTAGGGTGTTAATAATAAAACTAAAAAATTTCTTTTTCGACCTTTTTCGACGCACTCTTTTTCTTTCTTATTTCTCGCTACTCTAGTTTTAGGACATAGATTTTTATTCTACTTCTTATCTAAATTTCTTAAAATTACGAAAATTTATTTTAAGTGGTTAAATTGATAGACATCAAAATTTTCTGGTTCGTAGTAATAGTTGGATTTGTACGTGGACCGGGTTATTGGAGCCAAACAGTCCTCAATTATATTGAGACCAAACGAATCCTGCCCCTCTGCTGCATCTTTTGGCTATTCGAAACGTGGGCAAAATCAGAAAAGTCTATTGATTGGATAACTTATATAATTTTTCTTTCCTTTTTAAAAACTAATAAGATATTCAGTGAATGCACCGAGCAAGACGTTCACCACCTTTTGTACGTTCACCACCTGTAACCAGATCAAGACATCTAGCTAATATTACTGCCGTTGATTTTCCTTTAGAATCGTCATCCAGTCGACCAAGTACTCCAATTCAAATTTCCGATAATCCATTTTTTGAACCCGACCTCACAATTGAGAATCCGGATAATATTCAGGGACAATTCATAGATCCTGAACCATTAAATTTTTCTCCGGAACCACCAATCATTCAAACAGAGATTGTTGAGGAACGAACCATTAAATCAGAATCCTCTAGTGATTCCGATTCAACAAATTCAATTATGGAGAATCTGGAACCTTTAAGTATGGAAGACCGAATGAGAGCTAAACGCACTGGCCAAGGTCACACAATTACTCATCCTGACATTAATGCGCCAGATTATGAAATCAAAGGACAAATTCTACACATGGTGACTAATCAATGCCAATTTAGTGGTGCGCCGAAGGAAGATCCAAATGAACATCTTCGTACCTTTAATAGGATCTGCACACTATTTAAAATCCGAGAAGTGGAGGATGAACAGATATATCTCATGTTATTTCCCTGGACTTTAAAGGGAGAAGCCAAAGATTGGTTGGAATCGTTACCTGAAGGGGCAATTGATACATGGGACGTTTTAGTTGAAAAATTTATTAAACAATTCTTTCCGGCATCTAAAGCCGTAAGACTTCAAGCAGAAATTGTTACGTTCACACAGAAACCGAATGAAACTCTATATGAGGCGTGGACAAGATTTGGAAAGTTATTAAGAGGATGTCCGCAACATGGTTTAGATACCTGTCAAATAGTACAAATATTCTACCAAGGATGCGACATCACTACAAGGAAAGACATAGATATTGCAGCTGGTGGTTCCATTATGAAGAGAACCGAAACTGATGCTTACAAAATTATTGATAACACTGCTTCCCACTCACATGAGTGGCACCAAGAAAAAGATATCGTTAGATCATCTAAAGCAGCTAGAGCCGATTCTAGCCATGACTTAGATTCCATTTCCGCAAAGATAGATGCTGTCGAGAGACGAATGGAAAAGATGACTAAGGATATTCACTCAATACGAATTAGTTGTGAGCAGTGTGGAGGACCACATTTGACAAAAGATTGTCTCAATATTGAATTAACAATGGAACAAAGAGAGAATATTTCATACATAAACCAAAAGCCTGGAAATAATTATCAGAAAAATTATCAACCGCCAAGACCGATTTACAACCAAAACCAGAATTATAACAGAAATGTTCCATACAACAACCAACAAGGTCCTAGCAATCAACAAGTATCCAATAATACTTACAATCATCAAAGACCTAATTTTCAAAACAAACCACCACAAACCGATGATAAAAAGCCGAATTTAGAAGATATGATGACGAAGCTAGTTGAAACTCAAACGCAGTTTTTCACATCTCAAAAACAAACCAATGAACAAAATGCTCAAGCATTTAGAAATCAACAAGCTTCTATTCAAAACTTGGAACAAGAAGTAAGTAACCTAGCAAGGTTAATAGGTGAAAGAAAACTGGGAAGTTTACCTAGTGATACAAATGCTAACCCCCGGAATGGAACAGCTAAAGCCATTACCACAAGAAGTGGTACAATACTTAAACCACCTGAAATACCTGTAACTTCTGATGAAGCTATTCCTACTCCACAAGAACCACAACCTGATCAAGATAAGGAAAAAGAACCGGTAGTTGAAAAGGTTAATGAAGATAACACAGTTAAGGCTAAACCTTATGTTAAACCATACCAACCACCACTTCCTTACCCGAGTAAAATGAAGAAAGAGAAACTTGAAGCCGAGCAATCCAAATTCTTGGATATGTTTAAACAGATAAATGTAAATCTTCCTTTCATTGATGTGATTTCAGGAATGCCTAGATATGCTAAATTTCTGAAAGATCTAATCTCAAATAGAAAGAAAATGGAAGAACTCTCGGCTGTTACTATGAATGCTAATTGTTTAGCAGTGCTGTTGAATAAGATACCAGAAAAATTATCTGATCCAGGAAGTTTCACAATTTCATGTTTTCTGGGTAGTTTTAGTTCAATAGAAGCATTGGCAGACTTAGGTGCTAGTATAAATTTAATGCCGTATTCACTATACGCTAAACTAGACCTTGGAGAATTGAAACCAACAAGAATAAGCATACAACTAGCCGATCGATCAATAAAATATCCTAGAGGGATAATGGAGGACATGCTAGTTAAAGTTGGTACTTTAGTATTTCCAGTAGATTTTATTGTTCTGGACATGGAAGAAGATTCTCAAGTTCCTCTCATATTAGGAAGACCATTCTTAAACACGGCTAAAGCAATGATAGACGTGTTTGGTAAGAAACTGACCCTAAGTATAGAGGATGAGAGTGTTACCTTTTCAGTTGATAGAGCAATGCAACAACCGTAATCTGCAGATGATACATGTTATTATATTCAAACTATAGATTCACATGCAGAATTGTTAGAAGAATTTCCAGAATTACAAGGAACAGGAGAATGTTCTTTAGGAGAAGGTAATGAACCAATTGATGAAGCTGAAATGTTAGCTACACTAATAGCTAATGGATATGAACCAACAACAGAAGAAATTCAAATGCTAAAAGAAGAAGACAGATATCGAAATAAATCATCGATAGAAGAACCACCGACATTAGAATTAAAGCCACTTCCAAACCATTTGGAATACGCTTATTTACATGGTGAATCTGAATTACCTGTAATAATATCGTCTTCTCTTACTGAAAATGAGAAATCACAACTCATTTCTGTGTTGAAAGCTCATAAACCAGCCATTGCATGGAAGATTCATGATATTAAAGGAATAAGTCCTTCGTATTGCACACATAAAATCCTTATGGAAGAAGGTCATAAAACGTATGTGCAACGCCAACGAAGACTAAATCCGAATATGCAAGATGTTGTTAAAAAAGAAAGAATTAAACTGCTAGATGCAGGTTTAATTTATCCAATTTCTGATAGTCCATGGGTAAGCCCAGTTCAATGCGTGCCTAAGAAGGGTGGCATGACTGTCATTACAAATGAGAAAAATGAGCTTATTCCTACTAGGACTGTAACAGGATGGTGTGTTTGTATTGATTATAGAAAATTAAATGACGCCACCAGAAAAGATCACTTTCCCTTACCTTTCATTGATCAAATGTTGGAAAGATTAGCCGGAAATAGTTATTATTGTTTTCTTGATGGATTTTCCGGATATTTTCAAATTCCAATAGCACCCGAAGACCAAGAGAAAACCACGTTCACGTGCCCTTATGGTACTTTTGCTTACAAATGCATGCCATTTGGACTTTGCAACGCCCCTGCAACCTTTCAAAGGTGTATGATGGCGATTTTTCACGACATGATAGAAGAATGCATGGAAGTTTTCATGGATGACTTTTCAGTCTTCGGTGATACTTTTGAAACATGTCTAGCTAATCTTGAACGAATGCTGATTAGATGCGAACAATCAAATCTAGTTCTTAATTGGGAGAAATGCCATTTCATGGTTAAAGAAGGCATCGTTCTTGGACATAAAATTTCAAAAGAAGGAATTGAAGTGGATAGAGCTAAAGTAGATGTAATTGCTAAACTTCCACATCCCACTAATGTTAGAAGAGTTAGGAGTTTTCTAGGGCATGACGGTTTTTACCGACGTTTTATAAAAGATTTTTCTAAAATTGCTACTCCTATGAATAAACTCCTAGAAAAAGATGCTCCATTCATCTTTTCAGATGAATGCATCAAATCTTTTAATATTCTTAAATAGAAACTCACTAATGCACCGATCATGATAACACCAAATTGAAATCTACCGTTTGAACTAATGTGCGATGCAAGTGATTTTGCAATGGGAGCCGTTTTAGGACAAAGGATTGAAAAACGATTTCAACCTATATATTATGCTAGTAAGACGTTACAAGGAGCATAAAAAAATTACACAACTACTGAAAAAGAACTCCTTGCTATTGTCTTTGCTTTTGACAAATTTCGTTCATATCTCGTTCTAGCAAAAACGGTGGTCTATACCGACCATTCTGCTCTTAGATACCTATTTTTGAAACAAGATGCTAAACCAAGATTAATCCGTTGGATTTTACTCTTACAAGAGTTCGATATTGAAATCCGAGATAAAAGAGGAGCAGAAAATCTCGCCGCTGATCATCTTTCTCGTCTTGAAAATCCCGAATTAGAAGTTCTAAATGAATCGGCCATACAAGACAACTTTCCTGATGAATATCTATTGAAGATAGATTATAATGAAATTCTATGGTTTGCAGACTATGCAAACTACTTAGTATGTGGATTCCTTGAAAAAGGATTATCGTACCAAAAACGAAAGAAATTCTTCAGTGATATAAAACACTATTTCTGGGAAGATCCACATTTGTTTAAAAGTTGTCCCGATGGAATAATACGCCGATGCGTATTCGGAGATGAAGCTAGTAAAATTTTAAACCATTGCCACACAGGACCAACAGGAGGGCACTATGGGCCTCAACTAACAGCAAGAAAAGTTTATGATGCTTTATTCTATTGTAGCGACCCGACCAAATCGTCATTGACGGCGCCGTCTACTTAGGTCCCGTTACGTGGTCATAAGTCTTTAAAACAACGTTTGACCAAAAGATATGTCGCATTTATTTCAAATGTAAAGGTTGTTCAAGTTTACAAGAATTGTTCCACTACAAGTTACGATACAAAGTTTTAAGTACAAATGAAACTTATGCGACACAATTTAAAAGTATCCAAAAGACGCTCCATGTATGCATATATACTCGACATCCAATGCAAGTATCAAAATAATGAGCGGAAGCATGTATCATGTATCGTTCAAGGACCTGAGAAAAACATAGAAATCTGTCAACGAAAACGTTGGTGAAATCATAGGTTTAAGTAAGTAAGTACAAGTGAACCACAAGATTTGCATCAATGAAATAATAGTAATAAATTCCAAAAGTTTGTTTCACGAGCACCCAATTATCAATGCTTAACATTTCCTTCCATTGAACCCCATCACTTAGTGCTAGAACATACACAGTTTCTCGAAAATATATTTCACTCGTAAACGGTAGCGAACCGTTTGAATGAGGGTTTGTCAAACCCATATGGATCCATACAACATAAGTTCTCGCTTACACCCGGCAAGTGTAACTAATGATAATCGAATTGAGGATTTTGTTCTAAACTCGTATGTAGAATGTTTGTTTTCCTGTACTTGTGTTCACTTAGTAAAGAAATGTTTATGTTTTCTCATCCCAAATGTAAGTTCAAAAAGAGTAAAAGTGGGACTATGATCTCACCTTGAGTGCACGAGTAGTAAAGTACTTCGACAAGTAAATGTGTGCAAAGAACAATGCTAGTCTTGACCTAAACAATAGGTTTGTATCAATAACGGTAAACACAATAGGTCAAAGATGTTCAATTAGTCCTATGGCTCGTTACGACTCGATTATTTAGCATGTGAAATCAAATTGTCAAGTTTCATGCAAGATACAAGTATATAAACAAGTTAGGAAGGTTGCATAATCATTTGGTTAAGTTTGACAAAAAGTCAAACTTTGGTCGGTCAAAGTCAACGAAAGTCAACACGTTCGGGTCGGGTCCCGAACTATTTTTCTGAGGTTTTTAATCATATATGAGCATGTTAGAACAAGTTTCATGTGAATCGGAGGTCCGTAGTATGCCAAACATTTTCCATAAAATGGACACCGGAGACAGAAGCTGGGCACGGCTTATGCCGCGCCGCGGCACCCTTCTGTCGCGCCGCGACAATAGGCGGGTGCTGGTGCCTGGTCTGTTTCACTTGTCCAACTTGATCCAAACTTCAAATAAGCATAAAACGCAAACCACAAACACTTAGGACTCGCACCTTATATCGTTGGAAAGCTCTTTTGACATAGAATGCAACTAAACACAATTTAACAATCAAAAACCTCATTTGTAACAACCGAGTTTTCCAACCAAGTGATAATTCAATGCCCACATTAATGCTTCAAACTCACCAATGCACATTTAATGATTTGGGCATTCAATGCATACATGTGACATGCCATTTTGTAGGTAATGGAGCATACAATACAACTAACAACTTACTAACAACAATTCATGGCAATCAACGCATCAAATAATCACTTCAAGTTCTTCAAACCCTAACTCAATTCCACCAAAAATCAATAATCAAGTTCACGAAGTTTTCTAAGGCAACCTACACATCAAATTGAAGCTAGTGATGCTAGTAACACAATTAAAACATCAACTTTCAACATCTAACAACATATGATCATCCAAAATTCAAGAACAACACACCAAAATTTAAGTTCATGCTAGTTACACTAAAACAACGGGATCGAGCATATAAATCATATATTCATGTTAGACTTGAGCCATAGACACTAATTAACACTTTTATAAGTTAAAAACATCAAGAACACAAAATCTAGTGATTTTAGAAAGTTACCCAAATGAGATGAAGTTGGTACCAAAATGAAGAGGATGAAGAGAGGATCACGAATATGTAATTTATTTTGTTGTAAGCCTCCTAGATCGGATTTAGATGATGATTGAATGAATTTGGTTTTGGGTGTGTGTGTTCTTGCTAGAGAGAAAGAGAGAGATGGAAATGAAAATGAATGGGTGAAAGGGGTTGACCCTTTGACCTAGTCAAGGGTTTGATCCCTTGTCAAGTTTAGTCCCTCAACTTTCGTTCGGGTGCGGGAATTACCTAAACGAGATAATTTAAAACGCGTATCAACGGGAGATGTTATAAACATATAACGGACTTTATATTAGTATAACGGAAAAGTAAATGGAAAAAGGCGGGATGTTACATTACCTACTCCTTAAAAGAAATTTCGTCCCGAAATTTAAGTAGGCGTAGTAGTCGTTGTTTCTTCCTCGAGATCTTGCGTTTCCGAATTCACGAATAGATGAGGATACTTCCTTTGCATTTGATCTTGTCTTTCCCAAGTAAACTCGGGTCCCCTTTTGGCGTTCCAACGGACTTTAACAATCGGAATTCGGCTTTGTTTCAATGTCTTGACGGAGTTGTCCACAATTTCAACCGGTTCCTCCACAAAATGAAATTTGTCATCAATAGTAAGTTCTTCGAGAGGGATGACGATATCGGGTTCGGCAAGACACTTTTTCAAGTTAGATACATGGAAGGTAGGATGAACGGAGTTCAATTGAGGCGGAAGATCTAAACGATAAGCAACGGTTCCAATACGCTCCAAGATTTCGAAAGGACCAATATACCGCGGATTTAGCTTCCCGCGTTTCCCAAAACGGATTACACCCTTCCAAGGTGCGACTTTTAACATTACTCGGTCACCGACTTGAAATTCAAGATCGTTGCGTCGTTTGTCGGTATAGCTCTTTTGACGACTTCGGGCCGTCCTAAGCCTATCTCGGATTTGAACGATTTTCTCGGTGGTTTCGTGAATGAGTTCGGGTCCGGTGATTTGCACGTCGCCTACCTCGGCCCAACAAAGAGGTGAACGACATTTGCGGCCATATAGCGCTTCAAAAGGTGCGGCTTTAATACTCGCGTGATAACTATTGTTGTAAGAGAACTCGGCGAGAGGTAAGTGCTTGTCCCAAGCTTTTCCGAAATCAACCACGCAAGCTCGTAACATGTCCTCTAAGGTTTGAATTGTACGTTCGCTTTGTCCATCGGTTTGAGGATGATATGCGGTGCTCATGTCTAAACGCGTTCCCAACGCTTCTTGCAATGTACGCCAAAATCTAGAAACGAAACGGCCATCTCGGTCGGAGATAATCGATAATGGTACACCGTGTCGGGCTACGATCTCCTTAATGTAAAGTTGTGCAAGTTTCTCCATTTTGTCCGTTTCTTTCATGGCAAGGAAGTGTGCGGATTTGGTGAGACGGTCAACAATAACCCAAATGGTATCATAACCGCCCGTCGTTTTTGGTAGCTTGGTGATAAAATCCATCGTTATCCTTTCCCACTTCCATTGCGGGATCTCGGGTTGTTGAAGTAATCCGGACGGTCTTTGGTGTTCGGCTTTGACTTTGGAACATGTCAAACACTTGGAAACATAAGTAGCTACGTCCCTTTTGATGTTCGGCCACCAATATAGTTGTTTAAGGTCGTGGTACATCTTATTGGCACCGGGGTGAATCGAGTATCGTGACTTATGGGCTTCATCTAAAATAAGGCTTCGTAGATCCCCATAACTAGGCACCCAAATTCTTCCGGCGAAATATCGGAGTCCGGTTTCTTTAACTTCGAATCGAGAGGTGAGGACGTTCAAGTGTTCGAGAGAGATGTTTTCATCCTTGAGAGCCTCATCTTGGGCTACCCGAATTTGGCTATTAAGGTTTGTGTGGATGGTGATGTTTAAAGCTCGGACACGGAGAGGCACCGCTCTTTCTTTTCGACTTAAGGAATCGGCTACTACATTTGCCTTCCCGGGATGGTAACGAAGCTCGCAATCGTAATCGTTTAAGGTTTCAATCCACCTTCGTTGTCTCATGTTTAGTTGCTTTTGATCGAAAATGTGTTGGAGACTTTTGTGGTCGGTAAAGATAGTACTCTTGGTTCCATAAAGATAGTGTCTCCACATTTTAAGTGCAAAGACGACGGCTCCGAGTTCGAGATCATGCGTCGTGTAGTTTCGTTCATGAATTTTGAGTTGTCGAGAAGCATAAGCAATGACTTTCGTTCGTTGCATCAATACACACCCAAAACCATGTTTCGAGGCGTCGCAATACACAACAAAATCATCGTTGCCTTCGGGAAGTGACAAGATAGGAGCGGTGGTAAGCTTTGTCTTCAAGATTTGGAACGCGGATTCTTGCTCGGTCGCCCAAATGAATTTCTTTCCCTTGTGAGTTAAAGCGGTTAGAGGACGAGCAACCAAAGAAAAATCCTTGATGAATCTACGGTAGTATCCGGCGAGACCCAAGAATTGACGAATGTGAGTAGGAGTAGTAGGAGTCTCCCATTTGCTAATGGCTTCGATTTTCGTTGGATCGACTTTAATACCTTGGTCACTTACAACATGACCAAGAAATTGAACTTCCTTTAACCAAAATTCACACTTGGAGAATTTGGCATAGAGTTGTTCTTGTCTTAAAAGTTCAAGCACAAGTCGGAGATGTTGTTCGTGCTCTTCTTCATTTTTAGAATAAATCAATATGTCATCGATGAACACAATAACGAATTTATCGAGATACGGTTTGCACACGCGGTTCATAAGATCCATGAACACCGCCGGTGCGTTAGTGAGACCAAATGGCATGACAAGGAATTCATAACTACCATAACGAGTTCGGAAAGCGGTTTTGGAGACATCTTCCCCCTTAACCCTCAATTGATGATAACCCGAGCGGAGATCGATTTTCGAATATACACAAGACCCTTGTAGTTGATCAAAGAGGTCATCGATGCGAGGAAGAGGATATCGGTTCTTAACCGTCAATTTATTTAGTTCACGATAATCAATGCACATTCGTAGGGATCCGTCTTTCTTTTTAACAAACAAAATCGGAGCGCCCCAAGGTGAATGGCTAGGTTGGATAAAACCACGATCAAGTAGTTCTTGGATTTGACTTTGCAATTCTTGCATTTCGGATGGAGCGAGTCTATATGGTGCACATGCTACGGGTGCGGCTCCCGGAATAAGATCGATTTGGAATTCAACCGGTCGATGCGGCGGAAGACCCGGCAATTCATCGGGAAATACATCGGAATAGTCACTAACAATTGGCACATCATCGATATGCTTATCATCGGACTCGACTTTCTTAACGTGGGCAAGGATCGCAAAACAACCCTTACGGAGCAGTTTTCTAACTTTAAGGCACGAAACGAGGTTGAGTCTGGTGCAACTCTTATCGCCGTAGACAATCAAAGGTTCACCATTCTCGATAGGAATTCGGATTGCGTTAAGATCACAAAGAATGTGAGATTTCGTTTTGACTAACCAATTCATACCGATTATTACATCAAAGCTTCCTAGTTCCATGGGTATCAAGTCAATTTCAAATTCCTTACCCAAAATGTTTAACGTACACCCCCGGTAATATGTGTTGGCACTTAATAGTTTCCCGTTAGCCACCTCAATGGTATAAGTGGTATCTAATGGAAGAGGTGGAGTGCTAAAATAACGAGTCAAAGTCTTGGATACAAAGCATTTATCGGCACCCGAATCGAATAAGCAAGAGACATAAGAATTGTTGAGAAGAAACATACCCGTGACTAGTTCAGTGTCATCCCGGGCTTCCTCGGTGTTGATGTTGAAAGCTCGGCCGCGCGTATTGGTGTTATCTTTCCTTTTCGGGCATGCATTTCTATAATGACCCGTTTGACCACATTCGTAACAAGTGCCCGTCTTTGGTGCATTGGGCCACTTTCGAGCAACGGGAGTGGCACTTTTACAATCGTTGGCCTTATGACCAACTCCTTGGCACCGGTGGCAAATTATCTTACTACATTCGCCAAAGTGATGTTTGTTGCATTTGTTGCAAAGAGGTAGGTTCCCGGCATAACCCTTCTTGCCGTCGGAAGTGAAAGATTTCTTGGCAAAGTTGTTGTTGCTTGATTGGGAGGGTTCCCACTTTCTTTTGTTGCCGCCCGATTTATCCTCAGCCTTAGGTGCCGGAACTACGATTTCGTCAACCGTTTCGATTAGTTGGCGAGCCATGTTCATAGCGGCTTGATGAGTAGTGGGTTTGGATGACATCACCCCTTGTTTGATGCTTTTTGGAAGACCGAGCATGTAGAGCTCAATCCTTTGAGATTCGGGGTTAACAAGATTAGGACACATCAAGGATAGTTCGGCGAAGCGTTGATTATAAGCTTTAAGGTCGTTTCCGACCGCTTTCAAAGCTCTTAGTTCTTCCTCAAGCTTTCGGGTTTCTTCGCGCGGAAAATATTCAACAATCATCTTTTCCTTTAGATCGGCCCAAGAGAGGGCATGAGCTTCATCGGTACCCACCGATTGTACATAAGTATTCCACCATGTAAGAGTGACACCGGCGAAGGTGTGAGTGGAGTATTTGACCTTGTCTTGGTCCTGACAACCGCTTATGCTAAAGACGGCTTCCGTTTGCTCAAACCATCGGGTGAGCACGACCGGTCCCCCGGTTCCATCAAAAGTGTGAGGTTTGCACCCCATGAAAGCTTTATAGGAGCATCCCTCGTTTGAGTTTCCGGCTCCATTGTTGTTGTTGTTGTTGTTGTTGTGGTTGTTATTATTATTGTTGTTGGATGAGTGACCGGCCATGGCCGCATCTACGGCTGTAGCTATCATCCGTTCGAGAGCTTGTTCGGGAGTTTCATTGCGGCGTACACGACGAGGAGCCATTGTTCCTTCAAGACACAAGAATATCATTGATTAGTATTCTCAATAATACTAACCGTGATATAGAATAAAGATAAAGAGAAGTTTTTCCTCGACTCGCCTTAAATTCTTTATGTCATAATGTCGGAACGTTCATATGAGTCACCGTAATATAATCCCGGAAATTATATTACCCTGATTCATATGTGCATTCGACATCATTTCATATAGTCAAGGTGGCGTGTCAATCAAATTAAACAACGTGAGATTAAGATGAACTAAGAGTAGATATGAGTAGGAGCGTTCGAGTATAAATGCACAAGTAGTCAAGTAATTCCTACTTCAAGTCTATATGCCGGTTGTAGTCTAGACTCACCAATGTACCCTATGACTCGGGGTCGACACCAATGAACTCTAAATCCCTACAACCAACGCTCTGATACCATCAGTAGCGACCCGAACAAATCGTCATTGACGGCGCCGTCTACTTAGGTCCCGTTACGTGGTCATAAGTCTTTAAAACAACGTTTGACCAAAAGATATGTCGCATTTATTTCAAATGTAAAGGTTGTTCAAGTTTACAAGAATTGTTCCACTACAAGTTACGATACAAAGTTTTAAGTACAAATGAAACTTATGCGACACAATTTAAAAGTATCCAAAAGACGCTCCATGTATGCATATATACTCGACATCCAATGCAAGTATCAAAATAATGAGCGGAAGCATGTATCATGTATCGTTCAAGGACTTGAGAAAAACATAGAAATCTGTCAACGAAAACGTTGGTGAAATCATAGGTTTAAGTAAGTAAGTACAAGTGAACCACAAGATTTGCATCAATGAAATAATAGTAATACATTCCAAAAGTTTGTTTCACGAGCACCCAATTATCAATGCTTAACATTTCCTTCCATTGAACCCCATCACTTAGTGCTAGAACATACACAGTTTCTCGAAAATATATTTCACTCGTAAACGGTAGCGAACCGTTTGAATGAGGGTTTGTCAAACCCATATGGATCCATACAACATAAGTTCTCGCTTACACCCGGCAAGTGTAACTAATGATAATCGAATTGAGGATTTTGTTCTAAACTCGTATGTAGAATGTTTGTTTTCCTGTACTTGTGTTCACTTAGTAAAGAAATGTTTATGTTTTCTCATCCCAAATGTAAGTTCAAAAAGAGTAAAAGTGGGACTATGATCTCACCTTGAGTGCACGAGTAGTAAAGTACTTCGACAAGTAAATGTGTGCAAAGAACAATGCTAGTCTTGACCTAAACAATAGGTTTGTATCAATAACGGTAAACACAATAGGTCAAAGATGTTCAATTAGTCCTATGGCTCGTTACGACTCGATTATTTAGCATGTGAAATCAAATTGTCAAGTTTCATGCAAGATACAAGTATATAAACAAGTTAGGAAGGTTGCATAATCATTTAGTTAAGTTTGACAAAAAGTCAAACTTTGGTCGGTCAAAGTCAACGAAAGTCAACACGTTCGGGTCGGGTCCCGAACTATTTTTCTGAGGTTTTTAATCATATATGAGCATGTTAGAACAAGTTTCATGTGAATCGGAGGTCCGTAGTATGCCAAACATTTTCCATAAAATGGACACCGGAGACAGAAGCTGGGCACGGCTTATGCCGCGCCGCGGCACCCTTCTGTCGCGCCGCGACAATAGGCGGGTGCTGGTGCCTGGTCTGTTTCACTTGTCCAACTTGATCCAAACTTCAAATAAGCATAAAACGTAAACCACAAACACTTAGGACTCGCACCTTATATCGTTGGAAAGCTCTTTTGACATAGAATGCAACTAAACACAATTTAACAATCAAAAACCTCATTTGTAACAACCGAGTTTTCCAACCAAGTGATAATTCAATGCCCACATTAATGCTTCAAACTCACCAATGCACATTTAATGATTTGGGCATTCAATGCATACATGTGACATGCCATTTTGTAGGTAATGGAGCATACAATACAACTAACAACTTACTAACAACAATTCATGGCAATCAACGCATCAAATAATCACTTCAAGTTCTTCAAACCCTAACTCAATTCCACCAAAAATCAATAATCAAGTTCACGAAGTTTTCTAAGGCAACCTACACATCAAATTGAAGCTAGTGATGCTAGTAACACAATTAAAACATCAACTTTCAACATCTAACAACATATGATCATCCAAAATTCAAGAACAACACACCAAAATTTAAGTTCATGCTAGTTACACTAAAACAACGGGATCGAGCATATAAATCATATATTCATGTTAGACTTGAGCCATAGACACTAATTAACACTTTTATAAGTTAAAAACATCAAGAACACAAAATCTAGTGATTTTAGAAAGTTACCCAAATGAGATGAAGTTGGTACCAAAATGAAGAGGATGAAGAGAGGATCACGAATATGTAATTTATTTTGTTGTAAGCCTCCTAGATCGGATTTAGATGATGATTGAATGAATTTGGTTTTGGGTGTGTGTGTTCTTGCTAGAGAGAAAGAGAGAGATGGAAATGAAAATGAATGGGTGAAAGGGGTTGACCCTTTGACCTAGTCAAGGGTTTGATCCCTTGTCAAGTTTAGTCCCTCAACTTTCGTTCGGGTGCGGGAATTACCTAAACGAGATAATTTAAAACGCGTATCAACGGGAGATGTTATAAACATATAACGGACTTTATATTAGTATAACGGAAAAGTAAATGGAAAAAGGCGGGATGTTACATCTATTGGCCTACAATTTACAAAGACGCACACCTTCTTTGCAAATCCTGTGATACATGTCAAAGAGCCGGAAAAATAAGTCAACGTGATGAAATGCCACAAAATGTCATTCAAGTATGTGAAGTATTTGACATTTGGGGTATTGACTTTATGGGTCCATTTCCAAAATCTCATAATAATCTCTATATTCTCGTAGCCATTGATTATGTATCTAAATGGGCGGAAGCACAAGCTCTCCCAACTAACGATGCACGAGTTGTAGTCAACTTTTTAAAACGTCTTTTTGCAAGGTTTGGAACACCGAAAGCTTTAATAAGTGATCGGGGTACTCATTTCTGTAATAATCAACTTGAGAAAGTTCTCAAAAGATATGGAGTAACTCATAAAATCTCCACTGCTTATCATCCACAAACAAGTGGACAAGTTGAAAAATACCAATCGAGCTTTAAAACGTATTCTAGAAAAAACTGTAGAATCAAATCCGAAAGAATGGTCCATTAAATTGGAGGATGCACTCTGGGCTTTTAGAACAGCCTACAAAACTCCAATTGGAACCACACCTTTTAGACTTGTTTATGGAAAAGCATGTCATCTTCCAGTAGAAATTGAACACAAAGCATTTTGGGCTTTGAAGACATGTAATCTTGATTTACATGAAGCTGGACATCTACGATTAAGTTAATTAAACGAATTAGAAGAATTAAGACATGAAGCATACGAAAATTCGTTAATCTATAAGGAAAGAATGAAGAAATGGCATGATAAAAGAATCAGAAGTTCAAAAGAATTCAAAGAAGGAGACAGAGTTCTTCTTTTCAATTCACGATTCAAGCTATTCCCTGGAAAATTGAAATCAAGATGGTCTGGACCATTCATAGTCAAAAGAGTTTTCCCATATGGAACAGTAGAGTTAATAAATTAAAATGGGATTGAATTTAAGGTTAATGGTCACAGAGTTAAACACTACATAGATAGTCCGATGGAAGTTGACAACGAAGTTAATCACAATTTCGATACCACAGGTAACTAAGTGTGGGGAGAATCAAGTCTTTTAAAGGATAATATGTATTTCTGTTAGAGTTAGATTTTCTATTTTCGTGTAGTTCTCGAAAATGGAACCCGAATGGTCTTTCCCTAGCAGACCCTAAAGAACTAGTCTTCTCCCCCCATTCTGAATTTTTATTTTTATTTAGGAAATGAAGACTTCCTGTGAACTAAACCATGGTCTAATGCTACACGCTTTGATCACTAAACGTAATAATGACACACTTCCGAGTGAAATAGTATCAGTAATCAGAGAAAGATTGGACGGAGTAAGAAAAGAATCCAGATGCAAAGATAATAAGTTACAATTTGGTAAAGGAAAATCAAAATCTGCAGCGAAAAGAAGAGCACGACACCTAGAAAGATGTCACAAATGCGGAAAATGGTCACATGGAGGTAAATGTTCAAATAATCAAACCTATTCAAACACCGAATTTGTTACTTTATGCAGAGACGGACCGTTCATATGTTTAGAAGAAAAAACACTGAATGCTCGAGGTTACGCCTTTGTAGCTATGGAAAACCTATTAAACTGACTATCTTATGAGTGGGATAGATTGTATCACTAAGAATACTATCTCACAGGTAAGTCTGTACAGTTTTTATTTTTTTTATTTTCATTTTTTAACCTTTTGATAATAAACGCTAATTTGTTCGCTATAAAGTAATAAATTGATATTCGATAAAATTAGGTTTGGCGACCGAAATTATTGATATCATACAAAAATTTATTACATCACTGCGAAATTTAACGTTTATTCTTAAGGTATAAATATCTTTAATCAATCAACCCAAAATATTTCAAAAATTCGTCATGAGTTAAATTAGGTCATGGAACCGAAATTACTTTACCGAAAAGAGGGGCGCATATTTTTGATAATATTTGATTGATTAAAGTGGGATAAAAGACCAAAAAGATTTTTAATTTTATTTTTACTTTGTTTTTAAAATTAATATTAAAATAATATTGTAAACTTTTTAAAATCGATATACTTAAAATTGTAAATATTTGAAAAATTAATATTTTTAATATAAGTTTGCATGTATAAAAACAAAAATATAATTTAAGTTTGGTGTAAATTTATAATATTAATTTTTAAATTAAGTTTGGTGTGAATTTTTAATTTTTAAAATGTGAATTTTTAATTTTATGCATTTTAAATTTAAGTTTGATGTGAATTTAAAAACAAAAATTTACATTATTTCGTTAAGTTAAAAATATGATTTTTAAAATTCGTTGTAAGTTGAAGACTAGGTCTTTAAACCGAAATTGCTTTACCCGAGGGAGGGACGAGAAATTTTATTATCATTATTTTTAATCTTATTGACTTAAAGTATGCCAAAAACATTTAAAAAACCCAAAAATCTTAGCTTTTAAAACAATCGCTACAAAAAGACAAATTTTAAAATTTTGTCGAGGGACGAACTAGGACATCGATCCGAAACGACCTCGTCCTAAATAACAAGGGAAACAAAATTTTAAAATTAATTACTTAATTGTTTTATAAGTTATAGATAGTTAAAAAAAAAAATCAAACACCGCGACTCGCGGAGTTTGAAAGAGTCAAACACCGCAAGTCGCGGAGTTCCAAAAATACAGAAAAAAAATAAAAGGGCCGAACAGATCAGTCTGCACACTACCACACACATAAAACTGCGAAAAATACCAAAAATCACCTCTAAAATCCGAATTTTTTCACCAAAAATCATCACATTTTTTACTAAAATCATGTTGAGAAGGATGCTATCAAGGAATTACTCAAGAAAAACGGTAAATTTCTACACCTAAACACTATTTAATTCGAAAATTAGTGTTCTTGAGCAATTTTTTACCCAATTCGATTTTGATACTTTTTAGTGTAATTATGCTTAAATTGCTTATGTATTATGCTTGTATAACCTAGACTGATGCTATTTAACATGATTAGAAGCCTTAAACTTCAAATTTTGAGTAATCTAGGTTTTGTGTTCTTGAGCAATTTGGGGCTTTTTGATATAAACAGGTTATGGCCAATTTTTGTCATGAATTATTGCTAAATTAAGTAGTGTAACATGTTTAGGTAGTTAAATGATCCAAACTTTGAGCCTAAACATGATTTTGAGAATTAAAGTGGACTTTTTCAAGTCTAAAATTCATGAACTTGATTTTTAAGAGATAATTCCATTTGAAACTTGTTTAATTGCTAGTAATGATTATTTTGACATGTTATTTAAGTTGAATGCTTATGAACTTGGCGAACATTTTCGTATATGCTTATTTGAAAAAGTGTAGATTTGATAAAAATATTAAAATGAGCTTAAGTTTGATATAAATTGAACATGTCATTGTAATTATTTTGATTGATGATTTTGCTGACACTAATGCATATTTGGATGTACAAAAATTGTGTTTGATGTGTTTTGCAGACTGAAAGGGGTGAATCTTCATCCCAAGCTCGCAATGCTCCTGCTGAGAATGCGGAACAACAGGAGGTGGATAACTACTACAAACAAGATATACCTCATCCAGTCATGACATTTTCAGATATGCACTTGGAAGAGTTGCACCCGAACTTGAGATTTGACAGACGTTGGATAGATTATCCAAAATACCAAAGGGGTTTGCATACTCTTCATTCTAAAGCTGTTGAAGTACCTAGGGTAATAGAATGGGCACCGTTAGAAGCTGTAGAATTAGCCGGGCCAATTAGAGAATTACTTACACAGAGGTATGGTAATTCTACTTTTAATGATTGGGTACAATTATTCAGCATACGTAGACCTGTATATAAAGTATGGTGTGAAGAATTATTGTGTAGTATAGAAATAAATGATCGGGTAGTTAGTTTAACCGATCGATCTTTTATTAGATTTTTGTTAGGAGGTTCGATGCGCCACATGTCTTTACTAGACATGGCTCAGGCCTTACGTATATATACGCCTGAGGAGTTAGCATCTGCCGATTGTAGAGGGTTGATATTGAACGGTAGGAAAATTGATGAAAATTTTGATACGCATGGTGTATGGAGTCAAATGACTAGCCATCATCGATTTAAAGGGGGAAATTACTCTTATTTGGATATAGATAGAGCAGAGTTAAGAGTAATTCATAGGTTTTTAGCTAATTCGATTACACAAAGAGGTAAGAATAAGGAAAAGGTAAAAGAACAGGATTTGTTTTACCACATGTGTATTCGAGACCCACAAAGCGCTGTAAGTATACCTTATTGTGTGGGTTATTATTTATCAGCTATGGTTAGGGGGATGAGACCGCATAGCATAATAGGAGGTGGTATATTTATTACTTTGATTGCTGAATATCTCGGTGTGGATATAATTCGGGGGGGATTATTAGTCGAAGAACCAGAACCCCGCGATACAATAGGTTTAAATGTATACCATGGTGCGAAGGTTTTGAAGAGGCGAAATAACGCCGCAGTACAATACCATGGTAGACATCCACAGGTTGAGAGAAACCAACAGCCAGGTAATGTGGGAGGAGGAAATGAAATGACAGAAATGCAAAGGTTTATAGCTTCACAAGAGTATGAAAATGCTAGACATCGAGCATTTGAAGATTGGCAAGTTCATCAAAACCAAATCATAGCTCATTGCCAACATGTAGGTAGAAACTATATTCCTACTCCATCGCCCGTATTTCCTCCCTGGTCTATAGAGATCCAACCACCGTATCCTACGTATAACCCAGCCGAAGCATTTTATAACATATATGGTTATGCATGGAACCCCTACTGGTATCAGTATCATCCCTAGTCTACTTAGTTTTATTTATTTTATAATTTATAATGTTGATACATTTAATACTTATGTTGGAATTGTATTAGTTTTTATAATTTACTAATTTTTATTTTTAGATTTTAATAATGTTTGAATGTGGGGTAATATACCAAACTTCAAAAATATGTATATATGTTTGCAGTTTATCTTATGTACACAACAGGGTAAAACAACGCATTTTCAAATACTGGCATTAAGTTCACCAAAAGCAACTAATTTTGACGACAAGATGCAAAATAAATGTGATATAACAACAAGACGGAATGAACAAATGATATGCACCATTTATCATTCAGCAAACAAACACCCTCAATAATTTAAATTGTTACTGATTTCTTGCAAATGAGGGCATTGCAAGATCTTAAGTGTGGGAAGGGGTTAAATTCTTTGGGATTTTTAAAATTTTTACTTTATACACTTGGTTACCATTAAAAATACTAGTAAAGCAGTAGTTGTATTAGAATATAGTGCTCTCTGATAATAAGGAACAGCCCTAGTCTTATATACTGACTACCCAATTCTAGTAAAATTTTTCAAAATTTTCAGCTAAATGAATTTAAAATCATGTTTATACATATTAATGAACGATAAAACTAGGTGTTAACACCGAAATTATTGTTACCTTGGAAAGGACATAAATTGAGAAACAAACCAAAATGTTAAAATTCATTTAAAATGGAATAGAGGACAATAAAAAGGAAAATAAAAGCCAAGTGTGGGAAATTTTCACCAAGTTATTCAAAATATATATCACATATTTTTGTACAAATAATTGAAGATACTTTTGTTTTGGACGATAATTAACTGTTTTAGCCGATTTACTGTAAGAAAGATGGATCTACACGATGAATCAATTCCATCATTAAAAGGAAGTAAAGTCTTTCGAAAAAGACACGCGCTTCTTGATTTAGGTTAAGAAGTTGTCGTCCAGACCAGCTGTAGGTTGACGAAAAATCTAGAAAAGTCATCACTAAAATCAGCAGGAAATCCACGGACCTCAGCATCAAACAGGGTCGCCAAGTGGTCAGATTTATAATAATCATGATAAGGATTTATCTCGTAAAATGGGGGGCACCGTGCAAATTAGCTTGATAAGACTAATGAATCAGATCCCCAGAAAGGATAATCTCCTTAAAGATCAAAAATCCGCTTTTAAGACTGATATTACTCAATCCTTGAGATTGACCTTAAAGATTGAGAATTCAAACTCATGGAATTCAATGATATCTAAACTCGAGCTTGAACGAGAAAATATTTTGATCAAATTATAAACCGATTTGTTTTCTGAAAACCCATTTTCAATGCGTTCATTACCTTTGAACGTAAAATCCTAGGAATTCACCTGAAATTCATTAGGTCACCTGAACCAAATCGGGTGTCAACCGTAAGAACGGTGGTTGCATATCATGGTCAAAGACAGGACCTTGTGCCAGACCGAAAAATTATAAGGGTGAGCTTTACTATTGCTCCTACAAAGGATAGTAATTGCGTCCAACATGTTATATACCATAATTAAAAGCATGTCAGGGGATATTGCCTTAACAGTTGCTTGTTCAACGCTTTCCTTTACAACCGGATGGTAGTTTACCAAAAGGTAATATTCGGAGCAAGTATACTGGACGTGTTGCGTTCCTAATACAAGGTTAGCAAGTGGGTGACACAAAACCACAAGTTTTGAGCTAAAATTTTCAAATATAAAGCCCACCAAACCCACAAAAATATTTTGCAAACACCGGTGAAGGGTTATTCCGAAAAACTTATCTAGAGTAAAAGCTAGATTAAAATTTTCAAAAGATCAAATGTTTTCATAAAGATCCAATTTCCTTAAAGGATCTAAATTTTATAGTCATGTGGGACTGTAAACCATATCGTTACTACCATTGTTTATACCACCGTATAGAAATCACTGATGTACAAAGTGTGAAGAATAAAGAAGTGATTCTAGTATTTAAAGACTATATTGCTTGAGGACAAGCAACGCTCAAGTGTGGGAATATTTGATAATGCTAAAAACGAACATATATTTCATAGCATTATCCCTCAAGAAAGACAAGCTTTTAGTTGCAACTGTTCTATTTACAAGTGATATTCGTTTAAATAATAAAAGGTGAAGACAAAAGACAGATTCGACGAATTGAAGACGCAAACGACCAAAAAGCTCAAAAGTACAAAATACAATCAATGAGGTTCCAATTATTGATAAGAAACGTCTCAAAATTACAAGAGTACAAGATTCAAAACGCAAAGTACAAGATATTAAATTATTCGCAAGGACGTTCGAAAATCCGGAACCGGGACCAGAGTCAACTCTCAACGCTCGACGCAACGGACTAAAAATTACAAGTTAACTATGTATATAAATATAATATAATATATAATTAATTATATAAATTATATATATATTATATTTATATAATAATCCGTCGGCAAGAAAGGCTCCAAAATGGTGTGAGCTGTAAAATCGAACACCGCGACTTGCGGAGTTCAAAGAAGGAAAAGGCCGCGACTCGCGGAGCTCACCTGGACTCAAATCCCTATAAAAGCAAACGCAGTTTGATCGCAAAAATATCCAAAAAAATTCAATCTCTCTCTATATATGTATACGTAAATATATATAATTTATATTTTAATTTTAATTTTAATTTTAATTTTAAATTCTAATAATAAGGGTATGTTAGCGAATGTTGTAAGGGTGTAAGTCGAAATTCTGTCCGTGTAACGCTACGCTATTTTTAATCATTGTAAGTTATGTTCAACCTTTTTAATTTAATGTCTCGTAGCTAAGTTATTATTATGCTTATTTAAAACGAAGTAATCATGATGTTGGGCTAATTACTAAAATTGGGTAATTGGGCTTTGTACCATAATTGGGGTTTGGACAAAAGAACGACACTTGTGGAAATTAGACTATGGACTATTAATGGGCTTTATATTTGTTTAACTAAATGATAGTTTGTTAATTTTAATATAAAGATTTACAATTGAACGTCCCTATAAATAACCATATACACTCAATCGGACACGATGGGCGGGATATTTATATGTACGAATAATCGTTCATTTAACCGGACACGGGAATGGATTAATAGCCACTAGAATTATTAAAACAGGGATGAAATTATGTACAAGGACACTTGGCATAATTGATAACAAAGTATTAAAACCTTGGGTTACATTCAGTCGACATCCTGGTGTAATTATTAAACAAAGTATTAAAATCTTGTTACAGTTTAAGTCCCCAATTAGTTGGAATATTTGACTTCGGGTATAAGGATAATTTGACGAGGACACTCGCACTTTATATTTATGACTGATGGACTGTTATGGACAAAAACCAGACGGACATATTAAATAATCCAGGACAAAGGACAATTAACCCATGGGCATAAAACTAAAATCAACACGTCAAACATCATGATTACGGAAGTTTAAATAAGCATAATTCTTTTATTTCATATTTAATTTCCTTTATTTTATATTTAATTGCACTTCTAATTATCGCACTTTTATTTATTGTTATTGTATTTAATTGCACTTTTAATTATCGTACTTTTTATTTTATCGCACTTTTATTTATCGCAATTTCATTATCGTTATTTACTTTACGCTTTAAATTAAGTCTTTTATTTATTTTTAATATTTTACATTTGGTTTTAACTGCGACTAAAGTTTTTAAAATCGACAAACCGGTCATTAAACGGTAAAAACCCCCCTTTATAATAATAATATTACTTATATATATATTTGTATTTTTATAAATTTAAACTAATATAGCGTTAAGCTTTGTGAAAAAGATTCCCTGTGGAACGAACCGGACTTACTAAAAACTACACTACTGTACGATTAGGTACACTGCCTATAAGTGTTGTAGCAAGGTTTAAGTATATCCATTCTATAAATAAATAAATATCTTGTGTAAAATTGTATCATATTTAATAGTATTTCCTTGTAAAATATAAGCTATTTTATATACATCTCGCATAACATCAGCACCCTACTTTCCAGCTACTGTTCAGCCTTTTAAAACCCCTTTCCAGCTTCATTCTTGAGACACCACTACACAGTCATTTTCAGAGGCAGAGGTTACGATTCAAGGTGATCCTTGGAGTAATCCAAGATCACCTAATCCATCATTTCAATCCGGAATCAAGAATCATGAGGATCATCATCCAAGATTGCTTCAAGAGGTTGATTCTTGTTAGTTCAATGAATTCTATCTTTGTTTCCAGTTTGTTATTGTCTTTAATTATGGTTGTTAGCTAGTTCTTTTTATGCTTGTCTAGATAAATAACCGAGATGTTGATTGTTTACTTTTGTTGATTGATTGTTCTTATGCATGATAGTTTGATGTTTGAATAAAAGAACCATTCTTGTTAAGTTTAGTCTTTTCGATTCGATTAGTTAGTATACTTGTTCAACTAAGAAACATCATCTTGTTGATTTAGTATATCGATTTACACCTAGTGACAAGTGTTTGCCCGTCTTTGACCAAAAGGGGTAAGTTGCGTTCAAACGGTTAATCTCTATAGGAAATTAAGAACGACTCTTGTAGATACTTTCGGATAGCTTAATTGATATGTGTAGTTTTCTAGGAGAACGATCACTTCCCTAGAATCTGTTATGCATATTTTCACTACTCGATTCCATATAACTAATAAGTGTTAGTAATTTGCCTTATCTAGTGACGTTCATAGGGATCCTATTACTATACTAAATTGATTACTTGGGTTGGGTGAATTGGGCATTTAACCGGACCAAGGGAATGAACTAAGCTAAACCATTAGTTGACATAGGAGTGGATCATGATCAACACATCATTGGCATGATCATCATTCAAGTCTTTAGACTAGTTGAATTAGTTAATTACAAATAGGAGGTCTTAGATGACAAGAACATCACTTGCGTCGTGTAATCCCGTTTGAGTGTTTGCGCAAGACTACTTTTGGTAAACCAATTAATTAGTTCTCATGTGTAGTCAATCAATCCGGTCCTAAACCTAAAACAACAATCAACATCGAGGGTAAAAAGTCTAGATGAGCATATTTGTTTTATTTGATATAAAAACTATCTTTTCATTTTTATAAATCTAAAATACCAAAAATATTGTCTTTTGAACTTATTCGTTTATTGATTTGTCCATCGTTAAAAGGCAACCCAATATCTTGTATTTGTTTAATTTCATTTTATCTAGTTAAAACTCAATTTAGTTAATACAATCTTAACTTGCACATATAACTGTCCTTAGAACGATACACGGATTTTACCATTATCTATACTACTACACGATCGGGTACACTGCCCGTTAGTGTGTGTAATCTTTAAAACCGGTATTTTCCATACAATTTCATACATTAATTCATATACCACGTTTCACACATCATCATCCAACCTCAAGAAATCTTTATTATTTATAGTAAGATATCTTTCTAATACAAGGTAATATTCATATTCAAACTTTGATTCAATTTCTATAACTATAACAATCTTATTTCGAGTGGAAATCTTACTTGAACTTGTTTTCGTGTCATGATTCTGCTTCAAGAACTTTCAAGCCATCCAAGGATCCTTTGAAGCTAGATTCATTTTTCTCATTTCCAGTAGCTTTATCCAGAAAACTTGAGGTAGTAATGATGTTCATAAAATCATTCAATTCATACATATAAAGCTATCTTATTCGAAGGTTTAAACTTGTAATCACTAGAACATAGTTTAGTTAATTCTAAACTTGTTCGCAAACAAAAGTTAATCCTTCTAATTTGACTTTTAAAATCAACTAAACACATGTTCTATATCTATATGATATGTTAACTTAATGATTTAAAACCTGGAAACACGAAGAACACTGTAAAACCGGACATACGCCGTCGTAGTAACACCGCGGGCTGTTTTGGGTTAGTTAATTAAAAACTATGATAAACTTTGATTTAAAAGTTGTTCTTCTGGAAAAATGATTTTTCTTATGAACATGAAAATATATCCAAAAATCATGGTTAAACTCAAAGTGGAAGTATGTTTTCTAAAATGGTCATCTAGACGTCGTTCTTTCGACTGAAATGACTACGTTTACAAAAACGACTTGTAACTTATATTTCCGACTATAAACCTATACTTTTTTTGTTTAGATTCATAAAATAGAGTTCAATATGAAACCATAGCAATTTGATTCACTCAAAACGGATTTAAAATGAAGAAGTTATGGGTAAAACAAGATTGGATAATTTTTCTTGTTGTAGCAACGTGAAAATTGGTAACAAATCTATATTAATCATATCCTAGCTAATTTATATTGTATTATACATGTATTCTAATATATTATGTAATCTTGGGATACCATAGACACGTATGCAAATGTTTTGACATATCATATCGACCCATGTGTATATATTATTTGGAACAACCATAGACACTCTATATGCAGTAATGTGGGAGTTAGCTATACAGGGTTGAGGTTGATTCCAAAAATATATATACTTTGAGTTGTGATCTAGCCTAAGACGTGTATACACTGGGTCGTGGATTGATTCAAGATAATATATATCAATTTTTTTCTGTACATCTAATGTTGGACAACTAGTTGTAGGTTACTAACGAGGACAGCTGACTTAATAAACTTAAAACATCAAAATGTATTAAAAGTGTTATAAATATATTTTGAATATACTTTGATATATATGTACATATTTGTTATAGGTTCGTGAATCGACCAGTGGCCAAGTCTTACTTCCCGACGAAGTAAAAATCTGTGAAAGTGAGTTATAGTCCCACTTTTAAGATCTAATATTTTTGGGATGAGAATACATACATGTTTTATAAATGATTTACAAAATAGACACAAGTACGTGAAACTACATTCTATGGTTGAATTATCAAAATCGAATATGCCCCTTTTTATTAAGTCTGGTAATCTAAGAATTAGGGAACAGACACCCTAATTGACGCGAATCCTAAAGATAGATCTATTAGGCCTAACAAACCCCATCCAAAGTACCGGATGCTTTAGTACTTCGAAATTTATATCATATCTGAAGGGTGTCCCAGAATGATGGGGATATTCTTATATATGCATCTTGTTAATGTCGGTTACCAGGTGTTCACCATATGAATGATTTTTATCTCTATGTATGGGATGTATATTGAAATATGAAATCTTGTGGTCTATTGTTACAATTTGATATATATAGGTTAAACCTATAACTCACCAACATTTTTGTTGACGTTTAAAGCATGTTTATTCTCAGGTGAATATTAAGAGCTTCCGCTGTTGCATACTAAAATAAGGACAAGATTTGGAGTCCATGTTTGTATGATATTATGTAAAAACTGCATTCAAGAAACATATGTCGATGTAATATATTTCTATTGTAAACCATTATGTAATGGTCGTGTGTAAACAGTATATTTTAGATTATCATTATTTGATAATCTACGTAATGATTTTGAAACCTTTATTGATAAAATAAAGGTTATGGTTGTTTTAAAAATGAATGCAGTCTTTGAAAAACGTCTTATATAGAGGTCAAAACCACGCAACGAAATCAATTAATATGGAACGTTTATAATCAATATGAACGGGACATTTCAGTTGGTATCCAAGCGTTGGTCTTAGAGAACCAGAAAATTTGCATTAGTGTGTCTTATTGAGTTTGTTAGGATGCATTAGTGAGTCTGGACTTCGACCGTGTTTTCTTTAAAAATGATTGCTTAACATTTTTGTTGGAAACTATATATTTTTAACATGTGAATATTATGCGATATATTAATCTCTTAACGTGTTTGATATTATGTGATAGATGTCTACCTCTAGAACAAGTCCCATTGACTCAACTAATAATAATGAAGAGTCAAATGTAAATTGGAATGATTCGTGGACTGATTCACAAGTTTCCGAAGAGAAATCGGAAGAAGAGTCAGAACCGGAAGAAGAATCGGAACCGGAAGAAGAATCGGAACCGGAAGAAGAATCGAAACCGGAAGAAGAAATAGAACCAGTGGGGGAAATAATATAATGGTTAAGTAGAAGAAAATCCTCAACCAACCGACCAAAGTTAATTATGGTCAATGGTGTTTCCGCCAAGGAAGCAAAGTATTGGGAGGATTACCAATTCTCCGATGAATCGGATCCCGACAAGGATTCCGATGATGTTATAAAAATTACCCCAACACAATTTAATAAGGCAAAAGAGAACAATAAGGGAAAGGGCATAAAAATAGAGAAATTTGATTCCAAACACGATGAACTTTATATGTATCGTCAACACCCGTATTTCTTAAGTTGTGACAATAACCCGGGAACATCTAAACCACCAGGTTTTTCTAAACCAATGTGGAAAACGACGGCTCATATTAGGGGAACATCATATATCCCTAGAAACTTGGCAAAACGAACCAAAACCGAAGAAGAAGAAACGAGCGAGTCGGAATAAGATAGTTGTATTCGTGTGGTGTAATATATGTAATATAGTGTGCTTATGCTTTATGATATATGTAAAAATTGCTTGTATTAATAAGTATTTTTTTATGAATCTAACTCTTGTCTATTTTACAGTATAAAAACACAAAATGGATAGACAACCCAATATTTTAAGAGACCTACCCGGAGACATGATTGATGAAATCTTGTCTAGAGTCGGTCACAATTCCTCGGCACAACTATTTAATGCGAGATCAGTTTGTAATACATTCGAAGAACGTTCAAAGAATGCCTTGATTTATAAAAGGCTTTCGTTCGAAAGATGGGGGATATCACATTGGGAAATCCATAAGTTACGATGTGTTTACTTTGACGCATATATTGCGGGGAACCCAATGCTATTTTACTCAACGGGTTAAGAAATTATTTTGACTCAATATATCCGAATATAGGACTTCGTGATTTAGAAAAAGCGGCTAACATGCAACATAAAGAAGCATGTTATGCTTACGGGTTGGTAATGTTCACTTCTCACCAAAGTGAGAACAAGAACATCGGGATACAACTATTAAATAAAATGTTCCCACAAGTGACGGAGTCGGTAATTGGGGTAAGAAATGAGGTTTTTAGGTTATTACGAGACTGTTGGTCATTACGTAACCTTCATCCTTTTGACGAAGTTACAACACATTGTCTTACGATCAGTCACAACGGTTATGTTCCACAAAACGAAGGATGGGAAGTGGTATTAGTAAAACCAGAATGCATGTCTTGTTTCTGGACGTATGAATTACGTGTCTTTATTGCCTTTGCTGAACGCCTTATTTATTAACTAGAATTATCTTCGCAACTACTTTGTATCAAAGTTTTATGTGCTATATTTCATGCTATATGTAAAAAAAGCGGTATTGTAAGTTTGCAAGTTATTGTATAAAGGTTTGAAATGATATATATATATATATTTTTTTTTGTGATTAGTTTTTCATATAGAATTGTAGTAGTTGAAATGGTATGTTAGCTACTAAGTATGAACTTAACGGGTAGGTACTACCCGAATTAAAGAGTATAAAACGCTAATATGAAGAAAGAGCTTTTATAAATAAGTTCATATTACGCTACGAAATACTATTGACTACTCTTGATATTCTATATGATTAACTCGTTTCATTTGACTATTTTGAAGGAAATGGCACCGACTACTCGACACACCTTGAATATGAGCGAAGAGGAATTTCATGCCTTTCTTGCTTCAAACATAGCCGCAGTACAGGCTGCGCTACATACCAACAATAACTCCGAATCTAGCAATGCAGCTAACGGCGCAAGAAATCGTGTAGGATGCACCTACAAAGAATTCACTGCCTGCAAACCTTTGGAATTTGATGGAACCGAAGGACCGATCGGATTGAAACGGTGGACCGAGAAGGCCGAATCGGTGTTTGCCATAAGTAAGTGTACTGAAGAGGACAAAGTGAAGTACGCTACGCATACCTTCACAGGTACTGCGTTAACATGGTGAAATGCCTATCTAGAGCATGTGGGACAAGATGATGCTTACGCACTACCGTGGTCAGCATTCAAGCACTTGATGAACGAGAAGTACCGTCCCAGAACCGAGGTCAATAAGCTCAAGACAGAACTTAGAGGGTTACGAACCCAAGGATTTGATATTACCACGTACGAAAGATGATTCACAGAATTGTGCCTATTGTGTCCGAGAGAGTTCGAAGATGAGGAAGAGAAGATCGACGCGTTTGTGAAAGGATTACCGGAAAGAATCCAATAAGATATAAGTTCACACGAGCCCGCCTCCATACAACAAGCATGTAGAATGGCTCACAAACTAGTGAACCAGATTGAGGAAAGAATTAAAGAACAGGCGGCTGAAGAGGCCAATGTGAAGCAAGTCAAAAGAAAGTGGGAGGAAAACGGTGATAAGAATCACCACTACAACAACAACAGCAATTACAACAATAATCGGAACAACTATCCCAACAATCGCAACATCAATCGCAACTACAACAAACAGCTCAACAACAACAACAACAACAACAACAACAGCAACTACAACAATCATCCCAACAACAATAACAACCGCAACAACAACAACAATCAGAAGCAGCTATGCCAAAGGCGTGAAAAGTATCACTCGGGGTTCTGCACCAAATTTTGCAACAAGTGTAAAAGAAATGGTCATAGCGCGACGAAGTGTGAGGTCTACGGACCAGGGGTTAACAGAACGAAAGGAACAAATGGTGTCGGAACGAGTAATGGCGGAGCAAGTAGTGTCGGAGCAAGTTATGCCAATGTAGTTTGTTATAAATGTGGAAAACCAGGCCACATTATTAGAAATTGCCCGAACCAGGAGAACACGAATGGACAAGGCCATGGAAGAGTTTTCAATATTAATGCGGCAGAGGCACAGGAAGACCCGGAGCTTGTTACGGGTACGTTTCTTATTGACAATAAATCTGCTTACGTTTTATTTGATTCAGGTGCGGATAGAAGCTATATGAGTAGAGATTTTTGTGCTAAATTAAGTTGTCCATTAATGCCGTTGGATAGTAAATTTTTACTCGAATTAGCAAACGGTAAATTAATTTCAGCAGATTATATATGCCGGAATCGAGAAATTAAACTGGGTAGCTAAATATTTAAGATTGATTTGATACCTGTAGAGTTAGGGAGTTTTGATGTAATAGTTGGCATGGATTGGCTGAAGAAGGTGAAAGCAGAGATCGTATGTTATAAAAATGTAATTCGCATTGTACTAGAAGAAGGAGAACCCTTAATGGTGTACGGAGAAAAGGGCAACACGAAGCTACATATTATTAGTAATTTGAAGGCACAAAAACTAATAAGAAAAGGTTGCTATGCTGTTCTAGCACACGTCGAGAAAGTACAAACTGAAGAAAAGAGCATCAATGATGTTCCCGTCGCAAAAGAATTTCCCGATGTATTTTCGAAAGAATTACCGGGACTACCTCCACATCGATCTGTTGAATTTCAAATAGATCTTGTACCAGGAGCTGCACCAATAGCTCGTGCTCTGTATAGACTCGCACCCAGCGAGATGAAAGAACTGCAAAGCTAACTGCAAGAACTATTAGAACGTGGTTTCATTCGACCAAGTACATCACCATGGGGAGCTCCTGTTTTGTTTGTCAAGAAGAAGGATGGTACATTTAGGTTGTGTATTGACTACAGAGAGTTGAACAAACTTACCATCAAAAACCGTTATCCACTGCCGAGAATTGACGACTTATTTGATCAACTACAAGGCTCGTTGGTTTATTCGAAGATCGATTTACGTTCTGGATATCATCAAATGCGAGTAAAGGAAGATGATATTCCAAAAACTGCTTTTAGGACGTGTTATGGTCATTACGAGTTTATGGTTATGCCGTTTGGATTGACTAACGCACCAGCTATGTTCATGGACCTTATGAACCGAGTGTGTGGGCCATATCTTGATAAGTTTGTCATTGTTTTCATCGATGACATACTTATTTACTCAAAGAATGATCAAGAGCACGAAGAACATTTGAGAAAAGTGCTAAAAGTATTGAGGAAAGAAAAACTGTACTCTAAGTTTTCAAAGTGTGCATTTTGGTTGGAAGAAGTTCAATTCCTCGGTCACATAGTGAACAAAGAAGGTATCCAGGTGGACCCGGCAAAGATCGAAACCGTTGAAAAGTGGGAAACCCCAAAAACTCCGAAGCATATACGTCAATTTTTAGGATTGGCTGGTTACTACAGAAGATTCATCCAAGATTTCTCCAAAATAGCAAAACCCTTGACTGCATTAACGCATAAAGGGAAGAAATTTGAATGGAAGGATGAACAAGAGAAGGTGTTTCAATTATTGAAGAAAAAGCTAACTACGGCACCTATATTGTCATTGCCTGAAGGGAATGATGATTTTGTGATTTATTGTGACGCATCAAAGCAAGGTCTCGGTTGTGTATTAATGCAACAGACGAAGGTGATTGCTTATGCGTCTAGACAATTGAAGATTCACGAGCAAAATTATACGACGCATGATTTGGAATTAGGCACGGTTGTTTTTGCATTAAAGACTTGGAGGCACTACTTATATGGGGTCAAAAGTATTATATATACCGACCACAAAAGTCTTCAACACATATTTAATCAGAAACAACTGAATATGAGGCAGCGTAGGTGGATTGAATTGTTGAATGATTACGACTTTGAGATTCGTTACCACCCGGGGAAGGCAAATGTGGTAGCCGACGCCTTGAGCAGAAAGGACAGAGAACCCATTCGAGTAAAATCTATGAATATAATGATTCACACTAACCTTACTACTCAAATAAAGGAGGCGCAACAAGGAGTTTTAAAAGAGGGAAATTTAAAGGATGAAATACCCAAAGGATCGGAGAAGCATCTTAATATTCGGGAAGATGGAACCCGGTATAGGGCTGAAAGAATTTGGGTACCAAAATTTAGAGATATGAGAGAAATGGTACTTAGAGAAGCTCATAAAACCAGATACTCAATACATCCTGGAACGGGAAAGATGTACAAGGATCTTAAGAAACATTTTTGGTGGCCAGGTATGAAAGCCGATATTGCTAAATATGTAGGAGAATGTTTGATGTGTTCTAAGGTCAAAGCTAAACATCAGAAACCATCAGGTCTACTACAACAACCTGAAATCCCGGAATGGAAATGGGAAAATATTACCATGGATTTCATTACTAAATTGCTAAGGACTGCAAGTGGTTATGATACTATTTGGGTAATAGTTGATCGTCTCACCAAGTCAGCACACTTTCTTCCAATAAGAGAAGATGACAAGATGGAGAAGTTAGCACGACTGTATTTGAAGGAAGTCGTCTCCAGATATGGAATACTAATCTCTATTATCTCTGATAGGGATGGCAGATTTATTTCAAGATTCTGGCAGACATTACAGCAGGCATTAGGAACTCGTCTAGACATGAGTACTGCCTATCATCCACAAACTGATGGGCAGAGCGAAAGGACAATACAAACGCTTGAAGACATGCTACGAGCATGTGTTATTGATTTCGGAAATAGTTGGGATCGACATCTACCGTTAGCAGAATTTTCCTACAACAACAGCTATCATTCAAGCATTGAGATGGCGCCGTTTGAAGCACTTTTTGGTAGAAAGTGCAGGTCTCCGATTTGTTGGAGTGAAGTGGGGGATAGACAGATTACGGGTCCGGAGATAATACAAGAAACTACCGAGAAGATCATCCAAATTCAACAACGGTTGAAAACCGCCCAAAGTCGACAAAAGAGCTACGCCGACATTAAAAGAAAAGACATAGAATTTGAAATTGGAGAAATGGTCATGCTTAAGGCTGCACCTTGGAAAGGTGTTGTTCGATTTGGTAAACTAGGGAAATTAAATCCAAGGTATATTGGAACATTCAAGATTATTGATCGTGTCGGACCAGTAGCTTACCGACTTGAGTTACCTCAACAACTTGCGAATGTACATAACACTTTCCACGTCTCGAATTTGAAGAAATGTTTTGCTAAAGAAGATCTCACTATTCCATTGGACGAAATCCAAATCAATGAAAAACTTCAATTCATTGAAGAACCCGTCGAAATAATGGATCGTGAGGTTAAGAGACTTAAACAAAACAAGATACCGATTGTTAAGGTTCGATGGAATGCTCGTAGAGGACCCGAGTTCACCTGGGAGCGTGAAGATCAGATGAAGAAGAAATACCCGCATCTATTTCCAGAAGATTCGTCAACACTTTCAACAGCTTAAAATTTCGGGACGAAATTTATTTAACGGGTAGGTACTGTAGTGACCCGAACTTTTCCATGTTTTTATATATTAAATGAAATTGATATTTACATGATTAAATGTTTCCAACATGTTAAGTAATCAAACTTGTTAAGACTTGATTAATTGAAATAGGTTTCATATAGACAATTGACCACCCAAGTTGACCGGCGATTCACGAACGTTAAAACTTGTAAAAACTATATGATAACATATATATGGATATATATATAGTTAACATGATATTATGATAAGTAAACATATCATTAAGTATATTAACAATGAACTACATATGTAAAAACAAGACTACTAACTTAATGATTTTGAAACGAGACATATATGTAACGATTATCGTTGTAACGACATTTAATGTATATATATCATATTAAGATATATTAATACATCATGATATCATGATAATGTAATAACTTAACATCTCATTTGATTTAATAAACAATGGGTTAACAACATTTAACAAGATCGTTAACTTAAAGGTTTCAAAACAACACTTACATGTAACGACTAACGATGGCTTAACGACTCAGTTAAAATATATATACATGTAGTGTTTTAATATGTATTCATACAGTTTTGAAAGACTTCAAGACACTTATCAAAATACTTCTACTTAACAAAAATGCTTACAATTACATCCTCGTACAGTTTCATCAACAATTCTACTCGTATGCACCCGTATTCGTACTCGTACAATACATAGCTTTTAGATGTATGTACTATTGGTATATACACTCCAATGATCAGCTCTTAGCAACCCATATGAGTAACCTAACACATGTGGGCACCATCATTTGGAAACTAGCATGAAATATTTCATAAAATTACAAAAATATGAGTAATCATTCATGACTTATTTACATGTAAACAAAATTACACATCCTTTATATCTAATCCATATACCAACGACCAAAAACACCTAAAAACACTTTAATTCTTCAATTTTCTTCTTCTAATTAATCTCCCTCAAGTTCTATCTTCAAGTTCTAAGTGTTCTTCATAAATTCTACAAGTTCTAGTTTCATAAAATCAAGAATACTTCCAAGTTTGCTAGCTTACTTCCAATCTTGTAGAGTGATCATCCAACCTCAAGAAATCTTTATTATTTACAGTAAGATATCTTTCTAATACAAGGTAATACTCATATTCAAACTTTGATTCAATTTCTATAACTATAACAATCTTATTTCGAGTGAAAATCTTACTTGAACTTGTTTTCGTGTCATGATTCTGCTTCAAGAACTTTCAAGCCATCCAAGGATCCTTTGAAGCTAGATCCATTTTTCTCATTTCCAGTAGCTTTATCCAGAAAACTTGAGGTAGTAATGATATTCATAACATCATTCGATTCATACATATAAAGCTATCTTATTCGAAGGTTTAAACTTGTAATCACTAGAACATAGTTTAGTTAATTCTAAACTTGTTCGCAAACAAAAGTTAATCCTTCTAACTTGACTTTTAAAATCAACTAAACACATGTTCTATATCTATATGATATGCTAACTTAATGATTTAAAACCTAGAAACATGAAGAACACTGTAAAACTGGACATACGCCGTCATAGTAACACCGCGGGCTGTTTTGGGTTAGTTAATTAAAAACTATGATAAACTTTGATTTAAAAGTTGTTCTTCTGGGAAAATGATTTTTCTTATGAACATGAAACTATATCCAAAAATCATGGTTAAACTCAAAGTGGAATTATGTTTTTAAAAATGGTCATCTAGACGTCGTTCTTTCGACTGAAATGACTACCTTCACAAAAATGACCTGTAACTTATATTTCCGACTATAAACCTATACTTTTTCTGTTTGTATTCATAAAATAGAGTTCAATATGAAACCATAGCAATTTGATTCACTCAAAACGGATTTAAAATGAAGAAGTTATGGGTAAAACAAGATTGGATAATTTTTCTTGTTGTAGCAACGTGAAAATTGGTAATAAATCTATATTAATCATATCTTAGCTAACTTATATTGTATTATACATGTATTCTAATATATTATGTAATCTTGGGATACCATAGACACGTATGCAAATGTTTTGACATATCATATTGACCCATGTGTATATATTATTTGGAACAACCATAGACACTCTATATGCAGTAATGTGGGAGTTAGCTATACAGGGTTGAGGTTGATTCCAAAAATATATATACTTTGAGTTGTGATCTAGCCTGAGACATGTATACACTGGGTCGTGGATTGATTCAAGATAATATATATCAATTTTTTTCTGTACATCTAACGTTGGACAACTAGTTGTAGGTTACTAACGAGGACAGCTGACTTAATAAACTTAAAACATCAAAATGTATTAAAAGTGTTGTAAATATATTTTGAAAATACTTTGATATATGTACATATTTGTTATAGGTTGGTGAATCGAGCAGTGGCCAAGTCTTACTTCCCGACGAAGTAAAAATCTGTGAAAGTAAGTTATAGTCCCACTTTTAAGATCTAATATTTTTGGGATGAGAATACATGCAGGTTTTATAAATGATTTACAAAATAGACACAAGTACGTGAAACTACATTCTATGGTTGAATTATCGAAATTGAATATGCCCCTTTTTATTAAGTCTGGTAATCTAAGAATTAGGGAACAGACACCCTAATTGACGCGAATCCTAAAGATAGATCTATTGGGCCTAACAAACCCCATCCAAAGTACCGGATGCTTTAGTACTTCGAAATTTATATCATATCCGAAGGGTGTCCCGGAATGATGGAGATATTCTTATATATGCATCTTGTTAATGTCGGTTACCAGGTGTTCACCATATGAATGATTTTTATCTCTATGTATGGGATGCATATTGAAATATGAAATCTTGTGGTCTATTGTTACGATTTGATATATATAGGTTAAACCTATAACTCACCAACATTTTTGTTGACGTTTAAAGCATGTTTATTTTCAGGTGAATATTAAGAGCTTCCGCTATTGCATACTAAAATAAGGACAAGATTTGGAGTCCATGTTTATATGATATTATGTAAAAACTGCATTCAAGAAACATATGTCGATGTAATATATTTCTATTGTAAACCATTATGTAATGGTCGTGTGTAAACAATATATTTTAGATTATCATTATTTGATAATCTACGTAATGCTTTTGAAACCTTTATTGATAAAATAAAGGTTATGGTTGTTTTAAAAATGAATGCAGTCTTTGAAAAACGTCTCATATAGAGGTCAAAACCTCGCAACGAAATCAATTAATATGGAACGTTTATAATCAATATGAACGGGACATTTCACCCACACCCTTCCTTGAAAAGACAACAAACCACGCGAGCCCATAGTAATGAACTCCGATTGGCCCACGATTCGTTCCGCATGCTTGTTGTGAACGTAAGCCTCTATTTGAATCTCGCCAAGCTTCTCAAGAAAATCGTTGGAAATAATCAAACGTAACGATCCCACTTTTATCGCCGGATGTTGAATATTTTGACTCAACGAATCCGTGACAACATTCGCCTTACCCGGATGATAAAGTATCTCACAATCATAATCTTTCACCACATCCATCCACCTACGTTGGCGATAATTCAAATCTCGTTGATTAAAGAGATGTTTCAAACTCTTATGATCCGAATAAATCGTACACTTGACACCATACAAGTAATGGCGCTAAATTTTCAACGCATGCACAACTGCCACCAACTCAAGATCATGAGTCGGATATCTCATTTCGTGTTCCTTCAATTGTCGAGAGGCATAAGCGATGACTTTACCTCTTTGCATTAGAACACACCCGAGCCCATTTAACGATGCATCACAATAAACCGTCATGTCTTCCACTCCTTCCGGCAACACTAACACCGGAGCTTGACACAACTTCTCTTTTAACAACTGAAAAGCAATTTCTTGCTCGTTCTCCCAATTAAATCTCGCATTCTTCCTTGTCAATTTCGTCAACGAAGAAGAGATCTTAGAAAAGTCTTGGATAAACCGACGATAATAACCGGCCAATCTGAGAAAACTTCGAACCTCCGTAGGCGTAGTCGGTTGTCTCCAACTCTTCACCGTCTCTATCTTCCCCGGATCCACTTGAATACCGTCTTTGTTTACAATATGGCCAAGGAATTGAACCTCCCTTAGCCAAAATTCACATTTGGAGAACTTAGCATACAACTTCTCCTTTCGTAACGTCTTCAATACTTCACGTAAATGGCGTTCATGTTCGTCCATACTTTTCGAGTAGACAAGTATGTCGTCAATGAACACAATTACCTACTTGTCCAACATAGGTTGGCACACTCGGTTCATAAGATCTATGAATGCCGCCGGTGCATTCGTAAGACCAAAAGGCATAACTACAAACTCAAAATGCCCATAACGCGTTTGAAAAGCCGTTTTCTCAATATCTTCCTCACGGACCCGCATTTGGTGATAGCCGGACCGTAGGTCAATCTTTGAGAAATATGTCGCACCTTGGAGTTGGTCAAACAAATCATCAATCCGAGGCAATGGATAACGATTTTTGATTGTCACCTTATTTAATTCCCGATAATCGATGCACATCCTCATACTACCATCCTTCTTTTTCACGAATAAAACCGGAGCACCCCATGGAGAAGCACTCGGTCGAATAAAACCCTTCTCTAGCAATTCTTGGGTTTGATTTAACAACTCTTGCATTTCCATTAGCGCTAAACGATAAGGAGTTTTAGCAATGGGAGTAGCTCCCGAAACCAACTCAATACGAAACTCAACTTGTCTTTCTGCTGGAACACCCAGTAATTCGTCCGGAAAAACGTCTTCGAATTCACTAACCACCGGAATTTCACGAATGGGTGGTGGCTCATTAAGAATATCGACAACATGAGCAAGGAAAGCCATGCCACCGGTAACAACAAAACGACGTGCCCGTGCAAAAGTGCATATCGGCACCGGTCTCCTTCGCTTATCACCATGAATAATCAACTCTCCCCCACTTGGGGTCTTCACACGAATAAACTTATCATGGCATGCAATATCGGCTCTATAACGATCGAGCCAATCCATACCAACGACAATATCAAAATCGCCCAAGGTCATTGGAATGAGATCAATTTTAAAGGTTTCGGCACCAAAAACAACATCAAAATTCTTACACACATCAACCACTAGCACTGTCTTGCCGTCCGCTATTTCGACTTCTACCGGACGACTTAACTTAGCTAACGGTCTATCAAGTTTAGGCACAAATTTAGGAGACACAAACGACAAATTTGCACCGCTATCAAAATGAATCATTGCCTGATTAGAATTAACCATGAAAGTACCTGAGACAACTTCGTTCGATTGTTTGGCTTCATCATTGGTCATCAAGTAATTGCGACCCCTAACCGTACCTGCCGCCTTCTCTAACCACTTCACGTTATCGTTTCACAAATCGAGACACTCCGGCTTCTTATGCCCTTCTTTTTCGCAATTAAAACAAGTGATTTTGTTTCCGGAATGTGGTTTTGGACATTCACGAGCCATATGACCCGGTTGCCCACAATTGTAGCACGTATAAGAAAAACCACCGGTAGCACCCTTCTTCACGCTATTGACACTTTCGGAACCCTTCTTGTTCTTGTTCTTCTTGTTTGAAGAGTTAGAGTAACTAAAACCTTCAAACTTTTTTTTGGAAAACGTGAAATCGCTCTTTCTTGGAACCTCCGGCTCAAAACCCCGAGCCAACTCAAACAATTCATCAAACGACTTAGCCATACTACGACTAATCTTGCCCTTGTACTCATCATTCAAGGTACGGTAAAAATCCTTCATTAACTTGTGATCATCACCCACATATTCCGGGTAAAAACGAGTCTTTGCCAAGAAGGTAGACTTGAGTGTAACCAAGTCCATTGACCCTTGTTGCAGATGGTGCAACTCGTCCCGGATTCTATCGAGATCGGATGAAGTTCGGTATTCTTTGAAAAATTCTTTCTTGAACTCCTCCCATGTCAAGCCCATACATTGTTCTTCGCCATATAAGTTGATCTTATCGTCCCACCACAACTTAGCTTCCTCCCGCAACATGCTTGAACCATACCTTGTTTTCTTCTCGGGAGGGCATTCCGGGGTACGGAAAGCTCCCTCTATATCGGAGATCCAACATGTACTCTTTAAAGGATCTCGCACCCCATTAAACATCGGGGGTTGAGCATCTTTGAAATTCTTGTAGTGGAAGTCCCGACTTCCTTCACCTCCTTCACCGCGAGGATAAATGTTTCTAGCATCAAGGGCCTCTTCGATAGTGGCCTTCATTCGTTCATTTATCAAATCGGTCACTTGTCCATCGATCGAATCTTGGAAGACCTTTCGGACGTCCGTAAGAAAAGCCACTTTTAACTTTTTAAAGACGGCCTCAACCTTGGCAGAAAACTCGGCGTCCTCACTTGTACTTCCGTGTAAGACCCAAATATTTATTGTACATAATGTATTTATGGTGCACGATGCGTGTGTGAAGTGTACGAAGCATGTACGTGTCGCTTGCTCGAACGTCGAAGGAAACGGGACGTGGTCTGAAGTACCAAGGTGTGTACGTATCTTTTCAACCCCAAATAAAGTTTGTGTTGATGTTTCAAAGCCTTACCATTGGAAAGAAAATCTTATTACGTTTCCAACGATATTTGATTCATCGAAAACGGAGCTACGGACAAAAAGTTATGGCCAAAACAAGTTTCTGAAATCTGACCTGCAGAGTGGAGCGGCGCTCCACATAGTGGCGCGGCGCGCCGAATGGGTCAGAAGCAATTTTCAGCCTTTTTAAAGGCTTTAAATGAAGGGTACTTTGGTCTTTTCACTTGGGGTCGGTTTAGGGTCATCAAAACTGATCCTTTGATCAGTTTGGATCAAATTCTCACCAACCAAAACACTCTCAACCATTTTTAGAGAGAGAGTAAGGGTTTAGAGAGAGAGGGCTTGATTTGGGGAAGAAGGAGTCGATTTCTCACCAAAGCTCGGGTTCTAAAGTTGTTCCTTTCGTTCTTGGCTACGCGGTGATAGTATTGGTAAGCTCAAACTCCGAGTTTCAATTATTTGATTTGATATTCAAGTTAGGGTTTGAGTAAATTTGTTGTGAAACCCTTTTAGGTGATGAAATGAGTTTAGTGATGCTAGTAATCGGGTTTGTTGTTAATTGTTGGCGGATTTCGGGTTGGTGAACTATTTGGCCATGTTTAGAACTTGAAATTTAGTTAAATCACTTAAGTTAGTGATTATGGAAGTATTGGAACCCATTTAGGGTTATTTGGTTGACTAACTTTGACTTTGGGTCAAATTAGGGTTTCGTGGTGATTATGACCCAATTGGCGATTTAATGAAGTTTATAAACTTAAAATGGATTAAGTTGAAGTATAAAACCGAGTTAAATGTGTTTTGGTGTCAAAACTTGCAAAGAATGAGATTTTGACCTTTATGGGTCAAAATTAGGGTTTAAGGGTCAAAATGGGTATGACACGTGTTTAACACTTGAGTTCGGGTTTAATTGGCATATTAGGACCATTCTCACTTGTGTTAGTGACTATTGGTTAGTTTGGGCACGGTTTGTGCTTGGAAGTGCATTTGGGTCGAAATTGCACTTACGAATTGGGTTGATTTGTAAATCCACTCTAAGTGTATTATTGTAATTGTGGTAATGGAATAGGTACTTTCCATTGGCGAGTTGCGGATTACTTGGAAGCATTCTTCAAGACTTCAAGGTGAGTGGAATATCTATATATGTATGTATATGATTTATGTGCCCGTGGAAATGGTGTCACATAGCCGTTTGGTGACCATAGTTGTGGGATATAGCCGTTTGGTGACCATAGTTGTGAGATATAGACATTTTGTCCACATTGATAGTTGCCCGTAGTAATGATGTCACATAGCCGTTTTTGTGACCGTAGTGGTGGGACATAGCCGTTCTTGTCCATAATGATTATTGTGAGTGGAATATGTATATATGTATGTATATGATTTATGTACCGTGTTGATGGTGTCACATAGCCGTTTTGTGACCAAGGTTGTGGGACTTAGCCGTATTAGTCCATGTTTTGTACTAAGGCACATAGCCGTGTTTGTGCATTTAGTGGCAAGTAATAGCCGTGTTTGTGTATTTAGTGGCAAGTAATAGCCGTGTTTTACTCCCACGTTGTTATTTGAGTTACCCGTACACATAGCCGTGTTGGTGTACGAAAGCGTGAGTAATAGCCGTGTTCTACTCACATTGAGCAAGTGATGCCATAGCCGTTTTTGGAACACTTGAGGGGTGATGCCATAGCCGTTTTTGGAACACCTCGGGGGGTTAGCATGCCATAGCCGTTTTTGGAAGCTAACGAATGTTATGAACATCGATGACTTGATTCGCGAAGTCGTTCCCCTAGCGAAGAGATTGGTTAACCATGAATTGTAATTGTTGATGCTAGCATTTAATTTGATTTATTATATATATTTATTTATGCTAATGATGTTGCTAGTTGTACGGTTTGACGTTACTAGCTATTGATTGCTTATGAGGTTGCTAGTTATACGATTTGATGATACTAGCGTTTGGTACGATGAGGTAAGTGATTTATGTGTATTTATGTGATGTCGTGGATGCGAGTAGGTAAGTTGTATATGCATGTATATATTTATTCTACTCACTAAGCATTAGCTTACCCTCTCGTTGTTGACTCTTTTTATAGATTGCATGCGGATTGGTGGCTCGGGTAAGCGCGAGGACTAGAAGACTTGCATAGTTTGCTTTAGAGACTTGCTTTTGGATTGTTTAGGATTGGGTAGCGTATCCCCAATCGCCATGCTCGGCTTCGTTTTGTATTAAAAGTCTTATGGTCAAATATTGCATTTTGGTACTCAAGGGGTAATTTGGGTCGATGTGGGACCCGCTTCGTAAATTTGATTTTATTAATTAAACGTGCTAGTTTTTCATATATGAAGTCATGGTTAAAAGCGTTTTAGCTAAATGTGTCGGGAACTAGTCAAACATTTTCATTAAATTGACTTCCGGGGACAGCGGGCTGTCCAGGTGGTTTGGCGCGCCGCGCGGCCATCTGGCGCGCCGCGCAGATGGCCTGCACCAGAAATTTTTTTTTTTTGTTTGAAATTTCGTCGTGTTTGGTCGGTTACGGTTTGGGTTGTTACAAGTGGTATCAGAGCATGGTCTAAGGGATTTAGGTGACTTGAGATAGGTGCCTAGACTTAGACTTTTGTGTGTGCTTAATTTGTTGCGGGACTTGTAGGATTACGGGTCGGAATGGGTTTAGTTAGTGCCTTGTTTATAGGTTGACTAACGTTTATATTAGTAATGCGGATATTATTAATATGCTCTTGTGTTGTGATAGTAATTCTCGCGTGTGTTTGTACCGCGTAGAATTTTGGTTGTGTTTGTTTATATCATCGAGCGAGGCGGTCGTTGTACTAACAAGTCGATGCGGCGTGTGTGCGTAATAAGAACTTGCAGACCTTATTACGGGTGCAAATCGTGTCTAACGAGTGATGTACGACGAGTGTTTAGCAAGATGGGAGGGTGTTGTGCGTGTCGTTTTATACGTGCGTGGACTAATCGTTTTGCATTCTTTAGAATGACGACGCGAAACGAGACCGAGACGAACGACACGGAATTTAACGCTAGAGTTACGGCCGCCGTTGCGGAGAAAATGAGGGCGTTTCGAGAAGAAATGGATGGGAAGTATTCCGAATTCCAAAATAGGGGTGAAATGGAGCGTTGTCTTAAGAGCTTCATGAGGACTAAACCCCCTATGTATGATGGGAAACCGGATCCTTTGGTGAGTACGACTTGGGTTTCGGATGTCGAAGGGTGTTTTCGTACTATGGAATGCCCACCCGAGAAAAAGACGAGACTCGCTACTAGTTTGTTGCGAGGTAGGGCGAAGGATTGGTTGGATGGCAAGATTGATCTTGTCGGTGGTGAGACGTTTATGGCATTATCATGGGACGAATTTAAGGAGGGATTCTTCGAGGAGTTCCGAACTTCAGCCGATTTATCGGAATTGCGTTGTGAGTTGCGAAATTTGCAACAGGGTTCTATGGACTTGAATACTTTAAAGACGACTTTTATGTCGAAGGCTCGTTTTTGCCCGGAATATTTGGGGAACGATCGTTTGTTGATGGAGGATTTCTATCGAACTTTGAGCGATGACTTGAAAAGCAAAATTAGCCGGGGTTACGCGAAGTCGTTTGCGGAGTTATTTGCGGTGGCTAGAGGTTTCGAGTCTTATACGCGATCGAAAAAGGCCGAACCTTCAAGTGAGAGAAGGGTTATTACTTATGGTGCTCCGATGTAACGACCCGCATTTTTCGATCATTCTATACTTATAAGATTAATATTTACATAAATTAAACCTTGCCAACATGATAAGCAATCCAAATTGTCGAGATTTATATTTCCGAAAAGAGTTTTACACAACGTTTGACCGTCTAGTTTGACCGATGATATCACGAACTATACAATATATGATAATTGTACGTTTGTGTATATAAATGTATATATACATATTTAACATGATTAATAAATGTTTTAATATCTCATTTTGTATTAATAACAACAAGTTATAAGTATATTTTGAAACTACTAACTTAAGTTTTCAAAATGATAACAATACGTAACGTTAATTGACATAAATACTTAAGACTTATAATGTTTATACATATATTGTATAAGTAATGTATTTAATCACTTTTAAGAACTTAAATACATAAAATCATATAAGTGTATTCACAAAAGATAGCTATATTTGAATCCTCATTCCATTTTTCACAAAATTTCTATACGTATACCTAGAGTATTTGTACCCGTATCATACCAAGCTTCTATACGTATTTACTAATAGTAAATACACATCAAAATCACCACCTAACCAGCCATTATTCATGCCATGAGGGCTAGGTAATTGAACTTGGAAGCAATTAGGACTAGATACATAAAATTATCACTTGAAATTTTGTCTCCATACTCCCCCATTCACGTTTTTTAAAGGGTTAGGAGTAACCCATTTTTGATTCATTTTACTCCAAGTATCTAGCCAAAACACACACATACTTATGAACCCTAAAACACCTTAACCACCTCAGCTCATAACCTTGAAGATCTAGCTTCAAAAACCATACTAAAACACCATAAGAAAACCATACAAAAACACTTCAAGAAAACCCTCCAAGAACACCAACTTACTTCCAATCTTTCATCCACTTCTATCACCCTTTTGATTCTAGCTTCTTACTTCTCTTTTACAGCAACTTCATCCAAGGAACTTGAGGTAGAATATATGTTCATAACCTTATTCGATTCATATATATATAGCTATCATATTTTGTGGTATACAAGTTTAACAACAAGAACATAGTTTGAATGTTTTCAAACTTGTTTGCAAACTAAATAGATCCTTCTAACTTAACTTTTAAAATACTTCAAGACCTGTAATATAACTTATGTATATGCTAATTTAACAAGGTAAAACTTGGTTTTTCAAAGTATAGGTATTTTTAGAAAAATGGTCATTAAATGATTTTGTTGTAACGAAAATGATTAACTTCATAAGTTTCACTAAAGTTTGACCTATGCCGTGTGATTTTGAATACAAACTAAGGTATTTACAGTTCATAGTCTTAAAGAGGGACTCGATCCAAGGAGATGGCAAGTTGAATCAACGAAAACGGACTTGTAACGAAGAAACTATGACCGAAACAAAATTGGTTATCCAAGGCTTAAATGACTTCGGGATTCATTGGAAAAATTTACATAAAATCACATACTTCTAAGATAACATGATATTTTATATATATGTACTCATAATTCAATTTCATATGGTTCAGGATCACCCGTAAGCAACACGAGAAGATTAATCATAAGATCCCATGATTGTACGCAACACGTCATTTGACAACACCGGTACCATGGGTCAAGATTAATCTCGACCAATACATTTATGATGGGGTTTTACGGGAGTTTTATTTATTTCGTTGGGGGTTGTATTTATTCATTGCGGGTATATTAAACATCTAAAAATGAACCATTAAAAATTGAATTGCTAACCTCGGACTGCTAACTTCGGACTAAGGAAATATTCAAAGTATTAAAAGTATAACAAGTATATATATATAACGTTTGTTTAAAATGAAAACATATTGATATATTATATATGGATAGGTTCGTGATATCAACCGGAAGACCGAGTCAAATTATTTATATCATCAAGACAAAAGTGAGTATATAGTCCCACTTTTAAACTCTAAATATTTCGGGATGAGAATACATGTATTTTATGTTTTACGATATGGACACAAGTAACTGAAAAATATATTCTACGTTGAGTTGTACCACTGGCATACTTCCCTGTAGCTTGGTAACTAATATTTACAGCGGTATTGTAAACGCGAATCCTGTTGATAGATCTATCGGGCCTGACAACCCCAACCGGACTGGACGACCAGTATTCAACGGTTGCACAGTACTTCGTTTTTGTGACTACACTTGGTACGGTGTAGTAAGATTTCATATTAAAGGGAATATGCGACGTGAAAATGTTAAGTATGGTTACCGAGTGCTCAACCACTTAGAATACTTTTATTAAACTGTTTATATACGAAATCTTGTGGTCTATATATATATATTGCTGCCGGCATTAAACCTATATCTCACCAACTTTATGTTGACCTTTTTAAAACATGTCTATTCTCAGGTGATTTCTAAAGCTTCCGCTGTATCATGTTGGATCTAACCAGGATCTTGCGTACGCATGTTTGTGTCAAAAATAAAACTGCATATCCGAGATGTTGCATTGTAAAATATGCTAGAAACCGTGTTGTTGTCATCATTTGTAAAGTTTGTAAGTCGAAGATTATGGCTAAACGTTAATCTTCTTTTTATTGTCTTAAGCTTGTAACAAAAATAATGGTTATGGTTTGTAATGTATAATATATGCAGTTTTCTTTCAAAAATGTCTCATATAGAGGTCAATACCTCGCAATGAAATCATACGTTATCTAACGCGTTCTTATGGTTAAGGACGGGTTATGACATGTGGTATCAGAGCGTTGGTCTTAGCGAACCAGGTTTGCATTAGTGTGTCTAACCGATAAGTCGTTAGGATACATTAGTAAGTCTGGACTTTGACCGGGTCTGATTTAAAAACCATTGCTTATCATTGTTGGTTAAAATTTATATGTAAATATTATGTAGTACTAATGGGTTAGTTGTTATATGATAGATGTCGGGCTCAAAACTTGTTATCACATTCAGCGATTCCGAACCAGAATCTTCAGATTGTGTTTCAGTCATTAACATATCCGATGACGAAAATGGTATTTTTGGGGAAGACTCACAATTTCCAGATGAACCAACTATAGAAATATCGGAAAGTGAACCCGAGGAGGAAAGTGAACCCGAAGAGGAAAGTGAACCCGAGGAGGAAAGTGAACCCGAAGAGGAAAGTGAACCCGAGGAAGAAATACTAGAAATTACGAAAGAAAAATTCGATCAAGGAAAGAAACGAAAAGCGAATGAATTAGAAAATTCAAATCCCGAACTTAGTAAGAATGACGTAGCACCAATTCCACTCAACACTACCACCCCTATTCCCGCTATTCCTATTAGTGCAATCCCCGCATCTAGTTCTTCGGCTCCTCAGCCAAAACGTAGGCAGACAGCTAGGATAAGCGTTAGGCCATTCATTGGAACTAAACGCCCTAGAAAATAGACCGAACGATGCACTGCCGTATTAAGCCATGGAATCATATAATGTTTTGTATAATATTATTAGTGTGGTTTGCTTAAAGTTTGATGTAAGATAAGCATATGTAAAATAGTGAAGTATGAAATGCAATAATTTTCCATGGTTAAGTATTATTTAGATTGTAGTAATTGATTCTGTACTAAGCTATTAAGTATGAACATTAACGGGTAGGTACTACCCAAGATATAATTATAAAACGCTAATAAGAAGAAAAGGCTTTTATAATAATACCTGGTTCATATTATTAACAAGCTATAAATGTACTATAAATACACACTACATCTATAATAATCCATGTGAATAAATATTTTCTTTCATTAGGAAATGGCGCGATTGAACCGAATGACGGAACAAGAAGTCGAGAACTTCATCAACCAGCGAGTCAACGATAGAATGCTATGGGTCGAAGCTGCAAGAGCTACTGCAGTTAATCCAAATCCTCGCGTAGGATGCTCCTACAAGACGTTTCAAGCTTGCAAACCTTCATCATTCAGTGGAACGGAAGGACCTATCGGTTTAACCCGATGGATAGAAAAGATGGAGACGGTGTTCAAAATCAGCGGTTGTGATGAAAAAGACATGACCAAGTATGCATCGTGCACTTTACAAGATAGTGCACTCACATGGTGGAAGAATTATGTGAAGGCGGTAGGAGGAGATGCAGCTTATGATACTCCATGGGAAGAATTCAAAGCAATGATAATCACCGAGTATTGTCCAAGGAATGAGGTTATTAAGTTAGAAGATGAGTTACGAAGTTTGAAGGTGGTTGGTACTGAAATCACCAACTACAATCAGCGATTCATGGAATTGGTTTTACTATGTCCTGAATTGGTTCCAACCGAAGCACGGAAGATTGAAATGTACAAAGGTGGTTTGCCCAAAAAGGTCAAGGCAAACGTTACAGCATCGAAACCTAAGACAATTCATGAAGCTATAACCATGGCAAACGAGCTAATGGATCAGGTCATTTTGGACAAGAAAGCATTCAATACTGAGGTGAAGGTATTGGGGAACAAGAAAAAGTGGAATGGAGGTTATGATCGAGGTAACCAACAACAACCTTATAAGAAACAAGAAACCACGAAAGGTGCGGGTAGCGGTTCAGGCTTTGGTTACAAAGGACAAAGTCCTTTATGCAACCGTTGTCACAAACATCATTTTGGTTACTGTAGTGTGTTGTGCACTAAATGCAATAGACAGGGACATCTTGCTGAAGATTGTAAGGCTCTCGTTACAAATGCAAATGGTAACAAGACTCCTGCCACCAACGCAAATAGAACTGCTTTGGCTAACATTACTTGTTTTGGGTGTGGAAAACAAGGTCACTATAAGAGCCAGTGCCCGAATCAGAATGGCGGACCTGCACGTGGAAGAGCGTTTGTTATTAATGCTAGAGAGGCACGAGAAGACCCGGAACTTGTTACGGGTACGTTTACCATTAATAACTTATCAGCATCTATTTTATTTGATACTGGCGCCGATAGAAGTTACGTGTGTATAAATTTTTACACTAAATTGAATTGTTCATCATTACCTCTAGATGCTAAGTACTTGATTGAGTTAGCTAATGGTAAGCTAATTAAAGCCGATAAAATTTGTCGTGATTGTGAAATAAATCTAGCCGGAGAAACGTTTAAAATCGACTTAATACCCGTGGAATTAGGAGGTTTTGATGTAATAGTCGGCATGGACTGGATGTCCAAAATAGGAGCGGAAATTGTTTGTGCCAAGAAGGCAATTCGTATTCCTGGTAAGGATAAAATACCGGTGATGATTTATGGAGAGAAGGGTAAGTCAAAGCTAAAACTCATTAGCTGTTTGAAAGCCAAGAAGTGTTTAGAAAAGGGATGTTACGCTATTTTAGCACATGTTAATAAAGTCGAAAAGAAAGAAAAGTGCATCAACGACGTGCCTGTGGCAAGAGATTTTCCTGAAGTTTTTCCGGAAGAGTTGCCGGGATTACCTCCATTTAGATCGGTAGAATTTCAAATAGATTTAGTACCAGGAGCTGCACCAGTGGCTCGTGCTCCATATAGACTTGCACCGTCCGAGTTAAAAGAACTTCAAAGTCAGTTAAAAGAATTACTGGACCGTGGATTCATACGACCGAGTACTTCACCGTGGGGAGCTCCAATTTTATTTGTTAAGAAGAAAGATGGATCTTTTAGGATGTGTATAGACTATCGTGAATTAAATAAGTTAACTATCAAGAATCGGTATCCACTACCGAGAATTGATGACTTATTTGATCAATTGCAAGGATCATGTGTTTATTCAAAAATCGACTTAAGATCGGGCTATCATCAACTACGCGTCAAAGAAGAGGATATTCCGAAAACTGCTTTTCGGACACGTTATGGTCATTACGAATTTTTGGTTATGCCGTTTGGATTGACGAATGCGCCAGCTGTATTCATGGACCTCATGAATCGAGTTTGTAGTCCGTATTTAGATAAGTTTGTTATCGTTTTCATTGATGATATTCTTATCTATTCCAAGAATGAGCAAGAGCATGAAGAGCATTTAAGGTTGATACTGGAGTTGTTGAGAAAAGAACAACTTTATGCTAAATTTTCTAAGTGTGCTTTCTGGTTGAAAGAAGTGCAATTTCTTGGTCACGTTGTTAATAGCGAAGGAATTCAGGTTGATCCAGCAAAAACTGAAGCTATTGAAAAATGGGAGACTCCTAAGACACCAACGCAGATACGTCAATTTTTGGGTTTAGCCGGTTATTATAGAAGGTTTATTCAAGATTTTTCCCGAATAGCTAAGCCGCTGACAACATTAACGCAAAAAGGGAAGAAATACGAATGGACCTCGGAGCAGGAGAACGCATTTCAATTACTGAAGAAGAAGTTAACTACGGCGCCTATTTTATCGTTACCTGAAGGGAACGATGATTTTGAAATATATTGTGACGCTTCGCGACAAGGTTTTGGTTGTGTTCTTATGCAACGAAAGAAAGTAATTGCATTTGCATCTCGACAATTGAAGATTCACGAGCGGAATTATACGACGCATGATCTAGAATTGGGAGCAGTCGTGTTTGCATTGAAGATGTGGAGACACTACTTGTATGGGGTTAAATTCACTGTGTTTACTGATCATAAAAGCCTTCAACATATTTTTGATCAGAAACAGCTGAACATGAGGCAACGTAGGTGGGTCGAGCTGATAAACGACTATGATTGTGAAATTCGTTATCATCCCGGGAAGGCGAACGTGGTGGCCGATGCTCTAAGCAGAAAGGAACGAGAACCAATCCGAGTACGAGCGATGAACATAAAAATTCGCATGAATCTCAACTCACAAATCAAAGAAGTTCAACGAGAAGCACTTACTAAAGAAAATATAGGAAATGAAATAATGAAGAAGTATGAGAAGCAACTCGTTATGCGGGAAGATGGAATTCGATATTTTGCAAATCGTATTTGGGTACCGAAGTTGGGTGGATTAAGGAAGTTGATATTGAACGAGGCACATAAGACAAGATATTCGATACATCCTGGAGTTGGAAAGATGTACCAAGATCTTAAGACGCATTATTGGTGGCCTAATTTGAAGATAGACGTTGCAACATATGTTGGGGAGTGTTTAACTTGTTCTAAGGTCAAAGCAGAACACCAGAAGCCGTCAGGGTTACTTCAACAACCAGAAATCCCAGAATGGAAATGGGATGGTATTACCATGGATTTCATCACGAAGTTACCAAAGACTGCCTGGGGATACGACACCATTTGGGTGATTGTTGATCGTCTCACCAAGTCTGCACATTTCTTGCCTATAAAGGAAACGGATAGAATGGAGAAACTATTACGATTGTATATAAAGGAAGTTGTTTCAAGGCATGGGATACCTATTTCCATTATATCCGATCGTGATAGTAGATTTACCTCAAAGTTTTGGCAATCACTACAGGAGGCATTAGGAACTCGTTTGGATATGAGTACCGCATATCATCCGCAGACCGACGGGCAGAGTGAAAGAACAATTCAGACTCTTGAAGACATGCTCAGGGCATGTGTGATCGATTTTGGAAACGGTTGGGATAAATATCTACCGTTAGCAGAATTCTCGTATAATAATAGTTATCATGCGAGCATTGGAGCTGCGCCATTCGAAGCATTGTATGGAAGGAAGTGTAGATCTCCTATCTGTTGGAATGAAGTAGGAGATCGACAATTAACTGGTCCCGAGATCATACATGAAACGACTGAGAAGATAGTGCAAATCAAGGAGAGATTAAAAACAGCCCGCAGTCGCCAAAAGAGCTACGCCGATGTCCGAAGGAAACCATTAAAGTTTCAGGTCGGGGACATGGTTATGCTAAAGGTGTCACCTTGGAAAGGTGTAATACGTTTCGGCAAAAGGGGTAAACTGAACCCAAGATACGTAGGCCCGTTTAAGATCATCGAACGCATTGGACCGGTAGCTTATCGACTCGAGTTACCACAACAACTCGCCGGAGTACATAATACCTTTCACGTCTCAAACCTTAAGAAGTGTCTTGCAAAGGAAGACCTCACCATTCCTCTTGAGGAAATCCATGTCGACGAGAAACTACAATTCGTCGAAGAACCAATCGAAATCATGGACCGTGAAGTTAAACAGCTCAAACAGAGCAATATACCGATTGTTAAGGTTCGTTGGAATGCTAGAAGAGGTCCCGAGTTTACTTGGGAACGAGAGGATCAGATGAAGCAAAAGTATCCACACTTGTTTCTCGATGACGCAAAATAGGTACAATTTTAAAATTTCGGGACGAAATTTATTTAACGGGGAGGTAATGTAACGACCCGCATTTTTCGATCATTCTATACTTATAAGATTAATATTTACATAAATTAAACCTTGCCAACATGATAAGCAATCCAAATTGTCGAGATTTATATTTCCGAAAAGAGTTTTACACAACGTTTGACCGTCTAGTTTGACCGATGATATCACGAACTATACAATATATGATAATTGTACGTTTGTGTATATAAATGTATATATACATATTTAACATGATTAATAAATGTTTTAATATCTCATTTTGTATTAATAACAACAAGTTATAAGTATATTTTGAAACTACTAACTTAAGTTTTCAAAATGATAGCAATACGTAACGTTAATTGACATAAATACTTAAGACTTATAATGTTTATACATATATTGTATAAGTAATGTATTTAATCACTTTTAAGAACTTAAATACATAAAATCATATAAGTGTATTCACAAAAGATAGCTATATTTGAATCCTCATTCCATTTTTCACAAAATTTCTATACGTATACCTAGAGTATTTGTACCCGTATCATACCAAGCTTCTATACGTATTTACTAATAGTAAATACACATCAAAATCACCACCTAACCAGCCATTATTCATGCCATGAGGGCTAGGTAATTGAACTTGGAAGCAATTAGGACTAGATACATAAAATTATCACTTGAAATTTTGTCTCCATACTCCCCCATTCACGTTTTTTAAAGGGTTAGGAGTAACCCATTTTTGATTCATTTTACTCCAAGTATCTAGCCAAAACACACACATACTTATGAACCCTAAAACACCTTAACCACCTCAGCTCATAACCTTGAAGATCTAGCTTCAAAAACCATACTAAAACACCATAAGAAAACCATACAAAAACACTTCAAGAAAACCCTCCAAGAACACCAACTTACTTCCAATCTTTCATCCACTTCTATCACCCTTTTGATTCTAGCTTCTTACTTCTCTTTTACAGCAACTTCATCCAAGGAACTTGAGGTAGAATATATGTTCATAACCTTATTCGATTCATATATATATAGCTATCATATTTTGTGGTATACAAGTTTAACAACAAGAACATAGTTTGAATGTTTTCAAACTTGTTTGCAAACTAAATAGATCCTTCTAACTTAACTTTTAAAATACTTCAAGACCTGTAATATAACTTATGTATATGCTAATTTAACAAGGTAAAACTTGGTTTTTCAAAGTATAGGTATTTTTAGAAAAATGGTCATTAAATGATTTTGTTGTAACGAAAATGATTAACTTCATAAGTTTCACTAAAGTTTGACCTATGCCGTGTGATTTTGAATACAAACTAAGGTATTTACAGTTCATAGTCTTAAAGAGGGACTCGATCCAAGGAGATGGCAAGTTGAATCAACGAAAACGGACTTGTAACGAAGAAACTATGACCGAAACAAAATTGGTTATCCAAGGCTTAAATGACTTCGGGATTCATTGGAAAAATTTACATAAAATCACATACTTCTAAGATAACATGATATTTTATATATATGTACTCATAATTCAATTTCATATGGTTCAGGATCACCCGTAAGCAACACGAGAAGATTAATCATAAGATCCCATGATTGTACGCAACACGTCATTTGACAACACCGGTACCATGGGTCAAGATTAATCTCGACCAATACATTTATGATGGGGTTTTACGGGAGTTTTATTTATTTCGTTGGGGGTTGTATTTATTCATTGCGGGTATATTAAACATCTAAAAATGAACCATTAAAAATTGAATTGCTAACCTCGGACTGCTAACTTCGGACTAAGGAAATATTCAAAGTATTAAAAGTATAACAAGTATATATATATAACGTTTGTTTAAAATGAAAACATATTGATATATTATATATGGATAGGTTCGTGATATCAACCGGAAGACCGAGTCAAATTATTTATATCATCAAGACAAAAGTGAGTATATAGTCCCACTTTTAAACTCTAAATATTTCGGGATGAGAATACATGTATTTTATGTTTTACGATATGGACACAAGTAACTGAAAAATATATTCTACGTTGAGTTGTACCACTGGCATACTTCCCTGTAGCTTGGTAACTAATATTTACAGCGGTATTGTAAACGCGAATCCTGTTGATAGATCTATCGGGCCTGACAACCCCAACCGGACTGGACGACCAGTATTCAACGGTTGCACAGTACTTCGTTTTTGTGACTACACTTGGTACGGTGTAGTAAGATTTCATATTAAAGGGAATATGCGACGTGAAAATGTTAAGTATGGTTACCGAGTGCTCAACCACTTAGAATACTTTTATTAAACTGTTTATATACGAAATCTTGTGGTCTATATATATATATTGCTGCCGGCATTAAACCTATATCTCACCAACTTTATGTTGACCTTTTTAAAACATGTCTATTCTCAGGTGATTTCTAAAGCTTCCGCTGTATCATGTTGGATCTAACCAGGATCTTGCGTACGCATGTTTGTGTCAAAAATAAAACTGCATATCCGAGATGTTGCATTGTAAAATATGCTAGAAACCGTGTTGTTGTCATCATTTGTAAAGTTTGTAAGTCGAAGATTATGGCTAAACGTTAATCTTCTTTTTATTGTCTTAAGCTTGTAACAAAAATAATGGTTATGGTTTGTAATGTATAATATATGCAGTTTTCTTTCAAAAATGTCTCATATAGAGGTCAATACCTCGCAATGAAATCATACGTTATCTAACGCGTTCTTATGGTTAAGGACGGGTTATGACATCCGAGTAAGAGGACTAAGGGTCCGAGTGCGAGTACGAGTAATGTGGTAAAGGGCGCGGTGGATTCTCGTGCGCCTAGGTGTTTAAATTGTGGCGTTAGGGGTCACAAGTTGTGGGAATGCACAATGCCGAGAAGTGATGACGGAATGTGCTACTATTGTCATAAAGAGGGACATCGCAAGCCGGATTGTCCCGAGTTGGCGGCGGCGAATGCCGCAAGGAGACGTTGAGGTACGTTTCGTTTTAATAAATATGTCTTTTGAATATTTATTTATGTGGCGTTTAGGTTCGGATTTGTTAGATGCATTGTGTTGTGCATGTTGTTGTTATGGGTGACGTTCCTAATGGAAGTACCCTATGGTGACGTTTTAATTGATTGGTGAAGGGCGTAAGACTTGGTGCAACCAAGCATTCCTTATTGTTTGGGAAATGTTTCTACCAAGCCACGGAAATGGTTTTGGTGTCCGATTGTTAAGCGCGTGTTCGCTTTTATGTTGAAGTGATGAACCATGAGGTTCGCCGGGTGATTGGAACCCTTGAGATCGAGTGTTTGAAATCTCGATGTATGTCGGTAATGGAGTCATTATGACGCGACATTAGGTGCCTCTTTTATACCTACTAGCGTGGTGTTCGACTCCGACTAGGTTATGGTTGTGGTTGCATTGTACTTAGGGTACCGGAGTAAAACCCTTAGATACATGAGTGACTAGGTGGAATGTGACAAACTAATGAAATTGGATGATTGCGAGGGTATAGTTTGGGTATTTGTGGTACACTTTTCGTTCAAAGTGTTTAAGGATTGGTCAAGTCCTTCGTGTGCTCAAGGTTTGGAGCAAGGTATGGTAACGGGTCGTGTGAACCCAATTGTTTGTAAAGTCTACCTTTGGTAGCATTGTACGGTTGTACGAGTTGTGGATATGGAACGTAGTTCCAAGTGAGGGAGTGGCACTCCCGCACGAGGAGGTTTTAGTGTGAGATTTCGGATGATGCTTTTGTTAGATCCGGAAATTTGGTCGAGACCTAGTTTTGGTCAATTGGTGGTAGAGTACAATTTTTGGCTCATTGGTACTTATGATATTGGATTTGTAAATTACCACCGAGGTGGTAAGTTTGGTGAATCTCGTCGAGAGATAATGGACGTGTTTTGGCGAGCAAGGTGAAATCCCTCGGTTAAGGGATGTGCGTATCGGATTCTCTTCTAGAGAAATATTGTTTTGTGCCTATGCTTGATATAGGTGGTTCTTGCTCGATAGTGTGGACGGTTAGCGGTATCCGTTAGGGTTCACTATAGTGTAGCGGAGCGCGATGTTGCACTACTCATAGTGCGAGGTATTGTTATAGTGGTGAAGCATGACTTTCGGGGTCCGCTGACTTCATCATGAGGTATTGTTATATCGGTGAAGCATGACTTTCGGGTCCGCTGACTTCATCCGGTGTTGAGTGATCTATCAGTTGTTTTATACTCCTATGGTGGGATCGTGAGGACCGTATTGTGTGATTACTGATGCGATAGCCGTATTTCGCTCACATGTCGTTACGGGCGTGACAATGGTCGATTTTGTACGCCTAGGGTTTTAAGTTGTTATAGTCGATTGGACGCTAGCAGTTCTAGTCGTTCGCGTATGATGTTACGGTAGTTGCGTATTGGTTGTATTATACGCTACAAGGGATGTTTAGTGATTGGTGTTATCCGTAAGGATTCGTTTGGTTCGGTCTTCATCGTTTCGGGTTGTTGACCTTAGGTTGAGACTTGGTTGCTTTAGCACGGTACTTGGTAATGGTACGCTAGAGGAGTGATATCTCGGTTAGAGATGGGATGAGTTTCCCGATGCGAGGGAATGAGTATGGTTTTAGTGCTCGGATTGTGGATTTGAGAAAAATCGTGGATGACGATTTAGTTGTGGAAGGCGATTCGTCGGGAAGAATTGCTTAGAAAAGTCGGATTGGGACTTATGTTGAGGACCGTGGAGTGTGGTCCGTTTGGTTAAGTGACGAGGATCACGAGGACGTGATCGATTCTAAGTGGGGGAGAGTTGTAAGACCCAAATATTTATTGTACATAATGTATTTATGGTGCACGATGCGTGTGTGAAGTGTACGAAGCATGTACGTGTCGCTTGCTCGAACGTCGAAGGAAACGGGACGTGGTCTGAAGTACCAAGGTGTGTACGTATCTTTTCAACCCCAAATAAAGTTTGTGTTGATGTTTCAAAGCCTTACCATTGGAAAGAAAATCTTATTACGTTTCCAACGATATTTGATTCATCGAAAACGGAGCTACGGACAAAAAGTTATGGCCAAAACAAGTTTCTGAAATCTGACCTGCAGAGTGGAGCGGCGCTCCACATAGTGGCGCGGCGCGCCGAATGGGTCAGAAGCAATTTTCAGCCTTTTTAAAGGCTTTAAATGAAGGGTACTTTGGTCTTTTCACTTGGGGTCGGTTTAGGGTCATCAAAACTGATCCTTTGATCAGTTTGGATCAAATTCTCACCAACCAAAACACTCTCAACCATTTTTAGAGAGAGAGTAAGGGTTTAGAGAGAGAGGGCTTGATTTGGGGAAGAAGGAGTCGATTTCTCACCAAAGCTCGGGTTCTAAAGTTGTTCCTTTCGTTCTTGGCTACGCGGTGATAGTATTGGTAAGCTCAAACTCCGAGTTTCAATTATTTGATTTGATATTCAAGTTAGGGTTTGAGTAAATTTGTTGTGAAACCCTTTTAGGTGATGAAATGAGTTTAGTGATGCTAGTAATCGGGTTTGTTGTTAATTGTTGGCGGATTTCGGGTTGGTGAACTATTTGGCCATGTTTAGAACTTGAAATTTAGTTAAATCACTTAAGTTAGTGATTATGGAAGTATTGGAACCCATTTAGGGTTATTTGGTTGACTAACTTTGACTTTGGGTCAAATTAGGGTTTCGTGGTGATTATGACCCAATTGGCGATTTAATGAAGTTTATAAACTTAAAATGGATTAAGTTGAAGTATAAAACCGAGTTAAATGTGTTTTGGTGTCAAAACTTGCAAAGAATGAGATTTTGACCATTATGGGTCAAAATTAGGGTTTAAGGGTCAAAATGGGTATGACACGTGTTTAACACTTGAGTTCGGGTTTAATTGGCATATTAGGACCATTCTCACTTGTGTTAGTGACTATTGGTTAGTTTGGGCACGGTTTGTGCTTGGAAGTGCATTTGGGTCGAAATTGCACTTACGAATTGGGTTGATTTGTAAATCCACTCTAAGTGTATTATTGTAATTGTGGTAATGGAATAGGTACTTTCCATTGGCGAGTTGCGGATTACTTGGAAGCATTCTTCAAGACTTCAAGGTGAGTGGAATATCTATATATGTATGTATATGATTTATGTGCCCGTGGAAATGGTGTCACATAGCCGTTTGGTGACCATAGTTGTGGGATATAGCCGTTTGGTGACCATAGTTGTGAGATATAGACATTTTGTCCACATTGATAGTTGCCCGTAGTAATGATGTCACATAGCCGTTTTTGTGACCGTAGTGGTGGGACATAGCCGTTCTTGTCCATAATGATTATTGTGAGTGGAATATGTATATATGTATGTATATGATTTATGTACCGTGTTGATGGTGTCACATAGCCGTTTTGTGACCAAGGTTGTGGGACTTAGCCGTATTAGTCCATGTTTTGTACTAAGGCACATAGCCGTGTTTGTGCATTTAGTGGCAAGTAATAGCCGTGTTTGTGTATTTAGTGGCAAGTAATAGCCGTGTTTTACTCCCACGTTGTTATTTGAGTTACCCGTACACATAGCCGTGTTGGTGTACGAAAGCGTGAGTAATAGCCGTGTTCTACTCACATTGAGCAAGTGATGCCATAGCCGTTTTTGGAACACTTGAGGGGTGATGCCATAGCCGTTTTTGGAACACCTCGGGGGGTTAGCATGCCATAGCCGTTTTTGGAAGCTAACGAATGTTATGAACATCGATGACTTGATTCGCGAAGTCGTTCCCCTAGCGAAGAGATTGGTTAACCATGAATTGTAATTGTTGATGCTAGCATTTAATTTGATTTATTATATATATTTATTTATGCTAATGATGTTGCTAGTTGTACGGTTTGACGTTACTAGCTATTGATTGCTTATGAGGTTGCTAGTTATACGATTTGATGATACTAGCGTTTGGTACGATGAGGTAAGTGATTTATGTGTATTTATGTGATGTCGTGGATGCGAGTAGGTAAGTTGTATATGCATGTATATATTTATTCTACTCACTAAGCATTAGCTTACCCTCTCGTTGTTGACTCTTTTTATAGATTGCATGCGGATTGGTGGCTCGGGTAAGCGCGAGGACTAGAAGACTTGCATAGTTTGCTTTAGAGACTTGCTTTTGGATTGTTTAGGATTGGGTAGCGTATCCCCAATCGCCATGCTCGGCTTCGTTTTGTATTAAAAGTCTTATGGTCAAATATTGCATTTTGGTACTCAAGGGGTAATTTGGGTCGATGTGGGACCCGCTTCGTAAATTTGATTTTATTAATTAAACGTGCTAGTTTTTCATATATGAAGTCATGGTTAAAAGCGTTTTAGCTAAATGTGTCGGGAACTAGTCAAACATTTTCATTAAATTGACTTCCGGGGACAGCGGGCTGTCCAGGTGGTTTGGCGCGCCGCGCGGCCATCTGGCGCGCCGCGCAGATGGCCTGCACCAGAAAATTTTTTTTTTTGTTTGAAATTTCGTCGTGTTTGGTCGGTTACGGTTTGGGTTGTTACATTCCGTTATCATGATCGGGTCCGTTTCTCGTCTTCATTCTATAAAACGAAGTAAATTAAGCAACAAAATGAAAGGACTTAACCCATATGTATACACATATACATCACTCTACCCCGTCTTGCTCAACAATCGTCGTACATCGCTTGTTTGACACGATTTGAACCCGTAACAATGGTAGCTAATCGTTGTTACGCGAGCACATCGCATTAATTCACTAGTACCACGTCTATCTCGATTGACGATTTCAAATACCACACAAAATAATAGCTCATGATTAGTTCACATAAACCTATGCACTAACCAAAACCCGATCCGACCCAAAGTCCTACAAGTCCCGCCTAACGCGCATACAAAAAGTCTAAGTCTAGGCGCCTATCTCAAGTCACCTAAATCCCTTAGACCATGCTCTGATACCACTTGTAACAAACCAAACCAACCCACGACCAAACCACGTGAAAATACAAAATAAAAAAAAAATTGTTGTACAGTAAAGTGGCGTGGCGCGCCATTCAGGCCTGTCCGGAAAGTTTCAAATGCGAAAAAGATCGACTAGTTCCCGACATTTTTAGACGACACGCTTTTAACCACACATTCAAATATGTAAAACTATCACGATTCAAACATAAAAATGATGTTTTACAAGCGGGGCCCACACGACCCAAAATACAAGTTTAATACAATTTATGAGTTTCGACCACCAAAAAGTTTAAGTACCAAACTACACTATGAGCACGGCGTTTGGGATTAAACTACCCACGTCGGTCAAACTCCCAAAAGTCAACACATCCAAAAGCGTCCCCTAACGAAGCGGGATCTCTAATCCAAGGTAATGCCCTTACCCTTGTCCACAACCGAACCTATAAAAAGTAAACAACGAGAGGGTAAGCAAAGCTTAGTGAATGCAATAATTATACGAATACATATATAATTATACCTACTTGCATACACTTACACAAACCGCAAACATGCTAGCAAACACAATTAGCTTATCGTCACAATAAAAAGCTATAATTCACCAATACCACAAGCTAGCATAACAACCGCATATAAATATAACTCGAATAATATAATATGCTTTCAACACAAATAACCATGGTTAACCAATCGTACAAGGGAACGGCGCTCGCGAAAACGCCATCGGTGTTCATAACATCCGTTAGGGTGTAGTGACCCGAACTTTTCCATGTTTATATATATTAATTGAGATTGATATTTACATGATTAAATGTTTCCAACATGTTAAGCAATCAAACTTGTTAAGACTTGATTAATTGAAATATGTTTCATATAGACAATTGACCACCCAAGTTGGCCGGCGATTCACGAACGTTAAAACTTGTAAAAATGACATGACGATATATATATGGATATACATATGGTTAACATGAGATTATGATAAGTAAGTATCTCCATAAGTATATTAACAATGAGTTATATACATATAAACAAGACTACTAACTTAAGGATTTCGAAATGAGACATATATGTAACGATTATCGTTGTAACGACAGTTAAATGTATATATATCATATTAAGATATATTAATATATCATAATATCATGATAATATAATAATTTAACATCTCATTAGATATAATAAAAAATGGGTTAACAACATTAATTGAGATCGTTAACTTAAAGGTTTCAAAACAACACTTACATGTAACGACTAACGATGACTTAACGACTCAGTTAAAATGTATATACATGTAGTGTATTTAGATGTATTAAAATACTTTTGGAAGACTTCAAGACATATATCAAAACACTCATACTTAACGAAAATGGTTACAGTTACTTTCCCATTCTTTTCTTTCATCAAGAATTCTAGTCGTATTTTTACCCGTATTATACACAGCTTCAAAACGTACTTACTATGGGTATATACCAATAGGAACTAGCATGGGATTCCACTCTTGATTATGTCATGTATGACTAATCAATTTTAACTTCTACCATGAGCTAGTCAACTAACTAGAACTCCTTTTAACCCCACTCACCACTCACCAATTACCACTCATCATTCACTCCATTTCACTTCCAATTCTCTTTCTAATTCTCTCTCAACACACCCACACTATTATGAACGTATTTTTCCAGTAGTTAATCATCATCTTCATCAAAAATCACTTCAAGAATCAAGCTATAATCATCATAGGAAGAACACTTCAAGAACACTTCAAAAATCCCTTCAAGTTTACTAATTTACTTCCAAGCTTTCTAATCCATTCCAAGTAATCATCTAAGATCAAGAAACCTTTGTTATATACAGTAGGTTATCTTTCTTATTCAAGGTAATATTCATATTCAAACTTTGATTCAATTTCTATAACTATAAACTATCTTAATTCGAGTAAAAATCTTACTTGAACTTGTTTTTGTGTCATGATCCTACTTCAAGAACTTTCAAGCCATCCAAGATCCTTTGAAGCTAGATCATTTATTGTCACTTCCAGTAGGTTTACCTACTAAACTTGAGGTAGTAATGATGTTCATAACATCATTCGATTCATATATATAAAACTATCTTATTCGAAGGTTTAAACTCGTAATCACTAGAACATAGTTTAGTTAATTCTAAACTTGTTCGCAAACAAAAGTTAATCCTTCTAACTTGACTTTTAAAATTAACTACACACATGTTCTATATCTATATGATATGCTAACTTAATGATTTAAAACCTGGAAACACGAAAAACACCGTAAAACCGGATTTACGCCGTCGTAGTAACACCGCGGGCTGTTTTGGGTTAGTTAATTAAAAACTATGATAAACTTTGATTTAAAAGTTGTTATCCTGAGAAAATGATTTTTATTATGAACATGAAACTATATCCAAAAATTATGGTTAAACTCAAAGTGGAAGTATGTTTTCTAAAATGGTCATCTAGACGTCGTTCTTTCGACTGAAATGACTACCTTTACAAAAACGACTTGTAACTTATTTTTCCGACTATAAACCTATACTTTTCTGTTTAGATTCATAAAATAGAGTTCAATATGAAACCATAGCAATTTAATTCACTCAAAACGGATTTAAAATGAAGAAGTTATGGGTAAAACAAGATTGGATAATTTTTCTCATTTTAGCTACGTGAAAATTGGTAACAAATCTATTCCAACCATAACTTAATCAACTTGTATTGTATATTATGTAATCTTGAGATACCATAGATACGTATACAATGCTTCGACCTATCATGTCGACACATCTATATATATTTCGGAACAACCATAGACACTCTATATGTGAATGTTGGAGTTAGCTATACAGGGTTGAGGCTGATTCCAAAATATATATAGTTTGAGTTGTGATCAATACTGAGATACGTATACACTGGGTCGTGGATTGATTCAAGATAATATTTATCGATTTATTTCTGTACATCTAACTGTGGACAACTAGTTGTAGGTTACTAACGAGGACAGCTGACTTAATAAACTTAAAACATCAAAATATATTAAAAGTGTTGTAAATATATTTTGAACATACTTTGATATATATGTATATATTGTTATAGGTTCGTGAATCAACCAGTGGCCAAGTCTTACTTCCCGCCGAAGTAAAAATCTGTGAAAGTGAGTTATAGTCCCACTTTTAAAATCTAATATTTTTGGGATGAGAATACATGCAGGTTTTATAAATGATTTACAAAATAGACACAAGTATGTGAAACTACATTCTATGGTTGAATTATCGAAATCGAATATGCCCCTTTTTATTAAGTCTGATAATCTAAGAATTAGGGAACAGACACCCTAATTGACGCGAATCCTAAAGATAGATCTATTGGGCCTAACAAACCCCATCCAAAGTACCGGATGCTTTAGTACTTCGAAATTTATATCATATCCGAAGGGTGTCCCGGAATGATGGGGATATTCTTATATATGCATCTTGTTAATGTCGGTTACCAGGTGTTCACCATATGAATGATTTTTATCTCTATGTATGGGATGTGTATTGAAATATGAAATCTTGTGGTCTATTATTATGATTTGATATCTATAGGTTAAACCTATAACTCACCAACATTTTTGTTGACGTTTTAAGCATGTTTATTCTCAGGTGATTATTAAGAGCTTCCGCTGTCGCATACTTAAATAAGGACGAGATTTGGAGTCCATGCTTGTATGATATTGTATAAAAACTGCATTCAAGAAACTTATTTTGTTGTAACATATTTGTATTGCAAACCATTATGTAATGGTCGTGTGTAAACATGATATTTTAGATTATCATTATTTGATAATCTACGTAAAGCTTTTTAAACCTTTATTGATGAAATAAAGGTTATGGTTTGTTTTAAAATGAATGCAGTCTTTGAAAAACGTCTCATATAGAGGTCAAAACCTCGCAACGAAATCAATTAATATGGAACGTTTTTAATCAATAAGAACGGGACATTTCAGTTGGTATCAGAGCGTTGGTCTTAGAGAACCAGAATTTTGCATTAGTGTGTCTTATCGAGTTTGTTAGGATGCATTAGTAAGTCTGGACTTCGACCGTGTTTACTTGAAAAATGATTGCTTAACAAATTTTGTTGGAAACTATATATTTTTAACATGTGAATATTATGTGATATATTAATCTCTTAACACGTTTGATATTATGTGATAGATGTCTACCTCTAGAACAAGTCCCATTGACTTACCTAATAATAATGAAGAGTCAAATGTAAATTGGAATGATTCGTGGACTGATTCACAAGTTCCCGAAGAGGAACCGGAAGAAGAGTCGGAACCGGAAGAAGAATCAGAACCGGAAGAGGAGGAACCGGATGAAGAAATAGAACCGGTGGGGGAAATAATAAAACGGTTAAGTAAAAGAAAATCCTCAACCAACCGACCAAGGTTAATTATGGTCAATGGTGTTTCCGCCAAGGAAGCAAAATATTGGGAGGATTACCAATTCTCCGATGAATCGGATTCCGACGAGAATTCCGATGATGTTATAGAAATTACCCCAACTGAATTTAAAAAGGCAAAAGAAAATAATAAGGGAAAGGGCATAAAAATAGAGAAATCTAATTCCAACCCCGATGAACTTTATATGTATCGTCAACCCCCGAAGTCCTTAAGTTGTAACAATGACCCGGGAACCTCTAAACCACCAGGTTTTTCTAAACCAATGTGGAAAATTACGGCTCGTATTAGTGGAACATCATATATCCCTAGAAACTTGGCAAAACGAACCAAAACTGAAGAAGAAGAAACAAGCGAGTCGGAATAAGATAGTTGTATTCGTGTGGTGTAATATATGTAATATAGTGTGCTTATGCTTTATGATATATGTAAAAATTGCTTGTATTAATAAGTATTTTTTTTATGAATCTAACTCTTGTCTATTTTACAGTATAAAAACACAAAATGGATAGACAACCCAATATTTTAAGAGACCTACCCGGAGACATGATTGATGAAATCTTGTCTAGAGTCGGTCAGAATTCTTCGGCACAACTATTTAAGGCGAGATCAGCTTGTAAGACATTCGAAGAACGTTCCAAGAATGCCTTGGTTTATAAAAGGCTTTCGTTCGAAAGATGGGGGATATCACATTGGGAAATCCATAAGTTACGATGTGTTTACTTTGACGCATATATTGCGGGGAACCCAAATGCTATTTTACGCAATGGGTTAAGAAATTATTTTGACTCAATATATCCGAATATTGGACTTCGTGATTTAGAAAAAGCGGCTAACATGCAACATAAAGAAGCATGTTATGCTTACGGATTAGTAATGTTCGCTTCTCACCAAAGTGAGAACAAGAACATCGGCCTACAACTATTAAACAAAACGTTCTCACAAGTGACGGAGTCGGTAATTGGGGTAAGAAATGAGGTTTTTAGATTGTTACGGGACTGTTGGACATTACGTAACCCTCGTCCCTTTGACGACGTTACAACACGCTGTCTTATCAACGGCCATAACGGTTATGTTCCACAAGACCAAGGATGGGAAGTAGTCCTAGTAAAACCAGAATGCATGACTTGTTTCTGGACGTATGAATTACGTGTCTTTATTGCCTTTGCTGAACGACTTGTGTACTAGCTAGAATTATCTTCACAACTATCTTGTATCAAAGTTATTGTGTGCTATATTTCATGCTTTATGTAAAATAAGCGGTATTGTAAGTTTGTAAAATATTGTATAAAAGTTTGAACGCGAAATATTATTATAATCAGTTTTTTCATATAGAATTGTAGTAGTTGAATTGTATATTAGCTACTAAGTATGAACTTAACGGGTAGGTACTACCCGAATTTAAACTTATAAAACGCTAATATGAAGAAAAAGCTTTTATAAATGAGTTCATATTATGCTACGAAATACTATTAACTACTCTTAATATTCTATATGATTAACTTGTTCCATTTGACTATTTTGAAGGAAATGGCACCGACTACTCGACACACCGTGAATATGAATGAAGAGGAATTCCATACTTTTCTAGCTTCAAACATAGCCGCAGTACAGGCTGCGCTACATACCAACAATAACCTTGGAGCTAGTAGTACACGAAATCGTGTAGGATGCACCTACAAAGAATTCACTGCCTGCAAACCTTTGGAATTTGATGGAACCGAAGGACCGATCGGATTGAAACGGTGGACCGAGAAGGTCGAATCGGTGTTTGCCATAAGTAAGTGTACTGAAGAGGACAAAGTAAAGTACGCTACGCATACCTTCACAGGTTCTGCGTTAACATGGTGGAATACCTATCTAGAGCAAGTGGGACAAGACGATGCGTACGCACTACCGTGGTCAGCATTCAAGCACTTGATGAACGAGAAGTACCGTCCCAGAACCGAGGTCAATAAGCTCAAGACAGAACTTAGAGGGTTACGAACCCAAGGATTTGATATTACCACGTATGAAAGACGATTCACAGAATTGTGCCTATTGTGTCCGGGAGCATTCGAAGATGAGGAAGAGAAGATCGACGCGTTTGTGAAAGGATTACCGAAAAGAATCCAAGAAGATATAAGTTCACACGAGCCCGCCTCCATACAACAGGCATGTAGAATGGCTCACAAACTAGTGAACCAGATTGAAGAAAGAATTAAAGAACAGACTGCTGAAGAGGCCAATGTGAAGCAAGTCAAAAGAAAGTGGGAGGAAAACGGTGATAAGAATCACCAATACAACAACAACAGCAATTACAACAATAATCGCAACAATTATCCCAACAATCGCAACATCAATCGCAACTACAACAAACGGCCCAACAACAACAACAACAACAACAACAACAACTACAACAATCATCCTAACAACAATAATAACCGCAACAACAACAACAATCAGAAGCAGCTATGCCAAAGGTGTGAAAAGTATCACTCGGGGTTCTGCACCAAATTTTGCAACAAGTGTAAAAGAAATGGTCATAGCGCGGCAAAGTGTGAGGTCTACGGACCAGGGGTTAATAGAACGAAAGGAACAAATGGTGTCGGAACGAGTAATGGCGGAGCAAGTAGTGTCGGAGCAAGTTATGCCAATGTAGTTTGTTATAAATGTGGAAAACCGGGCCACATTATTAGAAATTGCCCGAACCAGGAGAACACGAATGGACAAGGCCGCGGAAGAGTTTTCAATATTAATGCGGCAGAGGCACAGGAAGACCCGGAGCTTGTTACGGGTACGTTTCTTATTGACAATAAATCTGCTTACGTTTTATTTGATTCGGGTGCGGATAGAAGCTATATGAGTAGAGATTTTTGTGCTAGATTAAGTTGTCCATTGACGCCTTTGGATAGTAAATTTTTACTCGAATTAGCAAATGGTAAATTAATTTCAGCAGATAATATATGTCGGAATCGAGAAATTAAACTGGTTAGCGAAACATTTAAGATTGATTTGATACCAGTAGAGTTAGGGAGTTTTGATGTGATAATCGGTATGGACTGGTTGAAAGAAGTGAAAGCAGAGATCGTTTGTTACAAAAATGCAATTCGCATTATACGAGAAAAAGGAAAACCCTTAATGGTGTACGGAGAAAAGGGCAACACGAAGCTACATCTTATTAGTAATTTGAAGGCACAAAAACTAATAAGAAAAGGTTGCTATGCTGTTCTAGCACACGTCGAGAAAGTACAAACTGAAGAAAAGAGCATCAATGATGTTCCCATTGCAAAAGAATTTTCCGATGTATTTCCGAAAGAATTACCGGGATTACCCCCACATCGATCCGTTGAATTTCAAATAGATCTTGTACCAGGAGCTGCACCAATAGCTCGTGCTCCTTACAGACTCGCACCCAGCGAGATGAAAGAACTGCAAAGCCAATTACAAGAACTTTTAGAGCGTGGTTTCATTCGACCAAGCACATCACCGTGGGGAGCTCCTGTTTTGTTTGTCAAGAAGAAAGATGGTACATTCAGGTTGTGTATCGACTACCGAGAGTTGAACAAACTTACCATCAAGAACCGCTACCCACTACCGAGAATCGACGACTTATTTGATCAAATACAAGGCTCGTCTATTTATTCAAAGATTGACTTACGTTCCGGGTATCATCAAATGCGGGTGAAAGAAGATGATATTCCAAAGACTGCTTTCAGAACACGTTACGGTCATTATGAGTTTATGGTCATGCCGTTTGGTTTAACTAATGCACCAGCTGTGTTCATGGACCTTATGAACCGAGTGTGTGGACCATACCTTGACAAGTTTGTCATTGTTTTCATTGATGACATACTTATTTACTCAAAGAATGACCAAGAACACGGTGAACATTTGAGAAAGGTGTTAGAAGTATTGAGGAAGGAAGAATTGTACGCTAAGTTTTCAAAGTGTGCATTTTGGTTGGAAGAAGTTCAATTCCTCGGTCACATAGTGAACAAAGAAGGTATTAAGGTGGATCCGGCAAAGATAGAAACTGTTGAAAAGTGGGAGACCCCCAAAACTCCGAAAAACATACGCCAGTTTTTAGGACTAGCTGGTTACTACAGAAGGTTCATCCAAGACTTTTCCAGAATAGCAAAACCCTTGACTGCATTAACGCATAAAGGGAAGAAATTTGAATGGAATGATGAACAAAAGAAAGCGTTTCAGTTATTGAAGAAAAAGCTAACTACGGCACCTATATTGTCATTGCCTGAAAGGAATGATGATTTTGTGATTTATTGTGACGCATCAAAGCAAGGTCTCGGTTGTGTATTAATGCAACGAACGAAGGTGATTGCTTATGCGTCTAGACAATTGAAGATTCATGAACAAAATTATACGACGCATGATTTGGAATTAGGCGCGGTTGTTTTTGCATTAAAGACTTGGAGGCACTACTTATATGGGGTCAAAAGTATTATATATACCGACCACAAAAGTCTTCAACACATATTTAATCAGAAACAACTGAATATGAGGCAGCGTAGGTGGATTGAATTATTGAATGATTACGACTTTGAGATTCGTTACCACCCGGGGAAGGCAAATGTGGTAGCCGATGCCTTGAGCAGGAAGGACAGAGAACCCATTCGAGTAAAATCTATGAATATAATGATTCATAATAACCTTACTACTCAAATAAAGGATGCGCAACAAGGAGTTTTAAAAGAGGGAAATTTAAAGGATGAAATACCCAAAGGATCAGAGAAGCATCTTAATATTCGGGAAGACGGAACCCGGTATAGGGCTGAAAGGATTTGGGTACCAAAATTTAGAGATATGAGAGAAATGGTACTTAGAGAAGCTCATAAAACCAGATACTCAATACATCCTGGAACGGGGAAGATGTACAAGGATCTCAAGAAACATTTTTGGTGGCCGGGTATGAAAGCCGATGTTGCTAAATACGTAGGAGAATGTTTGACGTGTTCTAAGGTCAAAGCTGAGCATCAGAAACCATCAGGTCTACTTCAACAACCCGAAATCCCAGAATGGAAATGGGAAAACATTACCATGGATTTCATCACTAAATTGCCAAGGACTGCAAGTGGTTTTGATACTATTTGGGTAATAGTTGATCGTCTCACCAAATCAGCACACTTCCTGCCAATAAGAGAAGATGACAAGATGGAGAAGTTAGCACGACTGTATTTGAAGGAAGTCGTCTCCAGACATGGAATACCAATCTCTATTATCTCTGATAGGGATGGCAGATTTATTTCAAGATTCTGGCAGACATTACAGCAAGCATTAGGAACTCGTCTAGACATGAGTACTGCCTATCATCCACAAAATGATGGGCAGAGTGAAAGGACGATACAAACGCTTGAAGACATGCTACGAGCATGTGTTATTGATTTCGGAAACAGTTGGGATCGACATCTACCGTTAGCAGAATTTTCCTACAACAACAGCTACCATTCAAGCATTGAGATGGCGCCGTTTGAAGCACTTTATGGTAGAAAGTGTAGGTCTCCGATTTGTTGGAGTGAAGTGGGGGATAGACAGATTACGGGTCCGGAGATTATACGAGAAACTACCGAGAAGATCATCCAAATTCAACAACGGTTGAAAACCGCCCAAAGTCGACAAAAGAGCTACGCTGACATTAAAAGAAAAGATATAGAATTTGAAATTGGAGAGATGGTCATGCTTAAAGTTGCACCTTGGAAAGGCGTTGTTCGATTTGGTAAACGAGGGAAATTAAATCCAAGGTATATTGGACCATTCAAGATTATTGATCGTGTCGGACCAGTAGCTTACCGACTTGAGTTACCTCAACAACTCGCGGCTGTACATAACACTTTCCACGTCTCGAATTTGAAGAAATTTTTTGCTAAAGAAGATCTCACTATTCCGTTAGATGAAATCCAAATCAACGAAAAACTTCAATTCATCGCAGAACCCGTCGAAATAATGGATCGTGAGGTTAAAAGACTTAAGCAAAACAAGATACCAATTGTTAAGGTTCGATGGAATGCTCGTAGAGGACCCGAGTTCACCTGGGAGCGTGAAGATCAGATGAAGAAGAAATACCCGCATCTATTTCCAGAAGATTCGTCAACACCTTCAACAGCTTAAAATTTCGGGACGAAATTTATTTAACGGGTAGGTACTGTAGTGACCCGAACTTTTCCATGTTTATATATATTAATTGAGATTGATATTTACATGATTAAATGTTTCCAACATGTTAAGCAATCAAACTTGTTAAGACTTGATTAATTGAAATATGTTTCATATAGACAATTGACCACCCAAGTTGGCCGGCGATTCACGAACGTTAAAACTTGTAAAAACGACATGACGATATATATATATGGATATACATATGGTTAACATGAGATTATGATAAGTAAGTATCTCCATAAGTATATTAACAATGAGTTATATACATATAAACAAGACTACTAACTTAAGGATTTCGAAATGAGACATATATGTAACGATTATCGTTGTAACGACAGTTAAATGTATATATATCATATTAAGATATATTAATATATCATAATATCATGATAATATAATAATTTAACATCTCATTAGATATAATAAAAAATGGGTTAACAACATTAATTGAGATCGTTAACTTAAAGGTTTCAAAACAACACTTACATGTAACGACTAACGATGACTTAACGACTCAGTTAAAATGTATATACATGTAGTGTATTTAGATGTATTAAAATACTTTTGGAAGACTTCAAGACATATATCAAAACACTCATACTTAACGAAAATGGTTACAGTTACTTTCCCATTCTTTTCTTTCATCAAGAATTCTAGTCGTATTTTTACCCGTATTATACACAGCTTCAAAACGTACTTACTATGGGTATATACCAATAGGAACTAGCATGGGATTCCACTCTTGATTATGTCATGTATGACTAATCAATTTTAACTTCTACCATGAGCTAGTCAACTAACTAGAACTCCTTTTAACCCCACTCACCACTCACCAATTACCACTCATCATTCACTCCATTTCACTTCCAATTCTCTTTCTAATTCTCTCTCAACACACCCACACTATTATGAACGTATTTTTCCAGTAGTTAATCATCATCTTCATCAAAAATCACTTCAATAATCAAGCTATAATCATCATAGGAAGAACACTTCAAGAACACTTCAAAAATCCCTTCAAGTTTACTAATTTACTTCCAAGCTTTCTAATCCATTCCAAGTAATCATCTAAGATCAAGAAACCTTTGTTATATACAGTAGGTTATCTTTCTTATTCAAGGTAATATTCATATTCAAACTTTGATTCAATTTCTATAACTATAAACTATCTTAATTCGAGTAAAAATCTTACTTGAACTTGTTTTTGTGTCATGATCCTACTTCAAGAACTTTCAAGCCATCCAAGATCCTTTGAAGCTAGATCATTTATTGTCACTTCCAGTAGGTTTACCTACTAAACTTGAGGTAGTAATGATGTTCATAACATCATTCGATTCATATATATAAAACTATCTTATTCGAAGGTTTAAACTCGTAATCACTAGAACATAGTTTAGTTAATTCTAAACTTGTTCGCAAACAAAAGTTAATCCTTCTAACTTGACTTTTAAAATTAACTACACACATGTTCTATATCTATATGATATGCTAACTTAATGATTTAAAACCTGGAAACACGAAAAACACCGTAAAACCGGATTTACGCCGTCGTAGTAACACCGCGGGCTGTTTTGGGTTAGTTAATTAAAAACTATGATAAACTTTGATTTAAAAGTTGTTATTCTGAGAAAATGATTTTTATTATGAACATGAAACTATATCCAAAAATTATGGTTAAACTCAAAGTGGAAGTATGTTTTCTAAAATGGTCATCTAGACGTCGTTCTTTCGACTAAAATGACTACCTTTACAAAAACGACTTGTAACTTATTTTTCCGACTATAAACCTATACTTTTCTGTTTAGATTCATAAAATAGAGTTCAATATGAAACCATAGCAATTTGATTCACTCAAAACGGATTTAAAATGAAGAAGTTATGGGTAAAACAAGATTGGATAATTTTTCTCATTTTAGCTACGTGAAAATTGGTAACAAATATATTCCAACCATAACTTAATCAACTTGTATTGTATATTATGTAATCTTGAGATACCATAGACACGTATACAATGTTTCGACCTATCATGTCGACACATCTATATATATTTCGGAACAACCATAGACACTCTATATGTGAATGTTGGATTTAGCTATACAGGGTTGAGGTTGATTCCAAAATATATATAGTTTGAGTTGTGATCAATACTGAGATACGTATACACTGGGTCGTGGATTGATTCAAGATAATATTTATCGATTTATTTCTGTACATCTAACTGTGGACAACTAGTTGTAGGTTACTAACGAGGACAGCATACTTAATAAACTTAAAACATCAAAATATATTAAAAGTGTTGTAAATATATTTTGAACATACTTTGATATATATGTATATATTGTTATAGGTTCGTGAATCAACCAGTGGCCAAGTCTTACTTCCCGACGAAGTAAAAATCTGTGAAAGTGAGTTATAGTCCCACTTTTAAAATCTAATATTTTTGGGATGAGAATACATGCAGGTTTTATAAATGATTTACAAAATAGACACATGTACGTGAAACTACATTCTATGGTTGAATTATCAAAATCGAATATGCCCCTTTTTATTAAGTCTGGTAATCTAAGAATTAGGGAACAGACACCCTAATTGACGCGAATCCTAAAGATAGATCTATTGGGCCTAACAAACCCCATCCAAAGTACCGGATGCTTTAGTACTTCGAAATTTATATCATATCCGAAGGGTGTCCCAGAATGATGGGGATATTCTTATATATGCATCTTGTTAATGTCGGTTACCAGGTGTTCACCATATGAATGATTTTTATCTCTATGTATGGGATGTGTATTGAAATATGAAATCTTGTGGTCTATTATTATGATTTGATATCTATAGGTTAAACCTATAACTCACCAACATTTTTGTTGACGTTTTAAGCATGTTTATTCTCAGGTGATTATTAAGAGCTTCCGCTGTCGCATACTTAAATAAGGACGAGATTTGGAGTCCATGCTTGTATGATATTGTATAAAAACTGCATTCAAGAAACTTATTTTGTTGTAACATATTTGTATTGTAAACCATTATGTAATGGTCGTGTGTAAACATGATATTTTAGATTATCATTATTTGATAATCTACGTAAAGCTTTTTAAACCTTTATTGATGAAATAAAGGTTATGGTTTGTTTTAAAATGAATGCAGTCTTTGAAAAACGTCTCATATAGAGGTTAAAACCTCGCAACGAAATCAATTAATATGGAACGTTTTTAATCAATAAGAACGGGACATTTCATAGGGCACTTAACACCTCGCACCACTAACCCCTAGGGTGGCACCTTAACACCTCGGTACTTCACCCCGAGTGGCATCTTAACACCTCGATGCTTCACTTATATTTTACGGAGTGGTGTCTTAACACCTCGACACTACACTCCTAGGTGGCATCTTAACACCTCGATGCTACACCCGAGTGGCATCTTAAAACCTCGATGCTACACTCTTCACGTGAAACGTGGTGTCTTAACACCTCGACACTTCACATTTCACGCTACAACAAATAGATACATTATATACCTATGCATATAATTATTCCACTCACCTCAAAACTCTTGTGGAAAGTTACCCGAGCTTGCAAGACCTCAAAGTAACGCACCTATCATAATATACATATTATCAAACGCAAACTCAAGTTGGTCAACCGATCATTTCACCATTCCAAAGCCATTTTGACCCAAGGTGCAATTTCAACCCATTTGAACCCTTAACCCTAATTTTGGGTCAACACACACCAAAACCCTAATCATTAACCAAGATGGGTTTAAAACACTTTTCAATCACAAAGTTTATGCATCAAACACATACATTTACCCACTTTGGTCCATCATGACCCATTTGACCATTTAAAGTCAATACACCCATTTTGGGTCACCCACTAACCCACTTAACACCCATTTACATATATATATAAGTGTGCTAGTACATTAACTAACCAATTTAGGCTCATAAACATAGTTTAATACTTTGAAAACCCTAGTTAGTCATCTTTGGGTCTACATGACCCAAATTCACCCAAAACACCCAATTTACTAACAAATGGGTTTTTGGTTCATCACTTACCCCAAACCCTAACCCATAATCAAATTAAAATCAAGAAATCAAGATTAGAGCATACCACTAGCACCAAAACGTAGCTAGAGGATAGATGAACAATTTTAAAGCTTGCACTTAGACCCGATTCAACCTCCTTCTTCTTTATTTTGAGTTTTCTCACACTAGAACAACCCTCTCTCTCTAAAATTGAATTGGAGAAGATAAGGTGGTTGTGAATGGAGTGGATGAGCTCCCAAAACTGATCTAAGGCATTAAATTCGGACCCCAAAGTGATTTTACCAAAATGCCCTCAAAATATCTAATTAAAAAGAAAAGGGGAATCTGTCGCAGACAGATGGCGCGGCGCGCCATATAGCCATGCGGCGCGCGACTCCCCCAGTTCAGAATTCTTCCATGTTTTAAATATATACAACAAAACCCCGCTTCGAGTATCGTAACTTCACTTATATACAAGGATAATATTTGGGTCTTACACAACGATATCAAAATCACCCAAAGTCATCGGGATGAGATCAATTTTAAAGTTTTTGGCACCAAACACAACATCACAATTTTTACACACATCAACCACTAGCACCGTTTTGCCGTCCGCTATTTCGACTTCTATCGGACGACTTAACTTAGCTAACGGTCTATTAAGTTTAGGCACAAATTTTGGAGACACAAACGACAAATTTGCACCGCTATCAAATAGAATTCTTGCCGGATTAGAGTTAAGCATAAAAGTACCTGAGACAACTTCGTTGGATTGCTTGGCTTCATCATTCGTCATCAAATAGTTGCGACCCCTAGCCTTACCCGCCGCCTTCTCTAGACGCTTAACATTATCGTTTCGCAAATCGGGACACTCCGGCTTCTTATACCCTTCTTTACCGCAATTAAAACAAGTGAGCTTGTTTCCGGAAGATGGTTTCGGACAATCACGAGCCATATGACCCGCTTGCCCACAATTGTAGCACATAAAAGAAAAACCACCGGAAGCGCCCTTCTTCACGCTATTGACACTTTCGGAACCCTTCTTGTTCTTGTTCTTCTTGTTTGAAAAGTTAGAATGACTAGAACCTTCAAAATTTCTTTTAGAAAAAGTGAAATCACTTTTCCTTGGAACCTCCTGCTCAAAATCCCGAGCCAACTCAAACAACTTGTCAAAAGACTTAGCCGCTCCTCGACTAATCTTACCCTTGAACTATGTACGGTAGAAATCTTTCATTAGCTTGTGATCGTCACCCACATATTCTGGACAAAAAAGAGTTTTTGCCAAGAAGGTAGACTTGAGAGTAACCAAGTCCATTGAACCTTGTTGCAAATTGTGCAACTCGTCATGGATTCTATCAAGATCGGAAGAAGTTCGGTATTCTTTGAAAAATTCCTTCTTAAACTCTTCCCACGTCATACTCATACATTGCTCCTCACCATATAAGTTAATTTTATCATCCCACCACAACTTAGCTTCTTCCCGCAACATACTAGAACCATACCTCACCTTCTTCTCGGGATGACATTCCGCGGTACGGAAAGCTCCCTCGATATCGGAAATCCAACATGTGCTTTTCAACGGATCTCGTACCCCATTAAACATCAGGGGTTGAGCATCCTTGAAATTTTTGTAATGGAAGTCCCGCCTTCCATTCCCACCGTTACCATCACCCCCTTCACCACGAGGATGAATGTTTCTAGCTTCTAATGCCTCCTCGATCGCGGCATTCATTCGCTCATTTATCATTTCGGTTACTTGCCCATCAACCGACTCTTGAAAAACCTTTCGAACATCGTCAAGAAAATCCTTTTTTAGCCTTTTAAAGATGGCCTCAACCTTGGCCGTGAGTTCAACGTCCTCACTCGTACTTCCGTCATTGGTGTCGTGTCCATTTCTCATCTTCATTCTATAAAACGAAGTAAATTAAGCAACAAAACGAAAGGACTTAACACATATGTATATACATATACACCATACTACCCCATCTTGATCAACAATCGTCGTACATCGCTTGTTTGACACGATTTGAACCCGTAACAATGGTAGCTAATCATTGTTACGCGAGCACGTCGCATTAACTTGCTAGTACAACGTCTATCTCGCTTGATGATTGCTAACACAACACAAAACAATTAGCGCAAGGTTAGTTCACATAAACCTAAGCACTAGTCAACTCCCGGTCCGACCCGTCTCCTACAAGTCCCGCATAAAGCGCATACACAAATAAATCTAAGTCTAGGCACCTATCTCAAGTTGCCTAAATCCCTTAGACCATGCTCTGATACCACTTGTAACAACCCAAACCAATAACCAACCGAACGCGCAAACCAAATTTTTTTTTATAACAGTGGAGTGCGCCACGCGCACCCCCTCAGGGTACGCGGCGCGCACATGTCAATTTCAGTTCTGTCCGGTTTTGCAATTTTTCAAATAAAGATCTCCCACTTCCTGACATATTTAGACGAAACGCTTTTCACAACATGATATAATAGTTAAAACTCACATGATTCAAACATAAAATGAGTTTTACAAAATGGGGCCCACATCGGCCGTTTTACGAGTTTCGTACAAATCATGAGTTTCGACCACATTAGTAAAATTCCAAATGACACTATGAGCATGGTGTTTGGGGTTAAACTACCCAAGTCTCGGTCAAACTCCAAAAGCTATCACATCCCAAAAGCGTCCCCTAAACAACAAGCGGGATCTCTAATCCAATCGAATGCCCTTACCCTTGTCAACGCCGGAGCCTATAAAAAGATAAACAACCAGAGGGTAAGCAAAGCTTAGTGAATGCAATAATTATACACATACATATATAATATACCTACTTGCAAACACTCATACACACACCGCATACATGCTAGCAACACAATTCACTTATCATCAATACGAGGCTACCAACCTCCAATACCACAAGCTAGCAACAATCGCATAAATATATATAACTCGAACAATATAACATACTTTCGCTTACAACACAATAACCATGGTTAACCAATCGTACAAGGGAATGGCGCTCGCGAAAGGCCATCGGAGTTCATAACATCCATTTGTGTACTTAGCACCTCGTATCACTAAACCATAGGGTGGCACCTTAACACCTCGGTACTTCACCCCGAGTGGCATCTTAACACCTCGATGCTTCATTCTTTACTTTACGGAGTGGCGTCTTAACACCTCGACACTTCACTCCTAGGTGGCATCTTAACACCTCGATGCTTCACCCCGAGTGGCATCTTAACACCTCGATGCTTCACTCGTCAATTACTTAGAGTGGCATCTTAACACCTCGATACTTCACTCGTCACGTGAAACGTGGTGTCTTAACACTTTGACACTTCACATCTCACGCTACAACAAATAAATACATTATATACCTACGCATATAATTATTCCACTCACCTTAACGATTCGGTGACGGTTTTATACTTCCGCAAGCTTCAAAGCAAAGTACCTAATATAATAAGTACTTCAATCAACACATAATCTAGTTGGACTAAATACCAACAATTCACTTATGTGTATTTAATGACTTAATGCATTAAATGCCCCATTTTCACCAAAACTGCCCTTAAGGGTCAAGACCACCATTAATCACTTAAAAGCTAGTGATTAAGGTCCAATGACACTAACTATAACATAATTAGGGTAATTCATACCCATAATCCCCAACTAGGTCAATCATTAACCCCTTTGACTCATTTAAAGTCAACACACCCATTTCGGGTCATCCACTAACCCAACTAACACTCATTTACCAATTAGCTAGGTGTGCTAGTAATTAACTAACCAATTAGGACTCATAAACATCAATTACCACTTTGAAACCCTAGGGTAGTTACCATTGAGTCTTCATGACTCAATCTTACCCAAGAACACCCAAAATCATAAAAATATGGGTTTTATGTTCATCACTATCCCAAACCCTAACCCTTACACAAAATCAAAGTAAGGAAATTAAAGTTAGAACATACCACTACAACCAAAACGTAGCTAGAGAAGAGATGAACAACTTTATAACTCGAGCAAAGACTCAAAACTAGCTCCTTCTTCCTTTGCTTGAGCTTTCTCACACAAGAATCTCACTCTCTCTCTCTAAAATTGAAGTGGATAGGATGAGGTTGTTGGAAATGGAGTGAATGACACCCCAAGATCTGACCTACTGGCCTCCAACTCGTCCACAAGTGAAAATACCAAATAGCCCATCAAAATATCTAATTAAAACAAGCAGAACCCGGCTACAGTGAGGAGTGCGCCACGCGCACCCCTATGTGTGCTGTGTTGATCGCTCCAAATCCATATGGACAATACTTCATTCATTGATTTCATTGCGAGGTATTTGACCTCTATATGATACGTTTTGTAAACATTGCATTCTTTTGAAAAGGCACACCATAAATGAATATTTAAATCAAAGGTTTTTGACATCTGATGATTTCTATATATAGATTATCACCGTAAATAATAGTTTACAATAGTACTTCCGTTGACAATGCAGTCAAAATAAGATACATGGTGATGATTTGGTGAATGCAACGTTTCCTTGAAAAATATACCATGTACGACTCCATGCACATAGCTTGTCTAACATATAAGCAAACAGCGGAAGACTTCTAGGAAACCTGAGAATAAACATGCTAACAAGTGTCAACACAAAGGTTGGTGAGTTCATAGTTTTAGTGTTTCGCATAATCTGTATATAAAGGTGGATCACAAGATTTCAGTTGTTTCATCCAGAAACGTTTATCAAAATATTCTACAAAATTGAGCACCCTGGTAACTAAACTTAACGTATATATAATTTATACCCTTTGTATAATCATCTTAATAATACACGCAAACCAACGTGTACGCTTCTCAAATAGCATACGTCCGTTAAAAGGCTAGTGCTCTAGCTCGGACGGGGATATCAAGCCCTATGGATCCATATACTACTACTCGCGCCCACCAGTTCTTATAACCGGCAGTTACTAGTTACCAAAGCTAAGGGATTTTCGGTTCAAACTCAGTATAGAATTTAGTATGTACTTGTATCCATTGTTTAAAATAAAGTGCATGTATTCTCAGCCCAAAAATATATATTGCAAAAGCATTTAAAAAGAGAGCAAATGAAACTCACCTTAGCAGCACATAAGGTCATTCACCAAAAAGTGACTGAAACTCGGAATGCAAAATTAACCGTAGATCTCAACCTAGAGAACATATGTTGGTCAATACATGTCTAATAAGCTAGGTTGGGTCATAGTGTATCACAATCCTAATGCTCGAGACCGACATGCAAAAGTTAACAAAAGTCTTTTTAAAAGTCAACCTGACCCAATATGATCTTTAAATCTATACATGTTTATTAACATATTATAAGTCTTAATAATTGAACGAATTTATAGTTTATCAAACTCAAAATATTATTTATTTCAGAAGCTATATTATATTTGAATTATCATGGCAATCGAAAATATTTTATTATTTCACATAGTTTTTCAATACTTGTAAAATCAGATTATAGTGTTTATAAAGCTTTAAAACATGATAAGACAGTCAACTTTGACAATTGCTCAACAAGACTAGACGTGCCTTATATAGAAATCCATTTACTCGATTAGTAATATTTAAAAATTCGATTTATCAATCTCATAGACAAGTTGTTTAAATATTAATTTACAGTTTCAAACACAATTTCATTTAACGTTAACCATAATTCAGTTAACCATATCTTTTAATTCGTTCATCGAAATCATGCGATTTCTAAATGAAGAGTTAATAATTTTTCGCCAGCTTTCCAACGACATGCATATCTTATACCTTATCTCAATCACAGGTGTAGCTAATTTAAGATTCAACATAACCTATCTAAGGGCAATAACAAAAGTACAAGCATGCATAATCCTATTTCCTTGAGCACTAGTCAGGGATACACTATTAATATGTAAAAATTAATTTACGAGTACTCACGTATCAATATTGAGGTTCAATATTGTAGGAAAGGTACGTAGACACAACGGAGACGATAGACACTAGATTGACCTCATGAGCATATCCCCGAACATTACCCATAACCTCCATAGCTATAACCCATAATTTCCTTAGCTCTACCCCGCTCATAAAACTTATTTTGAGATCACGCGAGCAGACCCTCGTCGTAGTATTTTATGTATAAATAATAATAATACTACTAATAATAATAAGATTAATAATAATATTAATTTTTAATAATATATATATATATATATATATATATATATATATATATATATATATATATATTATAGAGCAGATAAGATGTGAAGAAGAAATGAAATCGTGCAAAACTGCGAGTATTTAAAGAACCTGACCTGCCCCCACTTCTCATGCGACCGCATGAGGATGTATATGGAATTTCATGCGATCGCATGAACCATATAGACAGCTCACAACGCATTAAACTCTTGCCGACACCCTTTTTCACACATTTTATTTCTTACGTAACACATATATTTATATATTATTTTATATATAATATATTTAATCTTTAGGATTAATTAAATATTATATTATATTTATGCTCATGGTAAAAATATAATTTTTACAAAAATGACACGGACGAGGTCTCACGACTCATGTACCACTTTCGGTTTTTCGAGCGCACTTTCGTACGTTTAGAAAACTAGCCTTTTATGTTATGCGACGTGTACCTTTATTAATAATTTGACTTACTCATAAATAAATTATCTTATAAAAATGTAACTTATAAAATTAAGCGTTATGGTCATTTGCTTCTATAAATCAGTGGCTCGTTGTTTATCAAAATATATTATTTTAAATCAGGACGTTTTATGACTAAGTTAAAATATATATATATTTTTATTTAGAATTGTAAATTTGTACGTAATATATATGTTTGAAATATTTATCTAATGATATAAAGATAAAGTTTAAATTTGTTCGGAAATTTCCGGATCATCACAGTACCTACCCGTTAAAGAAATTTCGTCCCGAAATTTGATCGTGGTCTTCATGGCTAATCATAAAAATGTTTTTATGATGAATATGAGTTGGTATATAAATTTTTATCACTATTGAGTAATATAGATAAAACGATTCGATTAATTGAAGAGTACGAGTGAAGCTATCCTAAAAGGAATGAAATGAGAACTAAAGTTTTGTCTTAACTTTTGACGTTGTCTTGGTTGAATTTCCGGAATTCAAGGGATTTAAAGAAAATTTTATAAATCTAAAATATTTGATTCTTCAGCGAATAAGGAAATTAGGATCTCTCTAATTAAATGCGGAGATCTGCCTTGATTTCTCTATCAAATATTTCACTATAAATTAACTTCTTCCGGTTTGTCACTTTTACCATTCCTATACTTAATTCTCAAATTCGAAAGATTGTGAAAATGCTTAATCCAGTTCTGATCCTTATCCTTATCCTTACTATCGCAACAATCATTCTCCTTTTCCAACTTCCACCAGAGGAATCTGCTTACTTCTACTTTGCTCTTGGGGTTATAGTTCTTTTAATTCTCTCGTGTCTTTATGTTGCGATAAACATTGATATTCACGGTTTGTAATTTATGTGTTGTTATCGGGCTTTATATTCTCCCTTATATTTCAAAGTTCCTGCTTCTGTCTTCTATAATTATTGTCATCCCCAGTTAATGCTTTATTTTATTTGCTGCGATTTATACCCCAATTTCTATTTCAGAGTTTTGTCCCTTCGTTTCTTCTTCTTGTGACTAAGCATTGCTTGTAATGGTCCAGAATTCGCAGATATGAATTTCGAAATGAACATTGTTAATGTTCTAAGAAGAAAATGGTAATGGCACGATCTTGATTTGTTAAATTACCAGAATACCCTGGAAAAGACAGAATCATCAAGAAATATTTTCTTGATATTTTAGAGATTAACTAGAATACAAAAGTCGTATGACATAGCACATGACGATGTTATGATCTGTGAATCATCACGTTCCATTTAGAAACTCAGCATGACTTACTGTAATATAATCACGTTGATCAAGTGTCATTATATTATACTAACTCATGCTTCAGCTCCCAACACCACTTCAAAAATATTCATATTTTAAACTCGAAGGTTTCAGAATTTAGAAACTAAAATAGTTTCTTTTATGATGTAACACAGATATCATAAGGAGAAAATTGATTTTCGATAAGAATGATTATGGAATTATCTCCAGAAATATGGAGGATATTTATAATGAAAGATACGATGATATCTTAGAATTTCTAATATCAGAGGATGATGAAGAATATTGTCCGCAAGGGTTTAGATTCGGAAGCAAGGTATTCGTTAATGGCTTCAGCAAATACTGAATCATTTGGATTCTTGGAAGGCAGGTTTCGTCCTTGTGATTTATCCACAGCCTCCTTCATACTTTGCTCAATCCGTTTTCCAGTTCCAAACCTTTTCTTTTTCTGAGCTTTGCCAACACACTATTCTTTATCATCAAACTTTTTACTGTTAAGGTCATTTACAGTTTTTGCTGCTTCATCAGTACTTTCAAAATTTCGAGAACTAGTTCGCGGTTTAAGGTGTTTTTCAGAAACCTCACATTCAAAGTACGTAAGTATAGGAGATAGATGTTATATGTACACATATAACTGTTGGAGTAGACATGCTGCGAGATTTCAAAATACTAATTGCTGATTCCCAGTAATTGGCAAGATAATTCTTGTTATAAGATGCAGATGAGTAAATGACGGGGTTTCGATAAATATAATGATTTTTCAGAAAGTCAAAGATCAGTGAAGTTGTTGGTAAGTTTATTTGTGGTGGAACATAAACGGTTCCCCGGTAACGATGGCGAAAGGGGCAACGTATATATCAAGGTTATAATAAGGCTGTTTCGACTGAAGAATCGAAGTTGACTTGCTGGAGCTGTGACAAAACTAACTACTTTGTAAAGGGATTGCAAAGTTATTTTAGCTAATAAATGCCAAAGGGTCTAACACAGATACTTGTTAAACTATGACTTTGGTTTCAAGAGTTTTTCAGGTACATAACTGTGGGTAACATGTGGTTGGATCATCATCTCGATTGTTCATTATTTGAAGTGTCTTCAGGAATTTTGAAGGGTTTGAACACCGATCGTAATCGTTAATATACATATGATGTTCTAGCACAGTTTTGAAATCAAAATACAGCTTTGAACGATGTAGAAATCTAAGAGTGATGATATCGGTTATATCTCGCCTTGGATTCTGATATGTTAAAATCAGAATATGTAATTGAATTTGAATGAGTATGGTTGTTTTGATTTCTATGTAAAAAATATATCTCGTTGTGAAAGTAGTGAGTATAGTTAATGATTTGTTGAATCTGAATCGAAGAATGTAACATATTAATTGTGAATTTATATATCTCTCGGGTATTACCTACCCGTTAAAATATTCTCACCATTATCAGTTTGTACAAAAGAATTTTCTTAACTACAATCTTTATGAAAATATATCTACATATATATTTTCTTTAGATGTAATCATGGATTTAATGAGTTAACATAATATTAATCTCATCTGGTTTTCGACTTGGACTAGAATATATAATTTCTAAAACTTTTAGAAACTACATATTTTCTGCAGAATATTTCTTCGATGAAGTTATGAATCAATACTTCATCGTTTGTTGTTGTTGGTATTCCTTGGTATCTACAGGGCATATGACACTGGTGTTCATAGGACGGATTGAAAAGTTGAGGTTTACGACGCGGTTGTAGTTGGTGGTGGTAATGGTACTGTTGGTGTTGGTGGTACTGTTGATGTCGGTGATGCTGCTGGTGCTTGTAATCTTTGCACCATATTCTCTAAAGCCACTACCCGAGCACGAAGCTCGTTGACTTCTTCTATTACACCGGGATGATTGGCGGTTCGGACGAGCGGGTAAATGAGATCTAGAATGTGAGATAGCATATAATCATGACGAGATAATCTGGAAATGAGAGAGAAAATTTTATTACGAACAGGTTCGCCGGTAAGTGCTTCAGGTTCTTCGCCAAGAGGGGAATGTGGTAGATGGAAGGGATCACCTTCTTCTTGTCTCCAATGACTAAGTAGGCTACGAACCCATCCCCAATTCATTCAGAATAGGTGATGGCTAATTGGTTGATCCATTCCGGTTACACTGTCTTCGGAGTTCAGGTGAATATCCATATCGGAATAGCTGTCGGAATTTAAGAAATTTGAACTAGATAAATGATCCATCTTGTATAATCAGGGAATTGATTTTTGATATAAGATAGATTATAGAATTTAGATTGGTACTCTTCAATACATAATTTACATATGTATATATAATAACAAAATCCCGTAAATTACGGAGAAATTTTCGAAAGATGTCAGGAAAAGTTTACAGTAACAGATATGCTAAGATATGAATTTTGTAGGTACACTATCTATGCAGTAAATGCAGTAAGACGTGTCTAGACTTAGGAATGATAAGCAAGTAATTTCCGACGATAAATGGTAAGCAAAACTCGGTAAAAACAGATACGGTCATAGTCCAGACTCACTAATGCATCCTAACAATTACCAGTTAAACACACTAATGCAAATTCTGGTTCCCTATGACCTCAAGCTCTGATACCAACTGTGACGATCGCTCCAAATCCATATGGACAATACGTCATTCATTGATTTCATTGCGAGGTATTTGACCTCTATATGATACGTTTTGTAAACATTGCATTCTTTTTAAAAGGCACACCATAAATGAATATTTAAATCAAAGGTTTTTGACATCTGATGATTTCTACATATAGATAATCACCGTAAATAATAGTTTACAATAGTACTTCCGTTGACAATGCAGTCAAAATAAGATACATGGTGATGATTTGGTGAATGCAACATTTCCTTGAAAAATATGCCATGAACGACTCCATGCACATAGCTTGTCTAACATATAAGCAAACAGCGGAAGACTTCTAGGAAACCTGAGAATAAACATGCTAACAAGTGTCAACACAAAGATTGGTAAGTTCATAGTTTTAGTGTTTCGCATAATCTGTATATAAAGGTGGATCACAAGATTTTAGTTGTTTCATCCAGAAACGTTTATCAAAATATTCTACAAAATTGAGCACCCTGGTAACTAAACTTAACGTATATATAATTTATACCCTTTGTGTAATCATCTTAATAATACACGTAAACCAACGTGTACGCTTCTCAAATAGCATACATCCGTTAAAAGGCTAGTGCTCTAGCTCGGACGGGGATATCAAGCCCTATGGATCTATATACTACTACTCGCGCCCACCAATTCTTATAACCGGCAGTTACTAGTTACCAAAGCTAAGGGATTTTCGGTTCAAACTCAGTATAGAATTTAGTATGTACTTGTATCCATTGTTTAAAATAAAGTGCATGTATTCTCAGCCCAAAAATATATATTGCAAAAGCATTTAAAAAGGGAGAAAATAATGTGACAACCCGGAAATTTTCAACCAAATTTAAACTTTAATCTTTATATGTTTCCGACACGATAAGCAATATTTGTTAAGTTAAATTTCAAGAATTTTAAACTATGTTCATACATTCATTCAACCTCGACCAAGTTCTAACGATTCACGAACCATTAAACGAATATGATTATATATGTATATGTGTATATATATTATAACTTGAAACGTAAATAAAATATTAGATTAAATACTTTATATGATTGTATCTGTTTCAAAATATTTATCAATGGAATTAGAAGATAAGATCAAATGATTGAATTATCAGATATATTGATTTATGATTACAAGTCTCTGTTGAAAGGCCCACGTTGATTTGAGAAATCTTTTCGTTTTAACAATATTCGGAAAATGGTAAAGTGATTTATAAATATGAACAAATTGTCAATCATTGAGAACTAGACAAAGGATAGTGGAAGACTGAATCTCATAAAGACTCGATTAATCTATTTAGTTTCAAACGTACAAAAACGTTTTCAGTTTAAAAAGAACTTTATTATTAAAACGTATATAACTTTTATAAATATCTAGAACCACTTTTGACAACTCATTACTTAACTAGTATGATAAAGATAATGATATTTATATTTTATTTTATTAAATATATATAACGATTTAAATTATTATTATATATATTTATACGCGTATTATACGTACATAGTTTTATACTTTTACTATACTTAAACTTTACCTTTACTTTATTTTTACTTTACTTTAACTTTAATAATTCATACTTTAATAATTCACTTTAATAATTCATACTTTAATAATTCACTTTAATAATTCATACTTTAATAATTCACTTTAATAATTCATACTTTAATAATTCACTTTAATAATTTAAAAATCTATTATAAATAGAATTCAATAGGTTTCATTATTTCATAGAAACTTGAAAATAGTTTTCTCTAAACTCTCTCAATCAATTTACATATATATATTTACTCCGTATTATCTCAAGATATTATTAGTATACATAAAATATTACGACGGAGTGCTGTCCGAATGATTTCGAAGTTGTTTTTTCGAGTGGGATAGGATTAAGGAAATTATGGGTTATAGCTATGGAGGTGATTGAGTATGGTTCATGGGTATGCTCGTGAGGTCAATATAGTGTTTATCATCTCCGTTGCGTTTACGTACCTTTCCTGCAATATTGAATCTCAATATTGATATGTGAGTACTCATAATTTAATTTTTACATACTAATAGTGTATCCCTGACTAGTGCTCGAGTATATAGGATTATGCATGCTTGTACTTTTGATATTGCCATTAGATAGGTTATGCTAATTCCTGAATTAGTTGCATATACGATTGAGATAAGGTATAAGATATGCATGTCGTTGGAAAGCTAGCGAAAAATAGTTGAATTTTGGTTTAAGAATCACTTGAATCCAAGTAACGGTTAGAAAGTTATGAAATAAACAAATTGCATAATTAATTTCGTAATTAAAATTGCTGATGATAATTAGTGAACTAATTTTCTGGGTTATAAAAAGTGGTTATTTGGATTCTACTCGTCGAGTAGATGAATTTTCATATAAAGCACGTCTCGTTTCGTTGAACGGTTGTCAAGTTATGGACAAAAGAAGTTTTGCAAATTTTGATAAAATGTCGAAACGGGAACTGAAATTCTCGCTGATCTGCGTTGTTTCATATATAAAAAAAATACCACTGAATTCTTTGCTGTAAGGTCTAACAAACGAATCTATCCGTTTGTCAATTCGAGTCTCGACGATTTTTCTAAAAATCATCAAAGTTGACGGTTTGGTCACATTTTAAAATTCTAAAAAGAGCTGAAACTTTTTTATTTAAAAATGTCAGTTTTGTATCAGTTGTCATGGTCGGCCTGATATGTGTTTACTCTTGCCAAAAATCATGTTATATCTTTGTGGTAACGAGAATTTGCAGGCTTTGACCGTTTGTCAATACGAGTTTTGAGGAATTTACTAAAAATCTCCAAAGTAGGCTACTCTGTCACTTCTGTAAATTTATTAAAGCTGAAAAATTAACTTTGAAACGCCGAAAACGCGTTGGTAACTACGAGTTGTCTAGGTTTAGTTTACTTCTGTAATATTTATGCTTAATCTTTTTGGTAATGTGTAACTTTTATCTTTGGCCGTTTATCAATCGGAGTTCCGATAATTTTTCTAAAAATAGCTGAAGTGGCCCGTTTAGTCATGTTTGACCGAAAATCATTTTTGTATAAGTTATTATATATTTGCATGCGACCTCATTTTTACTTTGACCTTTGACTTTTGACTTTAACCTTTGACTTTTGACTTTGAACTTTGACTTTTTCTGTTAACTTTTCAGTTAACTTTTTGTGTTGATTTTCTCAAAAAAAAAAAAAAAAACAAAACTAAAATACTATTTTATGATTATGAAACCATTTGTGTTACGTTGTTTCACACGTCACCTTTTACTAGAATCTTAATTGAGCATGAGTAATATAACATGTTACTATACTGTAGAGTCAGACTCGAGCTATAGGATAGGATTACACTATGACCTGACCGAAATTGCTATACAAATATTGACCAACATATAAATATATATAATTAATATAGGTTCGTGAATCCGAGGACAACCTTGCACTTGTTCAATGACGTTATATGTATTTTTACTACGAAATACAGTATAGTGAGTTTCATTTGCCTTTTTACCCTTTATATTTTTGGGACTGAGAATACATGCGCTTTTATAAATGTTTGACGAAATAGACACAAGCAATTGAAACTACATTCTATGGTTGAATTATTGAAATCGAATATGCCCCTTTTTTTATTAAAGTCAGGTAATTTAAGAATTAGGGAACAGACACCCTAATTGACGCGAATCCTAAAGATAGATCTATTGGGCCTAACAAACCCCATCCAAAGTACCAGATGCTTAAGTACTTCGAAATTTATATCATGTCCGAAGGAGGATCCCGGAATGATAGGGGATATTCTTATATGCATATTGTTAATGTCGGTTACCAGGTGTTCACCATATGAATGATTATTTTTGTCTCTATGCATGGGACGTATATTTATGAGAACTGAAAATGAAATTCTTGTGGTCTATTAAAATGATGGAAATAAATGATTATGATAAACTAATGAACTCACCAACCTTTTGGTTGACACTTTAAAGCATGTTTATTCTCAGGTGTTAAAGAAATCTTCCGCTGTGCATTTGCTCATTTTAAAGATATTACTTGGAGTCTTTCATAGCATATTTCGAAGAACGTTGCATTCGAGTCATTGAGTTCATCAAAGATTATTATTAAATCAATTTATAGTTGGATAGTGGATATTATGAAATGGTATGCATGCCTGTCAATTTTTGATGTAAAGAAAGATTGTCTTTTAAAAACGAATGCAATGTTTGTAAAATGTATCATATAGAGGTCAAATACCTCGCAATGTAATCAACTATTGTGAATCGTTTATAATGTATATGAACGGGTCCTTTCAGTTGGTATCAGAGCGGTGGTCTTAGCGAACCAGGTCTGTATTAGTGTGTCTAACAGATAAGTCGATAGGATGCATTAGTGAGTCTGGACTTCGACCGTGTCTGCATGTCAATAGTTTTGCTTATCATTTTGTGTCAAAAATTAAATACTTATCATCCTCAGGAAATTACCTGCTTATCATTTTTAGTCTAAGACACGTCTTGCTGCATTGATTGCATGAATAGTGTATAGACAAAAATTCATATCTTAGCGTATCTGCTAAGTCATATCTTATCGTATCTATTACTGTAAACGTTGCCTGATATATCCCGTAAATTCCTCCGTAATTTACGAAATCTTTTGTTCTATATATATGGATATTCTATGTAATTAGAATACCATCCGATAACCGAAAATCATTTCATATCGGAAAAAAAATCCTTATTTAATCGTACGAAATGGAATTCATCATTAATTCAAGTTCCTCGGATTTCGAAATGGAATCCCACTCCAGCTCCGAAAGCAGTGTGACCGGAATAGATCAACCAATCAGTCATCACCTATTCTGGATGAATTGGGGATGGGTTCGTAGCCTCCTCAATCATTGGAGACAAGAAGAAGGTGATCCCTTCCATCCACCACATTGCCCTCTTGACGAAGAACCTGAAGCACTTACCGGCGAACCTGTCCGAAACACCATTTTCTCGCTCATTTCCAGAGTATCTCGTCACGATTATATATTACATCAAATTTTAGATTTTATTTATCCGCTCGTCCGAACCGACAATCACCCCGGTGTAATAGAAGAAGTCAACGAGCTTCGCGCTCGGGTAGTGGCTTTGGAAAATATGGTGCAGAGATTACAAACACCAGCAGCAGCATCAGCAGCATAACCAGTAACACCATCATCAACGCCAATAGTACCATTACCACCCCAACCACAACCACGTCGTAAACCTCAACTTTACACAATGTCCCACGAGCACCAATGTCATACGCCCTGTAGATACCAAGGAATACCAACAACAATAACCGACGAAGTATTAATTCATAACTTCATTGGAGAAACATTCCGCGCAGATTATGTAATCTCTAAAGTCTTAGAGATTATCTAATCTATCCCTAACCATAAATCAGTTAAGCGAACCAAAATGATAGAAGGAAGAGTAGAAACCCTGACAAAAATGGTGTGTGATTAACAAGCTAAACTTGTTTTACCAACAGCATCAACAGTACCGTCAGCGTCACCAGCATCATTAGTACAGTCAACATCAGAATCAACAACACCTATAACATCACAAACTCCGCCAGCTCAAGAATCACTATGGACATCATTACGAATCAATAACCCGTATATTGTATCAACGAGTTATGAAGAATTAACTCATTCCCTTTGAAGAAATTATATGTATATTTTATATATTTTGAAATAAAAATAAATCTTTCCGTGCTAAGCTATTGTGTGTGAATCTTAACTACTCGGTTAATTCATATTACAAATATGCAATAATGTACGTCCTTCGGCCGCAACTTAACTAGCATTAACTACAATCTCTATCGCAATTCAACAAATTCCAATTCATAATAAATTAGGTATATATTTGATTTTACACTTTCATCATCGATGTACCCGAAACTTTTCAGATAACATCATTCGTACTTTGCGAAATTCACAAGAATTCCACGAACCGAACATCATACATCAACAAATAACGAAGTATTGATTCATAATTTCAATGTCATTAAAGAAATACTGCATAAAAGTTATGTACTTTTTAAAGCCTTTAGGGATTATTCAATTCTAGTTTCAACCGTAAATCAAATGAGTTTAATTTAACATTAACTCATTAAATCTATGTTACATCTGAAGAAAATATACATATATATATTTTCATAAAGACTGTAATAAAATTCTTTTGTACAAAATATTAATTGTGAAATTTTTTTTAACGGATAGGTAATACCCGAGAGATATATAAATTCACAATTAATATATTACATTCTTCGAATCTGATTCAGCAAATCATCC